>NC_088201.1:123330323-123930323 GCF_037126465.1 Ornithodoros turicata
ATATGGTTCCAGTGACCCAACTACACGCAGTATGCACTTTAAAAGGCTGGTGTGCCCTTTTTAGCAATTTCGTCTATGTCGCGCTGGGAACACACCCACGCGGCCTGAGCAGACGTATTAGTTGGTGATATGGTTCCAGCGACCCAACTACATGCAGTGTGCACTTTAAAGGGCTGCTGTGCCCGTTTTTAGCGATTTCGTCTACGTCGCGCTTGGGACACATCATAGCATGCTGAGTTGACGTATTAGTTGGTGATGTGGTTCCAGCGACCCAACTACACGCAGTGTGCACTTTAAAGGGCTGGTGTGCCCGCTTTTAGCAATTTCGTCTACGTCGCGCTGGAAACACAGCCAAGCATCCTGAGCTGACGAATTAGTTGGTGATATGGTTCCAGTGACCCAACTACACGCAGTATGCACTTTAGAAGGCTGGTGTGCCCTTTTTACCAATTTCGTCTATGTCGCGCTGGGAACACACCCACGCGGCCTGAGCAGACATATTAGTTGGTGATATGGTTCCAGCGACCCAACTACATGCAGTGTGAACTTTAAAGGGCTGGTGCGCCCGTTTGTAGCAATTTCGTCTCTGTCGCGCTGGGAACAGAGCAAAGCGTCCTAAGCTGACTGATTACTTGGTGATATGGTTCCATCAACCCAACTACACGCAGTGCACTTTAAATGGCCCGTTTTTAGCAATTTCGTCTATGTCGAGCTGGGAACAGAGCAATGCGTCCTGAGCTGACTGATTACTTGGTGATATGGTTCCATCAACCCAACTACACGCAGTGTGCACTTTAAAGGGCCCGTTTTTAGCAATTGCGTCTGTGTCCAGCAGGGAACAGAGCAAAGCAGGGTGTCGAACCGAACCCGAACCCGAACCGAAAACCGTACCCGAACCGTTATTTTTGCCGGAACCGAACCCAAACCCGAACCGAAATTTTCATGACACTGCTGAACCCGAACCGGAGCAGAACCGTAAAAAATAATGGCGGTAACCGGTTCGCAACAAAACGGTTCGGACATAAAAGAAGTCAGCATAAGAGTTCCTCTCTATCCCCGAACGAAGACACATTGGCATCATCATCACGCGCCTATATCATGGATTTCCGAAATTTTCACCTAGCAGCAGACGACGACGTATAGTAAGTATACTTCCAGCGTCTTTTTAACATGTTGAAGCGCAGTTGTCCTTGTGAGCGCCGCGGCTAGCGCCCCGCACGCGCTGCGGCGTCTACTCTTCAG
Organism: Ornithodoros turicata; assembly: GCF_037126465.1. Taxonomy (NCBI): domain Eukaryota; kingdom Metazoa; phylum Arthropoda; class Arachnida; order Ixodida; family Argasidae; genus Ornithodoros; species Ornithodoros turicata. The sequence continues at coordinate 123,331,566 of NC_088201.1, forward strand.
AGACGAGGTGCCACGTCTAAGAATGAAACAGGAATGGAGTAGGCCAGTTATATAGCTCTACAGGACGAATATGCGATCAAATAAGCGCCCAAGATTTCCCTTTACATGTGAGCAGTACAAATTAAACAAGTCAGAAACATAAGAAGTAGAGAAGGAGCGTACGCAGAACGGTGCCTGTTTGATTTGTCGTGGTTTGAAAAGTAAATGTGGTTCTGCTTATTGGTAGCGCAGTTATGTCGTGACATATTGCCTTTGTGTTGTGGATTAATTAGTACACTGCTGTGAGCTCGGACAGAGCTGGCAGGCTTATTTTCGACATGCTTCAGTACGGTTTCAGATCGATTCACGCTGCGAAGGCAGTGTGCCAGCAAGTACTGTCGTCTATGTTACGCTGTCCATCTTATTAGGCTTCCTTTAAGTGTATCTTGCTGGCACCGTGCGTGTGAAAAAAGAGATTTTGGAAACAGAAAGTAGCAGGACTACATCGCTTCAACAGCGTGGACTCTACTTGCAATAAGTGTTCATCCATTTCTCATTTCTCTCGCTAAAGGGCTACATCACCGCTAGAGACGTCAATGCAGACAACAGCAGTAAGCTATTAGCCACGCATTTCCTGATAAAATCAGTTTTATGGAACATATAAAACGGAAGCGTTGAACCGGTTCGCGAACCGGTTCGGGGCTGCGAACCGGTTTGCGAACCGGTTCGAGTTTTGGCGTGGCCGAACCGGAACTGAACCGGAACGAAATCAAAACAACGCGAACCCGAACCCGAACCGAACCCGTAATTTTTGCGGTTCGACACCCTGGAGCAAAGCGTCCTGAGCTGACTGATTACTTCGTGATACGGTTCATTCAACCCATCTAGACGCAGTGTGCACTTTAAAGGGCTGGTGTGCCCGTTTTTAGCAATTTCGTGTATGTCGCGCTGGGAACAGAGCAAAGCGTCCTCAGCTGACTGATTACTTGGTGATATGGTTCCAGCGACCAAACTACACGCAGTGTGCACTTTAAAGGGCTGGTGTGTCCGTTTTTAGCAGTTTCATCTATGTCGAGCTGGGAACAGAGCAAAGCGTCCTGAGCTGACGTATTAGATGGTGATATGGTTCCAGCGACCCAACTACATGCAGTGTGCGCTTTAAAGGGCTGGTGTGCCCGTTTTTAGCAATTTCGTCTACGTTGCGCTTGGGACATAGGAAAGCATCCTGAGTTGACGTATTAGTTGCTGATGTGGTTCCAGCGACCCAACTACATGCAGTGTGCACTTTAAAGGGCTGGTGTGCCATTTTTTAGCAATTTCACTGCGTCGCGCTGGGGACACAGCCAAGCATCCTAAGCTGAAGTATTAGTTGGTGATATGGTTCCAGCGACCCAACTACATGCAGTGTGCACTTTAAAGGGCTGGTGTGCCCGTTTTTAGCAATTCCGTCTATGTCGCGCTGGGAACAGCGAAAAGCGTCCTGAGCTGACTGATTACTTGGTGATATGGTTCATTCAACCCATCTACACGCAGTGTGCACTTTAAAGGGCTGGTGTGCCCGTTTTTAGCAATTTCGTCTATGTCGCGCTGGGACACTGCCAAGCGTCCTCAGCTGACGTATTAGTTCGTGATATGGTCCAGCGACCCAACTACATGCAGTGTGCACTTTAAAGGGCTGCTGTGCCCGTTTTTAGCGATTTCGTCTACGTCGCGCTTGCGACACAGCAAAGCATGCTGAGTTGACGTATTAGTTGGTGATGTGGTTCCAGCGACCCAACTACACGCAGTGTGCACTTTAAAGGGCTGGTGTGCCCGCTTTTAGCAATTTCGTCTACGTCGCGCTGGAAACACAGCCAAGCATCCTGAGCTGACGAATTAGTTGGTGATATGGTTCCAGTGACCCAACTACACGCAGTATGCACTTTAAAAGGCTGGTGTGCCCTTTTTAGCAATTTCGTCTATGTCGCCCTGGGAACACACCCACGCGGCCTGAGCAGACGTATTAGTTGGTGATATGGTTCCAGCGACCCAACTACATGCAGTGTGCACTTTAAAGGGCTGCTGTGCCCGTTTTTAGCGATTTCGTCTACGTCGCGCTTGGGACACATCATAGCATGCTGAGTTGACGTATTAGTTGGTGATGTGGTTCCAGCGACCCAACTACACGCAGTGTGCACTTTAAAGGGCTGGTGTGCCCGCTTTTAGCAATTTCGTCTACGTCGCGCTGGAAACACAGCCAAGCATCCTGAGCTGACGAATTAGTTGGTGATATGGTTCCAGTGACCCAACTACACGCAGTATGCACTTTAGAAGGCTGGTGTGCCCTTTTTAGCAATTTCGTCTATGTCGCGCTGGGAACACACCCACGCGGCCTGAGCAGACATATTAGTTGGTGATATGGTTCCAGCGACCCAACTACATGCAGTGTGAACTTTAAAGGGCTGGTGCGCCCGTTTGTAGCAATTTCGTCTCTGTCGCGCTGGGAACAGAGCAAAGCGTCCTAAGCTGACTGATTACTTGGTGATATGGTTCCATCAACCCAACTACACGCAGTGCACTTTAAATGGCCCGTTTTTAGCAATTTCGTCTATGTCGAGCTGGGAACAGAGCAATGCGTCCTGAGCTGACTGATTACTTGGTGATATGGTTCCATCAACCCAACTACACGCAGTGTGAACTTTAAAGGGCCCGTTTTTAGCAATTGCGTCTGTGTCCAGCAGGGAACAGAGCAAAGCAGGGTGTCGAACCGAACCCGAACCCGAACCGAAAACCGTACCCGAACCGTTATTTTTGCCGGAACCGAACCCAAACCCGAACCGAAATTTTCATGACACTGCTGAACCCGAACCGGAGCAGAACCGTAAAAAATAATAGCGGTAACCGGTTCGCAACAAAACGGTTCGGACATAAAATAAGTCAGCATAAGAGTTCCTCTCTATCCCCGAACGAAGACACATTGGCATCATCATCACGCGCCTATATCATGGATTTCCGAAATTTTCACCTAGCAGCAGACGACGACGTATAGTAAGTATACTTCCAGCGTCTTTTTAACATGTTGAAGCGCAGTTGTCCTTGTGAGCGCCGCGGCTAGCGCCCCGCACGCGCTGCGGCGTCTACTCTTCAGAGACGAGGTGCCACGCCTAAGAATGAAACAGGAATGGAGTAGGCCAGTTATATAGCTCTACAGGACGAATATGCGATCAAATAAGCGCCCAAGATTTCCCTTTACATGTGAGCAGTACAAATTAAACAAGTCAGAAACATAAGAAGTAGAGAAGGAGCGTACGCAGAACGGTGCCTGTTTGATTTGTCGTGGTTTGAAAAGTAAATGTGGTTCTGCTTATTGGTAGCGCAGTTATGTCGTGACATATTGCCTTTGTGTTGTGGATTAATTAGTACACTGCTGTGAGCTCGGACAGAGCTGGCAGGCTTATTTTCGACATGCTTCAGTACGGTTTCAGATCGATTCACGCTGCGAAGGCAGTGTGCCAGCAAGTACTGTCGTCTATGTTACGCTGTCCATCTTATTAGGCTTCCTTTAAGTGTATCTTGCTGGCACTGTGCGTGTGAAAAAAGAGATTTTGGAAACAGAAAGTAGCAGGACTACATCGCTTCAACAGCGTGGACTCTACTTGCAATAAGTGTTCATCCATTTCTCATTTCTCTCGCTAAAGGGCTACATCACCGCTAGAGACGTCATGCAGACAACAGCAGTAAGCTATTAGCCACGCATTTCCTGATAAAATCAGTTTTATGGAACATATAAAACGGAAGCGTTGAACCGGTTCGCGAACCGGTTCGGGGCTGCGAACCGGTTTGCGAACCGGTTCGAGTTTTGGCGTGGCCGAACCGGAACTGAACCGGAACGAAATCAAAACAACGCGAACCCGAACCCGAACCGAACCCGTAATTTTTGCGCTTCGACACCCTGGAGCAAAGCGTCCTGAGCTGACTGATTACTTCGTGATACGGTTCATTCAACCCATCTAGACGCAGTGTGCACTTTAAAGGGCTGGTGTGCCCGTTTTTAGCAATTTCGTGTATGTCGCGCTGGGAACAGAGCAAAGCGTCCTCAGCTGACTGATTACTTGGTGATATGGTTCCAGCGACCAAACTACACGCAGTGTGCACTTTAAAGGGCTGGTGTGTCCGTTTTTAGCAGTTTCATCTATGTCGAGCTGGGAACAGAGCAAAGCGTCCTGAGCTGACGTATTAGATGGTGATATGGTTCCAGCGACCCAACTACACGCAGTGCACTTTAAATGGCCCGTTTTTAGCAATTTCGTCTATGTCGAGCTGGGAACAGAGCAATGCGTCCTGAGTTGACTGATTACTTGGTGATATGGTTCCATCAACCCAACTACACGCAGTGTGCACTTTAAAGGGCCCGTTTTTAGCAATTGCGTCTGTGTCCAGCAGGGAACAGAGCAAAGCAGGGTGTCGAACCGAACCCGAACCCGAACCGAAAACCGTACCCGAACCGTTATTTTTGCCGGAACCGAACCCAAACCCGAACCGAAATTTTCATGACACTGCTGAACCCGAACCGGAGCAGAACCGTAAAAAATAATGGCGGTAACCGGTTCGCAACAAAACGGTTCGGACATAAAAGAAGTCAGCATAAGAGTTCCTCTCTATCCCCGAACGAAGACACATTGGCATCATCATCACGCGCCTATATCATGGATTTCCGAAATTTTCACCTAGCAGCAGACGACGACGTATAGTAAGTATACTTCCAGCGTCTTTTTAACATGTTGAAGCGCAGTTGTCCTTGTGAGCGCCGCGGCTAGCGCCCCGCACGCGCTGCGGCGTCTACTCTTCAGAGACGAGGTGCCACGCCTAAGAATGAAACAGGAATGGAGTAGGCCAGTTATATAGCTCTACAGGACGAATATGCGATCAAATAAGCGCCCAAGATTTCCCTTTACATGTGAGCAGTACAAATTAAACAAGTCAGAAACATAAGAAGTAGAGAAGGAGCGTACGCAGAACGGTGCCTGTTTGATTTGTCGTGGTTTGAAAAGTAAATGTGGTTCTGCTTATTGGTAGCGCAGTTATGTCGTGACATATTGCCTTTGTGTTGTGGATTAATTAGTACACTGCTGTGAGCTCGGACAGAGCTGGCAGGCTTATTTTCGACATGCTTCAGTACGGTTTCAGATCGATTCACGCTGCGAAGGCAGTGTGCCAGCAAGTACTGTCGTCTATGTTACGCTGTCCATCTTATTAGGCTTCCTTTAAGTGTATCTTGCTGGCACCGTGCGTGTGAAAAAAGAGATTTTGGAAACAGAAAGTAGCAGGACTACATCGCTTCAACAGCGTGGACTCTACTTGCCATAAGTGTTCATCCATTTCTCATTTCTCTCGCTAAAGGGCTACATCACCGCTAGAGACGTCAATGCAGACAACAGCAGTAAGCTATTAGCCACGCATTTCCTGATAAAATCAGTTTTATGGAACATATAAAACGGAAGCGTTGAACCGGTTCGCGAACCGGTTCGGGGCTGCGAACCGGTTTGCGAACCGGTTCGAGTTTTGGCGTGGCCGAACCGGAACTGAACCGGAACGAAATCAAAACAACGCGAACCCGAACCCGAACCGAACCCGTAATTTTTGCGGTTCGACACCCTGGAGCAAAGCGTCCTGAGCTGACTGATTACTTCGTGATACGGTTCATTCAACCCATCTAGACGCAGTGTGCACTTTAAAGGGCTGGTGTGCCCGTTTTTAGCAATTTCGTGTATGTCGCGCTGGGAACAGAGCAAAGCGTCCTCAGCTGACTGATTACTTGGTGATATGGTTCCAGCGACCAAACTACACGCAGTGTGCACTTTAAAGGGCTGGTGTGTCCGTTTTTAGCAGTTTCATCTATGTCGAGCTGGGAACAGAGCAAAGCGTCCTGAGCTGACGTATTAGATGGTGATATGGTTCCAGCGACCCAACTACACGCAGTGCACTTTAAATGGCCCGTTTTTAGCAATTTCGTCTATGTCGAGCTGGGAACAGAGCAATGCGTCCTGAGTTGACTGATTACTTGGTGATATGGTTCCATCAACCCAACTACACGCAGTGTGCACTTTAAAGGGCCCGTTTTTAGCAATTGCGTCTGTGTCCAGCAGGGAACAGAGCAAAGCAGGGTGTCGAACCGAACCCGAACCGAAAACCGTATCCGAACCGTTATTTTTGCCGGAACCGAACCCAAACCCGAACCGAAATTTTCATGACACTGCTGAACCCGAACCGGAGCAGAACCGTAAAAAATAATGGCGGTAACTGGTTCGCAACAAAACGGTTCGGACATAAAAGAAGTCAGCATAAGAGTTCCTCTCTATCCCCGAACGAAGACACATTGGCATCATCATCACGCGCCTATATCATGGATTTCCGAAATTTTCACCTAGCAGCAGAGGACGACGTATAGTAAGTATACTTCCAGCGTCTTTTTAACATGTTGAAGCGCAGTTGTCCTTGTGAGCGCCGCGGCTAGCGCCCCGCACGCGCTGCGGCGTCTACTCTTCAGAGACGAGGTGCCACGCCTAAGAATGAAACAGGAATGGAGTAGGCCAGTTATATAGCTCTACAGGACGAATATGCGATCAAATAAGCGCCCAAGATTTCCCTTTACATGTGAGCAGTACAAATTAAACAAGTCAGAAACATAAGAAGTAGAGAAGGAGCGTACGCAGAACGGTGCCTGTTTGATTTGTCGTGGTTTGAAAAGTAAATGTGGTTCTGCTTATTGGTAGCGCAGTTATGTCGTGACATATTGCCTTTGTGTTGTGGATTAATTAGTACACTGCTGTGAGCTCGGACAGAGCTGGCAGGCTTATTTTCGACATGCTTCAGTACGGTTTCAGATCGATTCACGCTGCGAAGGCAGTGTGCCAGCAAGTACTGTCGTCTATGTTACGCTGTCCATCTTATTAGGCTTCCTTTAAGTGTATCTTGCTGGCACCGTGCGTGTGAAAAAAGAGATTTTGGAAACAGAAAGTAGCAGGACTACATCGCTTCAACAGCGTGGACTCTACTTGCCATAAGTGTTCATCCATTTCTCATTTCTCTCGCTAAAGGGCTACATCACCGCTAGAGACGTCAATGCAGACAACAGCAGTAAGCTATTAGCCACGCATTTCCTGATAAAATCAGTTTTATGGAACATATAAAACGGAAGCGTTGAACCGGTTCGCGAACCGGTTCGGGGCTGCGAACCGGTTTGCGAACCGGTTCGAGTTTTGGCGTGGCCGAACCGCAACTGAACCGGAACGAAATCAAAACAACGCGAACCCGAACCCGAACCGAACCCGTAATTTTTGCGGTTCGACACCCTGGAGCAAAGCGTCCTGAGCTGACTGATTACTTCGTGATACGGTTCATTCAACCCATCTAGACGCAGTGTGCACTTTAAAGGGCTGGTGTGCCCGTTTTTAGCAATTTCGTGTATGTCGCGCTGGGAACAGAGCAAAGCGTCCTCAGCTGACTGATTACTTGGTGATATGGTTCCAGCGACCAAACTACACGCAGTGTGCACTTTAAAGGGCTGGTGTGTCCGTTTTTAGCAGTTTCATCTATGTCGAGCTGGGAACAGAGCAAAGCGTCCTGAGCTGACGTATTAGATGGTGATATGGTTCCAGCGACCCAACTACACGCAGTGCACTTTAAATGGCCCGTTTTTAGCAATTTCGTCTATGTCGAGCTGGGAACAGAGCAATGCGTCCTGAGTTGACTGATTACTTGGTGATATGGTTCCATCAACCCAACTACACGCAGTGTGCACTTTAAAGGGCCCGTTTTTAGCAATTGCGTCTGTGTCCAGCAGGGAACAGAGCAAAGCAGGGTGTCGAACCGAACCCGAACCCGAACCGAAAACCGTACCCGAACCGTTATTTTTGCCGGAACCGAACCCAAACCCGAACCGAAATTTTCATGACACTGCTGAACCCGAACCGGAGCAGAACCGTAAAAAATAATGGCGGTAACCGGTTCGCAACAAAACGGTTCGGACATAAAAGAAGTCAGCATAAGAGTTCCTCTCTATCCCCGAACGAAGACACATTGGCATCATCATCACGCGCCTATATCATGGATTTCCGAAATTTTCACCTAGCAGCAGAGGACGACGTATAGTAAGTATACTTCCAGCGTCTTTTTAACATGTTGAAGCGCAGTTGTCCTTGTGAGCGCCGCGGCTAGCGCCCCGCACGCGCTGCGGCGTCTACTCTTCAGAGACGAGGTGCCACGCCTAAGAATGAAACAGGAATGGAGTAGGCCAGTTATATAGCTCTACAGGACGAATATGCGATCAAATAAGCGCCCAAGATTTCCCTTTACATGTGAGCAGTACAAATTAAACAAGTCAGAAACATAAGAAGTAGAGAAGGAGCGTACGCAGAACGGTGCCTGTTTGATTTGTCGTGGTTTGAAAAGTAAATGTGGTTCTGCTTATTGGTAGCGCAGTTATGTCGTGACATATTGCCTTTGTGTTGTGGATTAATTAGTACACTGCTGTGAGCTCGGACAGAGCTGGCAGGCTTATTTTCGACATGCTTCAGTACGGTTTCAGATCGATTCACGCTGCGAAGGCAGTGTGCCAGCAAGTACTGTCGTCTATGTTACGCTGTCCATCTTATTAGGCTTCCTTTAAGTGTATCTTGCTGGCACCGTGCGTGTGAAAAAAGAGATTTTGGAAACAGAAAGTAGCAGGACTACATCGCTTCAACAGCGTGGACTCTACTTGCCATAAGTGTTCATCCATTTCTCATTTCTCTCGCTAAAGGGCTACATCACCGCTAGAGACGTCAATGCAGACAACAGCAGTAAGCTATTAGCCACGCATTTCCTGATAAAATCAGTTTTATGGAACATATAAAACGGAAGCGTTGAACCGGTTCGCGAACCGGTTCGGGGCTGCGAACCGGTTTGCGAACCGGTTCGAGTTTTGGCGTGGCCGAACCGGAACTGAACCGGAACGAAATCAAAACAACGCGAACCCGAACCCGAACCGAACCCGTAATTTTTGCGGTTCGACACCCTGGAGCAAAGCGTCCTGAGCTGACTGATTACTTCGTGATACGGTTCATTCAACCCATCTAGACGCAGTGTGCACTTTAAAGGGCTGGTGTGCCCGTTTTTAGCAATTTCGTGTATGTCGCGCTGGGAACAGAGCAAAGCGTCCTCAGCTGACTGATTACTTGGTGATATGGTTCCAGCGACCAAACTACACGCAGTGTGCACTTTAAAGGGCTGGTGTGTCCGTTTTTAGCAGTTTCATCTATGTCGAGCTGGGAACAGAGCAAAGCGTCCTGAGCTGACGTATTAGATGGTGATATGGTTCCAGCGACCCAACTACATGCAGTGTGCGCTTTAAAGGGCTGGTGTGCCCGTTTTTAGCAATTTCGTCTACGTTGCGCTTGGGACATAGGAAAGCATCCTGAGTTGACGTATTAGTTGCTGATGTGGTTCCAGCGACCCAACTACATGCAGTGTGCACTTTAAAGGGCTGGTGTGCCATTTTTTAGCAATTTCACTGCGTCGCGCTGGGGACACAGCCAAGCATCCTAAGCTGAAGTATTAGTTGGTGATATGGTTCCAGCGACCCAACTACATGCAGTGTGCACTTTAAAGGGCTGGTGTGCCCGTTTTTAGCAATTCCGTCTATGTCGCGCTGGGAACAGCGAAAAGCGTCCTGAGCTGACTGATTACTTGGTGATATGGTTCATTCAACCCATCTACACGCAGTGTGCACTTTAAAGGGCTGGTGTGCCCGTTTTTAGCAATTTCGTCTATGTCGCGCTGGGACACTGCCAAGCGTCCTCAGCTGACGTATTAGTTCGTGATATGGTCCAGCGACCCAACTACATGCAGTGTGCACTTTAAAGGGCTGCTGTGCCCGTTTTTAGCGATTTCGTCTACGTCGCGCTTGCGACACAGCAAAGCATGCTGAGTTGACGTATTAGTTGGTGATGTGGTTCCAGCGACCCAACTACACGCAGTGTGCACTTTAAAGGGCTGGTGTGCCCGCTTTTAGCAATTTCGTCTACGTCGCGCTGGAAACACAGCCAAGCATCCTGAGCTGACGAATTAGTTGGTGATATGGTTCCAGTGACCCAACTACACGCAGTATGCACTTTAAAAGGCTGGTGTGCCCTTTTTAGCAATTTCGTCTATGTCGCCCTGGGAACACACCCACGCGGCCTGAGCAGACGTATTAGTTGGTGATATGGTTCCAGCGACCCAACTACATGCAGTGTGCACTTTAAAGGGCTGCTGTGCCCGTTTTTAGCGATTTCGTCTACGTCGCGCTTGGGACACATCATAGCATGCTGAGTTGACGTATTAGTTGGTGATGTGGTTCCAGCGACCCAACTACACGCAGTGTGCACTTTAAAGGGCTGGTGTGCCCGCTTTTAGCAATTTCGTCTACGTCGCGCTGGAAACACAGCCAAGCATCCTGAGCTGACGAATTAGTTGGTGATATGGTTCCAGTGACCCAACTACACGCAGTATGCACTTTAGAAGGCTGGTGTGCCCTTTTTAGCAATTTCGTCTATGTCGCGCTGGGAACACACCCACGCGGCCTGAGCAGACATATTAGTTGGTGATATGGTTCCAGCGACCCAACTACATGCAGTGTGAACTTTAAAGGGCTGGTGCGCCCGTTTGTAGCAATTTCGTCTCTGTCGCGCTGGGAACAGAGCAAAGCGTCCTAAGCTGACTGATTACTTGGTGATATGGTTCCATCAACCCAACTACACGCAGTGCACTTTAAATGGCCCGTTTTTAGCAATTTCGTCTATGTCGAGCTGGGAACAGAGCAATGCGTCCTGAGCTGACTGATTACTTGGTGATATGGTTCCATCAACCCAACTACACGCAGTGTGAACTTTAAAGGGCCCGTTTTTAGCAATTGCGTCTGTGTCCAGCAGGGAACAGAGCAAAGCAGGGTGTCGAACCGAACCCGAACCCGAACCGAAAACCGTACCCGAACCGTTATTTTTGCCGGAACCGAACCCAAACCCGAACCGAAATTTTCATGACACTGCTGAACCCGAACCGGAGCAGAACCGTAAAAAATAATAGCGGTAACCGGTTCGCAACAAAACGGTTCGGACATAAAAGAAGTCAGCATAAGAGTTCCTCTCTATCCCCGAACGAAGACACATTGGCATCATCATCACGCGCCTATATCATGGATTTCCGAAATTTTCACCTAGCAGCAGACGACGACGTATAGTAAGTATACTTCCAGCGTCTTTTTAACATGTTGAAGCGCAGTTGTCCTTGTGAGCGCCGCGGCTAGCGCCCCGCACGCGCTGCGGCGTCTACTCTTCAGAGACGAGGTGCCACGCCTAAGAATGAAACAGGAATGGAGTAGGCCAGTTATATAGCTCTACAGGACGAATATGCGATCAAATAAGCGCCCAAGATTTCCCTTTACATGTGAGCAGTACAAATTAAACAAGTCAGAAACATAAGAAGTAGAGAAGGAGCGTACGCAGAACGGTGCCTGTTTGATTTGTCGTGGTTTGAAAAGTAAATGTGGTTCTGCTTATTGGTAGCGCAGTTATGTCGTGACATATTGCCTTTGTGTTGTGGATTAATTAGTACACTGCTGTGAGCTCGGACAGAGCTGGCAGGCTTATTTTCGACATGCTTCAGTACGGTTTCAGATCGATTCACGCTGCGAAGGCAGTGTGCCAGCAAGTACTGTCGTCTATGTTACGCTGTCCATCTTATTAGGCTTCCTTTAAGTGTATCTTGCTGGCACTGTGCGTGTGAAAAAAGAGATTTTGGAAACAGAAAGTAGCAGGACTACATCGCTTCAACAGCGTGGACTCTACTTGCAATAAGTGTTCATCCATTTCTCATTTCTCTCGCTAAAGGGCTACATCACCGCTAGAGACGTCATGCAGACAACAGCAGTAAGCTATTAGCCACGCATTTCCTGATAAAATCAGTTTTATGGAACATATAAAACGGAAGCGTTGAACCGGTTCGCGAACCGGTTCGGGGCTGCGAACCGGTTTGCGAACCGGTTCGAGTTTTGGCGTGGCCGAACCGGAACTGAACCGGAACGAAATCAAAACAACGCGAACCCGAACCCGAACCGAACCCGTAATTTTTGCGCTTCGACACCCTGGAGCAAAGCGTCCTGAGCTGACTGATTACTTCGTGATACGGTTCATTCAACCCATCTAGACGCAGTGTGCACTTTAAAGGGCTGGTGTGCCCGTTTTTAGCAATTTCGTGTATGTCGCGCTGGGAACAGAGCAAAGCGTCCTCAGCTGACTGATTACTTGGTGATATGGTTCCAGCGACCAAACTACACGCAGTGTGCACTTTAAAGGGCTGGTGTGTCCGTTTTTAGCAGTTTCATCTATGTCGAGCTGGGAACAGAGCAAAGCGTCCTGAGCTGACGTATTAGATGGTGATATGGTTCCAGCGACCCAACTACATGCAGTGTGCTCTTTAAAGGGCTGGTGTGCCCGTTTTTAGCAATTTCGTCTACGTTGCGCTTGGGACACAGGAAAGCATCCTGAGTTGACGTATTAGTTGCTGATGTGGTTCCAGCGACCCAACTACATGCAGTGTGCACTTTAAAGGGCTGGTGTGCCATTTTTTAGTATTTCACTGCGTCGCGCTGGGGACACAGCCAAGCATCATAAGCTGAAGTATTAGTTGGTGATATGGTTCCAGCGACCCAACTACATGCACTGTGCACTTTAAAGGGCTGGTGTGCCCGTTTTTAGCAATTCCGTCTATGTCGCGCTGGGAACAGCGAAAAGTGTCCTGAGCTGACTGATTACTTGGTGATATGGTTCATTCAACCCATCTACACGCAGTGTGCACTTTAAAGGGCTGGTGTGCCCGTTTTTAGCAATTTCGTCTATGTCGCGCTGGGACACAGCCAAGCGTCCTCAGCTGACTGATTACTTGGTGATATGGTTCATTCAACCCATCTACACGCAGTGTGCACTTTAAAGGGCTGGTGTGCCCGTTTTTAGCAATTTCGTCTATGTCGCGCTGGGACACAGCCAAGCGTCCTCAGCTGACGTATTAGTTCGTGATATGGTTCAGCGACCCAACTACATGCAGTGTGCACTTTAAAGGGCTGCTGTGCCCGTTTTTAGCAATTTCGTCTACGTCGCGCTCGAAACACAGCCAAGCATCCTGAGCTGACGTATTAGTTGGTGATATGGTTCCAGCGACCCAACTACATGGAGTGTGAACTTTCAAGGGCTGGTGCGCCCGTTTTTAGCAATTTCGTCTCTGTCGCGCTGGGAACAGAGCAAAGCATCCTAAGCTGACTGATTACTTGGTGATATGGTTCCATCAACCCAACTACACGCAGTGTGCACTTTAAATGGCCCGTTTTTAGCAGTTTCATCTATGTCGAGCTGGGAACAGAGCAAAGCGTCCTGAGCTGACTGATTACTTGGTGATATGGTTCCATCAACCCAACTACACGCAGTGTGCAGTTTAAAGGGCCCGTTTTTAGCAATTTCGTCTGTGTCCAGCAGGGAACAGAGCAAAGCGTCCTGAGCTGACTGATTACTTCGTGATACGGTTCATTCAACCCATCTAGACGCAGTGTGCACTTTAAAGGGCTGGTGTGCCCGTTTTTAGCAATTTCGTCTATGTGGCGCTGGGAACAGAGCAAAGCGTCCTCAGCTGACTGATTACTTGGTGATATGGTGCCAGCGAACCAACTACACAAAGTGTGCACTTTAAAGGGCCCATTTTTAGCAATTCCGTCTATGTCGCGCTGGAAACAGAGCAAAGCGTCCTGAGCTAACAGATTACTTGGTGATATGGTTCAATCGACCATATGTCTACAGGCAGAGTGAACTTTAATGGGCTGGTGCGCCCGTTTTTAGCAATTTCGTCTATGTCGCGCTGGGAACAGTGCAAGGCGTCCTGAGCTGACTGATTACTTGGCGATATGGTTCCATCAACCCAACTACACGCAGTGTGCACTTTAAAGGGCCCGTTTTTAGCAGTTTCATCTACGTCGAGCTGGGGACAGATCAAAGCGTCCTCAGCTGACTGATTACTTGGTGATATGGTTCCATCACCTCAACTACACGCAGTGTGCACTTTAAAGGGCTGGTGTGCCCGTTTTTAGCAATTCCGTCTATGTCGCGCTGGGAACAGAGCAAAGCGTCCTGATCTGACAGATTACTTGGTGATATGGTTCCACCGACCCAACTACAGGCAGTGTGAACTTTAAAGGGCTGGTGCGCACGTTTTGAGCAATTTCATCTACGTCGAGCTGGGAACAGAGCAAAGCGTCCTGAGCTGACTGATTACTCAGTGATATGGTTCCATCAACCAAACTACACGCAGTGTGCACTTTAAAGGGCTGCTGTGCCCGTTTTTAGCGATTTCGTCTACGTCGCGCTTGGGACACAGCAAAGCATGCTGAGTTGACGTATTAGTTGGTGATGTGGTTCCAGCGACCCAACTACACGCAGTGTGCACTTTAAAGGGCTGGTGTGCCCGCTTTTAGCAATTTCGTCTACGTCGCGCTCGAAACACAGCCAAGCATCCTGAGCTGACGTATTAGTTGGTGATATGGTTCCAGCGACCCAACTACATGGAGTGTGAACTTTCAAGGGCTGGTGCGCCCGTTTTTAGCAATTTCGTCTCTGTCGCGCTGGGAACAGAGCAAAGCATCCTAAGCTGACTGATTACTTGGTGATATGGTTCCATCAACCCAGCTACACGCAGTGTGCACTTTAAATGGCCCGTTTTTAGCAGTTTCATCTATGTCGAGCTGGGAACAGAGCAAAGCGTCCTGAGCTGACTGATTACTTGGTGATATGGTTCCATCAACCCAACTACACGCAGTGTGCAGTTTAAAGGGCCCGTTTTTAGCAATTTCGTCTGTGTCCAGCAGGGAACAGAGCAAAGCGTCCTGAGCTGACTGATTACTTCGTGATACGGTTCATTCAACCCATCTAGACGCAGTGTGCACTTTAAAGGGCTGGTGTGCCCGTTTTTAGCAATTTCGTCTATGTGGCGGTGGGAACAGAGCAAAGCGTCCTCAGCTGACTGATTACTTGGTGATATGGTGCCAGCGAACCAACTACACAAAGTGTGCACTTTAAAGGGCCCATTTTTAGCAATTCCGTCTATGTCGCGCTGGAAACAGAGCAAAGATAAAGCAAGATGGCGTCGGCTGGTGCGGACGGTTTTTGTGGCTCCTGTTCCGCGCGGTTCTACCCTCGGCAACAATACCTTGAATGTGCTGGGCAATGCGGTCGGCGATTTCACCTAAAATGCGTCAACGTTGGACCTACGGAATACGAGTTCTACATGTCAGAAGGTAATTGCTCGTACAAATGTGCGAAGTGCCTCAAACAGCGCTCGACTTCTCTAATACATAAGCCTGACGCCAACATGGATGCAAACAAAGACCCAACTCATGACGACAGTGCATCTGCAGCAAGTGTCCTTGACTCTGTGGAATGCCTTCCATCATCTGCAGTGCCTATTTTCCGTCTGCTCCTCGAAAAGATAGAAGTCTTATCGACAGAAGCTTCTAGTCTAAAAGACGAGATAAAATGCTTGCGCCAAACAGTTGGTACCTCGACTGCAAGTATTGTGCCTCCTACGCCTCCTTCCTGGGCCGACACAGCTGCTGCGATTGTAAAGACCCCTTCTATTCCATTTGTTTATTCTGGCCGTGAATCTGCGGTGCCTCCAAGACAATACAGTAGGAACGACACCAGTGGAGGCCGTACCGTTGCTGAACAGTCGGATATGGAGAAAGATGGATTTACTATGGTTACTGGAAGGAAGCGCAGGAAAGCGACGCTAGGTACTGCGAAAAGTTCTACTGTCTCTGTCGTCCCTCGTCATATCAAGCCAAAGGCCCTTTTCGTTTCACGGCTCCACCCGGGCACCACAACGGAGGACATCTGTAAAATGCTTGAGCCAGTCCTGAATCGTAAACAAGTATCATGTAAGAAATTGAAAACTAAGTTCGACTCGTATTCGTCGTTTTATGTTACGTGCGATGTGGGGATTTTTGATACTGTCAATTGCCCTGATAACTGGCCGGAAGGATGCCTCATGCACGAATTTTTTGGCACATTAGACGCGACACGTATTCTGGACAGTAGTGCATAGCTACATATATATATATATATATATATAATGAATTGCTGTCTTTATTACCAGAATGTTCGTGGGATGCGTACAAAAAGTGATGAAATTATGTGTGAAATCTCCTCAAGTTGTTACAATGTCATCTGCTTCACAGAGACGTGGCTCAGAAGCGATATCCCGAGTACGCTGTACTTTCCTTCCCGTTATGTAGTCCACAGAAAGGATAGAGATTACGCTAGCACAGGCCAAATCTTCGGAGGTGGTGTCTTAATTGCCACGGACAGTAGCCTGCGACCTGCAAGAAGATTCGATCTTGAGAGTGATATTGAATGTGTTTGGATCGAAATATCTATTTCTGACGGTTTTAACCTATTACTGGGCAATTATTATTTCCCTCCTGGCTTTTGCAGTGAGCGATTTGTTGCACATTTCGATTCTCTGATGTCGAAAATTGATTTCACGAAATATCGAGTCCAAATGTTTGGTGATTTCAACTTGCCTGGGTTGAACTGGGAATTCGGCACCATAACTAGTTCTGACAAAAAAGTCGTACATAAGTCAACATATCTGTTAGATTTTATAAGCATGTGTGGTTTCAGGCAATACAACATGAATTGTAATCGTGCTGGTAATATTCTTGACTTAGCTTTGTCCACATTTTTGGTGGAATCTTTGGAACTGGCGAGTATACCCCTTTCTCGTGTTGATGTATACCATATTCCTTTTTCGGTTAATTTTTCAGTACCTCGCTCTAATAGGGTTCAATACGATTCTACGTGGTATCGTTATAAAAATGGTGATTATCTGGGTTTATACAAGCACCTTAGTGAACTATCATTTGACAGTGTGACACTAGACCTGAATGCCGATTCCGCAGCTGAGAAATTATCAGGCATTGTGTCAAATGCAATTGATATGTTTGTTCCAAAAGCGCAGTCAAAACGACGCAGACACCCTGTGTGGTTTTCTGCTGAGCTGAAATGTAGTTTGAAGCGAAAACTCCACTTCCATCGTATGTTCAAGAAAACTTCTTCTGATTACTGGTATCAAAAATTTAGCTGTGAGAGAGCAACTTCGAAGCGTTTGTTCAGGTGTGATAAAGCACGGCACGAGGAGTTTGTGGAACGAAACCTTCTTACCAATCCAAAAGACTTTTGGAAGTACGTTCGTGAACATAAACGAGACAACCATAACCAGGTAATTGCCTTGAGAGAACAATCATCTACAGTTGTAGATCCAGATAGGGTGAGCAACATTTTTGCAGCTCACTTCAGTTCGTGTTTTTCGAATACCGATAAGAGTGAATACGACTTAGATCGTATTAGTGATTGCTTTACCATCCAGCCTGTTAGTGAGGCCGACGTTCTTTTAGCGATAAAGAAATTGAAACCTAAGTCGTCTTGTGGGATAGATAGAATCCCGAACTTCATTGTCAAGGGTTGTTCCGAACTGCTCGTGCAATCACTTGCTCACATCTTCAATATATCCTTGTCTTCTGGCGTTTTTCCTGAATGCTGGAAGACAGCTATAATTGTCCCTTTGTACAAGTCAGGTGACCCTTGTTTGGTGAATAACTATAGACCAGTTTCATTGCTGTGTGCATTTTCAAAAGTTTTTGAGATCATAGTTCACGATAGATTATACACGCATTTTTGTACACGAATCTGTCCTGAGCAGTGTGGCTTCATGAAAAGCAGATCTGTCGAAACTAACTTATGCTCTTTCTTGAATTACACATCTCCACTTCTTTGTAAACGTTATCAAGTTGACACGGTATATTTTGATTTCAAGAAAGCGTTCGATCGAGTTAACCATAAGCTGTTACTTTCAAAGGTTTGTCAGTTTGGATTGTGTAATAGATATTGTCAATGGTTGAAAAATTACTTGTTCGGAAGGAGGAACGTGGTACGAGTTGCCGGAACTTTTTCCGTTACGTTCGAGTCTGTATCTGGAGTACCGCAAGGAAGTAACCTAGGTCCTCTCTTATTTTTGGTCTTTGTAAATGATCTTGCCGGTGTCGTGAAACATTGCCAGTTGTTAATGTTTGCTGATGACGTTAAGATTTTTCGTTCCGTATCTTGCTACGGCGATCACCTGTCCATTCAGGAAGACATAAATGCAATCAGCGACTGGAGTTACTTAAACGGCATGTCTCTAAATGTGAAAAAAAACCAAAGTTGTATCTTATACAAGGAAAAAATCGACATTACTGTTTGATTATGACATTAAAGGCGTCCAAATAGAGAGAGTGGAAACCATTCGTGACCTTGGGGTCATTTTCGATTCGGCACTGAATTTCAACAACCATGTGTCATTCCTGTATTGCTCCGCAATGAGAATGATGGGCTTCATTTGTCGCATATCGAAGAATTTTAGAGACTTTCATACTGTTGTCTGCCTGTTCTATTGTCTAGTACGAAGCAAGTTGGAGTTCGCATCCGTCGTTTGGAACTGTCTCTCTAACACACTCTCAGATCGCATCGAAAATGTGCAAAAGAAGTTTGTGCGAATTATTTACGATAGGTATTCACAAAGAAAATGGTTTTATGAATACAATCACCTCCTTGCGAAGCTTAAGATGACATCACTGAAGCAACGTCGTTATATTCGGGATATGACTTTCTTGTTCAATGTCGTGCATGGTAAAATAGATTCTCCTTTATTGTTAGCCAGTGTCGATTTTCATGCGCCATCTAGACATTGTAGAGTTCATCGTACTTTTTATCCACGTTTTTGTCACCCGTCTTCTCCTTTGGCGCGCATGCAGTGTTGCTTTAATGACATTGAGAACAATAGTGTGGACATTTTTGCTAATTTTACTTTATTTTTATCCTCTTTGTAACTTTTTATCGTTTTGTAAGTTGGTCTTTGCACCTTCTTTGCTGGTTCTTTCCGTGCACCTCTATGTAGGCTCACGCTGTTGGCGGGCACGTGAAACTAATAAATAAATAAATAAATAAATAAAAGCGTCCTGAGCTAACAGATTACTTGGTGATATGGTTCAATCGACCATATGTCTACAGGCAGAGTGAACTTTAATGGGCTGGTGCGCCCGTTTTTAGCAATTTCGTCTATGTCGCGCTGGGAACAGTGCAAGGCGTCCTGAGCTGACTGATTACTTGGCGATATGGTTCCATCAGCCCAACTACACGCAGTGTGCACTTTAAAGGGCCCGTTTTTAGCAGTTTCATCTACGTCGAGCTGGGGACAGATCAAAGCGTCCTCAGCTGACTGATTACTTGGTGATATGGTTCCATCACCTCAACTACACGCAGTGTGCACTTTAAAGGGCTGGTGTGCCCGTTTTTAGCAATTCCGTCTATGTCGCGCTGGGAACAGAGCAAAGCGTCCTGATCTGACAGATTACTTGGTGATATGGTTCCACCGACCCAACTACAGGCAGTGTGAACTTTAAAGGGCTGGTGCGCACGTTTTGAGCAATTTCATCTACGTCGAGCTGGGAACAGAGCAAAGCGTCCTGAGCTGACTGATTACTTAGTGATGTGGTTCCATCAACCAAACTACACGCAGTGTGCAATTTAAAGGGCCCGTTTTTAGCAGTTTCATCTACGTCGAGCTGGGAACAGAGCAAAGCGTCCTCAGCTGACTGATTACTTGGTGATATGGTTCCATCAACCCAAATACACGCAGTGTGCAATTTAAAGGGCTGGTGTGCCCGTTTTTAGCAATTTCGTGTATGTCGCGCTGGGAGCAGAGCAAAGCGTCCTCACCTGACTGATTACTTGGTGATATGGTTCTAGCGACCAAACTACACGCAGTGTGCAATTTAAAGGGCTGGTGTGCCCGTTTTTAGCAATTCCGTCTATGTCGCGCTGGGAACAGAGAAAAGCGTCCTGAGCTGACAGATTACTTGGTGATATGGTTCTCCCGACCCAACTACAGGCAGTGTGAACTTTAAAGGGCTGGTGCGCCCGTTTTTAGCAATTTCGTCTCTGTCGCGCTGGGAACAGAAAGAAGCGTCCTGAGCTGACTGACTACTTGGTGATATGGTTCCATCAACCCAACTACACGCAGTGTGCACTTTAAAGGGCCCGTTTTTAGCAATTTCGTCTATGTCGAGCTGGGAACACAGCAAAGCATCCTGAGTTGACGTATTAGTTGGTGATGTGGTTCCAGCGACCCAACTAGACGCAGTGTGCACTTTAAAGGGCTGGTGTGCCCGCTTTTAGCAATTTCGTCTACGTCGCGCTGGAAACACAGCCAAGCGGCATGAGCTGACGTATTAGATGGTGATATGGTTCCAGCGACCCAACTACATGCAGTGTGCGCTTTAAAGGGCTGGTGTGCCCGTTTTTAGCAATTTCGTCTACGTTGCGCTTAGGACACAGGAAAGCATCCTGAGTTGACGTATTAGTTGCTGATGTGGTTCCAGCGACCCAACTACATGCAGTGTGCACTTTAAAGGGCTGGTGTGCCATTTTTTTTAGCAATTTCACTGCGTCGCGCTGGGGACACAGCCAAGCATCCTAAGCTGACGTATTAGTTGGTGATATGGTTCCAGCGACCCAACTACATGCAGTGTGCACTTTAAAGGGCTGGTGTGCCCGTTTTTAGCAATTCCGTCTATGTCGCGCTGGGAACAGCGAAAAGCGTCCTGAGCTGACTGATTACTTGGTGATATGGTTCCATCAACCCAACTACACGCAGTGTGCACTTAAAATTCCCGTTTTTAGCAATTTTGTCTATGCCGAGCTGGGAACAGAGCAAAGCGTCCTGAGGTGACTGATTACTTGGTGATATGGTTCCATCAACCCAACTACACGCAGTGTGCACTTAAAATTCCCGTTTTTAGCAATTTCGTCTATGTCGCGCTGGGACACTGCCAAGCGTCCTCAGCTGACGTATTAGTTCGTGATATGGTCCAGCGACCCAACTACATGCAGTGTGCACTTTAAAGGGCTGCTGTGCCCGTTTTTAGCGATTTCGTCTACGTCGCGCTTGGGACACAGCAAAGCATGCTGAGTTGACGTATTAGTTGGTGATGTGGTTCCAGCGACCCAACTACACGCAGTGTGCACTTTAAAGGGCTGGTGTGCCCGCTTTTAGCAATTTCGTCTACGTCGCGCTGGAAACACAGCCAAGCATCCTGAGCTGACGAATTAGTTGGTGATATGGTTCCAGTGACCCAACTACACGCAGTATGCACTTTAAAAGGCTGGTGCGCCCGTTTTTAGCAATTTCGTCTCTGTCGCGCTGGGAACAGAGCAAAGCGCCCTAAGCTGACTGATTACTTGGTGATATGGTTCCATCAACCCAACTACACGCAGTGTGCACTTTAAATGGCCCGTTTTTAGCAATTTCGTCTATGTCGAGCTGGGAACAGAGCAATGCGTCCTGAGCTGACTGATTACTTGGTGATATGGTTCCATCAACCCAACTACACGCAGTGTGCACTTTAAAGGGCCCGTTTTTAGCAATTGCCTCTGTGTCCAGCAGGGAACAGAGCAAAGCGTCCTGAGCTGATTGATTACTTCGTGATACGGTTCATTCAACCCATCTAGACGCAGTGTGCACTTTAAAGGGCTGGTGTGCCCGTTTTTAGCAATTTCGTGTATGTCGCGCTGGGAACAGAGCAAAGCGTCCTCAGCTGACTGATTACTGGTGATATGGTTCCAGCGACCAAACTACACGCAGTGTGGACTTTAAAGGGCTGGTGTGTCCGTTTTTAGCAATTTCGTCTATGTCCAGCAGGGAACAGAGCAAAGCGTCCTGAGCTGACTGATTACTTCGTGATACGGTTCATTCAACCCATCTAGACGCAGTGTGCACTTTAAAGGGCTGGTGTGCCCGTTTTTAGCAATTTCGTCTATCTGGCGCTGGGAACAGAGCAAAGCGTCCTCAGCTGACTGATTACTTGGTGATATGGTGCCAGCGAACCAAGTACACGCAGTGTGCACTTTAAAGGGCCCATTTTTAGCAATTCCGTCTATGTCGCGCTGGGAACAGAGCAAAGCGTCCAGAGCTGACAGATTACTTGGTGATATGGTTCCATCGACCATATGTCTACAGGCAGAGTGAACTTTAATGGGCTGGTGCGCCCGTTTTTAGCAATTTCGTCTATGTCGCGCTGGGAACAGTGCAAGGCGTCCTGAGCTGACTGATTACTTGGCGATGTGGTTCCATCAACCCAACTACACGCAGTGTGCACTTTAAAGGGCCCATTTTTAGCAGTTTCATCTACGTCGAGCTGGGAACAGAGCAAAGCGTCCTGAGCTGACTGATTACTTGGTGATATGGTTCCATCAACCCAACTATATGGAGTGTGCACTTTAAAAGGCTGGTGTGCCCGTTTTTAGCAATTCCGTCTATGTCGCGCTGGGAACAGAGAAAAGCGTCCTGAGCTGACAGATTACTTGGTGATATGGTTCCCCCGACCCAACTACAGGCAGTGTGAACTTTAAAGGGCTGGTACGCCCGTTTTTAGCAATTTCGTCTCTGTTGCGCTGGGAACAGAAAGAAGCGTCCTGAGCTGACTGACTACTTGGTGATATGGTTCCATCAACCCAACTACACGCAGTGTGCACTTTAAAGGGCCCGTTTTTAGCAATTTCGTCTATGTCGAGCTGGGAACAGAGCAAAGCGTCCTGAGCTGACTGATTACTTGGTGATATGGTCCATTCAACCCATCTACACGCAGTGTGCACTTTAGAGGGCTGGTGTGCCCGTTTTTAGCAATTTCGTCTATGTCGCGCTGGGACACAGCCAAGCGTCCTCAGCTGACGTATTAGTTGGTGATATGGTCCGGCGACCCAACTACATGCAGTGTGCGCTTTAAAGGGCTGCTGTGCCCGCTTTTAGCAATTTCGTCTACGTTGCGCTGGAAACACAGCCAAGCATCCTGAGCTGACGAATTAGTTGGTGATATGGTTCCAGTGACCCAACTACACGCAGTATGCACTTAAAAAGGCTGGTGTGCCCTTTTTAGCAATTTCGTCTACGTCGAGCTAGGAACACAGTCAAGCGGCATGAGCTGACGTATTAGTTGGTGATATGGTTCCAGCGACCCAACTACATGCAGTGTGCACTTTAAAGGGCTGGTGTGCCCGTTTTTAGCGATTCCGTCTACGTCGCGCTGGGAACAGAGCAAAGCGTTCTCAGCTGACTGATTACTTGGTGAAATGGTGCCAGCGAACCAACTACACCAAGTGTGCACTTTAAAGGGCCCGTTTTCAGCAATTTCGTCTATGTCGAGCTGGGGACAGATCAAAGCGTCCTCAGCTGACTGATTACTTGGTGATATGGTTCCATCACCTCAACTACACGCAGTGTGCACTTTAAAGGGCTGGTGTGCCCGTTTTTAGCAATTCCGTCTATGTCGCGCTGGGAACAGAGCAAAGCGTCCTGATCTGACAGATTCCTTGGTGATATGGTTCCACTGACCCAACTACAGGCAGTGTGAACTTTAAAGGGCTGGTGCGCACGTTTTTAGCAATTTCGTCTACGTCGAGCTGGGAACAGAGCAAAGCGTCCTGAGCTGACTGATTACTTAGTGATATGGTTCCATCAACCAAACTACACGCAGTGTGCACTTTAAAGGGCCCGTTTTTAGCAGTTTCATCTACGTCGAGCTGGGAACAGAGCAAAGCGTCCTCAGCTGACTGATTACTTGGTGATATGGTTCCATCAACCCAAATACACGCAGTGTGCACTTTAAAGGGCTGGTGTGCCCGTTTTTAGCAATTTCGTATATGTCGCGCTGGGAGCAGAGCAAAGCGTCCTCACCTGACTAATTACTTGGTTTGGTTCCAGCGACCAAACTACACGCAGTGTGCACTTTAAAGAGCTGGTGTGTCTGTTTTTAGCAGTTTCATCTACGTCGCGCTGGGAACACAGCCAAGCATCCTGAGCTGACCTATTAGTTGGTGATATCGTTCCAGCGACCCAACTACACGTGGTGTGCACTTTAAAGGGCTGGTGTGCCCGTTTTTAGCAATTTCGTCTACGTCGCGCTGGAAAGAGAGCCAAGCGGCATGAGCTGACGTATTAGATGGTGATATGGTTCCAGCGACCCAACTACATGCAGTGTGCGCTTTAAAGGGCTGGTGTGCCCGTTTTTAGCAATTTCGTCTACGTTGCGCTTGGGACATAGCCAAGCATCCTAAGCTGACCTATTAGTTGGTGATATGGTTCCAGCGACCCAACTACACGCAGTGTGCACTTTAATGGGCTGGCGTGCCCTTTTTTAGCAATTTTGTCTAGGTCGCGCTGGGAACACACCCAAGCGGCCTGAGCTGACGTATTAGTTGGTGATATGGTTCCAGCGACCCAACTACATGCAGTGTGCACTTTAAAGGGCTGGTGTGCCCGTTTTTAGCAATTTCGTCTATGTCGAGCTGGGAACAGAGCAAAGCGTCCTGAGTTGACTGATTACTTGGTGATATGGTTCATTCAACCCATCTACACGCAGTGTGCACTTTAAAGGGCTGGTGTGCCCGTTTTTAGCAATTTCGTCTATGTCGCGCTGGGACAGAGCCAAGCGTCCTCAGCTGACGTATTAGTTCGTGATATGGTCCAGCGACCCAACTACATGCAGTGTGCACTTTAAAGGGCTGCTGTGCCCGTTTTTAGCGATTTCGTCTACGTCGCGCTTGGGACACAGCAAAGCATGCTGAGTTGACGTATTAGTTGGTGATGTGGTTCCAGCGACCCAACTACATGCAGTGTGAACTTTAAAGGGCTGGTGCGCCCGTTTTTAGCAATTTCGTCTCTGTCGCGCTGGGAACAGAGCAAAGCGTCCTAAGCTGACTGATTACTTGGCGATATGGTTCCATCAACCCAACTACATGCAGTGTGCACTTTAAATGGCCCGTTTTTAGCAATTTCGTCTATGTCGAGCTGGGAACAGAGCAAAGCGTCCTGAGCTTACTGATTACTTGGTGATATGGTTCCATCAACCCAACTACACGCAGTGTGCACTTTAAAGGGCTGGTGTGCCCGTTTTTAGCAATTTCGTGTATGTCGCGCTGGGACACAGCCAAGCGTCCTCAGCTGACGTATTAGTTCGTGATATGGTCCAGCGACCCAACTACATGCAGTGTGCACTTTAAAGGGCTGCTGTGCCCGTTTTTAGCGATTTCGCCTACGTCGCGCTTGGGACACAGCAAAGCATGCTGAGTTGACGTATTAGTTGGTGATGTGGTTCCAGCGACCCAACTACATGCAGTGTGAACTTTAAAGGGCTGGTGCGCCCGTTTTTAGCAATTTCGTCTCTGTCGCGCTGGGAACAGAGTAAAGCGTCCTAAGCTGACTGATTACTTGGCGATATGGTTCCATCAACCCAACTACACGCAGTGTGCACTTTAAATGGCCCGTTTTTAGCAATTTCATCTATGTCTAGCTGGGAACAGAGCAAAGCGTCCTGAGCTGACTGATTACTTGGTGATATGGTTCCATCAACCCAACTACACGCAGTGTGCACTTTAAAGGGCCCGTTTTTAGCAATTTCGTCTGTGTCCAGCAGGGAACAGAGCAAAGTGTCCTGAGCTGACTGATTACTTCGTGATACGGTTCATTCAACCAATCTAGACGCAGTGTGCACTTTAAAGGGCTGGTGTGCCCGTTTTTAGCAATTTCGTCTATGTGGCACTGGGAACAGAGCAAAGCGTCCTCAGCTGACTGATTACTTGGTGATATGGTGCCAGCGAACCAACTACACGCAGTGTGCACTTTAAAGAGCCCATTTTTAGCAATTTCGTCTATGTCGAGCTGGGGACAGAGCAAAGCGTCCTGAGCTGACAGATTACTTGGTGATATGGTTCCACCAACCCAACTACAAGCAGTGTGAACTTTAAAGGGCTGGTGCGCCCGTTTTTAGCAATTTCGTCTCTGTCGCGCTGGGAACAGAGCAAAGTGTCCTGAGCTGACTGATTACTTAGTGATAGTAGTATATTATCAGCTCAACTGGCCCACAACTCACACAGTGGCCTGGACGCCATTAATGAGCAATTAGAGCAATTTGGGACCCCCACAGTAATTAGGATCATTCAGGGAGTCATTACATTGAGGAGCATCTAATACGTGTCCAGACCATTGTGTGAGTTGTGGGCCAGTTGAGCTGCTAAAAAAATAAAAAAATAGGTAGAAAATAAAATAAATAGATAGAAATAGAGTGGAGAGAAACAATTTATTCGAAAATCAACGATGTCGCGGCGAAGAAACCGCTCCGGGGTGACCAGCGGCAGCGATGTTGGTAGTTGGCACCCAGCAGTAGCAGAGATCGACGACAGGTGGCCACTTAGTTGCAAGGCATCACACCAGATGGCGCCACCATCATAGCTCTAGGCGAGAAAGACAGAACAAGACACTAGCGGCAGGTAGAAAATGCCAACACTGCTGAACAAGTCTAGGCATGCCAG
The DNA here is from genome assembly GCF_037126465.1 of Ornithodoros turicata. Lineage (NCBI taxonomy): Eukaryota > Metazoa > Arthropoda > Arachnida > Ixodida > Argasidae > Ornithodoros > Ornithodoros turicata. The sequence continues at coordinate 123,358,037 of NC_088201.1, forward strand.
AAAACAGTACACATCGGGGAAAAAGCAATCGCTTAGGCCTAACCACAGCGCCTCAACACTATACACCTAACACAAGGCGGGAACCGCTAAACAACAGGCTTGGTCTCCACTAAACAAGTCTAAACATCTGAGAAAAGGCTTAACACGAGCGCGGTCAAACATCGACAAATCTCTCGTTGGTCACCGCTAAACACGGCAAACATGCGAGAAAAGGAGCGCGGCAAATCACTCACCTTTTTCCCTGCAGCGACTGCTCACCAGCCAGGCAGAAACCAAGCGTACGTCTGCTCTCCGCGACAGCCAGCCTTAAACTGAGCGAGCGCGGGGAGCACACGTCTGCTCTCCGCGACAGCCAGCGAGAAACTGACTGAGGCGACACGCTGCGGCAGCTACGCATACGCGCGCGCGCTCCTAGCGCCCTCTGCGCCGCCCGCCCGCGGGCTGTTTCGGTTTCCTCGCGCGCGCTCCTAGCGGCGACGGGTGGCTTCTGAGTTTCAGTTTCGCTCTCCTTTCTTTGCGCGCGCGCGTTTATCTGTATAAAGGCAGCGCGCACCGCGCTCGCGTCATCAATACGTGAAGATGTTCAGCTACCACTCGTTACAAAATTGTTCCCGCACCCACGCTTCTTGGGAAGAAGTGGAGAAGGAATTTTTCAGCAGCGAAAGACCCCGCAACGAGCTCGTCATCACTGCTTTTCGCTACGTGATAGGCATGGTAGGCTTTGGCAATATAGGAGAGATCTCTCCGGGGCCGCTGCAGGAGATGGTGCGTCGGATCTACGCCCGTTACAAGAACGTCTGTATAACGGTTCCGGACGGGCGCCTGGGACTGATGAGCGAATTTGTGAGCTTGGCCAACGCAGAATCCAACTACATCGCTGCAGACATCGTGGACCTTCTCGCTCGTGCCATCGCTCATATTAAGCACGCCCTGCGGAAGCAGCGACATTTGCAAGCAGTCTACATCGTCAACTTTGTCATAGATTTATTGAAATACCGCTTGGCTATTGACATGCAACGCATTAAACAGTCCGAATAACTTTGACGAGACTCTGTGTTTTCTTTCACTGAAACATGTTTATTGAATACATACAAAAAAAAGTTGGACGATAGATGCGTGCACCCTCCCTGTCTTGCCTAATCTCACGAACGGAGCATTACGAGATGATCAGATGTGCCAGAAAAGGGGAATCTTCATCGTGACGTCGTCATTGCGCGGGTCACAATACCAGTACGATGACGGAATGGTCATTCTTTTCGTACACCCATTTCGCTACCACACTGCCACGATGACCCGTGCTTCTCCTGTCTGCGCGAGAGAGAGAGAAGCATGTCTCGACTAGAACTTTTATTCTCGATTACATGCGCGTGCAGCTCTTTGTTCCACGGTTACTCGATGCCTGACGACGACGGTCTCGGGCTCTCCTCCGGGTTTTCCGTTGCTGCACAAAGAGGGAGTACTGTCGTAATGCGATACGCGTCAAAATACCAGCAAAGCTTACCGTATTCGCAGCTTCCGTAAGGGAAGGAGTGTACGGCATCCACGAGATAGCGTTTGTCGTCAAGCTCTTCTTGAGTCTCGAAATGGTGTCCATTGTTTGCATTATACTCTGGATGGTGCACTGCTTCTGAGAGACTGTCTTTTCATTGAACAGAGAATCTCGGTACACCTCGTGCAATAAGTGTTTCCTCACCACGTCCTTCTTAACTCTTTTCGCTCTCGCAGTCTATTTGTGTGACCCAGCCAAGAGAATGCTGTACATTTTCGCTCGGATGGCTACGACTTCCTGAATAACACCACCTCCCGTCTCGTCTTTGAAGTACCCCATCTGGTTCGCGTGCTCGTCGTTGAAAAGCGGGTGGTCCGGTGGATAGGAGGACAGATCTAGCTCACTCTCAATTTTCATCAGCTGCACTTCAAGGCTTTCACACGTGAGAGAAAAAATTATGCTGTCCGTATCGCTATAGATCAATTGCACTGGACACGTCAAGCGAGAAAAGAGAGACTAGTAGATGAAGCTGTACGTCCGGACTGTGGATATTTCTAGAATGGCAAAGCCCACGTAAAGGGGATGCGTGCATTTGATGCGACGCTGTTTCATCTCGTATAAGATGCAATTGTCACTCAGAATGAGAAAATGCTGGCAGTCGACGGAGCTAGCTTTTCGGAGCGCGGTTTCTTTGTCGTAGGCTAGGGCATACTTTTTCATGCGTCTCAGATTTTGTATAGTCTTACCGAACGTACTGTTCGACATGGTTTTATACAGAAGTCGCTCTAATTTTGTGGACGCGGCACTCCTCAACGCGGCGTTCCTCTGCACGAAGGTTCGCAAAAAGTTGTCTTGCCGGAACGAGATGATGCTGTGAACACGTTTTATTTTCATGCCCAACCTCACGTACAGTGCGAGCAATGCATAAGGAACGACGTAGCGTTCTTCGTCGTAACACGTCAGCAAGAGTTTTTTGTGGGAGGGGTGTTCAGCGCCAACGCGTCTTTCAAGTGCTGCTGGTAGGACACAGTTCGTTCTCGTTCACGCACGTGTGTTCGGGTGCCAGGGGAAAATCCCTGGTGAGCGCGTGCAGTTCTTCGGGATACGACAAGTCTACTACGTAAACGTAACCCACTTCCAAATCGTGAGGAATATTGAGAAAATCGATCTCGCTCCACCTCGAAGGATCGACCCATTCAAAAGCACCTGTCGGGAGATGGAAAGTCATCGCGTACGGGTACAAACTGTTGACGTCGAGATACTGGATAAAAGTATTTTCTTTCTGGGGGTCGTAATCGTCGCACCCCTCGTGATTAGCCCGACAGTATCTGTGGAAGCTGTTACAAATGCCTCCCCTGATTCCCTTCTCGATCGTTTCGTACATCTCTTGGTCGCTTATGAGCTCGAGTTTGACATTGGTGAGCTTCAAAGCGCTACTCCACCCATAACTGGCGAGGGACACGGTGCGTAAGATATCTATCCCATCCGTCTCTAGCGCAATCTTTCTGAAATACAGCACGATGTCGCACAGCTGACAGGTGTCGAGCGTGACGTAGAGACGCGTGTAATCTCCTAGGTCCTTACATTCGAACAATTCGAAAATCTCGAGGGCGTACTGATAGTCCTCGTCCGTGATCTCTTGGTCGTTCAGGTCACTTTTGAAAGCTTCCTTTGGCGGTAGTGCGGGCAAATTGTAGGTTTCGAAACTGTCGACGAAGGTGTACGGGTAAATTCCCTCCCTGAGAAGGCGACGGAAACGGTCACCAAACATTTGGCGGGTGCAATGAAACGCACTCTCGCCACCGCTGGAGAGGAGCGTTTCTACCAGGTTAGACAACGAGAGGTTGAAAAACTGCGTGGTATCGCGGAAATGGAGCTCGCCAATATTGAAGCCTCGTATTTTTTCTGTGGTAGACGCTAAGATCCACGGTTCTCCCATATTTAGAACGTGCATGTGGCGGAGAAGGGAGCTCAAATCGTATTGTAGGTTGTGCACGCACACGACGAGTTTTTTGGTGTTACGACACGTAAGGTTACACGTATCACACAGCGTCGCAACAAAATTCGAGGAACCGGGGTCTACGAAACGGGTGTGGTCGTGATGCGACACCTTCCGCGTATGTCGGTTAAATTCGCACCCGCAAAATTCGCAGTGCGTCGCGCACTCGTGTCGAACAAGGTCTACCACACTCATGACCAACGGTGAGGGAAGACGGTTCAGCCTATCGATTTGTTCGCTAAATCCCTTCAGTGCGAGCAAGCATTTTTCTGCCGCGTTAGGTCCCAAATAGCCATCTACACCCATTATTTTTCCATCACAACTTCTCACTAGCACAATGCTGTACGAGCTCATCCTGTGCACACTCGAGGCGTCCTTAACGAGTGCATCCTTTTACAAGACGTTCTCCGCGTCCAACACCGCAAAATAGGGGTAGGGATGCATGTACTGTGTCTTGGTGAAGAAGACGCTGTCCCCGCTTTTGGCATTTCGAGAATTACTCCGTTTACGTCTCGACACAGACGTTCGTGCTGCTCCAACGCCCCTCTCGTCCTATAACCGCTCGTGCATTTCTCACAATAAAAATAGCCACCTCGTCCCATGAAAGTGCTAAATTTTCTGATTCCATAGAAATGCTCCCTAATCTCGAGCAGGTGGACTTTATCCTGATACAGCGTGCAGGGAATCCGCCTGGTAGATATCGAACTCGTCTGCTCGTCGAACACGTAGATGTACACGGAGGTTTTGTTTTTTCTCTCCCACAGGGAAATGTCTTCGTAAGTGACTGGAAAGGAGGGCGGCCAGTACGTTACACGCGTCTCCGGATTCGAAGGATTTATGTATTTGTGGTATCTGACATAATCGTTTGGGTTGTTCCTCAAAGGATGCAAGAGTGCCAGCACGCTATACTTGAAACACTCGTTTTCGTGATTCGGTGGAAGTTTGACGTTTGTGAGAGTCTTTGTTTTTCTCTTCAACATTACGGGAAGCTCGATCGTGCACCCAATCCGCTTCGGTTTTAAGCGCGTTAGTTTTAAGTCGACACATTGGACGTCGTTCGAGGTGAAACCAGATCCTTCTCTCGCATAGTTTTCTACGCGTTGCGAGGACTCTGCGATGGCAGCATTTATCGCGCCTTCGATTTCTTGACGGTTATGAACCACTCTCAAGTGAAGGTTCACGTGGAGGAGATGGGGTGTACCCTGTTACCCACTCTTAATAATAAAACTTTTGAAATCCACGCTAAGAAATCCACCCTTCAAATTCCAATCCTTTCAAATTCAAACTGTCAAAATAAATCACAATGGGTCTATGCAGTCCAGTGTTAAGCATGGTTTTACGTGAGAAAACCAGTGTTTAAGAAGGTCACACTCCAGAATAACGAGTATTTATGCAATTCTGTGTGGTATTCAGCATGTACCTCTCAATTATTCATTAATTTAATTAGTTAGAGGCGTAAATAACTACGCGTATGAATACTAGGAAAACAACGCTTCAGAGGTTCGGCCGTTCGGCTACTATTGGGGACGAGGCTATTAGAGAAAATGGAGTAACGACGGAGCTGCATGGTGTTGCGTTTTGTGCTGCATGAAAACGATAATCACTGCAAGCTCTAATAAAGCATATGTTTCTTCTGCCGATTTCGTCAGGTATTTTTCAGACGTGTAACGACTTGGTGTGCTAACACGCGCGTGTAATTTATGAAGGAATTCATTCGTGAAGTGACATTGGTGCAGTCGTAGCTGTTTTGGACAGGCAATCTGGTAGCGAAAAATGTCCACGATAGGCAACATATAAAACGTACCGCAAAACTGCTGTGTCGACCATTTGTCACGACGGTAATCACGTACATCACGGTAAACATCATGGAAACGTCTCTTGCTTTCCTCGGCCTCGGCCTACGAAGAACCGCTAATGTTATGTTTGATAAGCGCCGCGAAAAGTGGTTTAGCAAGGTAAAACTGTGCCGGGATCGCCGTCACATGAGGGATGTGTTTAATTAAATCACAGTGAAAGATAGCAAAGGAATGTTACTGGTCATGTAGAAAGCAGATCTCGTTCACCAACATATCAATGGATTGTTTAAATAATGTTCCTGTCAATGGACAACTGACGTTTTCATCCCGTCTATACTGAGAAATGTTGGCCCAGAGCTTGGTTTCTGGATGCCACAAAACACTTCTCGCCAATGTGGTGCACTGTCACTCAATGGGGCATTTACAGCTCAGTGTCATTACCACACGAGGCAAGTTGGCTCTCTCAGGTGCTGTAGAAGATCCAGAGTATATTCTTTGTCATTGCCCACACTACTGAGCTTTCCAAACTGCCATTTTGAGATCTCAATAATCTGAACTCCTGCCCCTCTGTCTAAAATTTCTTGGCCTATAGCTAAATCGAGCCCACGAATGCCTGCTCTCGAAGCTCTTTTGGCAATTTTGGACTCCATGGGACATTATTTCCTTCCTCACACCACAAGCAGCTATGGGGTAGAGAACCGCCCCAGGCAATGAAACTCTCTGTCCATCTCAAAACAATGTTGATGAACAGCATCTGCAACTTCTGTGAGGTGGTTTAAACCACTCTTATAACTACATGATACAGACAAAATACAGAAACCGACACTTCCTCAGGTAGGACCTAAGGAAGCGTGGACCTCCATGCGAAACCTTGTACAAATTAAACTTAAACAAAAATCTTCAGTGTCAGTTTCTGTATTTTGTTTATGCGATCTACAGGACTTGACTCCCCTCTTCGTATATCAACCACATGGTATGTGTAACCTAGGAATGCTGGTATGTGGGTGGGGTGACTAGTTTGCCACAGTACCACAAATAGGAACACAAATGGCTGATAAATCTGCTACAGAATCTGGGCCAAGACGATGAGCACTTGGAATCATCACAGTTTTCAATACCATGCAGAGGAAGATAGAGTAGAGTACCCTCACATTTTGTACTACTTTTTCTGAATTACTTGTAATTATGCAGCAGCTACATAGGCAGCAGTTAAAATGCTACTCAGAATTGCCAAAACTTCATGCTAGCACTCAATTCTTTTTACAAACTTTGGTTTGTGATGTGATGAATGTTTCGGTGACTTCCATAGGCCCGGTTTCACCAACTCTGGTTAACTGAACCAATATCAAGGGTTGCCAATCCTCGAACAGACACATAACAGACACTTCTTTTTTTCCATCGGTGATGTGGTGAAGCAGATAGTTTAATGACCGTTCATCTTAGTTCAGATGCTGAAAAGGTTGGTGAAACTGGGTCATTATGTAGCCTTTGTGTTCTGGTGCTGTGCAATGGTTTTTCGAGGGATTCAAACTATAAAAAAAGGGTAGTAATAAAAAAAATCTTGGCATACCTACCTACCTACATATATGTCCTGGACAGCATGTAAGAAACTCAACAGAATAGAAATGTCATCATGACATTGGTAGACAGACTGATACCGAAACAAATCGGAAGGGGAGGGCTGGGTTCCACGAATGGGCACTTGTTCACTGCCTCCTCTTGAAAGAAAAGTAGGACCGAAAGTTGCGTGCTCTGTCAAAGACCACCATAATCCCCTCAAGACCGTGCCTTTTTGATGGGAACTCGTCCCCCCTAGCTTTGAGCGTAGCTCAACTGTACCAAATTGGTGGCACTGTTGAACAGTATGATGTCATTTGTTTTTATGATGGACAGTGTGATGTCATTTGTACCGTTTCTAAGGCACTTTGTTCAAGGGTTTTGTATGCCAGCAGTGTACTGTCTGCGAAAGGTAGTTTCCGTGTCCACTTCAAGAAGACAGTTTTTTAAGAGGCTTAGAGGATGTGTAACTAATGTGTGATTCCCACTAAATATCAGAAGAGAGGTGCACACTTAAATTCCTGAAATCCTAAACTCAATTAATTGTAGGATCAAAATTACGTGGAAATATATTGAGGTTTGTCTCGTTCACAAAAGACATCATTGCACACTCTGCAAAGTGCATCGGTAGTTGCCATGGCCTACATCAATCATAGATACTGCAAACCACTCATTGAGCATAGTCAGTCCGCGGTACACCAAGTGAAAAGCGTCATTGCCCATTGTGAACATGGCCATGCAACAGTGCTTGCGGCTCCGCATTTCTCACTAGTTTCTTTCATCACTTTGTTATGAGATGACTAACGCTTTGCCAATTCAACACTTGAAACTTTGGAACAACTTTGCAAAGCATATGTACTCGTATCCACTTCCTTTAATCGCTTCAGGAGTATTTCTTCCGTAACATATCTCAGCAAAGCAGTACGTCATGTAGGTAACACAATTTTGGCACAGTATTTGCTTGATATGTCCAACAAGCAGAGATATCAAATCTTTGTGCCAAAATGGTGTGCCACGTGTCCGTGTAAAGACGAGTCGCTTAGATGGAATAGGTACAGCATCTTGATGTTGAATGCAAGAAGTTAATGTTTGACAACATATATGTCACGGGTTAAATAGAGCAGTATATCATACACATCAGAAGAATGCCAACACTTCAGTGCTTTACCTTTACCTGTTATTCCAATGTTTACTCTCCCTTCTATTGGAATTATGTATTTCAGAATCATTTTTGTATTACGGAATTTTAATTTGGCAATCCTTTCACATGTCTTGTGATAGACAGGTTAGCAATGTAAGCAGTGTTTATGTGCCTCTCACAACCTGCATCTTTATGCAAAAGTACTCCAAAAGCCGGGAGACGACATAACTAGACAAAAAAGTAGAGAACTCCAACTTAACATAACAAAATAACAAGGACCAGCGGCATGGCCGAGTTGGCTAAGGCGTCCGCTCGTTGGTGGTAGCCAAGGTCGTGCTCAAGACTGGTCGGTGATGGGTTCGAATCCTACCGCCGACTGTGCTGTCTGACGTTTTCCCTGGGTTTTCCGAAGACTTTCCAGACAAATGTCGGCACAGTTCCCCCTGAAGTCGGCCCAGGACGCATACTAATCCCCCTGTCTCCCACTCCTTCCTTCTGTCCTCTCTCCGTCTGTCCACATCTGTACGCCGCTCATAGTCACAGTTGCTTCGCGGCGCTAACCCGCAATCAAAAAAAAAAAAAACAAGGTTTACTCAGACGTTTCATCCGTCATGCGACAGACATCATCAGTGCCAAACTGAATGAGCGATTGCACAACCGGTCATTATTTAAGGAGATGGGAGTATTGTTGGGGGAAGGGCCACGGTTTTTCTTAAAAACCGAGGGGTCACTGCGTATGTTCCGAGACTCTAGAAGCTTCCTGTGTCCCCATCTTTGTTCTCTCTTGTTATGTTGAGTTGGAGTTCTCTACTTTTTTCTCTGCATTTTTACGTCTGAGGGTGTTTTTGTGACAAGAGGGCAAGGGTGCCGGCAACATGGCACATGTTCACAAAAATGCAGAACCAGAAACACACACACACAAAAAAAAGTATAGCATAACACAGTCCCAATCATTTTGTCGTGTCCTTTTTAATGTGTCGTCTGTTCTACATTTTTTTTTGTTTTTTTTTGTGTGTAGTTTCTTGATTTTAAGCCCAGGAGCAGTTGCTGTAGAGGATGCTGAGAACATGTGAAGCATACGTTTTCTCATTCTCACATTATGCTGTAAGCAGTGTGAAATACAACCCAAAAGGAATTTAATGAGAGACAACTTGTCATCAAGATCAGTGTGGGAACATTGCAAAGGAAAAATAATTCTGAACCATAATGAATTTCTATCCTATTTAATGGTACAGTATCAGATGAAAGTAATCCAAATAATATTAAAGAAGTAACCGTGCAAATTATGAGTCAAACAGTGAAGCTGGCTGCAGTACACTACAATGTGTCACATGTAACAATATCAGTGTTTCCAAAACTGACACATAAACCATAGGGAGGCCGCAATAGTCAAAGCAGGGATTACACCAGTTGGCGAAAAGAAAAAGCAGATGAAATGAACGCAATATGCGACAAAACCAAGGAAACTATCAAGCTACAACTGCAATATATTGAAGTTGTTTTTAAAAAATAGAAGTTAGTTCAGCGCACAGATATCAGCTGTCGAACACACAGCCATCCCGGAAACTATGCCCATCTTCGTTGATGCACCCACGAATCCACAGGAAGACCGCCGAGGCTTTCCCACTCGGATTAAGTATCTGTACCTTGAACTGTGAACAGTTTGGTGTACACTCCAGAAAACGAGAACAGCTGATTGCCGATTTCATGGGCGCGGCCATGCGAGCCGACAAGGACAGTTCAACAGAGGAGCAATTTGAACGCGAATGTGGCGCTAGTGGTAGGCGCAACAATTTGCACTTCAAACGACGTAAAGTGACCAAAAATTAAGCAGCGAGGATGCGTGCATGCTCATTTGTGATTATTTGGGCCTGTAATCCACATCACGGTTCAGAAAAGCTGCTAAAAATGCCGATGACTGGCACAAGAAAACGAGTTTGCAATGTTTTTTGACCCATTGCGGTTCAAGCGAATATATCAATTTTGTGCTTCCTTCCTCTTTTTTTCTTTCTTGTTTTTCTTTTTCTTTTATTGTTTTTTACTGTTGTCGGTTCGTTCCGGAGCCCTAGCTTGGAAAGCTGCTCCTGTTTAGTTTCGGTATAAATCGGAATGTGGGGGCAGGGGGAACAGTCCACCGCTCCTCGAGTTTTCACAGTGCTGGCTCTGCCCCCCACCCTCGAATTTTCCCTCCGAGGATCTCTTTGAAAATGCCGTACTTCTCAATCTTTAACTCCATGTCCAGCAGGGCTCTCCTTCAGGTTAGGTTAGGTTGGGTTAGGTTAGGTTAGGGCTCGCTCCCCCTTGCCGACTTCCGAGTTAGTGCGAGCGAAGTATAGCTATAATGGAAAATCAGAAACGGTGCACTAAAAACAAATGTCACCTCTGGGGATAATAATTTGAAGCATATAGATGAAGGATTCATCTCATATCTAAACCGATTGCCAGCAATTCTGCTCTTTCTGTTTCTCGAAGAAAGAAAAAGAGCTTCACACACACACACACACACAAAAATACATCTTAGTGAATTATGCAAATTAGAATGCCAAAATACCTTGCAGATAAGGTTTTCCTCCACTCGCGTACGCGTACGTGCGAAACTAATGTACACATAGTCCTAATTGTTTTATTTAAAAAAAAATATCCATTAAAATATGGCTACGACCACAAAGTATGCGTTTGTGGCACCCCGTTTATCTTGTGTGTGTGTGTGTGTTTCAGCTTGGGGGGGGGACAAACTTTTATAAAAAAAGTCACGAGAGCACGTCATTTTCACAGTTGAGTTCTACGGGCGCGTATCTTTTCCAAGAGAGACTGTATAATGACTAATAAGGATGACTAATCAATTAAATTCATTAACTCTAATAAGGACGTCTTGAACAAAAGCCAGATACCGATATGAGAGAGTCCTAGTTAAAATCCACGTTTAAAAATTTTGAAACGCGTACGTGTATTAAAATATCAATCCCTGAATTTTGACATGCAAATGGCCAAAACCGAAACCGTGGCAACCACGTTTGGGGTGGTGGCCTTCACGGTACGGGATCTGTATGGGATACTTCTGTAAGTCAACTGCGCTCGCAACTATATTGTCTTGGCTCAGAAACCGTATGTTTCTGGAACGTAGAGAGGGAAAAAAGGAATCACACAACAGGAATATACTTCAAGTACTCTTCTCCTTAGGGAAGCGAGGAAGCGAAAGATTTATTGACTCTACGTTGCACTAGTGTCAGCGCGCTGAGCGTTTGAGCTGGAATTGGAATTAGAATTGGAATGAATCAAAAAGAATGATAAATATTACTAGAAAGAAAAAGAATAAAAAAAGCGTTATCTGAGCTGATCGAACTGGGTTCACTCTGGAAATTGTTGCACCGACGACTGGCGCCACGTTCGAACTTACCTAAAATTGTTCCTCTGTTGAACGGTCCTTCTCGGCTCGCATGGCCGCGCCCATGAAAGCAGCAATCAGCTGTTCTCGTTTCGTGGAGTGTGCACTAAACTGTTTGTAGTTCAAGCTACAGGTACTTAATACGAGTGGGAGAGCTTCGGCAGTCTTCCTGTGGATTCCTAGGTGCATCAACAAAGATGGGCATAGCCTTTGGGATGTCTGTGTGTGTCAGCCGGTGTCTTTCTCCGTCTGTTACGTCGCGAGACAACTGAGATCACCGTCTGTGCGCGCTCAGGAAGCTTGAAATCTGCCCTGATACATATTCAGTAATATACACCTTCAATATACGCTGATACATATACGGTCAATAAATTGGGACTTGCTCCACGGCAATCTTTCCCGGAGTTCACAAGAGACACTGTTTGTGGATTTATGCCTTACATTTAATCTATCGCATGCCGTTCCACATCCTACCCGAATAACTCATGCCACGCAGTCAACCCTTGACTTGGTTTTAACCTCCCATCCTGAGCACATCACTTCTTTGCATGTCACTGATGGTCTCAGTGACCATTTTCTAAGATATCTCTTCAAGTAGTCCAAATGTTCATAAATTCAACGATAAAACCATATACGACTATGCTCGAGCTAACTTCCAAGCCATCAACGAGGGTCTTGAAGCTCTGTATGAAAATTCATTTCATGGCACCTTGCCTCACTCCATTGAGGATAACTGGTCCCTGTTTCGTGACAACATAAACTACCTTACCGAGTACAATGTTCCAAAGATAAGAGTGAAATCTTATGATCACAATCCTTGGTTCACGAAAAGTCTTAAAATCTTGCTAACCAAGAAAAAGCGCTTATTCAGGAAAGCAAAGCGTCTTGGCGACAACGTATCATGGGCTAAATTTCACTACTGTGAACGGGAATACAGGTGCTCGATCAAGGAAGTGAAACATAAGTTCTTTACCATCGACCTCCCGTCTCTCTTGACGAATAAACCAAAACAATTTTGGAAAATCTTATCTCCACCAAAATCCCACCGTATCAGTCTAACTGACACCCGCCGACAGCGACTGCGCCAACGCTTTCGCTTCCTTGTTTTCATCCGTTTTCAACACCGATAACGGGTACACCCAAACTCCATTATCAGTAATCGCCTTGTCACCTATGGTCCCCATTCATATCAGCACTCATGGTATTTGTAAAATCATTGAGTCACTTAAGCTGTCGTCGAGTGCTGGTCCGGACTCTGTTAACCCGAAGGTTCTATACAACACGTGGTCTATTTCCAGCAAGATTCTATGTTGCATATTTACTCAGTCACTCCAAGATTCTGCCATACCGCAGGACTGGAAGATGGCGAAGATTGTCCCTATTTGCAAATCAGGTAGCTGCCACATCGTTAATAACTACCGCCCCATTTCACGCACATCTATAGTATGTAAAATTCTCGAACACATACTCCAACGTAGTTAAGTACCTTGAAGAAAAATGCTTCTTCTATCACTTGCAGCACGGGTTTCGAAACCTCTTTTCATGTGAAACTCAAGTAGTCAGTTTTGTTCACGACATCTTTCTCCACGCGGACAATAATCATCAGACTGACGCCGCTTTCTTAGACTTTCGTAAGGCCTTCGATATGGTGCCGCACTCTAAGCTTCTATACAAACTCTATCTGCTTAACCTCGACCCGTATGTCGTCCATTGGATAGCTCAATTTCTGACTAATCGTACGTTATTTGTTACTTGCAACAACCACCTATCCCCAGATGTACCTGTGCTTTCTGGTGTCCCTCAGGGTTCAGTCCTCGGCCCTCTCCTTTTCCTTATCTATATAAATGACCTTCCTTCAGGCATATCTTCCAGGATTTGTCTCTTTGCTGACGACTGTGTAGTGTACAGGCAAATCCTCTCTCCTTCTGACCAACTAACCTTACAAAGCGACCTTTAACCAATCCGGCGTTGGTGCAATGAGTGGCAAATGCCTCTGAACATTGCAAAGTGTCGCATTTTGTCGTTTTCTCGAAGACGGGTCTCCTGCCTTCCTCCCTTCCCCTACACTCTAAGTGATATCACATTAACCCGAGCAGATTCTTACAAATATCTTGGAATCCACTTTTCCTCCAACCTAACTTGGAACGAGCACATCAACCACATAATAACTAACGCTTCTCGCTCCCTAGGCTTTGTTAGACGCACCCTCAGGTTGGCGAGCTCCATCTTAAGCTCCGAACCTTCACGGCTCTTGTACGAAGCAAGCTGGAATATGCATCACCTATTTGGGACCCTCCCCAAAAGTATCTCTGCGACGCCCTAGAAGCCATCCAGAATCGGGCTGCCCGTTTCATTTCCAACGACTACAAATTCGATCCCTTGTAACCGCGTTAAAATCAAACCTTAATCTCGACTCACTCGAACATCGTCGCCGTCTTGCCAAGTTAGCCCTCTTCCATTGGTTCTTTTTCATCTTGCCGCCGCACCAATCGCCCATCACCTGCCTGAGTGTCATTTTTCCTCGCATCCACCACACTAATAAGGTCACATGCTTTCATTGTAATACCAATGCATTATCCAGATCATTATTTTGTTCAACTGCCATCGAATGGAACAACCTTCCATCACCTCTCGCAACTATTATCTACCATACACTATTCTGTAACACCCTCTCCCGTTCACTCCACCCACAAGACCACCACGCTTGTATGTCAGTTGCTATGAAATTTTTCACCTCCCCCTTATCATATTTGTTAATTATCTGTGCTTATGTGAACGAACTCCCTGTTTCACGCTTTAATACTTGTTTTCATATAAGATTGTACTGCCGTCGTTTCTTTATTTTCCTGTTTACTTACTGCTAATTGTGTTGTTCTTTTCTGCTTGCTTGTTTGTTTCTATCAAGTTGCTGTAAATGTATCTTATGCTCCAGTTCCCACCCCCCATGTAATGTCCTCCGGACCCTTGGGGTTCTCGAAATAAATAAAGAAATATCAATGTTATACTAGTGCGTGCAAGTAGCGTCTGATGTAGGTCCACGGTCTCGTCATGATACAGTGAGGAATACTGTGGCACACTTGAGTCAAAGCATTGCTGCGAGTTAGCTTGTTTCCCGACTGATTGTGTGCTGAACTGAACTTGCATTTTTGTAAAACAACCTTCAATATAATGCAGTCGTAGAGAGATAGTTTCCTTGGTTTTGTGGCATATTGCCCTCACTTCATCTGCTTTCTCTTGGGCCCCGTTTGGGCTATCGTGGCCTCAATGGGGGTCCTGACACATGGTTTGGGAAACACTGAGGCATACTGTATATTGTTACATGTTGTAGTGTACTGAAGCCAGCTTCACTGTTGTATTGTTTCTTCGCATGGTTACTTCTTCAACATTACTTGAATGAGGAATGCGGAGAATGAGGAAATGTATGCCTTGCATGTTCTGGATGTGCTCTATTTGCTGACCTCTGCTGTTGGGCTAAAATCCAGCAACTACACAAAAAGATTAACAAATGCAGAACAGGAGACAGAAACACTGACACAATGACATGATTGAGATCATGATATGCTGTCAATTTTTTTCAGTGTCTCTGGTTCTACATCTTATGAACATGCACCACATTGCCAGCACCCTTTCCCTCTTGCTACGAAGAGAGCCTCTCAGCAATAAAAATGCGGGTTGTCAAATGCACGTAAACAGTGGTTACATTTTTTTCGGGGTCTTCACTCATCTAATGTTTATGCCAGAAAATGCTCCCCTAGTTCACATGGCATACTGAATATGAGTGTGCTCCACAGCCACAAACTACATTGTAAATTAGCACTGCAGTATGTTTATTGGCACACATGAAATTACCCTTCATAAGTGCATCATACAAGCTGACTGATTCTGATGCCAACTGCTCATGAAATAACGTGGGGTGGGGTGAAAGACACTGGAATCACATGTTGCGTCACTAGCAGTGCCGTACTCACTCAGCAGTGACATCACAAGCAGTGATTTTTCACTGAAGCCTGCAACTCAACGATGTAATTTACATCTTGATTGCAGAAAAAGTAAGCACATGTTCGTTATTACTTGGTATACAGTTGAAACTTGTTAATGTGATGACGGTCATTCTCGTTGATTTTGGCAATGAAACCATTTTAGGATAAAAAACACCTGTCAAGGTGTAAGCTATGAAAAGTAGTAAATTGAGTGAGGCATTTTAAATTGCCTTTTTTTCTTTATATTTTCAGTGCTGACATACATCAGCTTGTGTAACTGTCAACCTGGGCTATTCCAGCCAAAACCAGCCAGAGATGTAGCTTGACTCTGTTAAATATCACTGAAAAAAATTGTGTGCATTTTTTAGATGATGCATATATCGAATGTAACTCATCATTTTGTTTTCTTGAACAATGGGGGCACATTAAACTGTGCCGAAATATGAAGTTGTCCCTTACGAGCTTCCTTCTGACATCTACATATGCATCATTTGTGCGCTTTCTTTGCCTGGTGTTAGAGGGGAACCACTGCTCTGCCATCCCAAAGGGTACGTAGAACGAGAATAAATCTGGTGACGTGGTGAGAAGTCGAGAAAGGAGCACATTTGGAGTCAAGTTTACAATAAATTTCTGACCTGACACATTAGCATTCTTGAAGGAGCCCCAGATTATTTATGCTTGTAACTGATTGCTTGTGATTAGCTTCACATAAAAATATCAAGCTGATCTATATTCATTGTTTAACCATGTGTTTGAGAATAACAAGCACTTGCAAAAAATACTTTCTTTTTCAGATAGTATATTTACATATAGGTCGTCTAAAAGAAATCTTCCCTTATTTGTATAACTAGTCCTCTCCTGCAACATATTGAAAATCTAAAGGTTTATTTTTCTTTAAGAAAAATTTTAAAAAATTGTCACCGTAATGTGATGCAGCTTGTTCGTGGGTTGAGGCCATCTAGGAAGCAAAACAAAAAAATAATTTGAGAACCTACAGGTGTATTTGCTCTTACGCAAGAAAAATGTTTCGTCAGCTCATTCATATCCCATCTGTACGACGCTATAGCACACTTTGAACAAATTCTGCATTCAACCGTTCTGCCCAGTTCTACAGATTAATTGCAGTCGCTGCTTCATAACAGCTTTGTCAACATTTATGATTGTTTTCACATGCCTGAAGTCATCTGGAAAGTGAACAAATCTCATCATTTCAAGGGCATACCCTCTCCTATAGCATGTTCAGAATCTGCTGGCATGTGTTTTCTGTAGGTCTTATAGCATCAGCTGACCATATTGGCTCAGATCATGTCAGAATGCGACGTAACAGCTTTTGGAAACAATTTATTATGATCTCGTGTGCCCTTCAACCACAACAGAAAAAAAAAGCCGTCTTTCTTTCAGTGGAAATAGGTGTTTTTGCTGCATTAACAGAAGGTGGCTCAAATTAATTGTGTACCTCCTTGTGGCCTGGGTGGAGCATGCCTCACTGTGCTTTATGTCCAGTAATTTCTTCTCCAACCGCATCTCTTTGGCAGTGAGCCACAACGTATGCAGTCTTCAAGCTTTCTTTCACCCGGAAGAACAGCTTACAGCTCTGCAGGCATGAGAATATTTGCATGCAATAAGGGGCTACAATCTAGCCCTATAGGTGCCAACGTTTTAAATCGTACTGCGAACACAGTCATAGTACCCTATATCACGGCACAAAGCAATTATGTCAAAGTTATGCTTGTGGCGGCAAAGTCACGCTTGCCAAAGCCAAAGAGGCAAAGTGATACTTATGGAGGGTTTTATTATGCCCTGCTGCTCAGTGTATGGCTTCTGTTTTTAGCTGGAACAAACCAATAAAAAAAAATCTGAGGAAAGAAATATGCCACCTTCAGTTGTCATCGACCAAGCAAACTAAGTCAATAATGGTGGTTGTTATTCACTCTGCAATGTGATTGTCTTCATGTAAATTCACCTCTTTGGTACTGTGGTATCAGGTAGCTTCCTTGTAGCGTAACATATATGTGACCACATAGAGGACAAAGAGGAGGAATTAGCTAGTCTGGCGTAGGACCTCTCACACTGGCATAGCTGGTCAAAAAGAAAATGTGGGCCATACATCACATAAGACACAAATACCAGTATATTTTCAGCAAGCACTGGTTAATTTCTAGTAGGTGCAGTGCATATAGCATGTCCATGGACTGATATTTTATTCTTAGAGAAATAATATTTTTGCAGTTATAAAGGATGACAACATGTTCTACATCCGAAGCGAATGTACTAATTAGGTCTCGTTTAATTATTAGAAATAGAAGGTCGGTGCAAATGCAATGTCGGTTTCCCTATGTGCCGCTATAGTTTTCCAAAGTATGCTCGTGACCATTTAGTGCGAGGACATGGCCCTGAAATAATGGCTGTGTGAGAGTAAGTCCCGGAGCGTTTTTTTTTTGCCTTTTCACTTGAACGTGAGGAAGAAACAACGCTGCAGAACTGCAAGCAGCACATTTAATGTAATGTCGTACAGGATGCAAGTTTTACAGCGATTTCATATTTCAGCACAATATTTATAAGCTGTAAAAATGGGTGCAAGGGTACCATACAGTGAAGTAGCTGGTACCGTAAATTTTAGACCTCTTCTTGGCGTGGGTGCTTGGCATAAAGAGTGACTGCTCATAAACGTACTTGGGGATTTCTGAATGCGAAGATCATAGGAGAGAAAGGAAGGCAAACAAATACAACAGAGGGTGCTATTCATTTCTCACACTTCTGATTTCAGTTACTTCATTGCTCTTAGTTTTCTTCAGTTCCGACATCTGATAACCAGAATTTACACTTTATGTCCACGCGAATAAAAAAGATGCAAAAATTCCTGTGAGAACATTTCATGGTTTTTAATACCTTGAAAATGGCATTCTTCGGTTCCAGTGCATTCAAAGACCAGTGAAAACAAAGTGCTTGAAGTATTATGTCTAGATACATCTTTTGCAGCTTTTGCATGGCAAATCGTTGTCTAGGAAGGTGCGCGAATCAATGTGGATGTTCCTGAAATTAGAATCTTATTTCGTTACACTTTGAGATTACCGTATGCTGGTTACAAAAACATTAGGACCTCTGCTGACTCAAGTTATTCATTCGAGAGAAAATAGTTTTTTTCTTGCAAACAAACACACAATTTCTTCACATTCATATGCAGCTTATTTGCAGAAATGCATTTCGAGAGTCTGTCCAGTACCTGTTCCGTGCGTTAATCTGAACGCAGGCTCACAAGGAAAACCACAGGCAGGTTCCGATTTCACGATTCTACGGTTCTGAGGCTGGAACGCACACAAACACATACAGACGGATAAACACAACACATCCACACGGTATCGGAATCAGGCTTTTTCGTCGATCGTCACTTTTCAACTCTACGACTTCACAACCAAGGCAGCTGCAGGAGAATGGCGATGCTCGCGACAATGTTCATAATATAGCAGGTGTCCACCATAGCTGGGACGGCTGGGACCAACACCGGGAACTCATTCGGTGACACTACACGAATTCAGAGTTCGACATACTCAAATTTGACAGGCGAGCAGCAGAGCAAATCACTAACTGCAGTGTCAACAGAATCCTGATAGCCGGCAGAGAATACAGTAAACGATTCGTCCAGACTCGGTACTCTCGTTCCCAGCCCACCGCAAAAAGCCTCACCCTGCGGGGAACTATTTTGAGACGCGGGAGCCAAAAGCCTTCGCTGCTCCGAGGCTGCCGTGCCTGTCGACCAATCAGAGACGATTTATTTTGAAAGTTTGAATCTGAAGCGTTTGTATCGCAAAAGTTGATTTTTACGGCTTTATCTTTACACCGTGGATTTTTTCGTGATTTATTTTGAGGAGTTTATTCTCGAAGTTTATTTTGCGAAGTGTAAACCAGAGTGATCCCAGGAGATGAGAAGTCAACGCATCGGCTCCGTCCTTAATCATGAGCGCTTTCGAGCACAGACAAAATTTGAAAGGCGCGGGATAAGCTTCGAGGACGCGCGTGATTACTAGAGCTATGCTCGGTAGATAGAGTCGCAAATCGTCGACGTTGTCGTCGTGCGGGGAACAGAGAAGCGTGTACCTAGTAGCCGTTCCGTCGAATTCCTCATCTGTGACAAAAAAAGGAAGGAATCGTGTCTCCGTG
The DNA here is from genome assembly GCF_037126465.1 of Ornithodoros turicata. Classification (NCBI taxonomy): domain Eukaryota; kingdom Metazoa; phylum Arthropoda; class Arachnida; order Ixodida; family Argasidae; genus Ornithodoros; species Ornithodoros turicata. The sequence goes on from NC_088201.1 coordinate 123,377,542, forward strand.
ACGGAGGGATGATTCTCTACAACATGTTCTTGCAATTCAACGATTCTACGAAACTGGACAGGCTCAGCTTCGTTATGAAATTCTGGGCTTGCATCTGGTGATTCATCTCCAACCCTACCACACAGAGGAATGAAATCTGCATACGACTGATCCCCTTCCCACATGAGCAATTCGTCTGGATTGTCATGTCCATCTAGGGGTTCGTCGTCGTCGTCCGTTTCAGGTATTACGAAAGGCGGACTACTGACTCTGTCGTCGTCGTCGTCATCTGAAAGGACGACTGGGCTATTACCGAGATTCTCTATTCTAGCTTCGTGCTCTCTTTCTACGGCCACGAGCATGGCATCGATGGGGTCGTACTGACATACGAGACAGCGTGGCACTGCGGTCAAACAAAATCAGTACGAGATTTCCCCTCACGAAACAATGCTCACTTTTTCCTTCAGTTGAGGAACGCTTGAGATTGATGATGACAGAGGATTGGGGTGGGTCCCTGTGTGTTCAGTGTCATGCGGAGACAGCGGCTATTGGTTCCTGAAAAAAAGTACATAGAATACACTCCCACAGCAGAGACGGTGAACTTACATTTTGCTCCACGAAACGTCTCACGTCGTGGATGAATGCCCCTCGTGGGCTTCCTATCAATCGTCGTTGAACCAGAGCACCTTTTATAGGCGCTACATCGCTCTCCTCCTCCTCGCATTGCGACGGTGTCGTCTGTACTTTGACCACCCCGCCTTCCGTCTTTCGCGCCTTTTTTCTTCGCGATGTCGCATATGACAATGATACCATCGACGTTGAATAAAACATTACACTAATGTCTAGATAACACTCTGGACCGACTTCTACATGACGACGAGAAGATCCAGTGTGGGATTCGAACCCAGGAACCTCCTACACTGGACGCGACACACTAACCACTAGTCTAATTCGTGCTGCGTGACGTTTTTCTTATCGTAGAGCTCGTGTCTACACACGTCCAAACATGTTCAAACACGTTCAATGACGTCATAGAGAGGGATAGAGAGAAAGAGAGAGAGAGGAACTAGTGTGTCCAGGAGCGACTTCGACGGTTCGCCGCCCGTGTCTCAACACGTCCAAACATGTTCAAACACGTCTTAACATGTTCAAACACGTTCAGTGACGTCATAGAGAGGGAGAGAGAAAAACTAGTGTGTCCAGGGACATGTCGCTACAATGCAGCACTGAGACGGGACGAAGAGCGGTTAAAACAAGGAGACATACGTATCTGCAAACTCTCAACTGACAGGAATTTATTTGCGCAGGCATATTTAAACAATCAAAAGGAAAATAGGTGGTGTGTCCAGGGACGACTTCGACGGTTCGCCTGTGTCTGAACACGTCTTAACATGTCCAAACACGTTCAATGACGTCATAGAGAGTGAGAGCAAAAGCTTTACTATAAATGTCGAAGCGAAGGTGTCCGCCCATTTGATCGAACGCCGTTTGGTCGAACGCCGTTTGATCGAAGGCGTTTGATCGAACGCCGCTTGGTCGAAAGCCGTTTGATCGAAAGCCAGTTGATCGACGCCGTTTGTTCGAAAGACATTTGTTCGAAGGGAATTCAAAGCTGCATGCACTGTGTTGTCCGCACCACTTTTTCTGTAACTTTTGACTCGAGCATACGGAGCAGGCAATCAGTGTCCTCTGCTTTTTTTATTTCTTCTTTTTCTTTTCTTTGCTTTTTGCAGTCGAAGAGGGGAGACCACTGGTTAGTTGCAGACGTTTGTCATTTACGAATCAGTAGGACACATATTGAAGAAAGCTGCCCCAGGTTGAGAGCAGCCGATAGTCTATCCTTGTTCTGGGCACCCTTCTTATTGCTGGCGACATATTTAAAGGGAACGGTCTGAAACGGGATAGTCATATGTGCAAAGCCACTCGAAGTCTGTGGGTGCTAAGAACGAAATTTCGCCATGGTACAACGAGAGATATTAAATTAACAGCATGTAAAACCTTAGTTCGACCTTAGAGTATGCATCTGCAGCCTCGAATCACTACACATGCACGATTCTACGAAGAAATAGAGAAAGTACTAAGGTCTGCTGCCCTGTAATCTTGTCTAGGTTTCGAAGGACTTCTTCGGTTACATGTCTGTTGTAAGAACTAAATTTAGGTTCACTTGTACATAGGCGAAAAGTAAATAAACTGAAACTGCTCTTTCTCCTATACAGTGGTCAGTCGATTACAAATAATAATCCACTGTTAAAATTTGTTCACATTCGACGGGAATAAATAATCGAAAATGCCATTTACTTATTTTTTAATTCATTTGCCAAAATGTTTAATACTTATCATCTATTATTATTTGACAAAGGCTAGCAAAGGGTTGGGGGATTAACAAGTACAGCATGTTTAGTCACTATGTGTCAGAGCGGAAAAACCTATTCGGTTGTCCAACGGGTTAACGGTGAACAATCCTGGCCCTTGTACTGCTTTTTGGACACAAAAAAGTGGGTTAGCATGAGGAATGTGTTTACGGAGAAGCAGATTACACAAAGTTAAATGTTCCTTAGGATAACTGCATTTAGAACTGCAGCTTTTTTTTTCCTTGTCTTTTTTTGTCATTTTCGACACTCCAAGTGAACCAATTAAAAAAATCGATCAAACGACCGCTACCGTTTCGATCAAACGGCGTTCGATCAAATGGTTTTCGACAAAATGTCCTGCGTTCGATCAAACGGCTTTCGACCAAACGGCGTTCGACCAATTGCGGTGGATTGTGGTCCAAAGGTACGCTTCCTCGTTATTTTTTAATACGTTCTATAACCAGTCACATTTTTTTAAGAGCAAAAGCATTATTGGACGGACCGATTGATTCGCCCGTTTCTCGGCTGTCGGACGGTACCGTTCGACGTACGTTGCGAAGGACTTCGACGATTGAAGGAAGATGGAGAAGATGGACCATCAGTGTCACTCTGTGACTGAAGAAGATTGTACGTGTGTTGGAGATTAAAAAAAGAAAAACACGCGTTTCTCACGCTCCTTTCGTTGCAGGTTACGAATGGCTCCTGACGGGAGATCTACCCCTGGTCCTAACCTTCAAGCCTCCTCCGAAGACCTTCTTTTTGCGGATCGGCGATCAACTGACCACTTGTCGTTGCGGTGGACTCTGGTCGAGAAACCCCAGCCATTGGTTAGACTCGAGCCTTCGTCCGTATTTGGGCTGTCTTCCCGGCTGCGAAACCAAAGCTGGAGCCTAATTCATGTGTAACCTCTCACGAGAAATAAAAAAGGTTGTCTACTCTCATTCCGTCTCAGTCATGACGCCCGAGCAGAGGTTTGCAACCTTTGTGCAAACGCGAATGTATCGGGACTTGCTGCGATTACGCGATTATATTCATGGCGATAGCTGCGAGGGAGACTTTCGCTCGATTCTCAAGACGATACCCTTACGTCTGTTCACCGTCAGTGGGAAGATTGCGAAGAAAATGAAAGCGTTTCGTAGATTACAAGCTCGAGCTGTTGTAAAAGTATAGACGATGAGAGACAGTCGACTCGTGTCTCATCAACGCGGGTTTCAACCGACCTATCGTCCGTCGCTACTGGCTTCTCCACACATCCCTCGATGTCACGGTGACCGGCGACGACGAGCGTCGGGTCAGCACGTTGGAAAATCGTCTCGCAAGCGTCTTGTGTATGTCGTGAAAAAATAAATAGACTATTTTACGAAACGAGTTCGCTCACGAGGAGACGTTTTATTGTTTCGTCATTCTCTTCGAGGTTACAGGAAAACATGGATTTGAAAACAGGAAACACAATTTTTCAAGCTGTAGCTTTTCGACATGCGCGTGGCTACGTAGATACAAAAAAAAGCCCGCAGTAAGGCGAAAAAGGTGATTGAATACACTTGTCGTTATACTCGTCCACTGCAGGTAAAGTCCTTCAAAGGTTTGCTTCGATGGGGGGAAGTCCGTAGCTGTCGAAAAACACGGCAGACCCGTCGTAGTTTTTCAAGTAGAGCACCCAGTGCTACCCGCGCTTTCTTCGCTCTTCCGTATTGATGATTAAATAGCCGGGCTCGCGTAAAACGAAGGCTTCGTCGGAAGCGCAAATGTCTCTCAGCATGGAGGAAGCGAGGGGGTTCAGGGACACGAGTTCCAAGATGTCGCTCTCGTACATCTTTTCTTATGGGAAGGTGACCGTACGGTCCTTGTCGACGCACATGAGCTTGGGACACTCGGAAATAAAGAGGACGGTGACCGCGTGTGGAAGGGCGTTAGCGAAGCGTAATTGCAGGCGAACGTTTCCTTTTCGCCACTCGTTCAAATGCGAAGGAGAAGAACACTTGTCCACGTCCAAGTTGAAGTAGAGAAGGAACCCGTTCGTTTTAAATCGCTCGTAGCTATACTTGAAATGTTTCTCACTCAGTTCTTGCAAGAAGTTAAAGTAGGGAATTTTGACGAGGTCGTTCTGAAAGTCGTACTCGGCTCGCACTTGCTGGCCGTCCACGGAGAGCATCGAATGAGACAGGTCGTAATGGCGGAATCTGTAGGGGTTCGATTGGATGTCGCCGAGAAAGTCGGACGTGGCGAGCAGGACGACGCATAATTTGGGAGGCACCCTTTCGGGGTAAACGTTTTCAAAGTGAGCGTCCAAGCTCCCGGCACTCAAGCTCCGCCACTTGGTTTCCAATCCGCGTAACACGTAGATGGCCGGCGTGGTCTGAAGCCGCCGCTCGTGTTCCAAAAACAGGGAAGGTGCCAGCGTCACCTTTTTCAAGTGTAACGTCATTTCTTTAATGTCCACCTCGTAATTGTATGTTTTCTTGTCGTTGGGGACCGATATGACTTTAAATTCGTCGTTGTTTAATAGGAAAACGACGCGAATCTCGACGGCAGGTACCATCAGGCGCGGCTGTTGAAACAGGTCGGTATTGATCTGTCCGACCAGGTTAAAGTATTTTCCACCCTTCGTCGCTTCGTAACGTTGTTTCGGACCGCGAGACGAGACGTCGTAATCGTTCTTTAAATGTTCGTCGTCCTCGACATAAAGTCCAGCCGCGTACACTGTTTCTTGAGGCAGTGGTGTGGAATGAAGCACGACGTCCAAAATACTCCTGTAGGCGTACAACTCGTTGGAACTGACGAGCTTGTTGTTTGCATAAACGGTGACCATCTTAAAGGGACTCTGACCAGAAGTTCGACAAATCTTTCGTTTGCATCTATTACGAAGGTATAATATGCCTCCAAGCAACACGCGAAATATTTTGGCTGTGCGCGGCGGCAAAGTTTGCCAAACGGGGAGCTGAAAACCGGCTTCGCTTTTCCTCCTCAACTCGCGCAATCGGGGCCGAAATCTAGCCCCTTTGTAGTGGACATCCTCCAATTTCCGTAAGCGTGACGAAAGCACGAGGTCCACGTTTCTTTGGGCGCCCGGACCAGAAGTTCTGTTGTTAGTAAGTTTGTGAGAGCGCCGGCATCCGTCCGGAAAGCGATCTTCAATATGGACGTCGAAGAAAGAAATGCGGAGACTTCGAGCCCGGAACTTCTTTCTGACCTTTCTGCGATCGAGAAGAAAATTCTGCGTGCTGAACAGCTCCGTAGGCTTTCGAAACGTCGCCGATGCCGCGAATGCGAGACGAAGTTAGAGCTCTACGAACATTGGTCACAGATGAAGCAAACAGCATGAGTCGCTTGTCTTCAGGTAAGCGATGAGCTTTTCAACGCACACTGTGATCGAACATGTAAACGCTCTCTGAAATTTCGTGTTCTGATATTTACTGCGCACTTGCTGTTCATGGTGCCGGTGTGGCTGGTGTGTCATAATGCCGAAGGAGGTCGAATACTTGTGCTGCAAGGAGCTCGAAAACACCGCCGAATGACTGCAGTATGAGTGCATTATAACCCAGGAAGATTTCCAACATCTATGCTTCAATATGACTGTCCTGTCGAACAATGTTAAAATTTGGGCGCCCAAAACTGGTTTGGTCCTGCATTAAAGTCGTTAAAAACTCCAGTACAGGGCGCAGCACATAAAAAGACTGTACAGTACACGACTCTGAAATGGAAAAAAACAATAGAGGCAATTTTGTAATTGTCAGTGCGCTGTGTCCTGGGTCACGTTTTAGCGGTAAGGTTTTAGCATAGCTTTTTAGCGATATTGAGTGTTCCTGATTGTCGATGCAGTGAAAGGTAAAACAATGTTGGTTTCTAAAAGAACACAGCATGTGCAGTAATGTACAGGGTATGGGCAGATAAACTGCAGTTGCTCTCAGGTACATGTGGAAATGACACTGCACACACACTGTACTGTAACCGGTTACGTATTTGCTTAAACTATATTTTATGTACATCTGTGTAGAAGATGCAGATACACTGCGTATCGCCAGTTTGCAAGGTGAGTATGGCACAAGCTTGGGAAAAACAAGAGCATGGTCATCCCAGCCTGTGCAGTGAAGAGGGTCTTGCAAGTCTTTCCCGCAGAAAATGCCACAGGCTTCAAGTACCCAAGATCCTAACTGGAGGTACCTTTTGCACAGCTCGTCTGTCGCATTTAAAATAATTCAGCATCTGTATTTAGGATGATTTATAGCTCTCAGGATGATGCATGGTTCATGAGTTCAATATGTTGTGTTGAAACACAACACTAGTCCTTTTTAATGAGTCTTGCGGTGCGATAGATGAGCACTCCTTTCGTGACATTGTGTACCATTGCTACAGTGAACAATTTCTGGAGCAAGACTGATGAACGAACGAAAAACAGAGTCTGTCTTCCCAATATGTATGTTCCTTGTAACTTCCGTATTTGTTAAGTGACCCATGTTGATGTCCCTCCTCATGTAATGCCTGCGATGGCCTTTGAGATATATTCATAAATAAATAAATATCAAAACCGGAAGAAGATGTAACACCTATCCTCTCTTTGTGTGAATGATACATAAACATTCTCAGAAGATTTGTGCATAGTCACATTTTGCCTCATTTTGCCTAAAGCCTAGTTCCACCTCTTACACCATCTCCACATCTTCAATCTCCAAAGCAGTACAAGGCTAAAGTAATCAGCTACTACATAAAAAGGAGGAGGGGGAGGAAAACAAAAGCTGGCACATCTAAAATTCGAAGAAACCCTGGTGCTTTCACGGGACTACTCACGGCTCAGTCCTGGATCAGATCCCGATGGAAAACAGCTTTTCTGAGCCTCAGTGATATATTCCCTTGATTGCACTGACTGTGAGGCACAACTCATTGGCTTGGTGGCAAGTGGGCTTGCGTCTGATAGTACGATTTGGAATAAAGGGAGCAAGGAACATCTCTCTACGGTTTTAAGAAGGATATCAACATTACCTGTCAATGTACAGCATTTGATGTTGCTTTCAGTAAGTACATCACTCCTCATAGCAGTTACCATTCGTGTTGGGAAAGCATGCTGAAGTTAGCTCAGGCAGTGCATCCAGAACTGTGAATCAGGTTCATAGAGAGCACCTGGTGAGAGGGACAGCAACAATGTCCAGGAAAGACTCTCCAGGAATTTTGTGCAGGTTTGGGGGTCACACCTTTTAATAGTGTTGATGGAAAGCAGGGTGTGTGAAACACTAACCTCTGGTAGATGAATTCTTGTTATTTATAACCAGGTACCCATGTTCTAGTAGAAAAAGCCTTGGCTCTCTTGGAGGAAATTGCTAATGAATCTGAGTGCCTTTTGTGGAAACAGGTTGTAACTGCCTTCCTATCCACCCTTCTTAGTTGCCCTAGCAAAAGCAAATATGTTGTGCTATACACCATATCTGATGCTAGCACACTAATTGCTTTGAGTGTTCTCAGGCTTCTGAAATGGAGCTACGTGGTACAAATGCTGAGCCATGTCGGCAAGAACATAAATCAGACAGCCTTTACTTTTTAAATTGGCCCTTCAGTGCATGATGTGACTGCAAGAATGGCACCCCCAAAACAATGGGCAATGAGAATGATTTCTGCAATGTATTGAGCTTTGTAAAACAACAACTTTATTTGAAAATATATTCCAAAAGCCGGGTGAAGACCTCATAATGTAGCGTCCTTTACTGCAAACAGCGCTCAACACAACGATTAAAAACAGAGCGTAAACGTTTTGTCGCCTATCCGGGTGGCATCATCAGTACAACAGAGGCCAAAGACGAGCACATCAGCCTATCTAAGAGGGCATCATACACATCCGATAGGGGGCCACGGTTTGTATTACAGGCTGACGCATCACGCCTGATAAAGCAGGATTCTAAGAACTTTCTGGGGCCCCACCGCTAGTCATGTGCAAAGGTTACTGCACCACCAAAATATATGTCCCTTAGGACAGCAATGGTAGACTAATTCGGTCCTGTTTAGTTAAGCTAAGCATTAGTAGCCCTGGCAACGTCCCTTGTGTGCTTTTTTAGTCTTGTCCCACGTCTTTTGCCTATCTCGCCAATGTAGGTTGCATCACATTCTATGCACTCAACTTGATATGCACAGTCAAAATGCCTGGTGGGCAGTAGTATTGATTAATACGGCTTAATAACGGTGCCCGTATAAGAACCATGCGGCATAAGAACCGTGCGCTATAACGACATCCTTTTTCTAATCCAAGATGGCCGATTCTAAGCCAACACAAACCAGTTCTAAGCCAACAGAATCCACTTGTAATCCAAGCACGAGCCAAATCCAAAGCCATCTGATTGGCCGCCATTAGCCCCGCCCACTTCATGTTGATTGGCCACCGCGCCCAACTGATCTTTGAATGGCTGACCGTAGATCCGCTCCTTTATGCTAATTAGTTGGCTTGGCTCCGCCCAGTTCACACTGAGTGGCCCGTGCTAAGCCTTGACTGATCATTGATTGGTTGACTGTAGCTCCGCCCCCCTTATGCTAATTACTCGGCTCTGCCCCCACTTCACACGCTGATTGGTGCATGCGTATCGCTGAGCACAGCTCCGCCCCTTTATGCTAATTAACCGGCTCCGCTGATTGGTCCATTCGAAGCCAACTGATCACTCTCCCAGCCCCCCCTCTGATTGGCCGCCGCCGCCGCCGCTGAACCACACCGCCGGACGCCCCGCTGCGGCCCTATCTCGGATGTTCAAACTTACCCGTGCTGATTGGTCCATTCTAAGCCTACTGATCACCCTTCCAATGTAAGCCTGCCGATTGGCCCGTTCTAAGCCCACTGACACCGAACTTTACTGGCTCCGCCCACTTCACGCTGATTGGTCCATTCCAAGCCTACCGATGGCTGGCCCCCTGATTGGTCCACGCTAAGCCTACTGAACGGTGATTGGCTTACCTGTCGCTCCTAAGCAGCTTCAGATAAGACACACGACAATCGTTGATTTCAACCTTTATTTGGTGCAACAGCCTCCTGGTTCAGCTGTGGGTATAGGTTCAGCTGCATCAGAGATATCATTGGTCTATGTGAACATCTCTCACGCTCACTCAGCTCCCTCGGTAGATTCCAACTGTTATTGGTTCATCTGACTGCGCGCGTCGCCGCTCACCCGGCTCCTTATTGGTTCTAGTTGGTCACAGCTCCCTCATAGGCTCCAACTCCGATGGGTCCATCTAACAGCAAGTGGTCACTGCTATTGACCATTGAACTGCAAGCCACTCATTGGTCACTCACACTCATCTCTAGACGAGATAAATTTAACTGTGGAACTTTTACCATGAGATAACTTTAGCGGGGGCTGGTAGGCTCCAACGGCTATTGGCACGCGCTAACCGCATGCCTCCACCCATTGGTTCACAACGCGCATGCTGTGACGGCGCCGAAGAAGGTTCCCTACACATTTAATAGAAATTATGCTATTGGTCCAGCTGCGGCATAGGGCACGGCTGTGGCCGGCCCTGATGCTACGTACTTCGTGGCGCAACTCTTTAATGGCTCCACCCACTTCGCATTGATTGGTCCATTTTAAGCCTACTGACTTTTAAGCCAGTTCACGCTAAGCCTACTGATCACTCAACCAGCGCTCTGATTGGCCGCTACCAATTGGCCCTCGTTCTAAGTCCACTGACACCAGATGGCGCAACTCTTCACCAGCTCTGCCTACTTCATGCTGATTGGTCCATTCTAAGCCTACTGACTTCTAAGCCGAACCACGCTAAGCCTACTGATTGTCCCTTCACACCAAAGCCTACCGATGTCTGGCCCTGATTGGTCCACGTTAAGCCTACTGAACAGTGATTGGCTAGCCTGTCGCTCCTAAACCACAATGCAGCAGCTTCAGACAAGACACACACACGACAATTGTTGATTTCAACCTTTATTTGGTACAACAGGCAGCTGTGGGTTGGTTCAGCTGCATCAGAGAGATCCCGGTCATCTCTTGCGCTCATTGGTCACTCAGCTCCCTCGATAGACACCATATGGCTCATCTAACTGCAAGTGCTCATTGGCCCATCTGACTACAAGCCTCTCATTGGTCACTTATGTCTAGGGCTCCCTAACGGGCTCCAACTGCTATCAGCCCATCCGCGGCTGCTCACCGGTTCACAATGAAACTTTTTCACATGCTCTGCCCTACACAGACAAGAGATGGCGCCGCTTGTCTTTGCAAAGATGGACAGCTGCCATGCAACTCTTCACCAGCTCTGCCTACTTCATGCTGATTGGTCCATGCTAAGCCTACTGACTTCTAAGCCGAACCACGCTAAGCCTACTGATTGTCCCTTCACACCAAAGCCTACCGGTGTCTGGCCCTGATTGGTCCACGTTAAGCCTACTGAACAGCGATTGGCTAGCCTGTCGCTCCTAAACCACAATGCAGCAGCTTCAGACAAGACACACGACAATTGTTGATTTCGACCTTTATTTGGTACAACAGCCTGTGGGTAGGTTCAGCTGCATCAGAGAGATCCCGGTCATCTCTTGCGCTCATTGGTCGCTCAGCTCCCTCGATAGACACCATATCGTTCATCTAACTGCAAGTGCTCATTTGCCCATCCGACTACAAGCCTCTCATTGGTCACTTATGTCTAGGGCTCCCTAACAGGCTCCAACTGCCCATGCCTCCATCCGCGGCTGCTCACTGGTTCACAATGAAACTTTTTCACGTGCTCTGCCCTACACAGACAAGAGATGGCGCCGCTTGTCTTTGCAAAGATGGACAGCTGCCATTGCATTGGTGACTCATTTCTATCCAACTGGTTCCAGAGAGCCAGCGTGCTGAACAGCTTACATGCCGCCGCCTGTTCACATAGCCACAGTTGGAAATGGGGAAATTTTTTTTTTCAGGGTACACATCTCAAAACACACTCTACACGAGTAAAGTTGGCTTCCCCCGGTTGCACGCGGGCGTTAAGTCAAGCCCACCCCATGAGAACAAGCTTAGGATCGTTTAGGATGTGTGTGCTTTGCAGTTCAACCTAAAAATTGTTTCAATCAAGCAGAATGGCAAATGATGCAATGGAGCGCGTTCATTCTTGAGAACGAATTTTGTGACAGAACATAAACAAAACAAAACATTTCAATGTGCGAAAAAACTCATCGTGCTGCTAATCAGGGAAGCCAGCACGCGTTCGAAATAAGCAAGAAGAAGCACATGATCGAGAAAACAACGATAGTTGATGCTGTGCAGAGAAGCTGGTTTGAGGGAAAAACAGCTTGTATGATCAATAAACCCTTGGGCCTGTTCTTATTTTAGACAGCGCGCATTCAACACGCGAAATTAAATAAATCGAGCAGATTGACAATAGCATAGTGGCGCTATGTGGTGAAGCTCAAGACGCACTGACACTCCAACGCTTATTAAACAATGACGCGCGTACTGAAGCTAAAAAAGAAAAAGGCAGACTCAACCCAAGCTGAGTATGAAGAAACACACTGCTCCCCACAGAATACTCTGTTCAAACATAGCCAGTGTACACGACACAGCTCGCAGTCCTGGAAGCACTCTTAGAAATACAAGTCCAAGGCACAACGTCGCACTATGAACCAGTTCACCACGGAAAAAATGCGCGCTCACCTTCGCAGACGGGTCACGAGCACCATGCCGCAATATCTGAAACATGCGGCGCGTGGACAGCTCACGCGACTTTAGCCAGCCCGTGCAGTTTTAGACTTCAACATAAGAAATTAACTAAATCAAGCACAGTGATGCTATGTCGTGACTGACGCACCAACGCATATTAAACAATGCTATGCAGTGAAGCTTCGCACGTACTCAATGTTATAAACGGACACTCAACCAAAAACTGAGTATGAATAAACACAATTTCAGATTGCTCTCTCCCGCAGAACATCCCGTGCACCTCCGCGTTCCTTCTCTATACTGGAAGCAGCAATATTAAGATCGTCGCACTATGAACAAGTTCATCTCATAAAAAAAGAAAGGGCTTACCTCATCACACCGGTATTACGCACGTAGACTCTTGTCGCATGGCGCGGTACAGCAGGGTAGGGAAACACGGCCGCATGGACAGCTCACACAATTTCAGCCTGCCCGCGCACACCTCACAACATGCGCCGACACACCCAACATGTCGACCACTTACCGTGCCAGCCGCACGGAAAACTTGATAGCCGAAACACAGGCGCGTAACACACCCCTCCGGTTGGGACCATCTCTTTTATATCAGTGCTCGCTCGTTTCCGCAAGGTTGCAAGCCCGAGAAATTGGGTCACCTTGAAGATGAGCCATCTGTTTTATATCAAAAACGCACTTCATGGCAAACTCTGCGGCGGACCCTAGCGGAAAAAAATGTTGCGTCAAGGTGATGTAACGAGAAACTGGGTCACCTCGTAAATCATGTTTTCCGAGGCCGCACGTATTAAAACCAGTGATCACACCACGCTATGCGAAGGAAAAAAAATATCCCTATGAGCCCACCTGCTCATTGACGAAACAAGCTTTCTCCAACCGAGAACAAAGGGTTCGCTTATGCAGTTTCCAAGAAGTTCCAAATGTCCTTCGCAGCTAACGGGCGCGCATCACGGGCGAGATTGTGTAAACAAAATCGCACCACCCTCCAAGGGCGCATTTGAGTTCCGTCCATCGGTCGACTCTGGGTTAAGCGCACAACGAGGAAGATGAGGAAAGTTTTCAGTTCATTCGGCAGTATTTCCTGTTTTTAGGAGGGAAAATTCTGTGTTGTGTGATGGAGACGCTATATAGATAGGTGATAAGGAGAAGGATTATATAGCACGTACTCATCGACTAAGCGAGTATAGTTTGTGGAGAGCGCCACGCTATTTTAAAGTCATTTTATATCATGTCCCAAACGTTCTGCGCGATCAAACGGAAAGAAGAAAACCGTTTCACGCATCACGGTGCGTGCGCGTGCTCAAACAAGTTCTGGCTATTAGTAAAAGGTTTCCAGAGCATCAGGCAACAACGTAAACTGTTCTGCGCGATCAAACAAGTCCCGCTCCCACGCGCGTACCATATCATAACTTGTTTCAGCGTGCTCAAACAAGTTCTGGCTTTTGTGGTCGTATGATGGTGCAGATTTGTGAGGAACACTGAAGAGAGTCAATGGCACACACTATGGAAATCGACGGCCGAATTAGAAAAGGTATTGCGATTTTATCCTCGCTGTCTAATCAAAAGCACTATTTTCAGCAGGGCGAACGGTCCTCGATGTTTTGACGGCGTTTTTCGGTTGGATTCCGGAAGATGCAGTACCGCGGGGTCTCTATGAAGCTTTCATCGGGAATCGATTCACCACCATCGATAGGGTAGACGATGCTGTGGACGAGATCCTACGAGTATACCACGAAATTGAGCTAGAAAAAGGAGATGCGAACATATTCATGATATCACGCGAAGTCCTAAAGAGATACGGCTACAGAGACATCGCGGGCATAGATATTCTTCAAGCTCTTCATCTGCTGCACGTCTTAGTTTACCTCTGGAATGAATGCTGTCGTATCATGTACGAACCGTATGGCTGTCCCCTAAAGATCGAGTGAAACAGAAGAAGAAAAGGCGTCTTTGACGAGCAACCGATTGGAGTGCGGAACAAATAAATAAATATTTTGTCAACACAGTTGTCCGTTTGTATGACTGGATAGGAAAAGTACGATATTTCTTGCATTTTTCCAAAGATATAGATTAAAAAGTTGTGCATATACTCACACATACTATACAAGATATATGATTGTGGATTAATTGCTAAAATTTATCGATCCACATTCAGGAGAAGTGGTGACTACCACACATCAGTAAGAGTTTAATCACAATTTGAACAAGTGTTGCGATTTATGATCAGTGTTGTAGAATGTGTAATTTCACAATACGCAAGCTTTAATTCGCTCACTTTGACGAGCACTCTTTCACGATGACAGAGAATTTAATCGAATGGATTGATATTTTCTATATACACTATAACATAATGCGAATTCTTTATGTCGTGGATATTAAAAGTTACGATTATTTTCCGAATGAAATTTACTTAAAACTCGAAGAAAGGGTCACCCGCGTCGACGAAGACGTTTCGGCAACACGCCGGGCCGCGTTTTCCAAATGCCGTACCCGAAACCGAACGTGATTCTGCGCCCGACGCGTTAACGCGGTACCGCACGCGAGCGTGTTGCTTTTTGCCGAAACGTCTTCGTCGACGCGGGTGACCCTTTCTTCGAGTTTTAAGTAAATTTCATTCGGAAAATATTCATAACTTTTAATATCCACGACATAAAGAATTCGCATTATGTTATAGTGTATATAGAAAATATCAATCCATTCGATTAAATTCTCTGTCATCGTGAAAGAGTGCTCGTCAAAGTGAGCGAATTAAAGCTTGCGTATTGTGAAATTACACATTCTACAACACTGATCATAAATCGCAACACTTGTTCAAATTGTGATTAAACTCTTACTGATGTGTGGTAGTCACCACTTCTCCTGAATGTGGATCGATAAATTTTAGCAATTAATCCACAATCATATATCTTGTATAGTATGTGTGAGTATATGCACAACTTTTTAATCTATATCTTTGGAAAAATGCAAGAAATATCGTGCTTTTCCTATCCAGTCATACAAACGGACAACTGTGTTGACAAAATATTTATTTATTTGTTCCGCACTCCAATCGGTTGCTCGTCAAAGACGCCTTTTCTTCTTCTGCTTCACGCGATCTTTAGGGGACAGCCATACGGTTCGTACATGATACGACAGCATTCATTCCAGAGGTAAACTAAGACGTGCAGCAGATGAAGAGCTTGAAGAATATCTATGCCCGCGATGTCTCTGTAGCCGTATCTCTTTAGGACTTCGCGTGATATCATGAATATGTTCGCATCTCCTTTTTCTAGCTCAATTTCGTGGTATACTCGTAGGATCTCGTCCACAGCATCGTCTACCCTATCGATGGTGGTGAATCGATTCCCGATGAAAGCTTCATAGAGACCCCGCGGTACTGCATCTTCCGGAATCCAACCGAAAAACGCCGTCAAAACATCGAGGACCGTTCGCCCTGCTGAAAATAGTGCTTTTGATTAGACAGCGAGGATAAAATCGCAATACCTTTTCTAATTCGGCCGTCGATTTCCATAGTGTGTGCCCTTGACTCTCTTCAGTGTTTCTTACAAATCTGCACCATCATACGACCACAAAAGCCAGAACTTGTTTGAGCACGCTGAAACAAGTTATGATATGGTACGCGCGTGGGAGCGGGACTTGTTTGATCGCGCAGAACAGTTTACGTTGTTGCCTGATGCGTTGGAAACCTTTTACTAATAGCCAGAACTTGTTTGAGCACGCGCACGCACCGTGATGCGTGAAACGGTTTTCTTCTTTCCGTTTGATCGCGCAGAACGTTTGGGACATGATATAAAATGACTTTAAAATAGCGTGGCGCTCTCCACAAACTATACTCGCTTAGTCGATGAGTACCTGCTATATAATCCTTCTCCTTATCACCTATCTATATAGCGTCTCCATCACACAGCACAGAATTTTCCCTCCTAAAAACAGGAAATACTGCCGAATGAACTGAAAACTTTCCTCATCTTCCTCGTTGTGCGCTTAACCCAGAGTCGACCGATGGACGGAACTCAAATGCGCCCTTGGAGGGTGGTGCGATTTTGTTTACACAATCTCGCCCGTGATGCGCGCCCGTTAGCTGCGAAGGACATTTGGAACTTCTTGGAAACTGCATAAGCGAACCCTTTGTTCTCGGTTGGAGAAAGCTTGTTTCGTCAATGAGCAGGTGGGCTCATAGGGATATTTTTTTTCCTTCGCATAGCGTGGTGTGATCACTGGTTTTAATACGTGCGGCCTCGGAAAACATGATTTACGAGGTGACCCAGTTTCTCGTTACATCACCTTGACGCAACATATTTTTCCGCTAGGGTCCGCCGCAGAGTTTGGCCATGAAGTGCGTTTTTGATATAAAACAGATGGCTCATCTTCAAGGTGACCCAATTTCTCGGGCTTGCAACCTTGCGGAAACGAGCGAGCACTGATATAAAAGAGATGGTCCCAACCGGAGGGGTGTGTTACGCGCCTGTGTTTCGGCTATCAAGTTTTCCGTGCGGCTGGCACGGTAAGTGGTCGACATGTTGGGTGTGTCGGCGCATGTTGTGAGGTGTGCGCGGGCAGGCTGAAATCGTGTGAGCTGTCCACGCGGCCGTGTCCCTACCCTGCTGTACCGCGCCATGCGACAAGAGTCTACGTGCGTAATACCGGTGTGATGAGGTAAGCCCTTTCTTTTTTTATGAGATGAACTTGTTCATAGTGCGACGATCTTAATATTGCTGCTTCCAGTATAGAGAAGGAACGCGGAGGTGCACGGGATGTTCTGCGGGAGAGAGCAATCTGAAATTGTGTTTCTTCATACTCAGTTTTGGGTTGAGTGTCCGTTTATAACATTGAGTACGTGCGAAGCTTCACTGCATAGCATTGTTTAATATGCGTTGGAGCGTCAGTCACGACATAGCATCACTGTGCTTGATTTAGTTAATTTCTTATGTTGAAGTCTAAAACTGCACGGGCTGGCTAAAGTCGCGTGAGCTGTCCACGCGCCGCATGTTTCAGATATTGCGGCATGGTGCTCGTGACCCGTCTGCGAAGGTGAGCGCGCATTTTTTCCGTGGTGAACTGGTTCATAGTGCGACGTTGTGCCTCGGACTTATATTTCTAAGAGTGCTTCCAGGACTGCGAGCTGTGTCGTGTACACTGGCTATGTTTGAACAGAGTATTCTGTGGGGAGCAGTGTGTTTCTTCATACTCAGCTTGGGTTGAGTCTGCCTTTTTCTTTTTTAGCTTCAGTACGCGCGTCATTGTTTAATAAGCGTTGGAGTGTCAGTGCGTCTTGAGCTTCACCACATAGCGCCACTATGCTATTGTCAATCTGCTCGATTTATTTAATTTCGCGTGTTGAATGCGCGCTGTCTAAAATAAGAACAGGCCCAAGGGTTTATTGATCATACAAGCTGTTTTTCCCTCAAACCAGCTTCTCTGCACAGCATCAACTATCGTTGTTTTCTCGATCATGTGCTTCTTCTTGCTTATTTCGAACGCGTGCTGGCTTCCCTGATTAGCAGCACGATGAGTTTTTTCGCACATTGAAATGTTTTGTTTTGTTTATGTTCTGTCACAAAATTCGTTCTCAAGAATGAACGCGCTCCATTGCATCATTTGCCATTCTGCTTGATTGAAACAATTTTTAGGTTGAACTGCAAAGCACACACATCCTAAACGATCCTAAGCTTGTTCTCATGGGGTGGGCTTGACTTAACGCCCGCGTGCAACCGGGGAAGCCAACTTTACTCGTGTAGAGTGTGTTTTGAGATGTGTACCCTGAAAAAAAATTTTTCCCCATTTCCAACTGTGGCTATGTGAACAGGGGGCGGCATGTAAGCTGTTCAGCACGCTGGCTCTCTAGAACCAGTTGGATAGAAATGAGTCACCAATGCAATGGCAGCTGTCCATCTTTGCAAAGACAAGCGGCGCCATCTCTTGTCTGTGTAGGGCAGAGCATGTGAAAAAGTTTCATTGTGAACCAGTGAGCAGCCGCGGATGGAGGCATGGGCAGTTGGAGCCTGTTAGGGAGCCCTCGACATAAGTGACCAATGAGAGGCTTGTAGTCAAATGGGCAAATGAGCACTTGCAGTTAGATGAACCATATGGTGTCTATCGAGGGAGCTGAGTGACCAATGAGCGCAAGAGATGACCGGGATCTCTCTGATGCAGCTGAACCTACCCACAGGCTGTTGTACCAAATAAAGGTTGAAATCAACAATTGTCGTGTGTCTTGTCTGAAGCTGCTGCATTGTGGTTTAGGAGCGACAGGCTAGCCAATCGCTGTTCAGTAGGCTTAACGTGGACCAATCAGGGCCAGACACCGGTAGGCTTTGGTGTGAAGGGACAATCAGTAGGCTTAGCGTGGTTCGGCTTAGAAGTCAGTAGGCTTAGCATGGACCAATCAGCATGAAGTAGGCAGAGCTGGTGAAGAGTTGCATGGCAGCTGTCCATCTTCGCAAAGACAAGCGGCGCCATCTCTTGTCTGTTTAGGGCAGAGCATGTGAAAAAGTTTCATTGTGAACCGGTGAGCAGCCGCGGATGGGCTGATAGCAGTTGGAGCCCGTTAGGGAGCCCTAGACATAAGTGACCAATGAGAGGCTTGTAGTCAGATGGGCCAATGAGCACTTGCAGTTAGATGATGCGGTTAGCGCGGGCCAATAGCCGTTGGAGCCTACCAGCCCCAGAGAGAGCCATTAAAGAGTTGCGCCACGAAGTAAGTAGCATCAGGGCCGGCCACAGCCGTGCCCTATGCCGCAGCTGGACCAATAGCATAATTTCTATTAAATGTGTAGGGAACCTTCTTCGGCGCCGTCACAGCATGCGCGTTGTGAACCAATGGGTGGAGGCATGGAGGTAAAAGTTCCACAGTTAAATTTATCTCGTCTAGAGATGAGTGTGAGTGACCAATGAGTGGCTTGCAGTTCAATGGATCAATAGCAGTGACCACTTGCTGTTAGATGGACCCATCGGAGTTGGAGCCTATGAGGGAGCTGTGACCAACTAGAACCAATAAGGAGCTGGGTGAGCGGCCACGCGCGCAGTCAGATGAACCAATAACAGTTGGAATCTACCGAGGGAGCTGAGTGAGCGTGAGAGATGTTCACATAGACCAATGATCTCTCTGATGCAGCTGAACCTATACCCACAGCTGAACCAGGAGGCTGTTGTACCAAATAAAGGTTGAAATCAACGATTGTCGTGTGTCTTATCTGAAGCTGCTTAGGAGCGACAGGTAAGGCAATCACCGTTCAGTAGGCTTAGCGTGGACCAATCAGGGGGCAAGCCATCGGTAGGCTTGGAATGGACCAATCAGCGTGAAGTGGGCGGAGCCAGTAAAGTCCGGTGTCAGTGGGCTTAGAACTGGCCAATCGGCAGGCTTACATTGGAAGGGTGATCAGTAGGCTTAGAATGGACCAATCAGCACGGGTAAGTTTGAACATCCGAGATAGGGCCGCAGCGGGGCGTCCGGCGGTGTGTTTCAGCGGCGGGCGGCGGCGGCGGCGGCCAATCAGAGGGGGGGCTGGGAGAGTGATCAGTAGGCTTAGAATGGACCAATCAGCGGAGCCGGTTAATTAGCATAAAGGGGCGGAGCTGTGCTCAGCGATACGCATGCACCAATCAGCGTGTGAAGTGGGGGCAGAGCCGAGTAATTAGCATAAGGGGGCGGAGCTACAGTCAACCAATCAATGATCAGTCAAGGCTTAGCACGGGCCGCTCAGTGTGAACTGGGCGGAGCCAAGCCAACTAATTAGCATAAAGGAGCGGATCTACGGTCAGCCATTCAAAGATCAGTTGGGCGCGGTGGCCAATCAACATGAAGTGGGCGGGGCTAATGGCGGCCAATCAGATGGCTTTGGATTTGGCTCGTGCTTGGATTACAAGTGGATTGTGTTGGCTTAGAACTGGATTGTGTTGGCTTAGAATCGGCCATCTTGGATTAGAAAAAGGATGTCGTTATAGCGCACGGTTCTTATGCCGCATGGTTCTTATACGGGCACCGTTATTAAGCCGTATTAATCAATACTACTGTGGGCACTGTGCCCTTCAAATAGCGTATGAAATACGTTGGATGAAAGGAATGCGCACCACCGATTTGACTCCTTTGATGTTGTTTTTGATTGTTCTCTGTTGTAGGGATGATGCCACCTGGATAGGCAATGAAACGTTTGCTCTCTTTATTCTTCATTGTTGTGTTAAGCCGGTGTTCTCAGTACAGGATTTTACATTATGAACTTTGTTTGAATGATGATTAGTGGCGAGCTTCGTACTCTGGGCCACTACTCTAACAATTGCGTGTGGTAGTGTGGCGAAATGGAATAACGAGCCTTGTAAACAATGCACTTGGCAATATATTTATTTATCTCTCATAGGTTGAAGAACCCAGTGTGGGGTTACGTAACGGAGGGGCATGTAATTATACAAGACCGATCACCAAAAGGCCTTGCTTTTGACTAGATTAAAATGCGAAGCGATTGTAACATAACAAATGCTGCATGGTGGCGATATGATAGGTTCTCCTTGCGAGTTGTCGCCACGGTTACGGTTAGTTGAGAAACTGCATATCCAGGTAGCAGGACCAAATTTTAATTAGGCTACTTTGGCCAACATGCGAGCATACAGCACAGTGTCAAAAGCTCTTACAAAATCAAAAATACTACATCTACGTGGACCCAGAAATCAAGACAGTAACAAAATCGTGTGAACGAATTCCACTACGTTAGTTTTGCCTGAATACCCTTTTCTAAAGCCATGCTGGAATTTAAAAAAAGAAATCGACAGACTCAACTGGTGTTTGGTTTTAGTCCTCTTAATGTTTCCGAAAACGAAAACAAACTTCACGGTAACTATTCTTCTGAAATGAGCAATTCCAGGATGACAGCAAAAAATATAACTCGCCATATCATTATATCCACCTGGCACTTCAATTGAATAATGGCAGTTGAAGATGATGATGATTCAATTTAATGGCGCATAAGCAACTCGGGCTATAGTGTGCCAAAACCATGGTAAAACTGTGGCTTGTTAAATATCAGATGATTATACTAAAATAATATACTTTGTTGGTTGCTAAATTGAGATATAGAGAAAAACATGATATAATAAAAATAAGCAATTGAAGAAAAGGCAATTGTTGGCTTTGTGTGACTGATGTCGAGCTTGCCACACTAGGTGTTGAATAATAATGTACGCTGATATGCTGTAGCATATAAAGTACAATCATACACACGCTCAATATGTGGTGGATGTATGAAACCAATATACACGTACTTACATTTCAAACTTTCTTGAAAAAGGCTGTCCAAGTCTGTCGGATTTGCCAGACTCTATACAAAGCGAGTAAGCACAGTGTGGAAAGACTGTTTCATCTTTCGAAAGCGGAGCTGCAGCTACCACGACGCTTTGTCATCTCAATGCTTCGGAGCGGCATAGCCTAGAAGAAGCCATCAGAAGGATCTCATAAAGATAACTTGGTTGAAAAAGTGGAGGGTTCTGTGGGATACGTAAGAAAGCATACGCGTTACACAACAGCTACGAGAATGATCGACAGCACTTGCATGGTTTTTAGTACGTAGACTTGGAACTGAAAAATAAATCTCCTAACCTTGTTGAAACTACTTTTCCGTCAGGACCACACGAGAACACACTTGGTTTCTTTAGTTGAAGGCATCATCAGGTCCCCATGCTCCTTTGAGATGCAGCAGACAGAATTTCGCTGAGGCGAGTGACTGCCGTTGCGGTTCGTCGCTTCGCAGCAGATCAACAACAGTAGACCGCAACGATAGGTGAAACGTTCAGAATACGGCGACCAACTCCAACACCAACCCAATGACCCGAACAAAGACGATGAACCGGGAGTCACACAAGTTCGCAGTTCGCAAGCTCGGCATACGGCATCCCTTACAGCTGATCGGATACGGAAGCATATATTGAACGCATTGTACAGATTGAAAAGAAAATCGTAGAAACTGTTGCAGGTGATAAATGCAGGATATATTTTTCTTTTTGAGGCTCTGTAACGAAAACATATTAACATAGAAATGCAATTTCATGAAGGAAATTGACAGGTATTGCGTGATCATGTGACGCGTTTGAGCCAATTGTGGGTGTTGCGAGTGGCCCCCGTGTTGACGTCATCTTGATGGTGGGCCGGGGTGGATATTCTATATAAACGGTTTTCTCGGTTTGACACTGGGCGTGCTGCACTCGGATGAAGTCGAAGGTTTAAAATTCGAGTTTAGAAAAACCGTGGGGTCTTAATGCATGCATTTTCGCATGGAGAGTCCTTGTTGGCTACTTTATCGACTGCAAGTACGAAAGAGCTCCCACAGTTTCTGGTCAGAGTCCCTTTAAACATGCCGCTCAACAGGTGGTTTATTGGGAAAACGACATCTTTCTCGTCCATTTCTTCCCCGTCGTCGCGAACAATGCGCACGGTGAAAGACACGAAGCTACCGTAGAGATCCAAGTGTGCCCTTTGCAAATTTTGAATAGAAAATTCGATCACGGAATTATTTACTCCGTTGACAGGATAAAAGAGTTGGTACGAAGTATCTTCCACGCCGTATTGAATGGAAGGGGGTTCGAATATCATCACATCACTCGTTAGACAATGCGGTGACCCTTGCGTCTGTATTTTTGCTTTCGTTGACGTCATGACGGAGCGCCCGCAGCCGATGTGTGACCTTCACGGCGTAACAAAGATATCTGCAGGTGCGTCGTGTGTCGGCGCCTTTTGTTGTCTTTTGCAGCGTTTCTTTCCATTGTTGTTGTTTCCAGAGCACTCCATGGAATCCAGCACGTCTCTCCCCGTTGCTATGGCCGTCTTTTTTACTGCGCGCGATATTCCTTCGCCATCGGCCAAATTCTGCGCCAAGCGCTTCAACGTTCTCTTGGCGATCGGTTTTATTTGCTGCCAGATGGGAACGATAAACTTGGATATGTTTCTCAACACACCGCCGCCTCGTTGGAAAAGGGGTCCCGTTTACACGGGAATTATTTTGGGGGAATTACGGTACATATTTGAAATGCAACGTTAAATTGGTTCTGCCTTTGGACCGCAACGGCAAACGTCTTCCCGTTTCGTCCGCGAGAACGATCGTCACTGAGGGAATTTCGAATTGAGACAGGTTAAAATACTGGATGTTATCTAACGTGTAGGTGACTACGTGTGACGGTGTGACGTTGTCTTTCTCGTAATAGAAGGGTAGTATTTTTAACATCGGTTTTTTCCCGCTCCCCACGTACGTGGGTTCCACGATATCCATGTAGATGATTATGTTGTGAAACGGGGGTTCCAGGAGTACCTCGACGGAGCTCGTGGCAACCTGCTCCTCCCCCGTGAAGACGGTACGCGATTCGAAGCCCAAAAGCACGGCCAGGTACTCGGAAGGTCTTAAGGTGGAGGTGCCCTCGGAAAGCCGAATTTTACATTTCTGTTCGGTTCCGTCGAAGCTGAAGCGCGCGCGTTCGCCTACGCGCTGGCTAATCGCATCCAGAAGTGCTTGCGGCGTCGCATAATAGCCGGGAGGCAGATGTACTTGCAAAGATCGAGGAATTTTCGTCTTGATCGTGAAAGAAAATTGGCACGCTACGGGGAAAGAGACGCGTAGCGTTTCTCCGTGTCCCTCGATGGGTGTGAGATGTAGCAGTTTGAGAAAGGGTTCCGGTACGTGTAACCCTTTCGGGGTTTTCAGAGAGTAGACGTTATCCGCGAATTCTAACGAGGCGTCCAGCTTGTGCTTCTGTAAATACTTGAGTGTGTTCCGTAGGGACGTGGTTTCCGAATTCAAAGTGACGTCGCTGAAAGCGACGGGTGCGGCGTGCTCCAATAAGATGGAGGTGGCTTCGCGTTCGCTCAATTTGGGAGGTTTCACTGCACGACCTGCTTCGCGGGACGCTAGCGAGGCGTCGAGCGCCTGTGCGAGCCAAGGGTCCAATTCCACGGCTTTCACGTCCACGGGTAAGACGAAGTCATATCGCGATTTATTGTACGCGAAAGAAACGTTAAATTCCGAAAGGGCTTTTCCTGAATCCCTCTCGAGATCCGAGGTGATACGAAAAGTTCTGTCGGCTTCGACCGTGTCCTCTAAAGAAACCTCGATTTTCGCATCTTGCCTTTCGTACCCGATATTTAAAAAATCGTTGCTTATGCTGAGATCCATCAGACCGACTTTATAGCGATTCGAGAGCTGAAGCAGACTATCGAAAGCTACCGTGAAGGCGTTGAGTTTATTCGAGGGAAACTTATCCATGCTGGCGTTCGAGAGCAGGTGGACGTAGATATCTGACGTCATTTCCCAATGTTGACCATGTTGCTGCTCGGAACCCAACTGTCGTGTTCTTTGTCATAACCGAACCAGCGAACCAAGGAGAAGCTCTGACCGTTCACTTGCTTCTTTCTCAGCACTTTCGTTACTGGCCAAGGCTGAGCACCTCCTCCGGGTAGAAAGACCTGTCCACTTCCTTACCCCGGTAATCTTCCAGGTGCACGACGGGA
Organism: Ornithodoros turicata; assembly: GCF_037126465.1. NCBI lineage: Eukaryota > Metazoa > Arthropoda > Arachnida > Ixodida > Argasidae > Ornithodoros > Ornithodoros turicata. The sequence goes on from NC_088201.1 coordinate 123,401,976, forward strand.
GGGGAGGCGTCTCCCAGGCGGGAGACGGTGAAAATCTGAGGCGACCAACTCCCTTCTGAGCTCTTATGAAAACCTTTTCTGTGTAGTAGGACCCTCACTTTATCCCCTACATTGAGCTTCTTTTTCACGGAGGACGGGCTTCCCATTTATCTTATTGAACAGCTCCAATTTGTTTTCGGGTGTGACTTCGGACGGGCTGATGCCCAAAGTCCTGTGTTTGGTGGTGTTGTAGTCGCGCACGATCTTCGGAAGCGCGGAAACGAAGTCGTACTTTGCGGTTGCTCTAAAATAGCGGAATATTCTGTCGCGTAAAGTGCGTATCACGCGTTCTGCCTGCGATGCTTTGATTACTGGAGAGAAGGTGGAATACATGTGTACCTTCTTTCGTGAGAGATACCCCTTGACGGTCTTGTTGTAGAATTCCCCTCCTCTGTCGCAAAAGATGCGTGTAGATGCGTTACCTCCCCGAAAAAGTCTTATCATGGCCCTTTCCTTTTGGCGGGGCGCTTCGTCTTTAGCGGGAGGGTGCGCAGAAAGCGGGAGAGGGAATCGATTGCCACGAGAATGTAGCGGTAGCCACCGTTGAATCTCTTGTATTTTGAAAAGTCTGCGAGGTCCTTTTGCCACACGTCGTTGATCTTGAGCGCGATGATGCGTCTCCTATTAAACTTTCTTCTGACTGGATGGTGTAGCGTGTAGGCATCCAGCTTTCTGAGAATGGCGAGAGCCTTCTTTTTGCTCAAGTGATGTGCTTTTCTATAGCGGTCCACACCCCCCAAACCACCCTCTGGTTTCTCATATCCTCTCATAAGTCGTCCACGCAATGGAGGCTTGCTGCTGCTGTTGAGGTTCGCGAGATTTGGGCAGAGAAATCAGGCGCAATAGTTCCGAGTCTTTGGGGAACCAGGAAGGTTTCTTTCCCGTCTTACGTTCCAACAAATAATTGACGAGTTCGTAAACGGAGGAGTGTCTGATGGGCTTGCCCGACACGGAGACACAACCCTCGCGATCCCAGGAAAGAACCTTCTTTAATTCCGAGACGACCCTTTCCGCTTCCTCTTCGTCCACCTCTGGAGAGAGGAGCGAATAGTCAAAGTCATTTGTAGCGTCGGACGCCTTGTTTTTATTGTCGTAGGGGTCAAATCCATACTGCTTGAGTAGGCAATACAGTGCTTGCAGTATGACTTTCACTTTGACGTCATCACTCTCCTTCGAGGAAAGAATGTTTCCGATGGAGGAGGAGGAGGTGGTCACTTCAATTCTCTTGGCCATTGGCGAAAAGCTTCAACACAGCGGAAAGCAGGAGAGGAACCACCGAGGAACGCCCTGTCCTCGCTGCTGAGACAGATAGCGCTTCAAACGTTGCGGATTCCGGTGAATCTTTTTGTAGGCGAGCCGTCGTAAGAAGCGTTTGTGCTTCTTCAAATGTGCGAACGTGTCTGGAGCTAGAACCACCTTTCGGTTCAATACATTGAGGCAAATTTCGGAGAGGTGTTTCATGTCGGATGAGGAAGAACGTCTCAAGACGTCGCGACGGCGCAGAGGGGGTAGAGTGGAGAGTACTTTGAGTAAAGTGAGGTGAGGGTGGAGATTCATTTCGGAGCGTAGATTCATTTCGGAGCGTAGATATATTGACGTTCACCTGGAAAGATATTGCTACGCAAACTGTGATCCTCATGCGTATAGTTGTGAAGATCCACGAGTAAATAAGCGTGGGGCGACGAAATCGCTTGTTTATATGCGTCCAGAAAATACTCCAATCTTTTTCTGCCAAATAGCTGTTGCCCGAAATGTTCCATCTGGTGCACAATGCGCACGGTGCGCCACAGGACGACATAACTGGCGTTGTAGGATATAGTTCTAAAATGGCTACTGTCGAAAAATATGTTTTGAATGAGTAAGAAGATCGACGCGTTGGCGTGGTGAGAACCCCGAATGAAAAGATCAGTCACCTCCTTCAAGGAACCGGCGTCGGTCATGTGATCGTCCACGACGATGAGCGTAGCGCGCGACGTGTCCCACTCTCGCGGTAGCTCCTTGGTAAATTTTACGGAGTCCCCAAATTCGCCCTGCATGCTCGGCGAAGCATATTTCTGCACATAGAATATTTGTGACGGAGGCTTGTCCACCACGTCGTTCAGGTTCCTCAGCACGTTCGCAACAAACGTAGATTTGCCGCACATGGAGGGACCGCTTAAGATACAGCGAAAAGGATGACGAAAACGAAAAGGTTCGGGGGAAGACATGTTGCGTGCGTACACGTTGCACGAAGAAAAAGAAGAGACTGATACTCGAAGAGAAATGCTTCGCTTTTATTTACACGTCGTCGTCGTCGTCCTCTACATCGGAACTGCGTTCCCAATACAGATTATCCAGGCTAAAGTTGGACTTCTTTTTCATCAGTCTGTCCGCCGCTAAGATGCGGTCGAGCGTCTTCATCTTGTCCCGACACATTTCTTGACGCGCTTGCAGCCATTCCAGGCGGTGGACTTGAAAGGCTTCCTCCACGATGCCGCAAATAAATTCGCGAAGTTCTTCGTTTTTTGTCTTTTCCTTGTGACGACGAGAAACGCAGGAGAATAAACCACACATGGCGTTTTCCACGTATCGGTCAGAATGATGACGCATGCGCGGTGCACGCTGGCTTTATACAGATAAACGCGCACGCGCAAAGAAAGGAGAGCGAAACTGAAACTCAGAAGCCACCCGTCGCCGCAAGGAGCGCGCGCGCAGCGGAGAAAGGAAACCGAAACAGCCCGCGGGCGGGCGGCGCAGAGGGCGTTAGGAGCGCGCGCGCGCATGCGCGGTCGGGTGGAGCAGAGGGCGTATGCATAGCTGCCACAGCGCGTCACCTCAGTCAGTTTCTCGCTGGCTGTCGCGGAGTGCAGACGTGTGCTCCCCGCGCTCACTCAGTTTCTGGCTGGCTGTCGCGGAGAGCAGACGTACGCTCGGTTGCTCCGTGCCCGCTCAGTTTCTACCTGGCTGGTGAGCAGTCGCCGTGAGGGAAAAGGTGATTGATTTGCCGCGCTCCTTTTCTCGCATGTTTGCCGTGTTTTGCGGCGACCAGTGAGAGATTTGTCGATGTTTGACCGCGCTCGTGTTAAGCCTTTTCTCGCACGTTTAGACTTTTTTAGCGGAGAGCAAGCCTGTTGTTTAGCGGTTCCCGCCTTGTGTTGGGTGTATAGTGTTGAGGCGCTGTGGTTAGGCCTAAGCGATTGCCTTTTCCCCGATGTGTACTATTTTCTGGCATGCCTAGACTTGTTCAGCAGTGTTGGCATTTTCTACCTGCCGCTAGTGTCTTGTTCTGTCTTTCTCGCCTAGAGCTATGATGGTGGCACCATCTGGTGTGATGCCTTGCAACTAAGTGGCCACCTGTCGTCGATCTCTGCAACTGCTGGGTGCCAACTACCAACATCTCTGCCGTTAGTCACCCCGGAGCGGTTTCTTCGCCGCAACATCGTTGATCTTCGAATAAATTGTTTCTCTCCACACTATTTCTATCTATTTATTTTATTTCTACCTATTTTTTATTTTTTTAGCAGCTCAACTGACCCACAACTCACACAGTGATCTGGACACGTCTTAGATGCTCCCCAATTAGTGTAATGACTCACTGAATGATCCTAATTACTGTGGGGGATCACAAATTGTTCTAATTGCTCATTAATGGCGTCCAGGCCACTGTGTGAGTTGTGGGCCAGTTGAGCTGATAATATACTACTAGTGATATGGTTCCGTCAACCCAACTACACACAGTGTGCACTTTAAAGGGCTGGTGAGCCCGTTTTTAGCAATTTCGTCTATGTCGGGCTAGGAACAGAGCAAAGCGTCCTGAGCTGACAGATTACTTGGTGATATGGTTCCATCAACCCAACTACACGCAGCGTGCACTTTAAAGGGCCCGTTTTTAGCAGTTTCATCTACGTCGAGCTGGGAACAGAGCAAAGCGTTCTGTGCTGACTGATTACTTGGTGATATGGTTCCATCAACCCAACTACACGCAGTGTGTACTTTAAAGGGCCGGTGTGCCCGTTTTTAGCAATTTCGTGTATGTCGCGCTGGGAACAGAGCAAAGCGTCCTCAGCTGACTGATTACTTGGTGATATGGTTCCAGCGACCAAACTACACGCAGTGTGCACTTTAAAGGGCTGGTGTGTCCGTTTTTAGCAGTTTCATCTATATCGAGCTGGGAACAGAGCAAAGCGTCCTGAGCTGACTGATTACTTGGTGATATGGTTCTACCGACCTAACTACAGGCAGTGTGAACTTTAAAGGGCTGGTGCGCCCGTTTTTAGCAATTTCGTCTCTGTCGCGCTGGGAACAGAGCAAAGCGTCGTGAGCTGACTGATTACTTGGTGATATGGTTCCATCAACCGAACTACACGCAGTGTGCACTTTAAAGGGCCCGTTTTTAGCAGTTTCGTCTATGTCGAGCTGTGAACAGAGCAAAGCGTCCTAAGCTGACTGATTACTTGGTGATATGGTTCCATCAACCCACCTACACGCAGTGTGCACTTTAAAGGGCTGGTGTGCCCGTTTTTAGCAATTTTGTCTATGTCGCGCTCGGAACAGAGCAAAGCGTCCTCAGCTGACTGATTACTTGGTGATATGGTTCCAACGAACCAACTACACCCAGTGTGCACTTCAAAGGGCCCGTTTTTAGCAATTTCGTCTATGTCGAGCTGGGAACAGAGCAAAACGTCCTAAGCTGACTGATTACTTGGTGATATGGTTCCATCTAGAGTCACTAAATAGGGGACAGAGTATCGCATTCCTTTTCCGTGCGGAAGCCGCCGTTCGGTGTCCGCGACTGGGCTGAACTTGTCACGTGGTTTCTCCTTCCAAGAACGCGTCGTCACGTTGGGTCCCCACCACCCAAAACCGGTTTCCTCTGTTGCGAGCGGGCTCGCCTGCGCGCTGTTCACCGGCGGAGAAGGGGGCGGTTGCCGTCCCATTGCTAGGCAACGCAGCCGCGCGGGACCCAAGATGGCGGGCTCGCTCGCCGGCGTGGCTCAGTGTTGCTACTCTGCTCCCTATTTAGTGACTCTAGTTCCATCAACCCAACTACACGCAGTGTGCACTTTAAAGGGCCCGTTTTTAGCAATTCCGTCTATGTCGCGCTGGGAAGAGAGCAAAGCGTCCTGAGCTGACAGATTACTTGGTGATATGGTTCCATCAACCCAACTACAGGCAGTGTGAACTTTAAAGGGCTGGTGCGCCCGTTTTTAGCAATTCCGTCTATGTCGCACTGGGAATAGAGCAAAGCGTCCTGAGCTGACTGATTACTTGGTGATATGGTCCCAGCGACCCAACTACACGCAGTGTGCACTTTAAAGGGCTGGGATACCCGTTTTTTGCAATTTCGTCTACGTCTCGCTGGGAACACAGCCAAGCGTCCTGAGCTGACGGATTTGTTGGTGATATAGTTCCAGCGACCCAACTACGCGTGGTGTGCACTTTAAAGGGCTGGTGTGCCCTTTTTTAGCAATTTCGTCTACGTCGCACTGGGAACACAGCCAAGCATCCTGAGCTGACCTATTAGTTGGTGATATCGTTCGAGCGACCCAACTACACGTGGTGTGCACTTTAAAGGGCTGGTGTGCCCATTTTTAGCAATTTCGTCTATGTCGCGCTGGGACACAGCCAAGCGTCCTCAGCTGACGTATTTGTCGTGATTCCGAGCGGGTTAGGTCAGGCGAGAGACTACCGCTCCCGAGAATGTCAGAACGTCAAGTGTTTATTCGACCAACCCCGACAGGCCACCCCGACACACACGCGCGAAACAGTTTCTTCGTCGTCATCATCCCGACATCTCCCCCTTTTAGAAATTGTTGAACTGAAGATAAAGAACACATATTACATAAACAACACACTTTCCCCTAAGTCGCTAATGTGCAAAAAAACCTTAATCATCATCATCATCATCATCTTTCCCCTAAGCGTCATTTACAGTTCTATGGTGCTACAACACCGTATCCTTCAGGTTTTTTCACAATTCTCTCAAACCTTGTTCTCAGTCCCTCAGCCTGGTTTTGAGATGCGTGGGAGGTCTTCCCCATTGTTTGATCACTGTGGCGCTGCTGGACCGCCTGGTCATCCCGATGCGAACTCGAATCCGCCTGCAAGTGCCTGCTTGTGCACCTTGTGACCCCAGCACTTGTTTGGACGACGTGGGACCTCGGAGTAGAGCCTGTGCCCAAAATCGTACCGTGTGTTGCTGCTCCAGACAGGATCTTAACGTGTGTTTCGCTTGGCAGCTCCTGGCGTTCGCACGCCCTCCGTCGAGTGTCGTACGTGGACGCTTGAGACTTCTGCACCTCGTGGTACGCCTTCCTGTACTCGGTCAAGTGACTACACTGTGGAATAAGATTGTCGGGCGTCGTTTGCACAGTAGACTTGATCTTTCGTCCCATCAGCAGCTCGGCCGGCGAGTAACCGCACTGTCCAGGCGTAGACCGGTGTGCTAGAAGCGCTTGGTGCACATTGGGTGATTTTGCAAGTAGCATCTTCGCCGTCTGCACTGTTCGTTCCGCCTGACCGTTGCCCTGGGAATAATAGGGGCTCGACGTCACGTGTCTGATGTCGCGTTTGGACAGGAACCGTTTGAAGTCGTGCGACGCGAACTGTGGTCCGTTGTCCCAGCGGATCACGTCGGGAACCCCAAATCTTGCAAATATCGGCTTCGAGATGACGTCTGCGGTTGCAGTTTTCTTCAGTGGCGCTAGCTCAAAGAATTTGGAAAAGTAATCGACAACGACTAGGTAGTTCCGGGACTTGGCGTAGAAAATGTCCATGCCGATTACCTCCCACGGTCTCGCCGGAAGCGGAGTCTGAAGCAACGGTTCGGCGCCTGGCCGCCTGTGTGCCTGGCAGGTTGGGCACTTCTGCACGAAGTCTTGAAGGTTAGCGCTGATTCCTGGCCACCAGACTGTCTCGCGAGCGTTAGCGGGGCACCTTGAAACGCCTTGATGGCCCACGTGTAGTTTCCGAAGCGAAGGAGGTATGACCAGACGGGCGCCCCTAAGGAGAAGACCGTCCACAACTGAGAGCTCGGCTGCAACGCTTGCGTAAAGACGAACTTCAGGAGAGAGATCTCTTGTTTCTGGCCACTGTGTAGCGCTGTATTGAGTCACCAACTGCAGAGTCCTGTCTACCTCCTGAGCTTGTCTAATGCGCGACAGCATGCTGTCGGACGCCGGCAGGCTTTCGATGGCAAAGGCTTCGTAATCCTTTAAGGCGATTTCCAGATGTCCTCCGTTGCTTCTCTGCGCAGGGTTCCTCGAGAGAACATCTGCGGTGTGCAGGTTCTTGCCTGGCACGTGATCAATAGAGAAATCGTACTCCATGGTACGTCAGATCGTCCAGTCGCTTTGTCGAAAAGATGGGCACCAGCGGCTTGTGGTAGGTTTCGACGTGAAAACGGAGGCCGAGAACGTACATTCGGAACTTTTCGCAAGCCCATGTGATAGTCAAGGCCTCCTTCTCCACCTGCGCGTACCGCTGTTCCGTGGGGCGTGCGTCAGGGCCCTGGAAGCGTAAGCAACAGGTCGTCGCTGGCCGTCCGGGTCTTCCTGGAGTAATACTGCGCCCAGGCCATACGAAGACGCATCCACTGAGAGAGTGTGCGGACGACCGGGATCGTAGTACGTCAGCACAGGCGTTCTTGTGAGCTGGTCTTTCAAACTGTCAAACGTGCGTTGCTGTTGTGGGCCCCAGATCCACGCGGCGTCGGATGCAAGCAGATCCCGCAAAGGTTTGCTGATTTCGGACAGCCCCGGCAGAAACTTCATGAGATGGTTTAGCATCCCGAAGAAGGCCCTGAGCTCGCTGAGTGACGCCGGAACAGGCAGTTTCCGGATCGCTTCGGTTTTTTCGGGGTCGGCGGATATCCCCCCTGGTGATAGGATATGCCCCAGGAACTGGATCCTTTGCTTTCCGAACTCACATTTTTCCTTATTCAAAGTGACACTTGCGTCACTAAGTCTCCGGAGCACAGCGTCCAGGCGTTTGTCGTGCTCCTTGCGGTTACTCCCGTAAACCAGAATGCCGTCCATGTGACAAGTAGTCCCTGCTAGGCCTTCCAGAATTCGTAACATTTCTCTCTGAAAGAACTGTGGTGCTGTGGCGATGCCAAAGGGCAGGCGGAGGAACTGGTATCGTCCCAGTGGCGTGATGAAGGTCGTTAACTCGGAGCTTTCCGGGTGCAACGGGAATTGCCCATAACCAGCATTGGCGTCGAGCTTGCTGAAGACGGCTGCGCCAGATATCTTGCTGAGATTTTCTTCAACTGTTGGCATCATGACACGCTCCCGGACTATTTGTTTGTTAAGCTCTGCGTAATCAACGCATATCCGAAGTTTTCCGTTCTTTTTCTTCACCACCACCATTGGGGCGCACCATTCTGTGGCGTGTTCCACCTTCCGTATCACGCCGAGTTCCTCCATGCGGCGCACTTCGTCTTGGACGGCAGGGAGCAACGGTAACGGCACGCGTCTCGGGTAGCTCACAGCATGTGGCGTCGCACCGGGTACCAATTTGATTTTGTACTTGACTGCGAGCTGTCCGAGGGTACCAAACAACCTTGAATACTCTGAGACCACAGGATCGCTTCCTGTGGTGTCCTCTAGTGCGAGCAACTCTGGGAGAACGTTTAGTGCTCGTATGGCAGGCCTTCCAAGAAGGGCATGTTGCAAGCCATCCACGATGAACACGTCTTGCGTCGTTGTGTTTCCGTTCCAGGATATGTTAACTCTTGTCTGCCCAATGGTCTTTACTTTGATCCTCCCAGATCCATAGAGCGCTTTCGTGGGTTTCTTCAAACAAACGTCTGGCGGGAGCCAAGCTCCTGGCACTGCAGTCACGTCGGCACCTGTGTCGACCTTGAATTTGAGTTGTCTCCCATTCATGGAGGCTGTGATGAACCACGGGTCACATGCCGGCGAGAGGTGCATTTCTCCAAGAAACACCTCTTCCAAAGCGCCTTTCCGAGCCGCACTCCGTGCACGACCTCGTCGTGTTTCCTTCTGCTTCCTGTCTTTCTTAGCAGATTTGCAGACCGTCGCATAATGTCCCTTCTTTCCACAGAGGCGGCAATTATGTCCTTGGGCTTGTGCTTGGGCTTGTGCTGGGCAAAGGGGCGGCTCCATCCCCGTGTGCCGGTAGGTCTGTGGTAGCCATCACGTCGACTCATTTGCAGTAGGCACCGCTGCCACCATGTCGTGATTCCGAGCGGGTTAGGTCAGGCGAGAGACTACCGCTCCCGAGAATGTCAGAACGTCTCATGGTTTAGTTCGTGATATGGTCCAGCGACCCAACTACATGCAGTGTGCACTTTAAAGGGCTACTGTGCCCGTTTTTAGCAATTTCGTCTACGTTGCGCTTGGGACACAGCAAAGCATCCTGAGTTGACGTATTAGTTGGTGATGTGGTTCCCAACTACACGCAGTGTGCACTTTAAAGGGACTGTCGCATCCGGAACCGTGGTTACGAATCCAATACCAATGTGTTCGGTACACTACCACGAGCTATTTGCCAAATTTTCTCCTTCCAAAACGGACCGGGTGATGAGGAATCGAATTTAAAAGATCCGGTTTCGTTTTGATCCTCGAAAGCGCCAGCGCCAACAACATCGCGTGATGCAAGGTCGAATCTGGCTAATCCGCTGTGAAGGACGCTGTCGTCTGCCGTCAAGTCTGGGGCTGCTTTGTTTTTTTCCGGCACGTCGCCCGTATTCACATGTGACACTTTCTAGTGACTCGGATACTATCGCTACGCTTGCATCCTTCGCGTGGGATGTCGTTTGGAAACCGACGCAGCGTTCCCGACTCCAGGAAAACTCCCTTCGCAAACCTCGATGTTTGATTTCGCACGCCAAGGATACAGCTACAGCAAGACCCTAGACGAAGCGAAAGTTGGAAGCAGCTACATCACTAGCGGGTATCCAGATGAAGCAAGGAGTGTTCATGCTGTCCGTGTATGCTCCTCGCATTTCACCGATAATGTGTACCTGGATGAGAACATCATGGAAGTGCAACTTGGATTGACACAAAAAAGGAACGAATTGAAACTTGACGCCGTTCCGACAGTGTTCCACGAACAAAGCGAGCCAGCAACTTCGACAGTAAGTCACAATGTCTATGTAGTTTCCCAATCGGGTCTGTCACTCTTGCGCGTGAGTAACTTAGCAGCAAAAGACGAAATCGGTACAACGTAAGATATCCCCTAACCTATGATTAATAACTAGATAAATAAAATACAATAAACGAGTTCAAGTGATGTCATTCATATGAACGTGATTGACTTTTCTCGTTGTCGGACGCGTTATCATGAAACTTTCACTGTTACTGAACCTGTGACTTTTGTGGAATGTGGTAGACATGATTGGTTTTCATGTGTATTACAGCTGCAGGCAGTTCGACAGTGTCAAGCGCAAGTGGTACGTATATTACTTAAATACATATAATGTGTTTACAATTTTTGGACACAGAGCAATTCGCAAACTATGAACCCCGATCACTAAAAGGAAGAACTGACGCTGTTTGTGTGCTGGTGTTAGAAACAGGCACTATACAAACAGTACCTCTGTCCGTAACATAAGCGCCATAACCTACTTCCCAGTTACCTTTTATCTCTCTGTTTGTGAACTGTTTGTGTGCTGTAGGGCGGCGGTTTTTGTGGTTGTCGTAGCCAACTTGAGGTGCACTTTTGTCGTTCTGTGTTATAGGAGGACCAGGTGCTGCTGATCAAGTCCCATCCATCCATGAAACGGCATCAAACAATGTACGTGTGTGCACGGCAATTTTGCTGAGAGACCTGGTTTTTACACTAATGCCTTTACGACGCCTCTGACAAATTAGGATCTTCCAGAACAGTGCTTTCTTCATCCAAGTTCAAGAAGTAAAGAGAATGACTTCATGGCTTCTACTGACATCTCACAGCTACATGCCAAGACAAAATAACTTGACAGCAGGAAATGAAAAGAAAAAAAAAGGTCCGTTTCAGGTCCACCCAAATCTTTGTGCAGAGGCTGACAACAACAACGCTATTGTGAGATGATGAATGATGCTGATGCAGCGTTGACATTAAGCCCTTGTTTCCTTTTTTGCAATGCTATACATTACTGGTGGTTAAATGTAAAATGATGCACCTACCTCCAGACATTAAAGGGGCTACCAGAGATGTAGTGTCAATTCAACAGAAAACCTGCATGTTCTACGAGGCACTGTCACATAAGCATTGGCCAAATTTGCTGTCCTGTGAGCTTTGATAGCATATGCCGTAGATAGTAAGAGGTCTCTTACTATAAAAGGGAGGTGCATTAATCGAGTAGTGGGGTCTGAGGCATGAGGGCCATTTCAGGATGTACTAACCCTTCTAAAATTTTACACTTGGTTATGCCCAGAGATCCATCCAGATCCCCCCCAACACCCCGAGTTTTTTTCCTGTGTACCACTGTTATAATGAAACCGTCCAATTTACTGTCCAATCGTCCCGTTTTCATTGCAATTGAAGTACTTACAAAACTGTTTATTTTATTTTTTATTTTTGTGAGTCCCCGCTTCAGATCCCAAGGGACATTGCCAGTGTGGTGCACGCTGATAACTGTCTGTGCATAGCAAATAATAAATATCTGTGCGTGAAGAGTTGGATGTGGACTTGTGCAATGGCTCTTGAATGGACAACACTCAGTCAACACAAAGATTTATTCACATTTGCGTAACTTATTGCCTGTCATTATAATAATTATTATAATACATAGACAAGAGGTAATGCTCTGCCAAGGATCTCTGAAGTTACAGTCTTGAAAGCTGTTTTCAAGACAGTGGTGCTAAAAAATTGGATCAATGGCAGGTATCAAAATTTGTTTTGCTGTATCAAGGCGGAACAATCTTCCGTGGGAATGACAAATTTTGGACATTCCCAGACAGATGTATCACTTACTCTGATAATGAGGTGTAACTGTACCATTAGTGAGTTATGAAACGTTACTTGAAATTATTTGACGTGTTATATCCCTCACATGCTATAATACTGCCAACGATAAGAAGCATTACACTATCATTAAAAGTATAACTGTAACTTATGGCCAGGTAGTTTACTGCTCCTGCCTATATTCCTTTGCACTTCTCGGGATTACTGTGGTAACACAGATTCTGTTTCACACTTCTCAATTGGAAACTACGCAAGTCTATTATGGTGTTGGTGTGAACAGGAAATGAGGCACACTAAAGATGATAGTCCTGATAGGACCAGGATGGAAAAATGTTGGCGAATCATGCGGACGACACACCCAGGTATGTTTTTTACCCTAGGTTTTTCGGTCCAAGGAATCTCCAAACTCAGCTTGTAAACACACCAGTGAACCTACGTAGCTGTAAAAAGTAAGGACACTTTCCTAAACACGTAGCATAGTAATTTCCTGACAATCATTCTAATTCTAACCCGGCCCTTGAGTTGCACAGTTGGTAACTTTCATGGGGCATTCGTCGTGTGTGCAAACAACGACGACAACTACGAAAATAAGGATTGCTCGACGTGCCTATCTATCGTGGGCACAGTAGGCGAAGACTGTGATCGTCGCTGCAATACTGCGGTAGATACACCACTAGAAGTTCTGGCCGATGACACGGAGCTGGGAACGAAGTGTGATGCGTGCGTGTGGTGCGTGCCGTCATTGCACAACTCTACCACTTCACCAGCACTGCAGCATATAGGTACTCATCCAGTTCCTGAGGAACACAGACGCCGCACAAACACTTGGATTGTTTCCTGCGTCGTAGTGTGAATGTCACGGGATTAAGTATTGAGTACTCCGATCATGAACGTACCTAAAGCAGTGGTCCTGAGGCTCGTTCTGTTGCGCTAACGCAGCTGCGGCACGTACATGACCAGCGACTTGCAGAATAAGCGGATCCGTCGAATATGGGCCGTCATCAAACATGTATATTCGTCACGGGAGCTATTACTAAAGGCATTTGAACAGCATGATTCGCCACTTCCGCGTCCGCCATCTCCGTATGTGCCTTCGCCTTCGTCTCCCTGACCTTGCTCATGCAAGCTGCAAGCCGCGGGGACTCCTCTGGCTCGCCGCGTTCTTATTGGTCAGATTCCATGTGACGTTGCTAAAGATTCTCAGCAGGGAGTTCCGCTTGACGCCCGCTTCCGTCGTCTGCTGTAGCGCCGCTTACACACGAATTATGCAAAAAGTATTCCGTCGATCGGAACGGGACTTTCGGAGTCATGGTCAGTGAAGGACGGGGAATCTCATTTCACTGTGGTTTCGGAATCGATCTGTGGTCGATGCGACTGTCCCTTTAAAGGGGTGGTGTGTTCTTTTTTTAGCAATTTCATCTGCGTCGCGCTGGGGACACAGCCAAGCATCCTGAGCTGACAGCTTAGTTAGTGATGTGGTTCCAGCGACCCAACTACACGCAGTGTGCACTTTAAAGGGCTGGTGTGCCCTTTTTTAGCAATTTTGTCTAGGTCGCGCTGGGAAGACACCCAAGCGGCCTGAGCTGACGTATTAGTCGGTGATATGGTTCCAGTGACCCAACTACATGCAGTGTGCACTTTAAAGGGCTGGTGTGCCCGTCTTTAGCAATTTTGTCTACGTCGCACTGAGAACACAGTACAACATCCTGAGCTGACTGATTACTTGGTGATATGATTCATTCAACCCATCTACACGCAGTGTGCACTTTAAAGGGCTGGTGTGCTCGTTTTTAGCAATTTCGTCTACGTTGCGCTGGGAGCACAGCGAAGCATCCTAAGCTGACGGATTAGTTGGTGATATGGTTCCAACGACCCAACTACACGCAGTGTGCGCTTTAAAGGGCTGGCGTGCCCGTTTTTAGCAATTTCGTCTACGCCCCGCTGGGAACACAGCCAAGCGTCCTGATCTGGCGGATTAGTTGGTGACATGGTTCCAGCAACCCTACTACAAGCAGGGTACACTTTAAAGGGCTGGTGTGCCCTTTTTAGCAATCTTGTCTACATCGCGCTGGGAGCACAGCCAAGCGTCCTGAGCTGACGGATCTGTTGGTGATATGGTTTCAGCGACCAAGCTAAATGCGGTGTGCCCTTTAAAGTGCTGGTGTGCCCGTTTTTAGCAATTTTGTCTACGTCGCGCTTGTAACACAGCAAAGCGTCCTGAGCTGGCCGATTACTTGGTGATGCAAACACTGTTGCATTGCGATGTTCACAATGGGCAACGACGCATTTCACTTTCCGTGCCGGACCGACTATGCTCAATGAGTCGTTTGCAGTATTTATGATTTGTGTAGGCCATTGCAACTACAGATGAACTTTGCAGAGTATTGATGGCTTTTGCGAACAAGACAAACCTCAATATATTTCCTAGCTTTGGTCCTATTATTAATTGAGTTGAGAGTTTCAGGTATTTAGGCGTGCACGTCACTTCCGATCTTTAGTGGAAATCGCACGTTAGCGATGTGTGTTCTAAGGCTGTTAAAAAATTGTCTTCTTAAAGTGCACATGAAAACTACCTTTGGCAGACACCATGTTGCTAGCATACAAAACCCTTGTACAGTGCTGGACAAAAGTTTACGGAACGCACGAGCGGCGTATTTTCTCTGTGCAGAGACACCCTAGCGGCAAGCGGAAGCGGGCGAGTCCACTCGCTCAGAGGGATGGAAGAGTGCACTTGTGACGACCCACCATGGTAGTAGTGGTAACTTTGCTTTTGAGTGTAACGAACGCCAAAATGATTTCGCTTTTGGCCTACTGCACCGAGCCCGAGTGGCTATTGCGGGAAGTGAAGTTTCTCCGTTATCGGAGAGATAACAGGGCCCTAAGATGAATTGAGGTAACAACGGGCTGCAGTGCCGAGCTTTTTTCTTTTTTATAAGACAAAAACAGAAGAAAAGAGCGTGTACCCTTGAACACACGCACACAAGAAAAAAAGAGGCCGGGGAGACGATATACTGTCTCAATACGTTGTCGGCCCCCCTTTCGCAGCAATAACTCGTGCCGTGCGCACAGGAAGGGAATCGTATAGCCTACGGGCAAGGTCCGCGTCTTCACGTAGCAAGGGCCACTCTGCTTCTATAAATTCCCAGAGAGAGCGTCCCTGCTCCTTGTAGGCGTCCGTCTCTTGCTGATCATATTCTTCAGGATGTCCCACACGTTTTCGATGATGTTTACGTCCAGGCTCTGCGCAGGCCATGTCAGCTGTATTACGCTGAGGTCGTCGAGAAGGCGTTGGACAGTTTTACTACGATGGACGGAGTTGCCATCGTGCTGGAAATGGTAGCATCCATCCGGGAACGGCCCGTCCAGAGCATAGGGGAGCAGCGTCCTCCAGATGTCCTCTGCGTAGGTCATGCAATTCAAGCGCCCTTCCAGTCGTACCAAAGGCCCGAGTCCGTCGTACGACAGGGCGCCCCAGACGCTCACCGTGTGCCCGCCACTGGACAACACTCTATGGACACACTGGGGCAGGTGTCTAACAAAGGTGGAGAAAGTATGAGGTCGTGCATAATAAAATGAAAATGATTAGGGATACTGAATAGGTATACCTGCAGTTCGGAGGCCGCCAGACCCGCCTGGACTGGCTCCAACGCGTACTAAATGTGGCCTCGTCGCTGAAGATTACGCTGTGCCAGCGGTTGTCGTCCGAGTTCATGTGGTCAAGGGCAAATGATGAACGCGAAAAATAAGAACGGTGGTAGGGTTGTGAGAAGCTCGAGCCGCGGGGTGTGACAACCGACCTTAGTACAAAAAATACCTTTTATTGCGCTACTTCACAATGATATATTCAGGCCGAATAGCCTTATAAACTTGACTTTGGCGCTACGTACAAAACAAGTCAACGTCGGACGAAACTTGTCGAGCTAAATCACCGAGAGTCAGACTTACAGTAGCGTCATACCTTTATACAGTACGACGTTGAGCGGGTATTTAATCAAAACATTTAGATGATATTCTTTCACGAAAAGAAACATAGTCTACCATCGTATCTGCAAAGCTACGCTGTCTGTCTCGGTCACAGCGTATTCCGGTCTTGATCTACGGTAACTGTTAAGCAACTTATTCTTGAAAATTGAAAATTCTGGCATACGAGGCTCCTCCGCCCCGTTGGTCCTGGATGTGTTAACCGCTTACAAACCTGTCTACGAAGCAGGACATAGGCTCGCTCTCCAACGAGTTCCGGCCCATTGCGGTGTCGAAGGCAATGAACTGGTGGACAGCGCCGCCGAAGCAGCTCTCTCGTCTCGGACACGGATGTGTATTGCACTGCTGAGAGGCGATCGGCGGTCCATACATCGAAGCCTTGTGACTACTCTGGCTAGCCGCCAGCGGACCTCCGACATACTACCCCCCGCCATGCTGAGCAGAGTTGACCCAGAGCTTGCTTTCCGCATGCCAGCACATATCTCTCGTCGAGACGCCGCATTAGTTCATCGAATGCGCCTCAACGCGGCCTTCACAGCACCGTGCCGCTAGCGCTTGCGACAAGTTAACTCTTCCCGCTGCAGTCACTGCAGTACTGTTGAAGATTTCGAGCACATTCTTCTTCATTGCCCACACTACCACCCTTCTGGCTCCGTACTCTCCGCCTCCCTCAATGAGCTCGACTCCCGTCCCCTCTCTCTCACCAAATTGCTTGGCCCCTAGCGGCATCCAGCTCACCAACGGTCTGTCCTCAATGCTCTCTTCGCCTTTTTGGACGCTACAAGACTTCGATCCTCATTGTAACGGGACCCATTCCTTCATTCCCTGCTTCACCTCCAGCAATTGGGCAGATTATCGCCCCCGGCGATGAAACTCCCCACCCATTATCCTGAAATAAAGTTGTTGTTTGTTATTCACAATACACGAAGTGAGTGCGGTGTTGTAAGGCAACAAGCAATGACAAATGACTTACCTGTCGGAGTCGTTCACCGGGTATCGGGTACGAGGCGTCCGGACGCTTGAATAGTTTCTACACCAAGAAACCGCAGAAATGTTGCACAGACATCTTCCCTGGCAGCTGTGACTGTTCGAGGACACTCACATGATACAGCTTGCGTTTTTAAACAGGAAAAATCAGAACTCATAGTACAACCCAACCGCTACACAACACGAGCCGTCCGAAACGGACGCCGGCGACTCCGTGGACGCCGGTTCCAACCGGCACAGGCGCCGCGCTGTCGCCTGTTTGAGCGCTCGCGAACAAATTTGAAAACGGCCAATCATCGCTCAGAAAACGAATTCATCCTCATAGGAACCAACCTAATCAATAGTCACCGGATGTCTCCATGACGTTCAATTTATGACGTCCGATGACGTGAAACGCATGAAGCGCTTCACTTTATCCCGCAAAGCAACTGGCAAATTTCGGGCCCTTGCTACTACCACGGTGGGTCGCCACAAGAGCACTCCCATCTCTCTGAACGTGTGGACTAGCCCGCTTCCACTCGCCGCTAGGGTGTCTCTGCCCAGAGAAAATACGCCGCTCGCGCGTTCCGTGAACTTTTGTCCAGCGCTGCACAAAGTGCCTTGGAAACGGTTTGGAAATGGTTCAGTTGAAAGCTGTTAGGCCTATCATAAACAGTACGCTGAGGATCAGCTTAGAGGATTCATACTTTGTCCTCCCAGTCCTTTGTCCTTTACTAGGCTGCGCACATCATCTGAATATTGTGCCCTCTGTTCAGGTAACAACGTTTTTAAGTACAGCTTTTTGCCTTCTACAATTGCCAAAAGGAATGCTACTGGTATGCTATTTTCCCAAACTGTATGCACGCTCCTGCCATAGTCATAATAATGGCTGCAGTATGTATAAATAAGTTTGTAACAAGATGAACAAACAGGCAACACGTATTGTCATATTGTGCTTTGGGTATCGTGAATGGGCACGAAATAAGTACTGCTTCCCAAATTGTGGGTTGAATCTCCCCCAGGACAGCTGCAGAAGTAGCACAGTAAACACAGACAGCTTACGAAAATGGACAGAACTAGACAGAAGTATGTGGACTTTATATCCTGCTGCATCAATAGATCTGTAGTGCTAGAGGCACAAGACAGTACACAGAAGTGAGGGAAGACCGGCCAGCCGAACAACAGCCCGAGCTGGCCGTGCAGTGGTGTTTTATTAACCGCGCGCCTTGATCATTGGTGCGCGGGGATGATGAATGCGATGCCTCTACACGGCTCTACGTGAGGCCGACAACGGCAAGCCCTTTCACCATCACCACCTCTACACGGCTCCCCCACCCTAGCGAGTGGCAGGAAGGCAATGAGCGGTGTGGAGGTGTAGTGCCCAGGAAACTCGGGGGCGAGTGTCCATTTACGGTTGTTGCGGAGGGCAGGAGAACTCGACGGGGGGTCGATGGGGAGGGATAGTGGGATTGCCAAGGTCCACCTCCGGGGGAACACCGAGGTAACAAGCGCTGGATGTTTCTTGAGGGACCTCGAGAAAAGCTGGCTTGAGGCATTCCAGCGCGACAGTTTGTTCTCGGCCTCTAACCAGGGGGCTTAATCGCTTCATCGTCGTTACGGTCGTTACGAGCTAACGAGTGGCGGGAAATTGAAAAGGGCGGGCGGAAAATTGAAAAAGGTGGGCACGTGATAAAACACGTGCACGGTGCTCTTCGCGCGATACGTGAAGGCCGTGATACACGTCACGCGCAATGTGTCACGTGCCCACCTTTTTGAACTTCCCGCCACTCGTTAGATTGCAACGACCGTAACGACGATGAAGCGGTTAAGGCCCCAGGATGGTGTAGTGGGTGGAGGCTCTGTGCTGTACGGCGTGAGGGCCAGAGTAGGGTTGTTGCAAGGGTTTCCTCACGGCGTCGCACCGAAGGAAAACATGCGAGCATGCTTCGAGGGCGGGGTGCTGGAAACCGGTGGCAGGGCGTGGTGTGCGGGTGGGACTGGGGCGAAGAGCATCCATCGCGTCTCGTAGGCGGGACACATAGCCGGCTGGTGGTACGGCTGCCGGGTCCGCTGTGGCAGAGATGACGTCACCGGGGAGGCGCAATGAAGTGCCATAGACCAACTCGGCTGTTGAGCAACCGAAGTCGGGTTTGAAAGCCGATCGGATCCCTAGAAGGACAATGGGGAGGACTTCGGTCCACGGGACTTGATGCGACGCCCGAAGGGCGGCTTTTAGCTGACGATGAAGCCGCTCCACCATGCCATTGGAGGCCGTATGATACGTGGTAGTACGAATCGCCCAGTCTGTTGGTGAGGCTGGTGAAGAGGGCGGGCTCAAGTTGGGCGCCCCGGTCTGTCGTGATGATGGAAGGAACGCCGAACCGCGACACCCATGTTGTTAGGAGGGCCGAAGCGACGCTGGCCGCAGTGGCGTCGGGGACCGAGGTTGCTTCTGGCCAACGGGTGAAGCGGTGATAGTGAGCATGTAGCGGTGACCGTCGCAGATTGGGAGTGGTCCCACGAGGTCCAGATGGATATGCGCGAAGCGGTCGTCAGGGGGGAGGAACCGGGATGGGGGTCGGTGGGTGTGTCTCTGTATTTTGCAACGCTGACAAGAAAGGCCAGCCTGCACCCAGTGCTTGATTTGCTTGCGCATGTTGTGCCAGACGTATCGTTGGGTAAGCAGGCTTTGGAGATAGGGATGGCTGGATAGGGATGGGCAGGCTTTGGAGGCTTTGGAGATAGGCCACCGTCATCGCCTCTCCGTGGCATACCATCATCGCCGGTCGGGGCTCATGTAGAGGAACTCCACCTCCTCTACAGATCTCTCCCGGTTTGTGAACAAATGACACCATACAGTACAGTAGAATGGATAAGCCACTCTGAGTGGTTGGAACATAATCTTTCGGCATAGCAGCGCCACAGGTTCCTTTGTGGCGGGTCAACCAGACGACTACCCATGCAGCAAAGGCATATGGACAATTTCTCTGTCATGCCGGATCTGTGAATGTGTGCCTGTGCAGTCAATGTAATGTTGCTCTACTGTGAAATCTTCCACGTGAGACATCAGCTATCAGTGAATACGAAGTATAGTGACGAAGTATACGGAATACGAGTATACAACTATACGTAGTGAATACGGATTGCTTCGGCATATTACTCGAACTTGAGAAACAATGTCATGCCATGTTGGTGTTTGGCGCAGGTACAGCAGACTACATATGTGTGATTTGGAAATACCTATCCCGAAAAATCTTGTGTAACAGAAACAGCCAACCCCGTTTTATTTATTTCAGAAGTTTATTTATTACAGAAACAGTTCCCCGTTTTATTCATTTCACTCGAAGAAGGATCCACAACCAACCAGAACCACCAAAGCGGGGCAGAGGGAGAGAACAGCTGAGAAAGGGAAAGCATTGCCAGCGTCACAGGTCGCCCAGAGAGACAAAATAAAACACAGCAAAAAGCTCCTCAATCGCGGCCTAACGATTGGCCCGACGTCGCAACTCACGTGAGGTCACGTGGTCACTGTGCTGTGGTCCTTCCCAAAAATAGAAATATACTACACGTTCCACCCCCTGGCTACGCTGCCTTGTGGAACCTGCAATCTATTTACCTGTAGCTTTTGTGTTTTGCATGACACATGCATACAAGCTAAATCATGCCTGCGCACTGGCGGATCCAGCGCGGGGGGGGGGGGGGGCGATCGCCCCCAAAACGTTAGTTTATACATTGGATTTCCCTCTCTCCCCTCCCCCACTACGCGCTCCAACAAAGAAGCTCATCTTGAGTTGAATTAAGAAGACAAGGAACAGTAAATACTAACATTTGCTTGCCATAATTGGTTCGGGATAGGGGGATAACCCAGCCGCGGCCAAGACGCACGGTCGGTACAGTTCCCTTAGAAGTCGGCCCAGGATGCAAATTCCCCAGGGCGCCAGTCGTGACGATGCACACCTCTGTGAGGCCGACAACGGCGAGCCCTTTCACCACCGCTACCACCAGCGGACAAGACGAAGAGGGTAATAATGCAGTGAGCGGGAAGGCTTAAAAAACGAACAAAAATATTTTGTTATTTAGAAGAGCGAATTTTGAGCGTGTTGGTTGAGCATGATAAGAACGGGCTAAAAGCACTAAAAGCACAAGTGCAAAGAGCGCCCCTGTTCGTCTTACTCTTGGTCTCTGTCCTTTTAATGCTTTTATCCCGTTTTTGGTTATTTTCTTTAATTGCTGCACGGTATGCCATAGACAATCTATAGTTGTATAGTTAGAGTTGAGCGCGGGTGCGGGTATACCCGCTGGTATCCGCTGTTACCCACACATCGTCACAATCTGCGGGTACGAATTCGCGATCGCTGCATGTAGCGGGTAAAATGCGGGTGTATTCGGAATGCCATCGGGCCATGGCCAACTAAGTGATCCCTCTGTGTCACACGCGAGCTCAGATGTGCCCTACGTCGTTAGCCGTATAAATCCATGTGCCACACTGCAGCAGGCAAGTGCTGGTGGGCGAGTTCGATTGTTGACGCAGACATATATGACTGTTTGTTGAATTGCAGTTTTATTGGCATACGATTGAAGCCGTGCGAAACAAACAACAACTTTATTTTTGACCTTGGAGAGTGGGGAGTTTCATCGCCACAGGCGATACTCTACCCCATTGCGGTGGGAATGTGGAGAATAAAATAACGAGCCCCTTCACAATAACGATCGAAGTCCGATGGTGTCCAGAAATGTCAGAAGAGCTTTGAGCGCAGAGCGCTGCTGGGCTGGATTGGGCCAGGGACCAAGCAATTTCGATAGGGAGAAGGGGCGAGAGTACAGCTGACGAAGAGACTCGGAGAATGTCATTCGGGAGGGTTGGTAGTGAGGGCAATGAAGAAGAATATGCTCCAGATCCTCAAGAGCACCACAGTGGCAGCAGGTGAGAGAGTCAACTTGTCTCAAGCGGTAACGCCACTGAGCTGTAAAGGCTACATCGAGGCGCATTCGGTGGATTAATGCAGCATCTTGACGAGAGGTGTTTCGTGGCATGCGGAAAGCGAGCGTCCGAGAGACGTAGCCAACACTCAGAATTTCCATTGTTTTAAAACAGAAACAGCGGTATTGTGGACGAGGGGACGAGTGGACGTCCAATAACGAACACAAGGAACGCATTCCTTGATTTGGGGTAAGGCTGGTGTATCGTGCCCGCATCGTCATCTTCATCACCCAGATGGTGAACAAGAAAGCGGGGGTTCGAGTTGGCGGCCGAGCGCGTGTATACCGCTCACTTCCCCCTGCGGGTCAAATTGCGGGTATGCGGGTATACAGACAGCAATGCGGGTGCGGGTAGCCCAGATTTAATTCTTGAGGGTGCGGGTCACACACGCGCGGGTACTGTGTGGCGGGTACTGTGTGGGTGCGGGCCCAAGTTTGCTTACCCGTACTCACCTCCATGTATAGTCTCCAGATGTTAATAATTCTATATTTTTCAGAAATACCTTTTTTTAGTGTGGCGGGATGGAATATCATCTACACTCTAAAAAATAAAACTCCTTTTTAGGTGTAATTGGGGTGTATTTCGGGTGTATCAATTGCTTTACTTCCTTATTCCACCCTCAAGAAAAAGAATACACCCTGTTTTTGGTCTGAAATGGGTGTAATATGTGTATGTCCCGCTCTGCAGGGTGTAATTGGTGTGAAAAAGGTGTAGTGGCCATCAAATTTCTAATGCTTCGCTACGACAGGTCTGGCAACAGTGTGCTGTTTACTCTGTGTTCTCCAGCTATGGCGGTTGGAGTTAGTTGTGGTAGTTTTCGTGTTCTTTGGGGAGGTCGTTTGGTGAACCACAGGTCGTTTGACTATCTGACTTTAGTATACACTGCAAGGATTATGGTTCCGGGTCTCGAACGGATGCAAGCAACAGATGCGCCGCGCCCATCGGATCGAGTAGCTTGTCCAAGCGTCTCGCTGCAGCGTGCTGTTTGGTAAGTGTTGTCGGTGTATTTTGTCTTGTCTGCTTGTCTGGTTGATTGAAGTGCCGTTGAAGCGGGTATTTTGAGATTACGTTTGAACATAAAGTGGAATGCACGGATTAGATCAGAGAACAGTGCGCGTCGCGTTGTAACGGTCACATGTGGACGTTAGGCAAAGTCAAGGGGTATACGTAACAGACGAAGTTGGTGCAATTTGTGCTAGCAAGTAAAGCAGCTGGCAAGAGTCAACAACTCAAGAGGCAAGAGGTAGCGGGCAATAAAACCACAAGGCCACAACCCTTTGATTTCCGGTCAGATGTGCTGAGTCAATGGCTGTGCGCGTCTTCTGAACAAGGCCCTGGCAAGATTGTGTGTTGGCGATGTCAGAATGCTGTAATTGGTAATACACTTGACCAGAAATCAGAGAAGTATGGGTTCGAGTCTACCGACACTTCGCTGACCCTTTACCGATTGCAGCTTTTGTAGGGATATTAGTCTTTTAAGTACACTATGATTGTGTCCTTAATTTCTACGTTCTTTTAGTATAATCGTCTGATTTTTAACTAGTCACAATATTACCATGGTTTTGGCGTATTATAGCTTGAGTTGCCTTTGCGCCAATAAAATTCAATCACCATCATTTATGGATTGCTTTACTTTCTATCTTGAGCTGCTTGCATGTTGATGAGGGCTGTGTTTGTCTATACCCTTAATTCTTCTCTAGCCTCAGCCATCTGCGTAACTATCATGTAATTTGTGGTTCGCCCTTAATTTGATTAAGGAATTTCACAGTTCATTTTTTCTTTCACTACAGAGGCAGGACTTCTCTTGGCCTCACCGTAATACCTTCATCTTGATCGACATATTGGTGGACACTTTTATGTTTTGTATTGTGCGGTGACTATGCAATTCTTATTCCAGTGCATGCAGTGTATTATAGGTAATCCAAATAAAGAATATGCCTGTTATTTTAATCGTTGTGTTTCTGTTGCCCTCGGCATAACACCCTTGCCTTGTCTTGCCTGGGGGTGTAGACATACACCAAAAAGGGAGTCAGTTAGGGCACCGCCAGATTACACCAAAAGAGCTGTACAGAGAACACCCTTTCTGAGGGGTGTAGTTTTGCCAGAGGGTGTATATATACACCAATAAGGAAGTCAGTTAGGGTATCGTCAAATTACACCCAAAAAGGAGTTATATTTTTTAAGAGTGTAGTATACGATGTACCTTTTTTGGGCGAGGAATTGGCTGCCGTGTCCTCTCCCAGTGCCCCAAACCAAACGGCAGTAATTCAGCCGTGATTGTATTAAAAGAGTTGTAATTGTATTCTAATGATACCTGGGGTAAGTAAGTATCTACACCTATAACCCTACACCAATCTACACCAATAACGCTCAAAATTTTCAATCTCACTTGTTCGATATCACTTCGTATTACCATGAAGGACTTCAAAATCTCTCGTTCCATTCCTGCACTGTTCTCCGTTGCCGTCCTCCTCAAAATTACATTTCTAGATACACTTTCAGAATTAATCTCTGTTTTCATGAACAACACTAATACAATGGATGAAAACATCCTCTTTGTCATCATTTCCCAGCAGGTGACGACATTACCCAGTAAAGTCAGGCCAACCTCGCAAGCGACTACAATCTCACTTTGGAGGCAGATACGGTGTGTATTTATGTTCGTGTATGTGCGCAGTTTAGATGTGAATACATCAGCACATCAGCGAAGGGTACAAGAAGAAGGGAACGTTCGATTTGTCTGCACCAAAATTTTATTTGATTTTAACGTGAATGTCAATTTGATGGCGTCGTGATGCTTGGTTGCCGAAAGTTCTAGTACATTAGTAATCCTGTGTCTTCCTCTCTCTCTTTAGACATCATGAGCTCTTCTCTGTTGCCGCATACGCCATTAATGCAAACCTGGAATCAACCATATAATCATGAGAGAAAGAGAGCAATAGTAGAATGCAAGCGAGCTGATTTATACTACCCGAAGGTGGCGATGACATTTCCTTGAGGAAGACGAACCACACAAAATGGCGACGCGAATAGAGTTTTTCGTTTGCGTTGTCCTTTCGAGTGGTCATAATGGGGTTCCTCATCCTCAAGGATATGATATCATAAAGTTTAAGCATTTGAGGTTTATTGCGGTAACGCGCACAGCATGTCACATGACATGACAGAACATGACATGAGTGCTTATACATGAACACTACCGAGTGGTCACTGATGACTTCATCGACATTGTCAGTGTAGTGCCTTCCATTCGTGCAGTTATGGGCACCAGTACACGGCTTGTCACAACATGATGTTCCGTACATTCCACTGCGATATTCAGTACATTTTAAATTACCTCCGGTAACATATACCAAACGAAATGCACACAGTAAAGAAACAGCTGTACAGGTGGACCCTCACATACAGTGTATTACAACAAAACCTCAAGAAAGATCACAACAAGAAAGTAAAGAAACAGCACATTAAGATTGAGGAAAGGCAGGCGGTGCTGGTGTACCAGGAATGGGACACAAATCAACACCTATAGTCTGCCGGCTGCAGATTGAACGTGTACACCGTCTTTGTCATTGTTAAACATGCCGTGATTGCGTTTCTGTGCGAGTAAATGAAATAAATCCGTAATTCGGGATGAGTTTATCTAGTAAATATCTATGACAGCGAATCTTGGATTGCCCCTGTGGTCTCACTGGCAATCCGCGGATATGGGTTAGGGTCCCACTATTGTCTCTTTCATCGACTGCCTTACTTGTACTGTGCTCAGCCTCTAGCTTGAATGGTATTAAAGGGCATTTGGAGCTGCTCCTTTGTCTATAAATTTTACATTCCGCAGAGCGTGGTGGCTTCTACATGGCTCAATCTATATGGCGCTCGCACGTTACGTACGAAATTTAACACTTTCGCTCGGACTCAAAATTACGAATAGTACGCCAACGAGATTGGAGTGGTGTCAAATGCCACATTACATGTCCTTGCGTAGAATTGCATAAGTAGCCATCTGGAGCGGCTGCCGCCCTGCAGCCTTTGGATCTGGATTTCATCAGGCAGCAGTACATTTTGCAACTGGAGTTACTGTCCACTTCCTGTAATGAATGACACTAATGTTACTACTGGCCCTTACCTCTTCGTTAATGGCTGTCGCATAAAATATGATGAAATTTGACTGAACTCCCGAGACATGGAAAACACAAACGAGAATGTGTTGTGATCATCCGTGTTTTCCTTATCTCAGGGTTCAGTCAAATTTCATCATGTGTCACCATTTACCCCGCATTTTTACTTTTACTCACATAGAATCTATACGGCGAATCTCCCCTCCGCGGCATAGTAGTCTCTGCCACCAATGCCCAAAGTGTATACACACTTTGTCGTACACAGCAGTCATACCATTGCTGTGTTCGACATATCCGAGTACATACCTGAGCATGATGATGATATGCTTAGTTTAACTATAAACTAGTGTTTGCGTACTCAACGGAGCACTCATTTCTACAGGATGTCATATTCACATTATCAAAACTACGGTAGCACCCCTTTGCACTCGAAAAGGACGAAGAAAACTTGCTAAGAAGCACGGGGCGACGGGAGATTTTGTAGGGGAGAAGTCGAATGATTGTATCCTTCAAAGAATTAGGCCGGTCTTATGGCTACTCATACTTGGTCATCTGGAAGATCTTCAGCACGTTCTTCTTCAGTGTCCACACTACCGACCTTCCAGAAGCACACTTTCCGGGTCTGTCAGCCAGCTGGACTCTCGCCCCTCTCTCACGCTCAGTCCTCAAAGGTCTCCTGACCATTCTTTGCACACCGTAAGACTTTGGTCCTCGCCGTGAGGCGACACTGTATTCCATTTCACAGCATTACCACAGGGAACGGGGTAGGGTATCAAACCCTGGCGATGAGACTCCCTAATTACCATCACCACCGTCATCTAATAAAGTTGTTGCTACCAGTTGTATCACTAACTAGTATACTAGTTGCCGGTACTTCCTATGGACCTGTTTCTGGTGTTAACTGCAAATGGCCTTGCGAATACTGGTCCCTCAGCCTCATGTCACGCAATAACATAATTAGCTTGATCGTAATCACCACGGAAGTCAGAAGAGTAACGTGATTGACGTATCAGCAGACATTTCAACCGCACTGGTGAAGAAAGAACAGCGGGCATTAAACTGTTAGGGTTATACGTATGTCTTTATCGTGATACCGGAAACGGACTATAGCAACCAATAAAAACTGTGACTTCGCGAAAATTCACACACCCTTTTAGCTCGGCGGAGTTGTGTGGCGGAACACAATCGCCGCTGCCGCCGCACCGCACACGTAGACGCCCCTTTTTTGTTTGTTTGAAGTAAAAATTGTTTTATTCAAGGAAAGGACAACACACATGGTCAGTAAGGTTACGGCACTGAAACTGGGTAGCAATGTCACGTCTCGCGATGAGATAGCGTTACCAAAATTCTACAATTCAAGAGAGGTAGATCATGGCCTTTGGTGAGTAATAACATGATTTTGTTTCGAACCATTATTTCATTCCCGACATCCCCACCAGCAATGGCGTATAGTATCACCTCTGGTGATGAACCTCCCTATTCTCCATCTCGAAATAAAGTTGTTGTTTGTTTCGAACCGCCATTAATTTCAGAGCAATTTTGCGAGTCTGTGAGTACAAAATTCATTCGAGGCTTTAGGCCGATATCATGCAGAAGACTCCCCTACACGACGCCAGTTCTGCAAAGTACAGTATCCAGGACATGAGGGTAACAGTACCATGAAACCAAAGCCGTAATGCCCGTAGGAGTCGCTGCAATACTGGTCCAAGGTTACATTCTGGCCAGGCAGTCTCACTGTAGTTGGGATGTAGCGTGAAGTCTCAGACATAGATATCAAGCAGCTTTGGTTTGAGCCGCTGTAAAGGAAAGAACAGTAATACCTCATCGTCAAAGTGAGCATTGGCAGCGAATTTCGGAAATTTCATTGATATAACAATATTTGAACAAACGAAGTTTTTAAATGATCTAGTTTCTTATTTGTTGCCAAGAATCCTAGTTTTCCACTGTCAAAATTCGCAAATTCCGTGCTAAAATATTGGGAACACTGCGTATGTTTTGTTGCTGTTGTTGTCGAGAATGATTCAATGTATAAATAGCTGCAAATCCGCATGGTAGGCATATCTCCAGACCGTAACTCTGAAGCGGTATGCAGAAGCATTTTGCAGTACCACGCATTTTGTCTTTACCTACTTAGCTCACCTTTACAAATTTCGCAATATGTGTTTGTTCTCTCGACTTGGAAACATCCCATACACTGCACAAGAATATTGCGCTATCAGGAAACGAAACTGTTAAACCCGTGTTCAACAAAACTAGTCTATAATAAAGGTAGATCTATATCAACCCAGGAACAATTTCCTCCTTGAGGCACTAGCGTTCGGACCGGAACAAAGTTCCTAGTTTGCTGAAAGTACTATATGTCATCCGACAAAACCGGGACTTGAAGCATCAGTATCGGCATCTGAGAGATCACTGGAGTGTGTTTAGAGGAGGCCTTCTAAAAAAATGCTGGATGTCGAACTTCGATGGATGCTTCTTGTTTGTAGATGCGCCATTTCTCACGACGCTCTTCCGTGTGAATCAGCATGTGTTTGTGTCGAGTCAGAGTGTCGAAGTGAATGCTAGCGACATTCGCTTTGAAATCTGCAGTGAAATGAACAACAATTTCTCCATTTGTCCGTGATGAAGATCAAAATCTGTATTTTTCCGTCGGACGTTATAAGGAACAACTAGAATAGTGAGTTTTAGTGGATCGTACGCTATCGCCTTTGCGTACGTCAGGAATAGCGTTGGTGGTTATGCGCACGCGCAAAACATAAAGAGAGCTTCGCACACTGCGCAGAACCACTACGCTATCCCCTACGTACGCAAAGGCGATAGCGTACGATACACTAAAACTCTCTAATGATCTACCGAGACGTATGTAATTTTGAGAGACACAGGATGCATCTCAGGGTACAACGTGCAAAAAAAAAAAGTAATCGTTACTGTTTTCTACAGCGTCTTAAAGAGTGGCATTAACAGATACGCAATATGAATTTCACTTAATGTTGTGTTGTGCACCATCGGCACTTATAAAAGAAAGCAATTTTAAATGTAACTGGGACACACTTGTACCACCTTTGAATTTCCTGAGGGCAAAAAAATATAGCGCCGATAATTTTATCTACAATATAGAACCACTGAAGTTGTATTCGGCTCCTCGCGTTTAGTCAGCGATGCACCGTGCGACGGCGTTGTACTAAGGATTTAATGAAATCTCGTGCAGCCACTCAGCCAACTCACAGTAGATGCTCCATCATGCTTGCTTCACTGCATGTTGAGAAGGTGTAGTGATTTGGTCCTGGTCGGTTAGCGCCCATGATGTACCCATCCTGGAAATTGCAGTCTTTCGCCTCTCCCGTTCCATCGTGCAGTGCTCCCAGTCTGGATGATATATGGTGGATAATATGGAGTGAAGAATGAAAAATCACCGTAGCTCAAGATCAAACTTAAAAAGGCTACTAAGGTGAGCCCCCAAATTCGTTGCTCGCTTTACTCTTTCTTTTTTGTTGCGACGTGTTTTGCAACGAATAAAACTAGCTCCTGCACAAGAACGAGTGCAGAAGACTACACAGCGCGCGCGCGGCCTCTTTTCCTACCTTTAAAAAGTCTTCTACTCGTAAAAAAGAGCGTTTCGAAGAATGAGGGAACGACGCAACGTGGTTCCCGGACACCTGATTCCTTACGTAGAGCGGTACAGCTCAAGCACATGTAATCGGCCAGTGAGCTGAGAAGAAAGAAACGAAGAATGAAGGCACGGGGACTTCCCTACGTCACGCGATGTGTGTCGGCAGTCCGCGGCAGCTTTCTCCTTCCGTTTTCTTCTTTTTTTTTTTGTTGTTGTTGTAAATTTGATGACACAATTATGGAACGCCGCAGAGTGAAAATATGTTGCCTGGTGGCTGCTGCTGGATAGGTTGACAAATGAGAGAGGATTTCGAGCCATCTTTACATTTACCTGATTGCTCCTTTAGCACTTCGTTGCAGCCCTTCTTTCTTGTGAGAGTTCTTTGCATACAATTGTGATTATTACTGTAATTGGACAACTACGGCTCTGATGATACCATAACAGCCAAAGTGCAGCATGAACAGCAAGGCTTTTTCCCAAAGCTTCCCATAGTCTGCATCGAAACCCAGAAAGATGACGATAACGTCAGCAGTTACAGTACTGCCTATATTGAAGCGGTTCCCGCTACGGAAGTGCTCATGTTCAATTTCCTAAGCCGAAAAATGGTAGACCAGCTCCGGTGGCATAGCCGTTAGGATGATCGCTTTCCACGCCGAGACTGTCGCGGACTTTCCAGACGAATGTCGGCACAGTTTCCTGCCGAGGACACATACTAACCCCTATGTCCCTCCTTCCTTCATGGTGTCCTCTCCTCATCGCTGCACGTCTGTACGCTGCTCATAGCCACAATCGATTCGCGGCGCTAACACGAAATAAAAAATGCCAAAACAAACCTCAATGGTATATGTGAATGGGACAGTCCGATCAATACTATACAGCTCCTTTTGCGCAAAAAAAACAATCAATCGATCAATCAAGCTATACAGTTGACTAAATACGCCTACGTCCTTGAAGTAGAGACGTGATCCTCGAAAACCCATGCCGTGTTATATCTGTTTTGGCCGTTCGACATTTATCCGGTTTTTCGCTCTTGGTGCACAAGAAAAGAAAAGGAAAGTGTGAGTTCAACTGGAAACACTGGACGCACCGGACGACTTATCTTGGTATTTCAACTTACAAATGTGCCAGCTCATGTGCAACAACGTAAATGCCGGAGTATATGGGGGCCTTGTCCTCAGCAACAGCATAGTTCAAGTTGGAAGTGCAAAGCCCTCCAACGACGGCCACTCCTGCAAGACGAAAAAAAAACGAAAAAAAAAACAAACAAACGAGAGAACATTAAAGGCATTAAGTGGCAGTCACCCCTCAGTACGAAATCTGTTTTGTGTAAGCAAGAATGAAATCGACATCTGTATTTTGGTGGCTTTCTTTATTATTTTTAATTGTGTACTTATTTATGAAGTTATATCGTGCGCATTTATAAACAATCGATTATTCTCTCTTTTTTGTCTGTGTATACCTTCTCATTTTACGCGAAATTTGATGCGGAGAGCAAAAATAATGCTGTCTAACCGCCGGCCAGTGACGAGATGAAGGCGGCGGCAGCCCCACCCCCAAATATTGCCTGAAACAAATATAGGGGAGACCGGGAGCAGTTGTTACACGGGACAATTGTCACACTCGCCAAAGGAAATGAAGCAGAGCAGCTGAACCATTTTTCCGTTGTTTGTAAGCGGAATAAGCAACCACGTACTGATTAAACTTTCATTGTCTTGGAAAGTACCTCAATGTGCACACATCACTAGACTTGTTTTGTCACAAATACATAAAATATTCGGTTCTTGCAATTTTAAAATTTCGCAACACTCACAGTACAGCTCTAAACAATGCACGAGTTCGTAAAGTTTATACAACTTTCGAAAATCTTTTCACGGATTTTTAGAGGAATACGCTCCATAGTTAAGTCCACCGCTGAGGTAAAGTCATTGAGGGTGTCATAGGGGTCTGTTGTCCCATACGAGGAGGGGTAAGTTGTCAGATGCGTCAAGCAACTGACAGCGAAAACTATATCGGCGAGAAAGTGCTCCAGTAGCGTTCTTTAGTACATCTTAGAGAGACCGTGCAATAATTTAGTGCCGCTTTTTTACATTGACAATTCAGGTCTAGCAGTCAGTAACGGCTAGTTGGCATGAATCGTGTACAGCCAGGACAAACGTGCAAACTTAATGCGTAAGCCTTAAGATAATAGATGACTCTCTGCTTGGTTAGTTGCTTTCCATATGCACTTCCCCCAGTGGTATTTCATTCGATACACCTCCACAACAAAGGTTACGAGAAAATGCAGCTGAGACAACCTGCCCCGCTACTGCACTCTAAGAAAAAAAGGAGTAATTTTACTCCTTCTGGGGACTAAATGCATTTCCACAAAAAATAGTCCCTCTCGGGAGTAAATGCACGGGCGTAAATGAATGTCACAGAGTGGAGACTGCATTTCACGCGCTGCTGTAAGAGTCCCAGGCACATTATTCGTGTGCATGCATGAAAATACTTTGAAGCAAACCGTCAACTGTGATATAGCGAGTGATATAAAATCTTGCGACATATATAAAGCACAATTTGCGAAAAAAGCAGCGCTAACTGTTTCTTACTCTGTGTGGCTGGAAAATTGCTACGTTTGGTGAGTTGTACAGCCTGATGTCATCGAATTGACCAAGGGCACATATTTCCGTAGACTGTTGCATTCAGGAGACCATTCGCGAAGTTTAGTGACAATTTCCAGTCCTGGGGAGTAAATATCGGGACTAAATGTCGGGGTTGGGGACTAAAATGGGGAGTGATTGCAATCTAGGCGAGTAGCAGCTGCAATTGCTCCCCGTTTTACTCCTTCTTTTCTTAGAGTGGTGGGCGTATTGTCAAAGTTGACGACCTACGCGCAACCTCTTTTATAGGCTGTTTTTGGAAGGCAGCTTTAGTTTAATATGCACTTTGTTTAGTCGAAAGATCGCATAAAATCCAGCATTAGTTTCATCTGCTTGACGAAGGTACCTTCGTCACAGCAAAGTCAGAAGTAAAGTCTGTGACAACTCTCCCCGGTCTCCCCTACTACGTGAACTGTTTACAGCGCTGCGCCGTCCACGACCTGTGTATTTTACGGTGTGCACATACGTCCCAAGGACGCAGTATTTTGATGACCTACAGTTCCGGGAAATGGGTACCGCGCACGTCAGCGGTTGGTCTGGAAACCGCGTCATGTCACACACCGGACCAACAGGGTTACTTTCGCAGGGCATCCTGTCCATCTTTGTCGCTCGCCTCGTTAGAGAGAGAAATTGCTGTTTGTTATTCCCTCCCTGTCTCGGGTCTCCCTGTCGTTAATATGAACCAGCTAGTCTGCGCCCTTTCACTATTATCGATCGTTAGATCTAGTCGTTGACATATTTATGTGACGTTCGTTTGTTGGGATGGCGTATAGATAAAAACAAACTGCAGGTTGCAGCTCAACATCGAGCCAGCACAGGGAGTTGCTGCGTCCAAACTCTCTCCCCGTTGTGACAAATTGTGCTTTAACAAACACGATCACTTTTGTCGTTAGAAACAGTCACTCTCCGCCTATGTTCAACTGTCAAGTGCACTTTCAGCGTCAAGCCTGGGCAGCGTTCCCGCTCCGAAACCGAAAACCTTACGCAGGGGCGGGGGACCCTAAAAGTCTATCAATCTGACGGATCACGGACACGCCAGGTCAGCGGGTATTGGGACACACTTTCCTAGCCATTAAGCTATGGCAGCGGTAGCGGAACTGTTTGCCGTAGCCGGCTACGCTACGGCGATCAGGGTCACGACTATCGAAGGGATCGTGCGTGCACAGCCGACTTGGTAGGGAGCTGTACCTATGTTCGACTTAAACCGTCTGAGGAAAACCCATGGAAAACATGCAGACCCAGCGGACGCCGCGACTCCAACACTGATCACTTCCAAGTCTCGGGTGGGAGAATGTCAACGTCATAGCCCAGTTATTTCGAAAATTCGGGCGATACGTGGACTGGTGAGTCTCAAAGCGCTGGAACGAAGAACTGGAAAAGGGAAAACAACAGGTTCCGCTGAAGTCCGTTTCGGTAGGATTGAGAATGAAAGTTAAAGCGAATGAAAAATAAAGTTACTGGGATTCTCCTTCCTTCTGCCATGACACGTCACATGTTACGTGCGGTTCAAAGAACTCAGGAAAAGCTGCTCAGCCGACCAAAACAGAGGGTTCGTGGCGGATAAAAACTCGTTGCGGCTGCGCTTGTCTCGCCGTCCTTGGTGTGATTGTGATTGATTGTGATTTATTTGTCCTGGTGCCTAAGTCAGTACGCAAGTCAGTACTCCTATACAAAGCAGACACGTAAGTTGTCACTTGTAAACGGGAACCAGAACGCACAAGTAAATGTCAACACAGGAGTGAAGGAAATGTAAAACACAATAAGTATGGACTATAAACAAAAGCACAAATTAGCATAAAAGACTGCGGCACACTCTTTTTAAAACCTTAAGATCAGCAAAGATGTCAAGTGCTGGGCGTAAGGCATCGTTATACAGGGTGTTCAAAATTAAGCTTTCACGAGCGCTACGCAAATACAGCGATGACAGGAAACTGATAACTTTACGCTACTTGTGTAAGAAACAGATGCTGCTAATTATGTAGCACCTGTTTCTTACTCAAGGAACAGAAACATAGCAGCCAGTTTTCTTTTGTTCGCCTATTTATAAAGTGCTAGTGAAAGCTTAATTTTGAACACCCTGTACACCTGCTGTATACAGTAAGTTCGCATCATAGCGTTTTGCTTAATATTCCGCTGCTAACACGGAATATTAAGCGGTGCCTTACGCTATGAAGCGTAAGGCACCGCTTCATTCATTCATGATTAAACGCACGGATGTGTAAAACAATAGCTGACGTCTGCTTGATCCCAAGGCACATCGTATAGACACTGTGTGGAGCAATTCAGAAAACCAGGTCTTGCCATTGACTAACTTTTGCAGAAATTAAATGTCAGTGACGTTCTCCTTGCCTTAAAGGTGGGCATACACAGATGGTTGATAATGCCCGTGTAGAATTGATCAGCTTGAAACATTTATTTCTGATCGGTCAATACAGATAGATGTGTTGATGCTTTCCGAGACATGGTGCCAGGGACTGTGTGACTACTTCACTTATGCAGGGTTTGATCACTTTTATCTTAACCACAAAGGAAAAAGACGCGGCGGTGTTGGAATCCATGTAGAGAAAAGACACAATTGTGAAGTGCTACAACAGTTTTCTATAATGACTCCTGATAGTGAGATCTTAACATTACGTACGGGAAAGAATTTATTTAGTGTTGTGTATTGCCTGCCTCAGAAGGATGTGTTTTCCATGCTAAACACTCTGGAAACTCTCTTTGATTTTGTGAACAATGAAAAATACACCCCCATACTGGGTGGAGAATTTAAAGTTAACATGTTAGAGACTTCTCGTCCCCAAGTGGAATTTGCTAACGTGTTGCAACTGCATGACATGCACAACGTTATCTACGTACCTACCAGAGTTACGGCTACCACCGCAACACTTATAGACCCTCTCGTCACCAATTGTGCCCGTAACGTGATAACTTGCAGCAGTGTTATTGATGTGGGCATCAATGATCATATGCCTATTTTTATGTCGCTGCAGTTAACGCAGAAAACAAAAAGGAACACTGATTGTAGAAAGATGACACAAGAAAGCCTCGAGGCATTTCGGGAGCATATTCTGACTATGGATTGCATACAATCCTTGGTATCGATGATGCTGAAGAGGCATACAGCACATTTCTATCAAAATTCCTAGAATGCTATTGCAGTGCATTTCCGCTTCGGAGGCACTCGTTACACAAAAAGGCCAGAAAGCCGTGGATAACCAGAGACTTATTAAGACTATTACGAAAACGAAATTACAAATATAAACAATTTTTAAAAACGCGATCTGAGGAACACCCTGCAGAATTTAAACAACTGCACAACTTCACAAACTCCAGGCTTCGTTGTGCTGCAAAAAAACTATTACAGTAGCCTATTTTCTGACGTTAGAAACTCCCGAGTTATGTGGAAGAAACTGAACAGCTTGTTGAATAGCAATAACAGCCCGGAAATACCAGGCACACTGCTGGTGGGTAATGACGAAATAAGTGTTGCTGATCTGGCTGATTCTTTCAATAGATACTTCACATCCATAGGATCGACGTTTGCTCAGCCAAATGTGGAGATTTCAAATGTGGGTTGCACTGAGTCTGTATACTTTTTGCCTACTGACCCTCTGGAAATAGTTACAATAACGAAAGGACTAAAAATTAGCAAGTGTGCTGATATAGACGGCATAGAAGTCACCCCTCTCAAACATGTAATCGATGTACTTTCCCCATGTTTATCGCATACCTACAACTGCTGTTTATGCACTGGCATCTTTCCTAGTAAAATGAAAACAGCTAAAGTTACGGTACTCTTCAAAACGACTGCAGCGACTGCAATTTATTTTCCAATTATAGGCCAATCTCAATCTTACCAATTTTCTCGAAACCACTCGAAAAAATAATGCACACGAGGCTGCTATCATTTCATACTAAACACAGGTCGATCAACAGAAATCGCACTCCTGCATGCAAAAGAACACGTAATTACGAATATAGAAAACTTGCACTGGCCGTATTCGTTTATTATTCGAAAGCATTCGACCTCACACAACACGAAATACTGCTATCAAAATTAAAATACTACAGAGTCCGTGGGCTTCCGCTCCAACTGATTGCCTCATACCTACACAATAGGATTCAGCGCGTGAAACTAGGAGAAACCATATCTAATCCACTTGGCATTGTATCGGGTGTCCCACAGGGTACATTTTAGGCCCCCCTTTTTTAACCTTTATGTCAATGACATTACACAAATATCTCAAGATGCAAAATTCATCTTGGATGCCGATGATATGGCAATACTTATTAAAGGACATGACCCGGAGGCGATTTTAAATCACGGTAATGTAATCTTAACTGAAGTAAATTTGTGGGCCACGCAAAACTCACTGAGATTAAACCCATCCAAAACAAAAGCTGTTATCTTTAGGGCAAAAACAAAACGATTAAGATAGATTCGACTCTGAAGTTGGGAGCTTCTGTTGTTGAAATCGTTGATAACGTAAAGTTCCTGGGCGTGCACTTTCAGAAAACGTTATCTTGGGACAAACATCTCAGTCATCTCTGAGCGCAACAGGTAGGATCTATTCACTCCGAGATCGAACGGTGTCGGCGCGCTGCGGAGAACAGAGAACTATCGCAGTGTGGACGCGTCGTCTGCTTTTATACGTTTATTCCGCGTTCAGTGCCGTAGGGGGAACCGAATAGTGTCGTACCATCGCGGCAAAAGTGATCTTCCGGTGAATATACACAAGAATTACGAAAAAGAACCACCAACTCTAAAAATCGGCCGGCATGTTATCCACACTAGAATGGTGACAGTGTCGCCCCCTATAGGTCGATCTCGCAGCGAATAGGTTCAAAAGCCGCTTGCCCCGCCATGTCAAAATAGCTGTATACAACGCATTGTTCTTAGGGCTCTTAAATTATTGTCACCTAGTGTGGCGCTCTACAACTCAACATAATATTTCAGACCATTGAAAAAAATTCAGAAGATATTTTTACGCGCAATTGCCAATATACAAAGCCACTAGAATTGTTTGAATTGTTGAAGGAATTGTTTCAACAATACGATAGTACGGGCTAGTGACTTCTTTAAATACAAATGCTTGTGCACATACAGGACATCTGTCTTAAATAACAACGATCATTTCCTATCTCTTGCCGATCTCAAGCTGAAACAAAGTTGCTGTCATACTAGGAGAGATGCCACATGGGAATACCCAAGAGCCCGAACAGCTTATGGCGAACAGAGTTTGTCCCGTCAACTCCCACGAGTATTAAACACATTTGGCTTCACTAACGTCAAGGTGCCATGAAACAAACAGTTAAAATCATTGGAATCATTAGAAATCCAGCGAACCGATAGAGATGTAGGAAGGGAGGTGCCTCAGGACAGAAGCCGCCGATATTTCGAACAGAGACTGTTCTTCTTCTGGGCACCGTCCTTATCATTGGCAGGGTATTTAAAGGATTAGGTGTGACGTGTTTAAAGGTGCATGCGAACTGTGGGTCAACAGCCCGGAGGGAAGAAAGGGTCCGTACGGGTTTCTACGGCCGCAGTGAATGGCCGCTTTGTTAGAGTGTGGAGGGGATTATGTGAACGAAGTGATCTTGGCTCCAGGCCAATTACAAACAAATGGGAGGCTCACGAACACGTGAACGAAACGGGACAACAGGAAGAATACGCTGTGCAAGTGCGTCTCTGCGCATGAGAGGAGGCAGTGAGAGGGAAGAGGGAGGGCGACGCCTTACCCAATTGGGCAAACCGAGTGGAGTAACCGGGAGAGGAGATATGCGCAGAACGCTCGGTTACTTGCAGAGCGTATTGGCAAACATAGCGAAAGATAAGGAGGTTAGTGGTTACGTGGGGAAAATTCCAGAGCGAACAAAGTATTTTTTTATTTTTTTTTATATTTGTAATACAAAGTTGTGGCATGCAATAAAGAAAGCAAAAAGCAGTGGCCATGCAGAACGTAACAGATTATAACGGAGATAGAAGGGAAAAGTATATTTTATTTGTGAAGTCTTTCTAGGGTGCCTTGTGATTTGTTGATACCGGACGGGTGAAGAGCGTTGAACTTGTATATGAGATAAGACTCCCTATCACGTCTGTCACGTGTGGATCTAAACCCGGTTTCTAGAATATATAGTTTAATGTTGTCAAAATTGTGACCAGGAACGTTAAAGTGTTCGGCGACTGCTTTTGGGACTTTGTTGGACGTATCGGTTCTGTGTCCGGTAAGGCGGTTGTTCATTTGTTGGCCGGTTTCACCAATGTATTGCATAGAACAGTCACCGCATTCAATGCAGTATATGACATTGGAGCTTGTGCATGCGAATGCGTGGTTAACGGGGTGGGTGTAATTGCTCCCAGTGCTTTTGATGGAGTTAGCATGTTGAAGGTGCTTGCATGTTCTGCAGCGCTGCAGGTTGCAGGGTCGTGTTCCAGTGTACTGGGTGCTCGTTTTGTTGATTTTGGCATTGACCAAGGAGTCTGCTAGGTTTTTTGCGCGTCGGTATGTCACCTGTATTGGATGGGTGAATATATTGGAAAACATATAAAAGTATATATATAAATATATAGAGATTACAAGTAATGAAGAGACTTGGGCAGGACTATACAGGGTGCCCACGCTAAGTGTGAACATATTTTTTAAATATATATATATCACTTTTTCCAAGATGAAATCAATTGCAATATAGCATATGCTGAAGGGCACTCCCTAGCAGGGCATTAGCAAAGTCCAAAGGCAATGTCTTAATTAACTTTCATTAATTAACTTTTTAATTATAAAAGCTACAAAATTGTCCCAATGAGAACATCTGTTCCTTTCGGTCACCTGATATCGTAGCCGTTTTCAGAACAAAAATCCGTTCGATAGATCGCCCGCGAAAAATTAGTTAAGGAACGCCATTTTTTTCTTTATTTTGTTCATTGCGCATCTTCGCAGACGCGTATTTCCTTCATCCCCAACGTGAGAGGGGGAAGGAATATCTTGGAATATCTTGTGATGAAGCTTATTTGGCACGCGTCAGGATTTTTTCGGTTTTCCAGAACCTCGTTTCGATCGAGTGTGAGTGCCTTGCGATCGACGTACGACGTGCGTACGTTTCCTCGCACGTGATGATCTGATCAAAACGGCTGTCCTTCAGTGTCGAAACGGTACCTTAGCTCTTGGGAGATTTCCAGTCTTCCCTGCCGGTCAAACGCGGAGAGCTGCCTCGGGACCCAATGGGCGCCAACTTTCCGAAACCAGGGGAGGTCATGAATGATAGCGTTCAACGTTCCCACAGAAAGGTCCGTCTTTCGAGCCAGGTCGAGACATGTGATCCGTCGGTCCTTCTGGATCAAGCGCCCCATAAGTCGGATGTTCTCAGGAACTCTAACACAGGGCTCTGAGCCGCCCCGGCAGGGATCACCCTGCACTGATGTACGGCCGTCTCGGAACCGTTTACACCACTCAAACGCTAAGCTGCAGCTAAGTGTGTCGTGGCCATACTGTGCCTGAAGGCTTTTGTGAATTTCAGATGCCTTTACGCCTTCGTTCACGAGAAACTTCATGACAATTCGCTGTTCGATGTGCGCGCTCACCTCGTTGTCGGCCATCCTGTCCAGCACGTCTCTTCTGTTTTGCACGAACTCTGGACCCCCACGTGGTGAACGCGGAGGCCTGACGCGTGTGAAAATGACGAAAAAGAAGTAGCGCGAGCCATTTGTACACTCAGGAGGCAGAAAGTCCCGGTTTGACTCGCAGTTATGAAACAGGACGCATATGTCGAAGTATGTACACACATTTTATTTCCAGACATTATGACATCAGGATATTGGCGAAAAAATGTTGGGTTTTGCAGAATGTTGTTGTTGTAGTGCTTGATCACGTGACGGCATTCTGCGCGTTGATTGCATGGGCGTTTGATGTAATCCCAGTAAGATGCCAAGATGAGCCTGTTGGAAAGGAGCAGGAATCAAGCTTTAGGTAACGTTTAATGGCAGATGACTAAGACCGACTGTGCGGATGACAATGGGAACAACTGCGGGTGAAGCTCGCACAGGCCACGGGCGTCAAGGGACGAAACATCAGCTTCCTTTTTCTTACACTCCGGGCGGCGCATGGGTAAGACGGAGCCTGTGGTTGGCCAGGTGGTACAGTCTCTTGTGACAGTAGCAACGATACTGACGGGGTGATGGCTTCTGATAACGAGGTCGGAAGGGAGTAGTCCTTGAATTTGCAGGGCTGCGGTACCTGTTGCAATATATGATGCAAGGCGAGGATTCGCGATCCGTTGCGTATAAAGGATGCAGTGGGTCTTGCTTCAGCGGAGGCGGTGCTGGAATGAGCATGGGTAGTCCGGAGGACTTATGTGTAGATGGCGGTGGTATGTCCTGTAACAGCAAGCCTTGAAGTACGGGACGATTCAGTGGGGTCGACGACTGGCCAGTTGAGAGATTTCTATCCCGATCGGACTTTAGGGTCAAAGGACAGACACTGGAGTCCGGTGGCATTTCCGCTTCCCGGAGTTGGATGTCCTTGAAGAGAGTCGGTTGTGGTATCGTTGTCCAAAAGATGTCGTACAAGTTCCGTTTGATCGTTCCCCTGGTGGTAGTCGAGTTAGCCGATGGACTTTC
The DNA here is from genome assembly GCF_037126465.1 of Ornithodoros turicata. Lineage (NCBI taxonomy): Eukaryota > Metazoa > Arthropoda > Arachnida > Ixodida > Argasidae > Ornithodoros > Ornithodoros turicata. The sequence goes on from NC_088201.1 coordinate 123,442,807, forward strand.
TTCTATCATTTCAACTTTCATATCTGTATATTCAGGGTGGTCGTTGTCATCTAGGGCGTCTTGAACTTCTGGTGTTTGTGGCTCGTAATCGGGGTGCTTTCGCGTTGGAGCTTCGGTGAACGATGGTGCTAAGAGGCTTACATGCTGCGATGTATTCCTTGAAGTTGTGGAAGCAGGGCTAGGGTTCGTAGTCAGGTCATGATTTGTCGAGAGGTAGCGCTTGGCATTCAAAGTTACTCGTGTGATGAGTTCCAGGTAGCTGTAGCATGACTCTGCCTCACTTTCAATTTCGTCATTGTCTATGAGTGCTGCAATGTTATGATCCAGATCAGCGAGCAGGGATGACTCCTTCGTTAGTGAGGCGAGTTTGAGCTGAATCTTTGTCTTGGATGGAGCTGTTTCTTGAAGTGATGCCGTGATGTCATCCACTAGCTTCTGAACACAGGAACGAAGAGGGGCACGTAGCGTCTGGAGCTGTTCCACGTGTCGTCCTGTTCCTGCAGTCCTTTCGTCCTAGATAGGGAAGGCGATGCCTCCGTCCCGGGTTTAGGCACCAAAATGTTGGAAAGGAGCAGGAATCAAGCTTTAGGTAACGTTTAATGGCAGATGACTAAGACCGACTGTGCGGATGACGATGGGAACAACTGCGGGTGAAGCGCGCACAGGCCACGAGCGTCAAGGGACGAAACATCAGCTTCCTTTTTCTTACAGAGCCTTCTATATATGAGTACGTTTTCTTGGTTCGACACTAGTTGTGCCAGCGTCGGAGTGACCCGCGATGATTAAAATTCGAGTTTACGAAAACTACGAGGGGTTGAGGCATGCATTTTTATATGTGAAGTTGCTTTCGTGTATTCTATCGGTAGCAACAGCGGAAAAGTCCCTCCAACTCTTGGTCAGAGCCCCCCCCCCCCCAAGCAGCACACAATATCGGTCCAATATTGGCAGCCAATACAGGTTACATTGGTCCAACATTGGCCGTGCAACTCGGCCCGATATTAGGCCAATGAAACTGCCAATATTGCTCCAATGTTGCAAGCCAGTGGTGAGCCAATGAAAAATATGAGTGACCTGTAGCTATAGTAACTGAAGCACCAGTCTAGTTTGAATTGCTTTTAATATGTAGCACGGCAACAGGAACGCATCACGTTACAAATCGTTATTTTTCATTTAAATTATTTTGTTATATTTCTGTGTAGATTCTCAAACTTTGCCCTCGGTGGCACGCGGTGGTAGGATCGTAAGATAACGCTTGGTCTGGGATCCGGGTGGCCCCGCAGAACTACCCGTCATAGAAAACATAAGCGGGCATCCCTCAGCAGCCTTCATTGGGAAGTATCGCCGCAATAGCCAGAATCATTGACAAAGTCAGCAAATTGTACACACAACCACCTCCTGGAGTAAAAGGTAGCGTAACTCTCCTGTAATGGTGAGCGACGTCCATCTTAGCAACTTGCAAGGAATCTGTAACTCACTCAAGACGCCCAACGTGCAGATGCAGAATTCATCCCTATCGAGTATTGTGTGTTTTAGATAAACTTCCGCTTCTACTGTCGTTATCTGCTTTGGCGCCCATAAAACCGATAATTTTCGTGCGTGGCTTGAAGCCTCTTACTCAAAGAATTTCAAAATGAGCAGTATATGGAACGTACAAATAAGAAATATTTGTTGCAGGAATATTTGGCGGGACCACAAGTTCAATTTTATCAATACAGTTCTGTTCCCTTCCCCTCACATAACGCATTTTGGGAATATTGCCTTGCTCCACCCAGGATTACCAATGGAGTGCCAATGAAGGTACATTGGTTGAAAACTGGCTGCATTGGCACTTTCGATTGATGGCAAACCAATGTAACGCCAATTAAGCGCCTTTGTTCAATGATAAATTCCAGAGCGTAATTACATGGGCGACATGTTTTCATACTTCAATAACAATGGCATTCTGGTCATTTTCTAATACGATGCACTTGATTTGTTCGGTTTTGCATGCTTGCGGATGAACCAAGATAACATCAATAGAGGCAATAAACCGACATTTGTTGGCTCTTCATTCGCTTGATTGGACCTACTTAGGCCCAATTAAATGAAATGGGTCATGCCAATATTGTGTGTGTGTATTGGACCAATATTGTGTGCTGCTTGGGCCGTGTTTGCTCTAATGGCGCACTCCATTGGCAGAGTTGAGTCAAAACTTTTCCCCGGAATGGGCAACTCTTTCACTGTCAGAACCGGGAATGCTTTCAATGTTGCTTTGGCGGAACAGGACAAAAAAGTTTCTCTGAGGACCAATATTTTTTGACCCAGAGATTGCCTTGGGGCAAAGCCAGAGGTACACGACAGAAAAGAGGAGGGATGTGCGCGCTATAAGCGAGACCGTGACCTTCGAGACTTCGTTTCTTTTTCGTTTTACTGCTGTGTCGCGCATGTAGTCGCGCGCATCTTGAACGGTGAAGACGCGCCGCATCCCGCTGTGTGTAATTGTCTGGTGCGATTCCGAACTAGATGTTAGCGCCGCGAAGTAACTTATGCTATGAACGGTGCGATTCCTAAGCAGTGTCCTGAATCACACGTGGCCAAAGCAAACCCGTAAAAGCACACGGGTCAGGCATTATGCACAGCATCGTACATTTTTAATGTCAGCATTCCAAGAAAAATGGAAACCCGTGCGACCCAGCCATGAGCATACACGGAAACACCACCCAGGGCAGGGCAAAAATTGCTGTCCCAGTGGAATTCACCATCAGTGTCAGCTCGTCCAGTGCAGTTCACTTTCTTTCTGACTCTCACTCCGACGACAACACCACACACGGTAGGCCCTTCGTGCACAGCGCACGCGGGTACCAAAACACGCTGTGTGCGGCGAAGCAACAACAACAACTTTATTTGTGACCTTGGAGAGTGGGGAGTTTCATCGCAACAGGCGATACTCTACCCCATTGCTGGTGGGAATGTGGGGAATAAAATAACGAGCCCCTTCACAATAACGATCGAAGTCCGATGGTGTCCAGAAATGTCAGAAGAGCTTTGAGCGCAGAGCGTTGCTGGGCTGGATTGGGCCAGGGACCAAGCAATTTCGATAGGGAGAAATGGCGAGAGTCCAGCTGACGAAGAGACTCGGAGAGTGTGGTTCGGGAAGGTTGGTAGTGAGGGCAACGAAGAAGAATATGCTCCAGATCCTCAAGAGCACCACAGTGGCATCAGGTGGGAGAGTCAACTTCTCTCAAGCGGTAACGCCACTCAGCTGTAAAGGCCACATCGAGGCGCATTCGGTGGATTAATGCAGTATCTTGACGAGAGGTGTTTCGTGGGATGCGGAAAGCGAGCGTTGGATCAACTCTGCTGAACATAGAGAGGGGAAGAATGTCGGTTGTCCGTTGGCGGGAAGCCAGGGGTGTCACTAGGCGTCGCAGAATTGAACGGCGATCTCCTCTCAGCAGAACAATATTGGTCCGTTTCCGATACGAGAGTGCTGCTTCTGCGGCGCTGTCGGCCTGCTCGTTCCCCACGACACCACAATGGGGTGGAACCCACTGGAGAACTAGCCTGTGTCCTGCTGCGTAGATAGCGTGGTAAGCCATTAACACATCTGTGACTAGGGGTGCGGATGGGCCTCGTATGCCGGAATTTTCAATTGCTTGAAGTGCACATTTGGAGTCTGTAAAGACTGCCCATTCCCGGGGTATAAAATATGCGATGTGTTGTAGAAAGAAAAGGGTGGCATAGAGTTCCGCAGCTGTGGAGGAGGTTGGATGTGAAAGGCGTCTTCCGTGCACTACGCCTTCGGATGGTATGACGAATGCTGAGGCGGACTTGTTGTTTCGGGATGCGCCATCGGTATATGCTGCCGTAAACGTAGAAAACTTCTCATCTACCAGAGCATGGAAATGGGCTCGGAGGACTTGAGGGGGAACCTGATCTCTTCTTTTCAGAAGGTTTGGAAGGCTTACGAAAGTCGGCGGTACCGGCAGAGACCAGGGGGCTTCCGGCGGTATAATTGAGAGTCTCGCGTGTTCTCTGCGCTACTCGATAGAAGTCGTTTTCAGAGCGGTATCGAATTTTCCTGAGGAGCGGGTGGCGGGGAATGTGAGCACGCAAACGGAAGTAGTGCCGAGCCGTTTCCCGTTCACGGAGAGCCTCAATCGGGAGCTCACCAGCTTCAGCCAGTACTTGCCGTGTTTCAGCCATTCTTGGAACTCCGAGGCATCGACGAAGGCTTCGAGCGAGCAGGGACCGAAGTGTATTTAATGAAGTTGTTAATATCCTGTGCAGAATAGTAAGGCTGTAAAGCACAGTCGCCCTCACCAATGCCGCGTGAACCGCGAGCAGGGAACGCTGATCGCAGCCCCATCCTGAACCAGAAAGATGTTGAATTGCGGGGAGCACTGCACTTTCGCTGCACTTTAGTTTCAAGGTGTTTAATGTGCCGAGCCCAGCGCAAGTCCGAGTCCATTACCACGCCAAGGAAGCGCTGAAAGCGTACCGGTTCAAGCTTCTTTGTACCAAGCCAAAGAGGCAAATTGGTCATAGCTTTACGCGTGAAAGGGAGCTCGACACACTTTTCGGGTAAAACGTCCATCCGAAGGTGCGTGAGGTACGTATGGATATTGTTTAAAGCGAGCTGCAGGCGCCGCTGGAGAGCTGGGCGTGATTTCCCTACTGTCCAAAGGGCGACATCATCTGCGTACACGGAAAACGACACTTTGCGAGGAATTAGTGATTGTAGGCCGGCCATCACCACGTTAAAGAGTGTCGGGCTGAGAATGCTTCCTTGGGGGACTCCTTGAGGAACAGGATGCTGAGGGCTTTGGCCTTGGGACTTACGGACAGCGACAGTTCGGTCCGTAAGGAAGTCTTGGAGCCAGATGAAGAGCCGGTCGGATACTCCAAACGAGCGCAAGGCGTGCAGCATACTAATGTGCGAGGCGGTATCATATGCGCGCTTGATGTCGAGGAAAACCGATCGGACGATCCGTCGATGGGCACGAGCATATTGGACTGTGGAGACTAGGTCCAGAACTGGATCCATGGCTGTTCGGTGGCGACGAAATCCAGCCATTTCGTGAGGGAACGCACGTTGTTTTTCGAGCCACCAGTCGAGGCGATGCAAAACCATTCTCTCCATCAGTTTCCCCATACAGCTTGTCAGGCTCACAGGGCGAAAGGAGGATAGGGCATTTGGGGTCTTGCCTGGTTTCAGGATGGGAACAACCAATGCCTCCTTCCATGTATGCGGTAAAAATCCTTGTTGCTAAGACGTATTATACACATGAAGGAGAGCTTGGAGTGACCGGCCGTCAAGGTTTCGTAGGGCGGCATAGGTGATTTTATCGGGTCCAGGGGACGAGCCGGCGTTCACAAGCTTCAACGCTGCCTCTAGCTCGAGTAGTGTGAAGTCGCGGTCCATAACTTCCGGGGGACAGGGCCAGTCTTGGTGAAGTTCAGCCGTCAAACTGTGGACAAAACTGCGGTGTAGTGGCGTGGTCGAGGCAGCCGGCGGAGTCGTTAGTACCACACAGAAGTCCGTCGCTAGCGTGTTTTCGTCTACACCCTTAGCGATAGCCAAGGCCGCGAGAGGATTCTTTTGAGGGGGCGCCTCCTTCAGAGATCGGATTGTCCGCCAGATCTTCGTGGCCGGATCAAATGGTGAGAGGTGGTGGCAAAACTTACGCCAACGCTCCCTGTCCTCGTTCTTAAGTTCTCGTGTTACTTTAGCTTTCATCCGGCGGTTTCATCCGTAAGTTGCTGTGTCCGACGAGCCATTCTTTCTGCTCGGCGACGTAATGCTCTAAGGTGGTTAATTGCTGGGGAATGACCGACATGGCCTGTTCCTCGTTCCCAGCAATTAATCTTTTAGACATGACCACCGCGTCCTGGATACCGCGGGTAATTGCTTGAGAGAGAGCCTCTGGGGACATACCGGTGTGCACAGATGTTCTGAGGCCCGCACGAAAAAGTCTCCAGGTTGTGAAAGAAATCAGTTCGGTAGTGGCTGAGAGGGGCAGTCTGTCGTGCGAAATATATAGAGGAAAATGATCGCTACCTCTAGTGTCGACGTCCGTAGCGCACGACAAGTGGCTAATTATATCGGTTGAGCACCACGAGAGGTCCAATACATCAAGTGACGTTGGGGATCGCATGTAAGTGGGCTCGCGGTTGTTGAGCAGGCACATGTTATTATTCTCCATTGCGTCCAACAACCTCCTTCCCCTACTGTCCGTTCTTCGGCTTCCCCAGGCCGAGTGATGTGCATTGAGGTCACCCAGCACAAGCCCCGGGGCTTCCAGAGAACTAAGTAAGCGTTCGAGGTCACTCCACGGGACCTGTACCGCGGGATGGATATAGATACTGACGACCGTTAACAACATGGGGCCTAGGCGGATCCTGTAGGTGACGTAATCATAAGAGCGATGACAAACTGACCCCTTGGGTACAGCAACGAGGTCATTGCGAACGTATAGCGCTGTTCTGCTCTCAGGGGATTGATGAGATCGATAGATCGTGTATCCATTAACGGCGATGTGTACAATCCATGCCGTGTTCGCATATAGCTATGAAAGGGAACTTGTACTGTTGCAGATGTAATTTAAAATCAGGGAGCTTGTTACGCAGGCTTCGAGGATTCCACTGCATTGCCATGGCATTTCTATACAATGACGTCATGCTGATGCGAAGATAATGCCTCCAGTGCCAGAAGCTCTTGAACCTTGGGCAGTTGCGACGCACGAGGAAAAGCAGAGACAATTGCCTTAAGGGCAGCGAGTACCGCTGAGAAGAGTTCCAGAGAAGGCATATATTCAGAGGCTGATGAGGGTAACTGTCTCCTCGTGCCTGCTGGTTCCATCACACTGGCGTACGTGTTTGTAATCTGCCTTGATGGACGAGGAGGCGGTGGGTGGCTGCTTGATAGGCTTAGCCGCGACTGTGTTCAGCGACCTTCGTTCACCTGGTGCAGATCGAGGGGGTAGTGCAGGAAATTATTGTGCATTTGTACGAGACGGGAGTGTGGCACTACCTACCATCCCTAGGAGCGTCAGACGCAAGTCGTAGTGTCTGGTCTTGGTGCCTTCTTGGTGGCGGCGGTCTTGACAGGACATAAAGAAAATGATGCGGGATGGCTGGATTTGCAGTTAGCACATTTTGACTCTCTTTTATTGTTGCAGTCTGATCTCCGGTGAGGCCTGGCGCAGATGCCACACCGTGTAGAACCTCGGCAATTTCGTGAAATACGGCCAAATCGTTGGCAGTTATAACACTGTATGGGGCCTTCTATGTACAATTGGACTGTGAAGGTCTGAAACCCAAGGGCAATTCGGTGGGGAAGACGGATTGTAGGTTCAAAAGTCAGGATAACGCTCCGTAACGGGGTAAACACATCACTGCCATCTTCTGCCATGGAATGCCGAACCTGTCGCCGTGCAGATAAAACTCCTGCGTCTTTGAGGTAGAGCACGAGGTCGTCGTTCGAATACTCTCTTGGAACATCATATATCTTGCCCATATTTCTGGCTTACGATTGGGGTATTGATGGTATCACCGGAATCCCAGCTAAGCACTTAGCTGACAAAAGATTGCAGGCAGCTGCTTCGGACCGTACGGAGACGAAGAGAGAACCATCTCGGTGGAAACGGTTGTGCATAACCTGTTGTTGGGCTAGCAGGCGTACCTCACTAGCGACCGCATTAGGATTCACCTTCCAGAAGGAGTAGTCACTAGTTGCTGGTCGAAACAGTATGGGAATACCGCCGGCTCGGTTCTTCCTGTGGGTGACAGTGGTGAACGGGTCATGAAGAGAAGTGGCAAGGTTGCCATCGTTCATCTCATCTGTCTGCTGAGGAGCTGACGGTACCGAAGTGTCCATGGTGTTATCGGGAACATTCACGGTCCGTGGATTGTCAGGATCACCAGACGAAGGGCTCCCTACCTGTTGTCGTTTGGCAGGGCTGACGGGGACCTGTTGACCTGTGGTAAGTGTCATAGAGACGTTGGACCTCCCGTCCAGATTACGGCGGGAGGTCCGTGACGGTTACATTTCTTTTTTCAAAGGCTCTGAAAAAGCCTAAGGGCTGCTCCACTTCACAACGGTTATCGTCGGGTGCGACGAAGCCTGAAATACGAAGCACGTTGAAAACTAGTGGCGGACCGAATGACTGAGGAATCGAACAGTAGCCGAGGTATACGTGATCGCATTGCTTGAATACAGACCTATAAGATTCATCTACACAAAAGGTGTCACAGCTGTTAGTTGCCGACACAGTCGGTGGTCTAATTGGTAGAGTTCATAGGCTCTACTTGCTACGTTAGGTCTCTATGCGTCGTCCGTGTGTGCCTCGGAGCGCGAAGGCGGCTATCGGGCATATCTGACACCTGTGAGCATCGACTGTTCCTTTCTGGTTGTCCATTGTCAAGCTCCACGCTGAAGCTCAATCCAAGTCCATCCAAGCGAAACGTTACGTTGGCCACATCGTTTATACCAGCTTATTTCTCTGCTATTTCTCGTTCCGTCGACTTCTTCGGTGCCCAACACTGTCCTAACATCGAAAACCCGAGCTGCTTTTTGAATAACTTCTCATCACTTTTCAGTTTTCTCACACTCGGACGACTCACGTGGATGGCAAGCTTATACGAGGTTCTGCCTTGTCAATAGAGTTCCTCGAGAACTACGTCATTGTGACGCGGTGTCCCTACTGGTGGGTAAAACAAACACACGTGATCATACACGCCAACACAGGCAGACGGTTCTACGTGCGATCGACGCCGACCACCGTGACGCTTCAGTCGCTGCAGTGTTTATTAGAACACGGGGAGCTCTATAGCGGCATGTCATAGTTGCTTCGCGACGTAAAAACGAATTTTGTTGCAGATAAAGACTAACGAATTTTGTTGCAGATAAAGACTAACGAATTTTGTTGCAGATAAAGACTAACGAATTTTATTAGAAAGTGTTTAGGAACCAGTTGAGCACACCAGATACGATGAGTCAGGAGCAAAGTTGTACGTAACGCGTTACTAGTAATTGCGTTTCTAACGTAATCAATTAATTTTTCAGTAATTTTCTAACGTAATCAATTAATTTTGTGAGCAAGTAATTTTCCAAGTAATCTGATTACAATTTCCGGTAATCAACTACTGAGTAATTGATTACATTTTTAACCTTCTGTCAACAATGGTAACCTTTTTCAGCAAACCAATCTGTTCTTCTATTCCAGAACGAGTTCGACTGAAGCAACGACGCAGAGGTCACTGTGACGGCCGCCTCTAGTCCGCACGTGTTCCATGCACACCACAGTAATATGATAATCTCTTACAAGCGCGACCTGCTGGAGCTACAGTAAAATATAATTACAGTAAAAGCTACAGTATTTAGAAATTGTGCGGGCTGAACATAACGGTAACAAAACGGAGCGGATATTTCGATGTTGTTCTAAATGCGTATATAAATCTGTAATGAAGGCGTGTATGTGTTGAGTATGTTGCTTTCAAGTGATGATGATGATGATTGGGAGTTTTGTGGCGCAGCAACAACTGGGATCCTAATGCGCCAAAACTCTGCTGTTGTTTAAAACAAATGTAACTTAAAAATAAACTGATTTGTTTAAAATCAAAAGGAATCGAAAGGAGTTGGTTCGATAGATGTGTAAATCACCATATAAAAAAAAGATAACTAAGACATTACAATTCATTCACGATGGCTGTATCTCTTAAAAATAGGAAAACGTCCTCGAAAGGGTTCAGAGCCTTATCCCACCAATAATGCGGGGTGAAGGGGGATACAGTACTTGTAGAAGATATGGAAATGACGTTGGCGATGTGTCACAATGGAAGGGCAACTAATGAGTATATGCAAAATGGAAAGGTCTGCGCCACAGTGTGCACACTCAGGTGCTTCCTCTCCTCGCAAAAGGTACCCATGGGTCAAATGTGCGTGACCCAACCTTAACCGACTTGACAAAATCTCGTGTAGCCGGTTTTCAAATACTTGAATTGCGGCTCCTATTTGAGGTTTAACTGTGTGCAATTTGTTATCCGTTTCTCCAGACCAGTAAGCTTGCCACTTCCTGCTGATGACCCTTTTCAAATCCAGCAGTAGATCAGGGAGAGGGATTTCAAAAGAAGCGGTGTCATATCCATGGGCAGCGAGAGCTGCACGGTCAGCCCTCTCGTTGCCGCTTATACCGACATGGCTGGGTACCCAACAGAGTTTCAAACTGTACCCTTTCTCATGTATGGCATTTGCTAAATGCTGCACACGTCTGACTAAAAGATTTTTGTGTGGCTTGATGTTACAAATGGCATGTATGGAACCCAGTGAGTCTGTGTATATAGCAGACAACGTTATCCGTGTTTCTAGAATATGATTTAGTGCAACAATAATCGCATACATTTCTGCGCTGAAAATTGTCAGAACACTGCTCAAAGAATGCGATTTTGTACATGTTCCTGAAATCATGGCGCACGATACTCCTGTACTAGTTTTTGAGGCATCCGTGCAAATATCAGTGTGTTTACCAAAGTCTTCCTTGAGGGTCTCAAATTCTTGCTGTATTTCCACAGCAGGTCTCTCTTGTTTGTTAAATTTGGTTAGCGAAGTATCATGTGCCACGGGTGTTCGCCAAGGAGGGAGCATTTGTGGGGACTGTAGCGGGGGTAGATTGTAGCTCTGCGTAAAAGTATAGTGCTCTACCTCTTGTTGGAGCCGGATACTGCATACAGGTATGGCATTCGGTTTGTTCATGAATATCCGTTCGGAACATGTGCCCTCCGTACAGGGCAGCGCAGGATGCTGAGGGTAACCTTTAATTCGGAGCCCATACGACGCACCAAGATAAAATCGTCGTCTTTCTAGGGACCATTCGTTGGCTTGAACATAAAGACTTTGGACTGGAGAAGTTCTGAAGGCTCCAAGGACCAGCCTTAATCCGAGGTGATGCACTGTGTCTAAGGCCTTCAAAACTGAGGGACGTGCAGACCCATACACGAAACATGCATAATCTAGCCTAGCACGGACAGTGGATATCTAAATGCGGTGTAGGGTTTCGCGGTCGGCTCCCTAAGACCTGTGAGAGAGGATTTTAAGCACATTTAAACATTTTAAGCATTTGCGTTTCAAATCCTTCACATGGGGCAGGAAGGTCAGCTTTCTGTCAAAAATCAGACCAAGAAACTTATGTTCATACTGAACACAAATATCCTGACCTTTCATTTGGAGTGATGGATCCGGAAAAAGACCTGTTGTTCTGGAAAACGGTACGCAAACAGTCTTGGTGGGTGAGAACCTGAACCCGTTTTCAGATGACCATTTGGTTAGCCTGTTGATAGTCAGCTGGAGCTCTCTTTCGCACAGAGCAAGGTTCAAAGACGAAACACATATTTGCAGATAGTCTACATACAAAGAATACGAGACAGATGAGGGTATAACACTGGCAAGTGAACTCATTTTGATTACAAAAGGGTGACACTGAGAACGGCGCCCTGCGGGACACCATTCTCCTGTACGAAAGGCCTCGATATAGTAATGCCCAACTGAATTTGAAACAGTCGACCCTGGAGGAAGTCTCTGACACAGCGAAACAGGCGACCACGCACTCCCAGAGAGTGGAGGTCCTTGAGAATACCATAACGCAACGCTGTGTCATAGGCCTTCTCCAAATAAAAAAAAGACAGAAACACAGTGCTGTTTCCTGATGAAAGCTTCCCTTATTATGCTTTCTAGGCGCAGAAGATGATCAGTTGTTGAGTGTGCAGCTCTAAACCCGCACTGAAAACGGTCCAGACATTGGTTTTGTTCCATGTAGTACACAAGTCGACTGTTCACCGTGCGCTCGTAAGGTTTTTCCGAGACAGCTGGTGAGAGCAATCGGCCTGTAGCTTGATGGATCAGATTTATCTTTTCCTGGCTTCAAGAGAGGGATGACTGTTGCCAGTTTCCAGCTAGAAGGCAGCATGCCTTCTGGCCAGACCAGATTAAAGAAGTCCAAAAGACTGTCAAGGGAGGTGTCTAACAGATGGCTGAGCATAGAATAAGTGATGTTGTCTGGTCCAGGTGCCGTGGCTTTTCGAGAAAACAAGGCTTGAAGAAGTTCTGTCTTTGTAAATGGCTTATTGTAGCCACATCGGTCACCTGATGCGCTTGAGAGTGTTTGTTTTTCCGCACGTTCCTTGAACCTTAAGAAGTCAGGTGTGTAATGTGATGAGCTCGAAACGTTTGAGAAGTGCTCACCAAGAGCATTTGCCTGTTCATCTATGCTCTTACAAACTATGCCATTAACCTGTAGTAGAGGTACGGAAATGACGTAGTCGCCCTTAATTTTTCTTAGTCTATCCCACAGTGCTTTTGATGGGGCGCTAGAGTTTAGAGAGGATAAAAAATTTTTCCACTAGTCCTCCTTTGCTCGGCGTCGCGTCCATCGGGCTTTAGCACGAGCTTTTTTAAATGCAAGCAGGTTTGCACCCGTGGGGTATCTTCGAAAGATCCCCCACGCTCGGTTCTGCTTCCTGCGTGTCTTTTCACATTCACTCGTCCACCAGGGTTTAGGACGCCTGGGGAGATTTCTTTGTGTTTGTGGTATGGATAGTTTAGCGGCATGAATAATTTTGTTTGTGGTCACCTTGTTGGCCTCCTCCACACCGAGAGGATCAAAAGATGAAGGCGCAAGTTCTGCCTCTTTGGTAAATAACTCCCAGTCTGCTTCAGATTGCTTCCATCGGGGTGGCCGTGCTCTTTTATTACTGGTACCAGATAATCTAAGGATAACGGGAAAGTGATCGCTACCTCGAGGGTTTTGGTCGACTTTCCAGTCAACGAAAGGATAAAGACTGGGACAGCATAATGAGATGTCAATTGCAGAGAGTGACTGGGTTGCAGAGTTCATGTAAGTCGGCAACCCTTTATTTAACAAACAAATTGACCGGGAAAAGAGTACTCTTTCCAACATCTTACCACGGTTGTCAGTTTTTGCACTGCCCCACAAAGAATTGTGGGCGTTAAAATCTCCCAAAATCATAAATGGTTGAGGCAGCTGGTCGCAAAGCTACTCAAAGTCCCTCTGACGTACAATAGCTGAGGGAGGCAAGTACAAAGAGCAGACTGTAATAATCTGGTCTAGGCATACTTGTATGGCTACAGCCTCAAGGTCTGTTGCCAGTGGAATATTCCTTGTAGGGACAGAGAGTGGTACAACAACAGCTACACCACCAGATGCACGTGCTGTGTGCGCACGGTCCCTGCGGAAGATAGTGTACCTACGAAAGGGATTTAAATTTTTCGGAGTTAGGTATGTTTCCTGTAAACACAAACACATTGCACTGTTCTCCTCAAACAGGTCATGAACGTCGTCCAAGTTTGATAAAAGACCTCGACAATTCCATTGGAGTATAACCTGTGCACCCATGAAAAAGATGATGGAAGAGAGAAGCAGCAAACTCTTGATCATGTGGTCACTAATACAGAACCCTGTGGACCGTATAGACATCAATGTTACTTAGGGAGGAATTATTCTTGGTGGAGGCATTTTCTGTGTACTTTTTGGTCTGCTGCCCCTACCTTGGTTAGATGTCCTCTCTCTCTTTTGTTTTCCCTGAGAGAGAGCACCTGGGAGACTAGAAGACGACTTCTGCGATAAGCAGTCGTCGTCGTCCATGTCAATGTCCTGCAATGTGGCCTGGGGTTGTGAATTTCACTTATCATGTATGCTGGTGTCTCAAATTAGAGTTTGCAACAAGAGCTGCATGGTTGCATTCTCTGCAGGCTTGTTGGCTTTGCTATGACCCACAATTTGAAAGTAACAGGAAATGTAACGCATTACATTTTTACTTGGTAACGCATTACATTTTTGATGAAGTAATTTGTAATGGTAAAGAATTAATTTTTGCGCACTAGTAACAGTAACTGTAATCAATCAATCATAATCAAGTAACGTGTGCAACTCTGGTCCGGAGTGACGCGGACGACGTGCATGTGCTTTACCTCGGAGGGATTATCCTTCCCGCGCGGCGTTCTTCCTGACCGCTTCAAGGTCACGATCGGTTCACTTTATATCGTTCACTTTCGGGGACTCCTGATTCGACATTCCGAGAATCGCGGGACACCCTCCCTAAAGTGTGCTATACCTGCATATCCCATAGGTGCAATGTATTGCACCACGTTTTTCTCTTGCATCTCAATAAACTAAGTTTTGCCAGAAAATGTCCACATCAAGACGAACGAATGAGAACTCTACGTCATTTTGATAGCAAAATGGCGCCTCTAGAGCCACATAATTTTTTGCCCGACCAACTTAGCCTATTCGCGTTTCTTCTACGGAGTAACGGCTGGCTGTACGCCTAATTTTTGCTTGCAAATATCTAAGAAACTCTAAGCTCCCCAAAAAATGTCCACTATGGGACGTGAAGGTGCAAGATTCTACTTCAAGCTGAGACGAAGAACGCCACCCAAAGTAGCGTCAATTTTTGGCCCGGGCGTATAAAGTTCTCGATCAAGGAACGGGGCCTGTGATCGAGGTTATGCCGGGTTACGCCGATACAACTCGTGTTCAGCTGGCCTGGCTGGTAATGCTTCAGCGTTCACTGAGAAATGCCCGGGTTCGAATCCCCACCCCCGCGTTTCGTTCATTGCACTTACTTTGTTTTACTCTGTTGACTCCTTGATACGTATTTTTATGCATTTCGCACCGGTTGCTGTTTGCGCTTTTTGATTTTTATTTTTGCTAAAAGTCGCGCGTACAGGGATCGGGATGACGAGCGCAGTAGAGATACCGTTGCGTAGATGCATGGAACTAATATGAGTACGTTGTTGTTAGTACGTGGTGAGCGTCGTGATCTGGGAACCATTCTAACAGTTCGCTGGTTGAAACTTTAAAATCGCGTATCGATATCGCGGATGCGTTGCAGCAACTGCTGTTTGAGCCTTTGAGTTGGTAGGCAGTTTGCTGATCTGCACGTTTATACCCACAACCGACCTAAATATAGGAACCAGTTCCTCCCTACTGCTTACACGCTATCGCGAGAGCAGTTTCGGACTAGTGATGTCTCCCGAAATTAAGTCAAAGCGAGTGATTTATGAAAAAGGGAATACCTCGTGCTATCACAGTTTATTCTTAAATGTGAACCTCGTTACGGATTCTTCTAATCATATATTATTGCTCTAGTTACATTCTTCGGCCCGATCTTTCCGACACAGGCCTGTTGCCTGGATGATTCACACATAATAATAATAATAAGAAGAAAATGTGCTCGCGAGCCGTGGAAGCAAGGGCAAAGTCCTCCTGTTGCAGACAAGCTACCCCACAGATGGTCATTTGCATTTGTTGCTTAGCACTTTGTCATTCGTTTTTTCGCTCTATCCATGCTGCATGTCTTTGTGACAGATACGACGTGTGCACATCAGATGAGAGGGCAACGTAAGCCTAAAAGCGAAACTTACATCATACCATTTCAATTCAGGTGTACCATGTGTTCCACGATTTCAACAAAATGACAAGGAAAAGTCCATTGCAATCTAAGACATTCGCGTTCTGTGGGAAGCAAGAACAAGACTTGTCGCTGTCACAGCTGGCAGCTCTATCAATGGCAGCGGTTACATGAATGATACACAAGCGTATCGTATCGAGTTATCGCACCTCCTCGCACCAACCCCAAGCGGCGGATTGGTTGACTTGGCCCTGTCAGAGAGGATGTGTTGCGATAGCTCGATATGATACGCTTTTGTCGCATTCATATAACCGCAGTTATCTTTGGCCACGAACGGCCAGTGCAGGTGATCAGTGTTTCTTCCAATTGGTACAGGAACGCTACTCAGCTTGGTTGAAGGCAGCAAAGAAGAGTGGTAGAGTGTTTATTAGCAATGATAAGGACGATTCATGAGGGCGTCAAGCAAGTGGTTTCTCTCCTTTTATTTCTTTACATTTTCGAGCGGGGGAGGGGCTATATTTTTGCGGTCAAGAAGGTGAAATGAAGCGGTGTACGGCGAATAAAGTGTGCGGCGGAGCATCGACCTCAAGGACAGACCCACAAGATCGCTTTCCTCGCTCGTGCTTTTCGGCGGGTCCGACTATGATCTACTCAGTGCAGCGGAGGCTGTTCGTGCGTTTGCCGTGTACTCCCAAAAGATGCGCTTATTACGCTTAATAATGCACTGCATTACGTTAAAGGTCCGGCGTGCGCATTATATAACGATGCAAGGAACACGTCATTTTCGAAAGCCTTCATGCATAAACAGTTATATTCAAAAGTGCTACATTACCAAGACATAAGATAATGTCTAAATGGAAGTACATGTAATATACATAGTACATCCACATACAGGGTGTCCCGCCTAACATGTCACGAAATTTAATAAAAGAAAAACAATGCAAGTTTGCACCTGCATGAGTTAGAAACAGGTGCTACGGTTGACGTAGCACGTGTTTCTGACTGAAGTAGCCGAAAAGTAGCGAGCGCTTTCGTTTGATCACCCTCTTCAAATATAATTTCGTGACCCGTTAGGCTGGACACCCTGTAGACCCGACAGCGCAAGGACGTTATATATTCATGTATATCATTGTACAGAGTTTCCTTTTAATCGACTCAACTTTGTAATTTGCTAACTGCAAGTACAACTACTATATTGTGTATGATATACACGGAAATAATATGACCGGGAGTAGGCGCGTGCCCGGTGACTAATAATTAGGAAGTCTCAATTACGGCTGACGTCTGAAATATTCGTGCCAGCAGAATTGTAGCCTGGCATTAACAAAAAAATGTGACGAAGAAAGGCGCCGTCAAAAAACTCGAATGGTTCGCGCACACCACGCGCTATTCGAAATCGCATTTATCTTCATTATGAAGGCATTGGCAACTGTAGTGAAAAATATTGATGTTTCTGATGCCGACCGACAAATAAGCTATCTGGGGTTTTTTGTAATGTAGCTCATTGAATGCCTACTTAGCGACCTTTTAGCGCAACCACTGCACGAAAGTCCTGCAACTAATTAAAGGATATAAGAAAGCTTCTAACCACTTATTTATATCACACTGTTTTGCGGGCTTTTGATTTAATTTCTTGCAATCAACGCTGCGACTCTAGCAAATTTTTGTTTTCGTCAAACACGCCCGCACTATGGGTCGTATCATTTCCGCCACGACATATATACAGTGTGCAACAACGTAGTTGTTATTTGGCTCTTGGTCACTTTAAAAGCAGCATTGTTAAAAGGGAGAGGTAGCCACTGTGTGGGTAAAATACGATATCGAATATCGCACACTTTGGATTCCGTAATTATGAGTGGCATGGTTTTCGTATACATACGAACGCAGAGTGGTGCAAATTCGATGACCAACAGTACACGTGTGTCAGATTGGATATATCCAAATTAACTTCCTAACTTTCTCTTTGGTGGATGTTCGGAAGCACGAGGATAGTAGAATTGTAGCCAAGTGTTAGAAAACCCGCATTGTTTTGTAAGCGTCCTGAAGGTTGCACGACCACCTGATATCGCTTTTAAAAAGTCGCTTGCAAATGAGCTTGCTGCAGCGTGCGCTGAACTCAATATCCCCGTTTTTTTGTCCATATTTCTAAAGATTGTTTTTGATTACTGAGACATGACCTAAGGGACCGGATATCCTGTAGCACGCGCTATGTCCTCATTATGCACCGCGACGGCCAATTCACATGCAGCCCTGCTCGCGCCAATCTTGAGAACAACGACAACGCTTGCGGTATGCAGTTCATGATTAGGCCTGTGATGGGATTTTTGGATTTTATCCACCTATGCCGTCAACACAGCTTGGGACAAAAGTTTCTCTAACGCTGAAATCTTGTATTTAAATTCTTCCCCTGTGGCCCTAAGGGAACTTTTCTTGACCACAGTCCGTGAGTTGATTTATTCCAAGGATTCTGCTCAACACTTGCTCCCCAAAGCAGCAGGGGAGGCTGAGAGATCCCAGCGTTTGAGAAACTTCTTTTCCCCCTAAACTGTACTCCTGCAGCCCGAAAACGGCGAGCTAAATCGGCGTACAACCGAAGCGGCGAAACAAGATTACTTCTTCAGCTTGTTTAGCAGGCGTCTGGTAAAAAATCGGGGAAACAAAAAATGATAAACTGATAATCGCGCTGGCGGAAGAATAGCGAAACAATGATAAGTTGTTTTCACGCGGCCTCCGGCTTACTCTCCCGCCCTACCCAAGAGTTCCTCCTTTCAGCTGATTGTGACCCGTGGCATTGCTTATTTTATAAGGCATTTCTGAACTAAGGTGAAGCCAGCATTCAGAGTGAATGTCCCTGAATTCTCTCCTCGTGTTAAGTTGGCAGCTGTGAAGTATTCCGTGGATGGCGTAATGGTTCATTACAAAGTTCCGTTCCTCGGTAACCTCGCGGTGTGTTGATATTCCTGGTTCATCATTACCCAGATTGAAGGTCAGAAACTCGGCGTAGAAAATATCGTCAAGATCACTGCGCCATTTTGAACGTCATTCCATGTGGGGATGCTTGGTGACTTAGAACTGTTCGAATATACGTGTGGGAGTGTGCTTTTTATTGTTCTGTGGAAGAATATTTACAGTGCACCGAAAACTGTTTTTTCTTCTATTCTTAATGTGAGATGGCGCCACTCGTATCACAAAAGTTGTTCTCCTCCGTTTCACGAAAACTGTTTGTGGTGAGTCTCCGGTCGGTTCCTTGTTACTGGACTATGTACCGAGCGACTGATCGACCGTATGCACTGCAGCAATTCCCCGAAACATATCAATAGTGAGTTTTAGCATACCGTCGATAAGGTTATCGTGCCTATCGGAACCAATCGCAGTCCTACGTGACTCAGAATCTTATCCACTGATTGGTTCCGGTTGATACGGTTCGACGCAAGCCACGTTATCAACGGTCTGCTAAAACTCTCTAATATGCGACAGCACTTCTTTGACGTGTTTGGGGCCTTGAAAGTACAGCGTCAGTGGAGAGCGACACTTCCACTCTCGCGATGAGTTATGTCCCCCTCGTTAGTGGCGCGCCTCGGCTCCTAAAAAAAGGTTTCGGCGAAGGGGATTTAGCAGATTAGAAGGTCTTCGTGATTGCGGTTCCTAAAATACGATAAGCCCGTATTTCTTTCAAGCGGCTGGAATCATGTTATCGATCTTTGTTTTGACAGCTTCATATGCGAGTTTTAGTGGATCGTATGCTATCGCCTTTGCGTATGTAAGGAATAGCGTTGGTGGTTATGCGCACGCGCAAAACATAAAGAGAGCTTCGCGCACTGCGCAGAACCACTACGCTATCCCCAACGTACGCAAAGGCGATACCGTACGATACACTAAAACTCTCTATTTATTCTACCGTTTTCGTAGAGCGCTTGCGTCCTGCTGACTATGTCACTTCGTTATGTCGTCCTGGATTTGAGTTACACTTGTGGGATTCTGCCCCCTTCAATCCCATGCGGGGTTGAGTCCCACCCGTCTTTTGCCCAACCACTGCACCGAGAGACACAGACACAAGTGAACAAACACACTCTTTACTCAGTGACAAGGGCACCACTTATATCTCATGTGTCGCAGATCCTCCGTTCCGCTCAAAATCCCGCTCCCTACCTTGACAGCTGTCGGCAGAAACATAGCCCTTTCCCCCCATCGCCGTGGAGCTTTTATCTTCTTCGTTAAGCAGCGACTGCATCATGGGCGAACAGCAGCGCCCCACACTCCCCCCCCCCCCTTAGAGTTCACATGTCTGGCAGGTCCGACATGTCGAGTATGAGTTCGCTTTAGAACCAGGTCTCCAACGCGTAAATGACCTGGCCTCGACCTTTGTTGTACTGGAGAGACCAGACTTGCGACCTCAAGACTCTCTCGTGCCAAACGAATGGCAGTCGAAATTCTATCGCGAAGATCGTCTGCATACTTCGCGTCGAACGACCAGGCTGTGCATGCCGTGTTCGCAATGTGTTTTCGAGCGGGAACACTATTTCCCGTCCCAAATTCAAATAAGCCGGGGTAAATCCTGTCGACCTATTTTCCGTCGTACGAGTGGCAAAGCCAAGCTCCGTAAGACGGGCGTCCCAATCTCTATGCCTTTCGGTAGAAGATACCAACATCATCTTGATGTTGCGATTAACCCGCTCAGACGGGACGTCTTTACGTGACGTATGCTCAACGCGGAGCAGCTATCGACAAACACCTTACTTGTAAAGTACGAGGCGTTATCCCTGATGAGCTGGTCCGGGAATCCAAACCGGGAAAAAACGTCCAGCAGTCTGTCCCAGATCCGAGTGGACACCAACTTCTGCAGAGGGTAAAACTCAACCCACTTCGTGAAGTGATCTGTTACAACTAACAGATACTGGTTACCACGGGGACTTCTCGGATAAGGACCCATTACGTCGCATGCGACTATCTGCCAAGGTTTCTGGCAAACAATCGGTCGCAGCAAGCCGGGAGGCTGCCCTCCACGCGGCCTAGACTTCTGACATATCGGACAGCTGCGTGTATACAGCAAAACATCCTATCTCATGCCTGGCCAAGTCGCGATACGACACAACTTAGAATAAGTCTTGCTGCCGGTACCGTGACGCGACAATGCAGAATCATGGAAGTATTTGAGGAATAACTTAGGCAGCTTCCTTGGAACTGCGATCCGAAAGGGGCTATCACCAACCTCCTCGTCGTCCGCCTGGGGAATGTACCGGACCAGGAGATACTCCTCGCTCAGCTCATAGGAGTCGTACCTCTCCTTAGCGTCTTCCTTGCCTTCCAGGTTTGCCGTTTCCAGCCACCTTGCATTCTAGCCGTTTCCAGCCGCCTTGACACACGCTGACAAAGGCCGTCGGTCCTCTGCGCTTCCAGGATGTCGTTCCTGCGTACAATCTGTCCCCACGAGAGCTCCTCCTCCGTGACGGTATGGTTAACCGCGGCCAATAGCTCCTGCAGAATAACGACGTCCTCAAGGGGCAGCGGTGCTCGAGATAGCGCGTCTGCCGGCTTATTTAAGGTTCCATTCTGGTATTCCACCGAGAAGTCGTATCGCTGCAACGTTAATCTGCAAAGTGCGAGCCGTCCGGCTGGCTTTTTCAACCGCTTTAACCAGGATAGTGTCTGATGGTCAGTTCGAATAGTGAATTTCCCGCCATACAGATACATATCGAACTTATGTAGTGCGAACATGATTTCTAGGCACTCCTTCTCCGCCACGCTGTAATTGCGTTCGGGAGGCGTCAGCGTGCGGCTTGCAAATGCCACGGGCTGCAGTTCACCGCGATGCTCTTGTAACAAGACTGCACCAAGGCCGTAATCGCTCGCATCTGTTTGAAGTACAAATGGGCGATTCAGGTCAGGGAGATACAAGCGGGTAGTTTCCGCGATCGCTTTAGCCAGAGAGGTAAATGCCTGTTCCTGCGCTTGACCCCACGACCATCGTGCTCCCTTCCGCAAAAGCCAACCCAGGAAGCGTTGCAAGCTTTTAACATCCGTCAGGCGGGGGTACTCAAGGATAGCCTTTAGCTTGTCCTCGTTCGGCCTGACCGTGCAGGACTCCACCTTGAACCCGAGGAGATCGATGCTGTTGGTAACCAACTGCATCTTCCGGGAATGACAAAAGGGCAAGGGTGCAGGCCAGCTGGTACATCGTGAAAAATTGGAACTCGAGAAATGGACAGAGGAAGGACGACACGACACGTTCTCGACACGTGTCGTGTCGTCCCTCCTCTGTCGCTTTCTCGGGTTCCAATTTTTCACCATGCATCTTCCGGGGATTGACAGTCACTCCTGCAGCCTGCACGCGTCCTAACACCAGATTCAAATGAGAAAGGTGTTCCTGTAATGTACGTGAAAAAATTACTACGTCATCCATGTACGCCATAGCGAAATTGTATTTCGCATCGCCAAGCACCTCGTCCATCACTCGCTGAAAACTAGCGAGGGAATTAGACAGTCCAAAGGCCAGTCGGACAAATTCAAATAGTCCCCTGTGGCTGGCAACTGCTGTTTTCTCAACATCATACCCTGCTATCGGAATCATAGGAATCCTCTACTGCAGTCCAAAGTTGTAAACACGTGGACTGATCCCAACGAATACATGATCGAGTTTATCGAGGGAAAAGGGTACGAATCTCTTACCGTCACCTCGTTCAGTCGGCGGTAATCCACGCACAACCTTGCGGTTCCATCCTTTTCCGGCGCAAGAACCATTGGAAAAGACCACGGGCTGCGGGAATGTCTCACAGCAACTGTCTCGATCATTTCATCTAGCGCAGCATCGAGGAGCTTGCGCTTATGCACGCTTAAAGGCCAAAGATTACATTGCCAGGGCCTTGCGTCGCCGGTTTCTATCCGTTGCTCCAATGCATGGGTTAGACTTGGTCTCTCTGTGAACACACAGGAGAATGGCCGCAATGCTTTAGCGAGCATGCGTCGCTGGTCCGTGCTCCCTGGAAATGGTTTCAGGGCGTCCTCCAAGACAGCGGGTACAACCGTCGCCTGTTGGGTGTTCTGCCCCGGAAAATAGCTCAACGGGCGTAGATTGTCCAGTTCCGGAATCTTGGGTCTCCTCGCCGGTCCAGTTCTGCTCCTTTTCTGGCCTCTTCCACTCCATGAACGGGTGGAATGTAGTACCGCTTGCATGCTGGTAGCCTCCGCGACGTAAGTCCAGGACGAGTCCCATCCGGATAATGAAGTCGCGTCCCAGGATCATCAGTCCCGCCAATCGGGGCAGGTAGATGAAGCGTTTCCCTTGCCTTCCTTTGCCTCCTTTGCATGAAGCGTTGTCTCACACTTTGTCCGTCGACGGTCAAAGTGAGACGTATTGCTCCTCTGGCTGGTACCACTACATCTGATGCGAGCCTTAGGCAGGTCCTGGATGTTCGCACGGAAATGTTCCGCTCCCGGCACCAATAGTGGATGGTGTCACCTATCAGGGACCTACAGCCGCTCCAGTGTCCACCAAAGCTGCAACGTCCTTACTCAGAACGCGCTACACGATATACGATTCAATGTTGCATATGTCATCCTGCGCTCGACACACGAGCGGGACCGATGCCAGTACGTTATCAGACAAGATAGCATGGTTAGAATTCGCTTGCCTGTTATCGATGTTTTCCGCGGCCGACGACACACCTGTGTCATTCCGAATTACCGCCGCCGGCGTCACGGGTTTCCCTGCGGGGGTTGTCTGGGGGTGGTAGTGGTCTGTTCCGGGTAGTTACGACGAAAATGACCGCGTTCGCCGCAACCGTAACAACGGGGTTGTGTTCCAGCGTTATTACCTGCCCCAGAGTCGTGCCTCTCCTGCCTCGGTGCATGACATGCATGACTTCGCGCTCGCGCTGCTCTGCTCGTGCCGACCTCGCTCGGTTCCTTTGCTCATATGCAAAGGGAACCAATGAACGATATACCGCTCCGGCGGACGAACCGCCGTGTGTTCCCACAGTGCCGCGGTAGTTTAGCTCCGCGTCTACCGAGTGTCTCGGCCCGTTTCATGCGCAACTAGGCTCCAGTGTTTGTTCCGGCCTAGGCGGTGGGAGGTACTGCAATTCCGCCAACAAATCTGCTCGGATGACACGGGCTTCTTTGGCAAGGTCATCGAGCGAAGAAACGCTTCGCCCCCGCAAATAAGGCTTAAAACGAGTGTGACACTGGCGAATAGCGCGGGCCACTTTCTCGCTTCCTGTAGCAAGCGTTTCGGCTCTGCGATACAGCTCTTGGATTGCCCAGGTATATTCCAACAGGCTCTCCTCTGCGTGGTGCGTTTGAAGATTGGTTCACACTAGTGCGTTCTGCTGCATGCGGGCGCCTGTGTGCGTATGCGTGCGCTGTAAGGCATCCGTTCCACTGTTCACATACCTGCGTCCGAATGCGTGCGTCACCAAACCGTAAGCCAATGTGCGCCGAGCGGGATTTCCACTCCGGTGGTCGCCATGTTGAAAACAGTCTCGCAGAGACAAGCCTACTGCATACGCTCGGAAGGCGGCCTCGCGATTCGTTCTCCGCTTGCGGGCTGCTGCGTGGGTCGGAAAATGTTGAGCTCGGGTGAACTCCTTGCGTTCTGCTGCGGGAGGTCGCGCACGTATCTATTGCCACAGTAACCAGCGCCCGCATGCATCCGCACGCGGCGGAACGCACTGGTGTGAACCATGCTTGAGTCATGAGTTCCTCACGCGTACGCATAATCCGGCCACAAAAATTCCTCCCGAAACAGCCGCTGAAATTCAGTCATAGACGGAAATGCGGGTTGAGACCGGTGCCACACAGCAGCTGAGCTTACCAATGCAGCGGGTAATATCCGGCGCAGGACGGCTTCGTCGGTTGCTCAAACGGCTGTCGGGTAAGCCTCCAGGTCCACAAGGAAATCTTCGACAGTCTTGGCGTCGCTATAGCCCGAAAATGTCGGTACGGTCAGTTTCAGGCGTAGCGGCGGATCCGAGGACGGCTGGGCGGCGGACGTGCTATACTGCCAAGCTGCTGCGACAATAAAGCGCAGAGAGCTGTCATCTGCCGAAGCAGGTCCTCCGCTACTGGCGGGTAGTCCTCGTAGACGGGCTCGAGAGGCTTCTAGGGCGGCATGGCCAGCAAATGCACACTCCCGAACTACAAATAAAACAACAAAAGCGACACCGAGCGGAGGGCACGGGCGACAAATGCTACTAACTACACTGCAACTACACTAGCTGTCAGTCCCGGGCGTGCGGCAAGACGGGTCGGCCCCAAGGTTGGGCGCCAATTTGTAGGATTCTGCCCCCTTCAATCTCACGCGGGGTTGAGTCCCACCTGTCTTTTGCCCAACCGCTGCACCGAGAGGCACAGACACAAGTGAACAAACACACATTACTCAGTGACAAGGGCACCCCTTGCATCTCATGTGTCGCGGATCCTCCGTTCCGCTCAAAATTTCGCTCCCTACCTCGACAGCTGTCGGCAGAAACATTGCCTTCTCCTCCCATCGCCGCGACGCTTTTATCTCCTTCGATAACCAGCGACTGCATCAGTGCAGCGCCCCACACACTGTAAACGACATGATCACGGCAAATGTCGTTGTGCACCACGGCATCGTTAACGGTTCCATGGGGACCTTCAAATTCGTCGATAACGATGGAGTAGTTCGCGTCGTCCGCCTATGACTCCGGTTTGCTGGTGAAGTAAAGGGTCGCACAGCTCAAATCAAGGCCGCCTCGGCCCGTGCCATCAACTGTTGTCTCGGCCGTGATAGGGTTACCATGAACCTGAGAACGGTCACTGCCATGATGTCCTCAAAAATAAAAAAAGGTGTCGCCTGCAAACTTTCTCACTTCCCTCTCGTCTACACGAACGCCATGACCATTCATAAATTGCAAGGTACGACATACAACAAGGTTTTGTACTCCTAGAGCAAGTGAAAACCGCCACACCTCGTCAATGTTGTTGAGTAACAGCCTTTGAGGGCCTGTACATCACTAATGTCGGCGGAGACTTGATGTTCTATCACTTCAAGCGCACCGCTAACCACTCATCTGCATGACCAGTTTCGAATACTCGATTGCGATACGCGCCAAAGGAGCAGAGCGGCTGGTGTCGCACTTTACGCCAAGCAAGGGAAAAGTGAGTGGGAGACATGTGCGCAATGGAGAGCACTATCAATGGTCGTAAGAATCATCATCGTTGATACCTAACTCTCGCCAAGGTTTCACAAGACGACATTAAACTCTCCATCACTTGGAATATCCTGCCGCCACCTCCTAAAACGCAATTAAAGCTTCACGAGGTAAACACTGTACCGACTTACCACTAATTGTGCGTGGGGACTTTAACATGAACGTCAGGGACAATAACAATGGGCTGGCTATCAACTATATGAAGGGGATGCCCAATTTGGATATCGTGAGTGATGTGAATGTGCCGATCACACGCAAAAGCAGAACGATATACTGTATGTTCGCGAGCAGTGAATGTTAGCGTGCGCAACATGGACTACATATGCTAATACAGTATCCCCAATCTCTTGTGTGAATCTCTAGAATTGCAGATCATCCAGACGAAGAGGAACCGTCCGAGTGATCGTGCACGGTTGCATGTTCAGGTTGATGGCCTTTAGAATGAATGCTGAGTTGTAGCAGAACGGAAGCTCTCAATGATAACCGCTTGGGAAAGTACAAGTCACCCAGCTTGCATCAAGTTGCTGATATTTGATTTGACAACGCCCTTATTATCCTGTCGTCTTCATTGAGTGCTGCCTACCTGCTAAAATTCCCAAAGTATTCCTCTTTCGCATCCAAAATGGAATCGTCGTCCTTCATCTACTGCAGTGCTACACGCTGCGCGACTGCAGTCACGCTATAGCATTTCAAACGTGTTTGACAGTGCGCCAAAGAGCACAGCCAATTTTTATGTATGGTCGGGCTACAGGATCCCTTAGAGGATTTGTCATCGTTATTGGCATATGCTTTGAACAATAAACGTATCAACAAATAAACATGATGATTGTGACTCAGTCTGTCTGATTGTGTGTGAGTCCGTCATCCTTTTTCCTTTTCGTTCTTGTACTTGGTAAGGAACACTTCTACCTTCATTTGCATACATCCCAGGCACTTACCAGCTGCGCCCGTTAACCATGCGTTCTCCCCAGTAGAAACTACCATGTCGAGGCTGTGAAAGAAAGAAAATATATGTCTGTAGTCTTTCGCAAATTGCGTAACGCGTACGAAATAGCAATCCAGCAGACGAGAAACTGTGCCGCGACAGGGGTTCTCCTACACCCTCAAGGGAGTGTACACTCTCTCTCAATTTTTTTAGATTGACCAGTACTAAAGTCTTAGATATTGGAAAGTGGTGACACCTTGAGATCTTTGCCGAAAGAGCGTGAACTCTTCTCTCCGCTTGTCGATCGCTGCATTCACCCGCATCTTCTGAACGATTATTGGCTCTAGGCAGTCGTCCGGGTTACGCGCGCGAAGCGTTATGCTCTGTTTTTGTATTTCGTTCACGTCCTTTTTCCCACCCTTTCATACTTGGAGAGCTCGCGCTATGCAGTGTCATTTGTGTATTTCAGTGCCGGAAAGCGGATTCCCGCATGGTCGTGATTCCGCAAGGAAAATGTGACACTGTCAGAAGGGTAAAATGGCTCCATAGCATCAGTCACAGTGACTTCATTCCCGCAAGGAGCACTGTTCTCTGAAGGGTACTTTGCTTCCCCTACACTCGTGCGATTTCTGCTTTACGCCTGTGTCATCTGTGCCAAGGGTTAGATTGTTCGTTATTTATTGCCACATTGTATGTTGAAATTTCCTTTTGATGAAAGAGTTCGAGATGTGCTGTGCGAACACTGTTGCGCTAAATTAGTTGGCACTGATGCATCCTGCAGGTTAATCGAGCCGAAAAGATTCTCTCTCGAGTAACTGACTAGCAGTTTCCCAGGTGTGGTTGAGGCAGTAAAAATCACATGAAACCAACAAAGAAGCAGTACTCACAAAGTGTATTAATCAATCCAAACGAAAAGGATCAGCACGTGTGGCGTAGCGCTTAGTCCAACTAGAGATTGGAACTCAATGTTGCGTGTCGTGTAGTTTAATATGTGTTCCCCGACACAGTTTTTTTTTATTAATTTTAGTGTAGAGGCTAAGATGATCGCCTTCCAAACCGATACTGTAAAGTGAGATGGGTCCGAATCACCGTACCGACTGTGCTGTTTGAGGTTTTCCCTGGATTTTCTGACAGACATTCAAGACGAATGTCCTCACGGTTCCCCCTGAGGTCGACAGTGAACGGATAATAACGTCCATGTCTCAAAATCCTTTGTGCTGTCCTCTCTCCATCTGTCCAGGTCTTAACGCCACTCATAGCCACAGTTTGTTACCCTACCAACCGGCCTCATGACCGACATGTTCATTCCCAACTCGCCGAATTCAGGTTGTTACAATGGCTTAGTAGCTGAGATTTTGGCATCACATATTGAGACTGGCAAGTGACTCGGTTGCGCTGACTCCTTGTTTTCTCTGGGTCCTGCCAGATATCAGCAAAGGTCCCGATTAATTTAGCTCAGTGCCTACAGTCCTCCCAGGCCAACATGCCTTCCGCCGCACTGGCAGGCTGAAAGCTCGTTGATAACACACCTCCAGTCAACAAACTCACCTATTTCCTTGTTCGTGGGACGTTGTGTTCTTCCTACATTCGTCTCTCGCGAAGCGCTCTCATTTCAACGACAAGCAATACACAAGCAATACATTATCCCTATAGCCACACCAACGATGCGATAAGACCTCTCACGGTGGTGACTGCGGTGGAGGTAGACGATGGTGGTAGACGAGTGCTTACAGTGCCACGATAATGATCAATTCTAATCGATGTGCTGAGCACTGCTACAATATTGCAAAACCATGACCGGGGAACAGAAAGAGACATTCGCACACAACTGCTTAGTTCCCATCGACGGGAAGACGAACTAGCGAAAAGCTTCTTCAGAACAAATTAGCCAAACAAAAAGCTTTGTTCAAGGGTAGTGACGCTTCTGAGTGTGTAGACCCCATGGGAGCCGTAATAAAATACCCGGTTTAAGGAATAGCATATAAAAATTAGTTGACTCAACTGTCTAAAAATAACACATACATTGCAATGTTTTTCTTACTAAAAATTACAAAACAGTACATACAGGGTGTCCCAGAAAACGTGTCATTGAATTATAATAAAAAAACTACACGACCTAGACTCATGCGGTCAATGGCATTTGTTCTTACTGGGTTTTTGCCACCTCCTCGTGTGAATGTCGTGTAACGTAAGTTTAATTATGTAAATTTTTGCGAGGTAAAGTCGGAAATTTGCCTAGTAAAGGTCACTTTTTACCCCACCAATGTGAAGAGCGTGTCTAATTTAGTCAAATTAATGACAATTGACAGGGATATTCAGAAGCTATCCCATCGGAAAAAATAGCCGAACATCATGCTGTACGGAGGTCGCACAGAATAGCGCACGATGAATTTTTCAGCGCAATCTTTGTCAGTCCGACGAATGGAGGTTGGAAACCCAGCCCTCCCCGACGTCGCGGAGGGAGATAAAACAGGCACGGCTTATCACGTTCGACTTTCGCTGGGATAATGCTTTCCCTCTCCCACTTTAGGAACTGTTACTTTTTCTACTATCACTCTGTGGGCTGGCTTCGGAACCTCGTTTCGTCGCACTCAGAGCGATTGCGCTCAAAAAGTCATCGCGCGCTATGGTCCGGTGCTCCGAAAAGCATGATATTCGGCTATTTTTTCCGATGGAATAACTCGTGAATATCACTGTGAATTATCATGAATTTGAGTGAATTCGGCACGCTCTTTATATTGGTGGGGTAAAAAAGTGACCTTTACTTGGCAAATTTCCGAGTTCAGTTCGCAAACATTTACATAATTAAACTTGGAGTACAGGACATTCCCATTAGGAGGTGGCAAAAACCTAATAAGAACAAATGCTGTTGACCGCATGATTCTAGGTGGCATAGTTTTTTTTATTATAATTCAATGACACGTTTTCTGGGATACCCTGTATATTGTTAATGAAACGATCATGAGAAAACATGCGAGACGGTGGCAAGAATTCAAGAATGTCAAGAATCGCGTTCATGTTTAGAAAAATCTTCCTGGTCTGAGCATATACGTTTTAAGCGCAAAAACTCTCCTTTAGGTATGTTACTTTTCTGTTTTTCGGGGTGGTAACTGTCAAAATGGAGATACTGGCGTCGATCTGTGCGTTTTTTAAAAAGCTCGATAACAAGTGAGCCCGATCTAAGAGGGACGGCTCGTCTAAGAAGTTAACACATTGGTGTGAGAAGTGACATCAAAATTTAATGGAATGATGCAGCGAGTTAAAATGCTCAAAGAATCGTTTTAAAGACGCTTCATCATCAGGCCAGATGATGAATACGTCATCGATGTATCTATAATATCCTAGGGGACGTATATCAAATGATGATAGTGTTCTATATTCAAATTGGTCCATAAAAATTTTAGCATAGTTTGGGGAAACTCGCGAACCCATCGCTGCTCCGTGCATCTGTACATAATGGGTGTCCGAAAAGGTAAAGTTGTTGTATTTCAGAACCAACTCTAAGAGAGGAATTATAGCGTTGTGTGTATAATATTGGGAGGATGTAAAGAAAGAAACGCTACAAAGCTTTTATGACCTTCATCATGAGGGATAGTGTACAGGGATACTGCACCTATGGTCGCTACACACTAAAATTTTTTACACCTGTGTTAGTGTAAGAGGGGTGTATTCTGCAATACACGCCCAGATCACACTCATATTACATCACTGCGAGGCTGATCCTCTGATATGTGGGTGTGAATTGGGGTGCACATCTACATTGGTGTGTTAAGGGTGTAATAGGGATGTGATAAGGATGTAATGGTTTAAGGGTGTTTACCTTGTTCTAAAATGTTACACCCTTTTTGGTGTAAATTGGATGAGTCATATCGCACACCCTTTTGAGTGTAACAGCTACACCCCACAATATGGTTGTAATGAAATGCTGAAATGTTGTATGAAATGTAATGAAATGTTGAGGTAATGTGGGTGTACCATAACTCACACCCTTTTAAGTGTGAAAGTTTGAGGGTGTTGTGAAGTACACCTTGACAGGTGGTGTATTTCATTACACCTACAAACTTTTACACTCAAATGAGTGTGAGTTCTAGTACACCCACCTCAACCTCAAAAGGGTGTAAAAAGTTTGATGTGTAGTTTAGCCATTACACTCCATGGTTAAAGTGTATTTCATCACACCCACTATGTTGGGTGTAGCTGTTACACTCAAAAGGGTGTGCGATATGACGCACCCAATTGACACGAAGAAGAGTGTAAAAGATTTAGTGTGTAGAATGACATTACTAAGATTGAGCTGGAGAAAATTGAGTGAATCGATCTTTCGAGAAAATCTTTTGTGTCCTTAAGATATAATGGCAGAAGAGGAGGGTTGTGGTTGATGATCTTATCTAAAACTAAAGAATACCCCGACAGAGAAGATTTCTGTAGTTTTAGATGCTTCAACCACATCCCTCCTCTTCTGCCATAATATGTTGAGGACACAAAAGATTTTCTTGGCAAGATCGATTCACTCAACAATCTCCAGCTCAGTCTTGATAATGTAGTTCTAGCGACCATAAATGCAGTATCCCTGTGCACCAATATCCCTCATGATGAAGGTCTTAAAAGCTTTTCAGCGTTTCTTTCTTTACATCCTCCCAATATTCTACACAGCACCGCTATAATTGCACTGTTAGAGTTGGTTGTGAAATACAAAAACTTTACCTTTTCAGACACATATTATGTAAAGATCCACGGAGCAGCGATGGGTTCGCGAGTTTCTCCAAATTATGCTAACCTTTTCATGGGCCAATTTGAACATAAAACACTAGAATCATTTGATATACGCCCCTAGGATACTCTAGGTACATCGATGACATATTCATCATCTGGCCTGATGATGAAACGTCTTTAAAGCAATTCTTTGAGCATTTTAACTCGCTCCATCATTCCATTAAATTTTCATGTCACTTCTCACACCAATCTGTTAACTTCTTAGACGTAGCCGTCTCTCTTAGGTCGGGCCCACTTGTTACCGAGCTTTTCAAAAAATCCACAGATCGACGCCAGTATCTTCATTTTGACAGTTACCACCCCCAGAAACAGAAAGGTAACATACCTTATGTACAGTTTTTGCGCTTAAAACGTATATGCTCAGACCAGGAAGATTTTACTAAGCATGTACGCGACATGACTAAAGACTTCCTAAACCGTAGTTATCCTTCCCCTCTACTCAGTGATGCCCTCCACAAATCAAACTTACAGGAAAGATATGTCATACTAGCACCAAAAACTAAAACAGAAAGTCCAAACTTAGTTTTTACCACCCAGTTTCATAAATCTCTCCATAACTGTAAAACAATCATAAACCGCCATTTAAATATCCTTCACGCTGACAGGAAATTGAAGGAAGTTTTCCCGCAGGCACCCACGGTCGCTTCCGAGCGACAGACTAACTTACGTTACCTACAATATTCGTCAAAGATTCACCATCAACCCCCAAGTTGTGCTCTATGTGGAAAAACACGATGCCAGACCTGTAAATTTATTGTTTCGTGTACACAGATTGATAGCTCCAAAAACAATTTCACTTTTTATACCATATATTTTGATCACATTTGATGTATATCAAAAGCCGTTGACCATGTTCCCTTGAGATTATAATTTTCTTTTTTTTTTTTTTACGTGTCAACTGGCGTTAAGACTCAGGTAGGCTGGAAAAAAGGTGTACACAATGGCTTTCGGATGAAGTGTAACTGAACATGAGAAGCGAGGTTACAAAGACATTTGTTGAACTCGGTCGCTAGGTCTACTCACTGCTTTATGAAGTTAGTTATATTATGTTCATCAAGAATACATGTAGTTCTCTTAGATTTTTTCTGTTGGCGGCAAGGTTTACGATATACCACATTTTTGTGCTGCTAGCGCCGATAACGTGGCTCTCAAAATATTATTTTCCATGGCATTCCTTAACACCGATATGTAGCATTTAAAACGTGACTTAAGTTCAGCATTAGATGTGTTTAGTCAGCCCTCACGCCTCTAGCTGCCACCGTGTGTGGATTACAGTAAAATCTTACTGAAGGATGACATCAGGGATATCTCATAATTACGTTCCATGACCCAATTTCATGATTGGTCCTTGTCACGCAATTTGATGAATGCAGAATAAGCTTTCATTGGTCATCTCCCGAACACGCACTACAACAGCGTTACAGGTGGCTGTGGTAAATATGCAACAAGAGACACCACGAAGGTACGCGTACTGTAGAGAGAGGAATTAGTGAGTAGCACGAAGCCCTAGCTGAACTAGTAACAGCTCACAATCAGAAGTCCCAAATGATGTTTACGTTCTCAATTCATTGCGGTATATAACTACAAGGTATTATTAAAGAGAAACTTTGCACTTAAAGCATGGACATTTCAACTTACCCCGTCATTAAAATAGCAATGTGTTGATCCTGTTGGTGCTCTTTGTAATGCGCCCTGAACTTTCCCAAGGTACTTGTGAAGTTCAAGTAAACTTTCTTATCCTTCAATACCTTGGTCAGAATATAGCCAGTGTCCACCTGCAAGAGAACGACAACAGACAAAAGGTGTTTAGTACTGGTAACCACGATAGAACGTTATGAAAGCGACTGAACACATGCGGAACGCAACACTTAACCGTCAATTTGTTGAGGAAGAAAACGATGGGTCGCCACTTCCTTTAGAACAAATGCAGCGACAGATAAGCTGCAGTTCCTGGACGAAACGCTGGAATGCTGCTCTGAGAATACTTGTAGGTTATTTGACTATGTATTAATATATTTAAATAGCAGCCTACAAGACCGAATTGTATCAGGAAGCCATACACACACGCGCACAAAAATTAAATGAATATTTGCATTGGATGAACAGAAACAATATTTGTTATTGTTCCATATCATTTTTTAATTATTTTTCCAAACAATCTTGTTGCAGAAATAGATTTCAAATAGCATTCACGGCTTTTCGCTGAAGCGTTGTGACATATCTTAAAATTGTTTCCACATTAGGATGACATCAGCAGCGTACCGTTGTGTCGTGCATTCATTTTTAGAGCTCGCGCACTCATGAAGCGGATTCTATTAATGTAGAATGCATTCAGTGTATAGGCAACTGAGGCAAACAAAGCGGATACGTGATGTGGTCGTTCGTTCTGTCTCTCTCCGCTCTTAACCTTTCACTTGCTTCGGTCTTTGAAGACCCTCTCACCGAGTGGACGTAACCATGTTGTAACATTGAATTGACTAATGAAGGTGGTGAAGCTTGCAACATGGTTCTTGTTACATCCGGTTGCGACGTTAATTCGAAACGCAAGCAAGGCGGAGGACGGTAGCGTCTCCCTGAATTTGTGGAGTTCAGGTCAAGGACAATTTGAACGAAGAAACGGCGAATAAGAGTTCCCGTCCATTCCCCTATCCGCGTCCCATCCGTTCTGTCCAAACTATACTCGTCCTGAGCTCCTTAATGCTTCAATTGTCGCAGTTGCATCATCTATCTTACATGCTATCTCCAAGCGGATCAGTCGCTTGCAGGGAGAGTTTTCGTAACTCTTCACTGTTATTCGAAAAGGTGTTCTCATGGAGTGAAAAAGGTAGAGTTCCCATTTCTACTCTTTTCACGTCAGATTCACACCTCACAAAAGGAGAAAAGTTGGACATCTACCCCTTCGTTTGAGAGGAAGGCGTATTAGAGGTGTACGAACCTCGCTGAGAAGCGGTAACGCGTGTATCTTACTCCTTCTTACACCTTCTCTCCTCGACCGCTCCGCCGACGTGCACCTTCATCCGCGCATGTAAGGCACATAGTTCCCAATACTTTTAAACGTTTAAACACCTTAAATCTCAAATATACATTTCCGTGATGATATAAAATAGGTGAACTCTGTCTCTCGTTAGTCGTCAGTCGTCACCAACGCAAGTAAATTCTTTGTGGACATGTTTGATACTCCCGCACTCTTGTACGCTTACGCGACCTTTCACGTCGGTCTGGAGTGTGGCGAACGCTGGTTTGTGTTCGGTCGTTCACAAACTTTTCACTGTAGCAGAGGCGTTAAAGATCGTATGTGTGAAGCTGAGTGTTATCAAGGATTTATACTCTTCGGAATGATTCTTCGGACTGAATACATTCGGGAGTATAAGTCCACCCTATCAAAAAATATTTTAGAATCCCATTAGATCATCGATTAAGGCTTAATGTGTTTCTGGTGGGCCACCTAAGACCCGAAAGGTGTTTTATGCAACCCATTAGGGCAAGGCAAGGGGTTTGTATGTGACCTCAAGTAGATCCAATTTCTCCCTACCCCGTGCATCTTGGAGGCTTATAGGGTATCATTGAAGTGCCATAGGTGAACCCCACAAGTCTGAACCCCATTGAAGAGTCACCTCAAAGAAGCCAATTGCATCACATTACGTTCTGTGAGGCACCTTCAACACTATATTTAGCAGACACCAGAAAAGTAGTAAGTGCTAGCAGAATTTTCACGGGGCGACTCGTTTAACTATCACTTTCTGACATTCGTGTCTCACTCTAATTGTTTTTTCAACTCTGGTGCTCTACCTCCAGAAAACACACAAGGAAAATTTCTCTTAAAAATGTGCTTTCCATCCAGTGCGTTAACTTTTCAGCTTAAAAGTGCTGTGGAACATTGGTAGCAAAGTAGCAGCCGACTGCCAATGTCATTGGAGGTAATTTTATACAGAACACATTTCACGTGTACAAGCACAGGTTGACTGCTCGAAAAGCGTGATGCGTACGTGTAAAAAAAATGACAGTTTGCACTGGCTATGGCCATTGACGGCCACACGGGACACACAAGACAAGTGTAATGAGTTTTCGCACACACGCATTTTGATATCCCTAATAAAAAAAATACAGCATGGACCAACTGTGGAACCAGCCTGGAAAAGCGATCCCAGGCTAGATCTGGGCTGGCCAAGGCTATTTCCATGCTGGGTCTACTGCAGTTTTAATTTCCATTCTGGAACCATCCAACTTGCATTCGAAAACCAGGATGGTACCTTGCTGGAGCAGAGCTGGAAATGGGATGCTCCAGCGAGTACGCTGGATTGGGCTAGATTCCTGGCTATGAAGTTAACCTGGTCTTATATAAAGCAAACAATGCCGAAATTAGTTGCACAAATGTGTGCATATATGGTTCAATATAAAATAAATATATCAAAATAAATTAAAATAAATTGAATAATAAATAAATATCCAAAAGTGTGCAAAGTTATGCGCACAACTCCACCTACCTCAGTAGGTTGCAAAAAAAAAAATGATTATGCGATATGATAGTTTCTGGCTTTACCCTGCGAGACGTGGGCTTTCCCTGTCTTCCAAACCGAAACTAGAGCTATAATGCTCTTGTCGTTATATGCGACCAAGCGCCATCGGCATCAACTCAGGATCTGTTTTGAACTTAGAAATTTCTGTTGGCGTGTCGGCGTCTGAGACGCATCTTGATAAATTAGTTGTTTCCTCCTGTCTTTCATCTCCTCCGACAGTATAAAAATGTGAATGTCTGCATTTGTGTAGTGAAGTGCTCCGTTATGCATTTTGTTCCTGAATACGTGCAAGAGCTTTATTACGACAAAGGGTAAGCGGCGTGGGTAGGACGGTTTTGAATATCCTCAAGTCTCAAATCTGAACCAAGAAATGTAGTAGTGACCCGATATGTATTTATAGTTATCTTAACTGCTTTTATGACGTGTCACCGTCACGCTTGTACTGCATGGACTTACTTTGTCGGACAAATGAGAAAGAGCGACTGATAAGTGACTTTTCTCATTTCGGTCATGCATCTATCACCAGACGTTGCATTAAATTGTGTGATATCACATTATTTTCTCACAGTGTTGCCACTGTTACCGCATGTAAACTAAATATATGTAGCATACATCTGTTATCATACCTGTTATGGGTATTAGTGTGCATTAGAAATTAATGGAGCAGAGGGGTACTTTCATTGTTTTAGCTATACCTTCTTTCTACATCTTCCTTCGTTGCTGTAAGACGAGTTTGCATAGACAGTGTCTTCGTTTGCAGTCAGACTGTCTCACGCTCATACAATAAATATTTCAATTTATTGCTCATTGTCACTTGTTAATTTGCTGGCATATTTCAACTTTCTGTGCTTCTTCGTGCAGCAATTTACGTTGAATCAGTTGCTTCAACGTGATCTGATGTAGCCTTCGGTCTTGGAACGTAGGTTCCGGCAGAAGGCAACATTGGCTCCACGCCAATATATATATATATATATATATATATATATATGGCGCCAAGTGGGAAAATGTGAGACCACATTAGGCCACATTGAGTACACCTAATTGCATTTTATGAGACCGGAACAAATGAGATCACACAGGTAAGGTACCAGGGCCCAATAAGACCCCTTGAATGGGGTCTAATAAGATTTCTATGAATTGGGCCCATTTCAATAATCACATACGAGTGGATCTTTTTGGACCACATACCTCTTTTTTTTTAATAGGGCACCCACGGCCGTGAGAGGTGTTCTTGAATACGGTAATGCTTAACAAAACCGTTTCATACTGATAACCTTTGTTCGATGGAGTCAATTCAGCGAATTATTTATCATTTTCAGGTTGCATACTAGCTTGACTGGTAATGAAGCGTGTCACTGTGATTGAAACACAGATGAGGTCATGTTGCTATACAGGTCCTTACATTGTGTTTGTGGTGAGTCGCTTACGACGTGCGTCTGTTTGTTTTGCAGTTTTATCGTGCAAATTGGCCGCTGGACGTTCAAACACTGGAAAAGACATACTTTCGACGAAATTGTGCACAGAGGCGTCATGGTGTTAATGCGTAAGAACTTGCTGTGTTTCTGTAGGTACTGCGACTTTCCCGATTTGCATTTCTTTTCCTTGTGTGTTGGGGTCGATACTTCAATACTAATGGCCAAGCCGGTTTGGATTCGATTGGACATATGGACGTTGACATATGGATATTGGAAATTGGACGTATGTACTATTTCACTCTTACCTGTTTACCTGTTTCGTGTCTCTATGGTTAATAAATGTGTGTAACACTTCACATTCGTTGTTCTCTGGTGTCAAACTTACGTGTTGCACTTCTCTCGTTCGGTATTCGTATTTCACTCCTCATTCGATATATCATGTGGGCTACAGAACTCCATCGAAGGAGTGTATCTACTTCAGCCCACAAGGAGTACATGCCTTCTCCTTCTAGAAGTGGTAAAAAAAAACTCATCTGGAGGGGTTCGCTATGGGACAAGCCGTTTACTCCTCTTATTGTGTAAATGTCTACCTTTTTGGATAGTAGTGTTTGATGCCTTGCCGACTCGTGGTGAAGATCGAGTCTACGATATATCCTTCTGGGTGAAGCATTGCGTCTTGTACCATACTGCAGTTGGCAAAACAAAACCGTCCCAGATGCGCTTTTCGATCAACTGGTGGGTGACATTTTCATGACCCCCTGCTACCTGACCCGCGCGTGCTTTGTCGTGCTTAAAGGAGTTCTGCACATAGAGAACGGAACTTTTCTAATGTTGGGTGCATAATGCTTGCATGAACTCAATTCTCGTAGTCCGCTAGTATTGGTTTCTGTGGTTGTTACAGAACACTGGTAATTAACTGCGTTTAACCGTACAGTTTCCGTTTCGCCATTTCAAAAGATGCGCCATTTTTGTGTGGAATACGACGTCACACCTCCATGCCAGCCGTCAGGCGTGCGCGCTTCCGATCTTGGGGTACACTCTAAGAAAAAAAGGTTCAAAAAAGGTAGAAGCGCAACAGTTTTCCCCGACCTATTTTCCCTCTACCGACTGCAGGTTGAAGTTGTGCTGTTTCTGCTCTTTTACTCAACTCTCTCCCCCTAACGGTAGAACCACTGTGGCAATCTTGTCACTATTAGGGTTCAAGTGACTCTTTTTTCTTTTTGTGTGTTTCGTAGCAGGGTCACTAATGGAAGTGTAAATGGAGTCACTCAAGCGACGAGAAGAGTTGAGGTTTACTAATCCTGCGCACAAAGGCGTTTGGTCCAGCTTCGAGGCAACTGTTCAAGAGATTAGCCAGAGCGACCAAACACAGAGTGTCTGCGCTTGCGCGGAATCGCTGATTGTGTAAAAGGGGTCAGTATAGAGACGCACGCTGAAAGTGTCCGTTTTCACGTGGACACTGCTGCACCGAAGGCCATGCATGCGGCCTAATGGCTATGCTGAGTCGGGTATTCGCATCTCCGTGGTGGAAGGTGTTATCGGTTCAGCTGCAATGGTATGAACATAAGCAAGGTAGAGTTAGGACAGAATCAGGTGAGTAATTGCAATATTCAATATTTTTCTTCCCGAGCGTCTTATATGCAGTGATCAGATGTGTTTTGCGCATTGCGTGTTCGGGTTGATCGGCATGTCGTCTGACACTTTTTCAGCATCCTATATGAGCAAATGCGTTTGTGTAATACACGCAGGTCACCATGACAACTTTAGCACGGCACCTTATCAGCGCCCGCCGGATGTGATTAAAGGATCCACATCGAAAACGAAGAAACGGAGCCATAACATACGGTGAGCCACTGTTTGATGGGAGAAGGCACTCATCACTCGAGTCATGGTTTTTTAGATGTGCTCTGTGTTATTTATTTATTTATTTTTCTTTGGCTTTTGTCCACTGCCGGGATAGCCTTCTTCTTTTTGCATGCTTATTTCTGAGGGAATCACATATGTAAACATATTTCTGAGGAGTGAAACATGTACCGTCGTTATTATTTATCGCTTATCTTAAATGCTCTATTAATTTCATTTACATTTCAGTTGAAATCATCCGTCCTGCGATGTGTTCCTCCGGGCAGATATTACACACCGAGCGAAGGCTCGTGTGTATTTAGCGCGACACAGTAGTGTGAAACGTCAAGCCCTCAGAAGTTATCCCGATGCCCTTGTTATGGTGCATGCATGTGGAATTTATGTGCAAGACAGTCCATGCAAATGCTGTGCAGTCTGATGATGCAACAATGGAGTCGTCTGTGTTGTGTCGTGTTTTCTTTCGTGCCTCCATGCTCAGGCTTCTACAAAATGGATGTACCTTTCGCATTGGTTAGCGCAAGTGTACGATTCCAATTGTGACGTGGTAATAACATGCTGTGACCAGTAACAGTTGTCTACGTATATATCCTATCTCATCCACACAAATACTATACGTCAAGTTCTTCTCAAAAGGGCAGACGTCCTTCATGGAAGACGGAGTAAATATTTCCCTACAAGGTCTAAATGCCCCGTCATTACGGGTAGAGATATGCCACCGGTAGGCACAGCACGAATAATAGCAGAGGTTCTTACCATATCGGGAAAAAAATTATCTTCCAATAAGGAAGAACAGTTCTACTCACGGTAGAACTGTCTTCGGGAATGGTTGAACATTTAGCGTCAAGATGGGCAGATATTTCTCATCCTTGGGGTAGAGGTGTCTCCCATATGGAGAGAAAAGATAGACCCCCCAGAGGAATAACAGTTAACCATGTAGGGGCAGAATGTTGCCACTAACAGGGTAGAATTCTCTTCACACTCAGAGGTAGAAATGTTCCAGCATGGTAGAAAGTGAGGGGTAGAACATTTCTACCCCAAAAGGGTTGAGAATCTGTAACAACGCACTTCTACCCCAAAAGGTAGAAAATTACACCTTTTTTTCTTAGAGTGTAGCCGGTTGCGCTCAAGGTAAGCCGGACTGGAAGGCCCTTTCGCAGGACAATGCCGCGCGTCGAAATCGCAGGGTAGCCAAATAGCTGGTTGCGGCCGACTGCGAAGACGCGAAGATGGCAGCTTCCATTCGTGCAGGAGAGGTTGCCAACAGCTGAAAGCCAGCGAGTTTTTACATAATTGGGAATGATTTTAAAATATGTTTGCGTCTACTAAATGCGATGAAACTTTGCAGAGTTGTTCTACAGCGGGGACTTTATGAGATGCACGAAACAGTAGCAGCGTTTTTCGGACTCTACAGAACACCTTTAATGTAACCGACCGGAATCCCTGTTTTACGGTCCAACACCCCGTCTGTGATAAGAGAGCGTTTTTCTCACCAACTTCACGAATTCGTGAAGAAACGGCTATCCAAGGACGAATTATGAGGTAAGAGTGTGTTGTTGAGAAAACAGTGCTGGTCGGCAACGCGCATACATGCATATGGAGGCATGGTCAGGTTCATTCGAACCTGACGGTGCCTCCATATGCATGTATGCGCGTACGACAAAGCGAAAGCATTGGAAGCATATTATGATGCGTGGGAGACATCGGTATCTATGGGAAAGTTAAGCGATGTTCCCGCGGTTCGCCGCATTAGTTCCTTCGGGCATGCTCCGAACAGTTTGACGTCGACAGACTTGACGTCGAACCCCGTGAAGTACACGTGGCGCACATGAGAGTGTGAATGCTCGAGAAGAAGAACCGTACGAACTTTTTTTCAACGATCCAAGAAAAAAAAAAGAAAAACTCCCCGCTGTCCGTCTCACGGCAGAGGTGAGATCCACAGACAGACATCTATCGTAGAAAATGAAAAAGAAGGCAGAAATCCGCGTCCCCCACCCCTTTTTTTTTTTTTTTTTTTTTGCTTTGGACTACTTACGAACCCTGTGACACCAGTTACCTACGTTTGCTACACTGTGCAAAGATGTGTTTAAGCCAAATTAGATTTCAAAATTGGAGCTGAATTGAAAGGGAGGTTAATGATGTGATGCAAAATTGTATATAGTGACTTACACCCAGTCTGCTTATGCGTCCAACCGTAAAATGTACCTTGGGGTCCGCCAAGTCCTTAAATCTCAGATTTACCTGAAACGAAACGAGCATCACAAATGAATGATGTCATATTGTATACAATAGATTCATGCGACGGAAACGTAAAAAGGAATTGGTCATTAAGGTTTGCAAGAAACGTTAACGTACAATGGTTGATGTTGATATTGGCGAACAATACAAGACCATTTGTTTCTTGTTTGTTACATACCATATAGCTACCGTCTGAACTGCGCCAACGTGGCCCAATTTGGGACAGATAGTCCTCCTGAGCTACGTAGCGGCACTATTGATAAGCAATCACGCCAACTGGATATTCAGAATGTGTGCCAAGTGAAGCTTACGTGTCCTGGTAGTTGGTAAATTTATTCTTTCTCAATAAACTGTTTTTGTTATATCCCGAATTGTAGTTATCGTAGCTGTGCTGAGGAGCTGGAACTCGTGTTAGACGGCCGTCCGCAGCTCGGTATCGTCAAGCTGAATAAGCAAGCACATGCAGTATATGAAGTGCTAAGCTTCGGCTTCCCTCCCCTCTTGCATATGCAGTTTCTCGGTACGCACTGCGGTGTGACCCAGAAAAAATGTACCCGTGATAAATGCCCCCGAGAATATTGTTCCGGGAAGAAACTTCCCCATGCACATTTCTTGTTCGTGATCATAGTTGACACCCGAAGTAAAGGCACGAATTATTTGGCGCATGCACTTTTCGCGTCCGCCACAACATAACTCATGGGGTCACTAGGTGAAGAGATTTTTCATCCGTAATCCTTTCATCCGGCAAAAAGTAGGCGAATAGTGGTTTTATATACCGGACCGTATACAACCAGCATATACAGGGTGTTTAATAAAAAATTCTAAGTGGCGACTTAGTCGCCAGAGGGTTGTAGGACGTTCGGCAACTACCTTCTGGAATGTTTTGTCACAACTAAGGGAGGCTCTGGACAAATTTAATTGCGGGAAATTTGTTTTTTTATTGAACTTTGAAAATTGCCGAGCGAGCCTCACTTTGTTTTACGGAAATCTAGAGTCCTCCACGGATAACCGCATTAACTTCACCGGTACGTGCGCCGGTAGCACTAATTCCGCCATTTCCGATTCCGTCCTGCCAACATTACAGATGTAGTCGGACCAGTAGAACAATATCTACGGGCGCAGAAAAATGAACTTGTATATGATTTCGTCTTCCGGCATACCGATCCACTGTACAGAAAAAGAAAGAGTATATATTTATATATATATATAGATACTCATTGAACGATGCGACAGCACCAGGGGACACGTGTTTCGCCGTGTTTGCGGCTCGTCAGCCCTGGGTAGCTGCGCATCGTTCGGGATTGGCAAACCAGGGGTCACTCAGCGAGCGATATACACCTGGGAGGGTGACTGAGCACTCCTCAATGCCACAGTGCAAGCCAGTGAATTATAAAGGGCGGAAAAGCCATTAAAGAAATAAATAAATAGCGCTAGACGTGTTTGAAATTCAGACCTACAGATTAAGATGGCTTCTATGGCTGCACGTAGAGAAACAGATACTCATTGAACGATGCGACAGCACCAGGGGACACGTGTTTCGCCGTGTTTGCGGCTCGTCAGCCCTGGGTAGCTGCGCATCGTTCGGGATTGGCAAACCAGGGGTCACTCAGCGAGCGATATACACCTGGGAGGGTGACTGAGCACTCCTCAATGCCACAGTGCAAGCCAGTGAATTATAAAGGGCGGAAAAGCCATTAAAGAAATAAATAAATAGCGCTAGACGTGTTTGAAATTCAGACCTACAGATTAAGATGGCTTCTATGGCTGCACGTAGAGAAACAGATACTCATGGAACGATGCGACAGCACCAGGGGACACGTGTTTCGCTGTGTTTGCGGCTCGTCAGCCCTGGGTAGCTGCGCATCGTTCGGGATTGGCAAACCAGGGGTCACTCAGCGAGCGATATACACCTGGGAGGGTGACTGAGCACTCCTCAATGCCACAGTGCAAGTCAGTGAATTATGAAGGGGGGGAAGCCATTAAATAAATAAATAAATGGCGCTAGACGTGTTTGAAATTCAAACTTACAGATTAAGATGGCTTCTATGGCTGCACGTAGAGAAACAGATACTCATTGAACGATGCGACAGCACCAGGGGACACGTGTTTCGCCGTGTTTGCGGCTCGTCAGCCCTGGGTAGCTGCGCATCGTTCGGGATTGGCAAACCAGGGGTCACTCAGCGAGCGATATACACCTGGGAGGGTGACTGAGCACTCCTCAATGCCACAGTGCAAGCCAGTGAATTATAAAGGGCGGAAAAGACATTAAAGAAATAAATAAATGGCGCTAGACGTGTTTGAAATTCAAACTTACAGATTAAGATGGCTTCTATGGCTGCACGTAGAGAAACAGATACTCATGGAACGATGCGACAGCACCAGAGAACACGTGTTTCGCTGTGTTTGCGGCTCGTCAGCCCTGGGTAGCTGCGCATCGTTCGGGATTGGCAAACCAGGGGTCACTCAGCGAGCGATATACACCTGGGAGGGTGACTGAGCACTCCTCAATGCCACAGTGCAAGCCAGTGAATTATAA
This sequence comes from Ornithodoros turicata, assembly GCF_037126465.1. Lineage (NCBI taxonomy): Eukaryota > Metazoa > Arthropoda > Arachnida > Ixodida > Argasidae > Ornithodoros > Ornithodoros turicata. Next base: position 123,486,648 of record NC_088201.1, read on the forward strand.
AGGGCGGAAAAGCCATTAAAGAAATAAATAAATAGCGCTAGACGTGTTTGAAATTCAGACCTACAGATTAAGATGGCTTCTATGGCTGCACGTAGAGAAACAGATACTCATTGAACGATGCGACAGCACCAGGGGACACGTGTTTCGCCGTGTTTGCGGCTCGTCAGCCCTGGGTAGCTGCGCATCGTTCGGGATTGGCAAACCAGGGGTCACTCAGCGAGCGATATACACCTGGGAGGGTGACTGAGCACTCCTCAATGCCACAGTGCAAGCCAGTGAATTATAAAGGGCGGAAAAGCCATTAAAGAAATAAATAAATAGCGCTAGACGTGTTTGAAATTCAGACCTACAGATTAAGATGGCTTCTATGGCTGCACGTAGAGAAACAGATACTCATGGAACGATGCGACAGCACCAGTGGACACGTGTTTCGCTGTGTTTGCGGCTCGTCAGCCCTGGGTAGCTGCGCATCGTTCGGGATTGGCAAACCAGGGGTCACTCAGCGAGCGATATACACCTGGGAGGGTGACTGAGCACTCCTCAATGCCACAGTGCAAGTCAGTGAATTATAAAGGGGGGGAAGCCATTAAATAAATAAATAAATGGCGCTAGACGTGTTTGAAATTCAAACTTACAGATTAAGATGGCTTCTATGGCTGCACGTAGAGAAACAGATACTCATTGAACGATGCGACAGCACCAGGGGACACGTGTTTCGCCGTGTTTGCGGCTCGTCAGCCCTGGGTAGCTGCGCATCGTTCGGGATTGGCAAACCAGGGGTCACTCAGCGAGCGATATACACCTGGGAGGGTGACTGAGCACTCCTCAATGCCACAGTGCAAGCCAGTGAATTATAAAGGGCGGAAAAGCCATTAAAGAAATAAATAAATAGCGCTAGACGTGTTTGAAATTCAGACCTACAGATTAAGATGGCTTCTATGGCTGCACGTAGAGAAACAGATACTCATTGAACGATGCGACAGCACCAGGGGACACGTGTTTCGCCGTGTTTGCGGCTCGTCAGCCCTGGGTAGCTGCGCATCGTTCGGGATTGGCAAACCAGGGGTCACTCAGCGAGCGATATACACCTGGGAGGGTGACTGAGCACTCCTCAATGCCACAGTGCAAGCCAGTGAATTATAAAGGGCGGAAAAGCCATTAAAGAAATAAATAAATAGCGCTAGACGTGTTTGAAATTCAGACCTACAGATTAAGATGGCTTCTATGGCTGCACGTAGAGAAACAGATACTCATGGAACGATGCGACAGCACCAGGGGACACGTGTTTCGCTGTGTTTGCGGCTCGTCAGCCCTGGGTAGCTGCGCATCGTTCGGGATTGGCAAACCAGGGGTCACTCAGCGAGCGATATACACCTGGGAGGGTGACTGAGCACTCCTCAATGCCACAGTGCAAGTCAGTGAATTATGAAGGGGGGGAAGCCATTAAATAAATAAATAAATGGCGCTAGACGTGTTTGAAATTCAAACTTACAGATTAAGATGGCTTCTATGGCTGCACGTAGAGAAACAGATACTCATTGAACGATGCGACAGCACCAGGGGACACGTGTTTCGCCGTGTTTGCGGCTCGTCAGCCCTGGGTAGCTGCGCATCGTTCGGGATTGGCAAACCAGGGGTCACTCAGCGAGCGATATACACCTGGGAGGGTGACTGAGCACTCCTCAATGCCACAGTGCAAGCCAGTGAATTATAAAGGGCGGAAAAGCCATTAAAGAAATAAATAAATGGCGCTAGACGTGTTTGAAATTCAAACTTACAGATTAAGATGGCTTCTATGGCTGCACGTAGAGAAACAGATACTCATGGAACGATGCGACAGCACCAGGGAACACGTGTTTCGCTGTGTTTGCGGCTCGTCAGCCCTGGGTAGCTGCGCATCGTTCGGGATTGGCAAACCAGGGGTCACTCAGCGAGCGATATACACCTGGGAGGGTGACTGAGCACTCCTCAATGCCACAGTGCAAGCCACTGAATTATAAAGGGCGGAAAAGCCATTAAAGAAATAAATAAATAGCGCTAGACGTGTTTGAAATTCAGACCTACAGATTAAGATGGCTTCTATGGCTGCACGTAGAGAAACAGATACTCATTGAACGATGCGACAGCACCAGGGGACACGTGTTTCGCCGTGTTTGCGGCTTGTCAGCCCTGGGTAGCTGCGCATCGTTCGGGATTGGCAAACCAGGGGTCACTGAGCGAGCGATATACACCTGGGAGGGTGACTGAGCACTCCTCAATGCCACAGTGCAAGCCAGTGAATTATAAAGGGCGGAAAAGCCATTAAAGAAATAAATAAATAGCGCTAGACGTGTTTGAAATTCAGACCTACAGATTAAGATGGCTTCTATGGCTGCACGTAGAGAAACAGATACTCATGGAACGATGCGACAGCACCAGGGGACACGTGTTTCGCTGTGTTTGCGGCTCGTCAGCCCTGGGTAGCTGCGCATCGTTCGGGATTGGCAAACCAGGGGTCACTCAGCGAGCGATATACACCTGGGAGGGTGACTGAGCACTCCTCAATGCCACAGTGCAAGTCAGTGAATTATAAAGGGGGGGAAGCCATTAAATAAATAAATAAATGGCGCTAGACGTGTTTGAAATTCAAACTTACAGATTAAGATGGCTTCTATGGCTGCACGTAGAGAAACAGATACTCATTGAACGATGCGACAGCACCAGGGGACACGTGTTTCGCCGTGTTTGCGGCTCGTCAGCCCTGGGTAGCTGCGCATCGTTCGGGATTGGCAAACCAGGGGTCACTCAGCGAGCGATATACACCTGGGAGGGTGACTGAGCACTCCTCAATGCCACAGTGCAAGCCAGTGAATTATAAAGGGCGGAAAAGCCATTAAAGAAATAAATAAATGGCGCTAGACGTGTTTGAAATTCAAACTTACAGATTAAGATGGCTTCTATGGCTGCACGTAGAGAAACAGATACTCATGGAACGATGCGACAGCACAAGGGAACACGTGTTTCGCTGTGTTTGCGGCTCGTCAGCCCTGGGTAGCTGCGCATCGTTCGGGATTGGCAAACCAGGGGTCACTCAGCGAGCGATATACACCTGGGAGGGTGACTGAGCACTCCTCAATGCCACAGTGCAAGCCAGTGAATTATAAAGGGCGGAAAAGCCATTAAAGAAATAAATAAATAGCGCTAGACGTGTTTGAAATTCAGACCTACAGATTAAGATGGCTTCTATGGCTGCACGTAGAGAAACAGATACTCATGGAACGATGCGACAGCACCAGGGGACACGTGTTTCGCTGTGTTTGCGGCTCGTCAGCCCTGGGTAGCTGCGCATCGTTCGGGATTGGCAAACCAGGGGTCACTCAGCGAGCGATATACACCTGGGAGGGTGACTGAGCACTCCTCAATGCCACAGTGCAAGCCAGTGAATTATAAAGGGGGGGGGGAAGCCATTAAATAAATAAATAAATGGCGATAGACGTGTTTGAAATTCAAACTTACAGATTAAGATGGCTTCTATGGCTGCACGTAGAGAAACAGATACTCATTGAACGATGCGACAGCACCAGGGGACACGTGTTTCGCCGTGTTTGCGGCTCGTCAGCCCTGGGTAGCTGCGCATCGTTCGGGATTGGCAAACCAGGGGTCACTCAGCGAGCGATATACACCTGGGAGGGTGACTGAGCACTCCTCAATGCCACAGTGCAAGCCAGTGAATTATAAAGGGCGGAAAAGCCATTAAAGAAATAAATAAATGGCGCTAGACGTGTTTGAAATTCAAACTTACAGATTAAGATGGCTTCTATGGCTGCACGTAGAGAAACAGATACTCATGGAACGATGCGACAACACCAGGGGACACGTGTTTCGCTGTGTTTGCGGCTCGTCAGCCCTGGGTAGCTGCGCATCGTTCGGGATTGGCAAACCAGGGGTCACTCAGCGAGCGATATACACCTGGGAGGGTGACTGAGCACTCCTCAATGCCACAGTGCAAGCCAGTGAATTATAAAGGGGGGGAAGCCATTAAATAAATAAATAAATGGCGCTAGATGTGTTTGAAATTCAAACTTACAGAATAAGATGGCTTCTATGGCTGCACGTAGAGAAACAGATACTCATTGAACGATGCGACAGCACCAGGGGACACGTGTTTCGCCGTGTTTGCGGCTCGTCAGCCCTGGGTAGCTGCGCATCGTTCGGGATTGGCAAACCAGGGGTCACTCAGCGAGCGATATACACCTGGGAGGGTGACTGAGCACTCCTCAATGCCACAGTGCAAGCCAGTGAATTATAAAGGGCGGAAAAGCCATTAAAGAAATAAATAAATGGCGCTAGCAGTGTTTGAAATTCAAACTTACAGATTAAGATGGCTTCTATGGCTGCACGTAGAGAAACAGATACTCATTGAACGATGCGACAGCACCAGGGGACACGTGTTTCGCCGTGTTTGCGCTCGTCAGCCCTCGGTAGCTGCGCATCGTTCGGGATTGGCAAACCAGGGGTCACTCAGCGAGCGATATACATCTGGGAGGGTGACTGAGCACTCCCAAATGCCACAGTGCAAGCCAGTGAATTATAAAGGGGGGAAGCCATTAAAGAAATAAATAAATGGCGCTAGACGTGTTTGAAATTCAAACTTACAGATTAAGATGGCTTCTATGGCTGCACGTAGAGAAACAGATACTCATGGAACGATGCGACAGCACCAGGGGACACGTGTTTCGCTGTGTTTGCGGCTCGTCAGCCCTGGGTAGCTGCGCATCGTTCGGGATTGGCAAACCAGGGGTCACTCAGCGAGCGATATACACCTGGGAGGTTGACTGAGCACTCCTCAATGCCACAGTGCAAGCCAGTAAATTATAAAGGGGGGGAAGCCATTAAAGAAATAAATAAATGGCGCTAGACGTGTTTGAAATTCAAACTTACAGATTAAGATGGCTTCTATGGCTGCACGTAGAGAAACAGATACTCATGGAACGATGCGACAGCACCAGTGGACACGTGTTTCGCTGTGTTTGCGGCTCGTCAGCCCTGGGTAGCTGCGCATCGTTCGGGATTGGCAAACCAGGGGTCACTCAGCGAGCGATATACACCTGGGAGGTTGACTGAGCACTCCTCAATGCCACAGTGCAAGCCAGTAAATTATAAAGGGGGGGAAGCCATTAAAGAAATAAATAAATGGCGCTAGACGTGTTTGAAATTCAAACTTACAGATTAAGATGGCTTCTATGGCTGCACGTAGAGAAACAGATACTCATTGAACGATGCGACAGCACCAGGGGACACGTGTTTCGCCGTGTTTGCGGCTCGTCAGCCCTGGGTAGCTGCGCATCGTTCGGGATTGGCAAACCAGGGGTCACTCAGCGAGCGATATACACCTGGGAGGGTGACTGAGCACTCCTCAATGCCACAGTGCAAGTCAGTGAATTATGAAGGGGGGGAAGCCATTAAATAAATAAATAAATGGCGCTAGACGTGTTTGAAATTCAAACTTACAGATTAAGATGGCTTCTATGGCTGCACGTAGAGAAACAGATACTCATTGAACGATGCGACAGCACCAGGGGACACGTGTTTCGCCGTGTTTGCGGCTCGTCAGCCCTGGGTAGCTGCGCATCGTTCGGGATTGGCAAACCAGGGGTCACTCAGCGAGCGATATACACCTGGGAGGGTGACTGAGCACTCCTCAATGCCACAGTGCAAGCCAGTGAATTATAAAGGGCGGAAAAGCCATTAAAGAAATAAATAAATGGCGCTAGACGTGTTTGAAATTCAAACTTACAGATTAAGATGGCTTCTATGGCTGCACGTAGAGAAACAGATACTCATGGAACGATGCGACAGCACCAGGGAACACGTGTTTCGCTGTGTTTGCGGCTCGTCAGCCCTGGGTAGCTGCGCATCGTTCGGGATTGGCAAACCAGGGGTCACTCAGCGAGCGATATACACCTGGGAGGGTGACTGAGCACTCCTCAATTCCACAGTGCAAGCCACTGAATTATAAAGGGCGGAAAAGCCATTAAAGAAATAAATAAATAGCGCTAGACGTGTTTGAAATTCAGACCTACAGATTAAGATGGCTTCTATGGCTGCACGTAGAGAAACAGATACTCATTGAACGATGCGACAGCACCAGGGGACACGTGTTTCGCCGTGTTTGCGGCTTGTCAGCCCTGGGTAGCTGCGCATCGTTCGGGATTGGCAAACCAGGGGTCACTCAGCGAGCGATATACACCTGGGAGGGTGACTGAGCACTCCTCAATGCCACAGTGCAAGCCAGTGAATTATAAAGGGCGGAAAAGCCATTAAAGAAATAAATAAATAGCGCTAGACGTGTTTGAAATTCAGACCTACAGATTAAGATGGCTTCTATGGCTGCACGTAGAGAAACAGATACTCATGGAACGATGCGACAGCACCAGGGGACACGTGTTTCGCTGTGTTTGCGGCTCGTCAGCCCTGGGTAGCTGCGCATCGTTCGGGATTGGCAAACCAGGGGTCACTCAGCGAGCGATATACACCTGGGAGGGTGACTGAGCACTCCTCAATGCCACAGTGCAAGTCAGTGAATTATAAAGGGGGGGAAGCCATTAAATAAATAAATAAATGGCGCTAGACGTGTTTGAAATTCAAACTTACAGATTAAGATGGCTTCTATGGCTGCACGTAGAGAAACAGATACTCATTGAACGATGCGACAGCACCAGGGGACACGTGTTTCGCCGTGTTTGCGGCTCGTCAGCCCTGGGTAGCTGCGCATCGTTCGGGATTGGCAAACCAGGGGTCACTCAGCGAGCGATATACACCTGGGAGGGTGACTGAGCACTCCTCAATGCCACAGTGCAAGCCAGTGAATTATAAAGGGCGGAAAAGCCATTAAAGAAATAAATAAATGGCGCTAGACGTGTTTGAAATTCAAACTTACAGATTAAGATGGCTTCTATGGCTGCACGTAGAGAAACAGATACTCATGGAACGATGCGACAGCACAAGGGAACACGTGTTTCGCTGTGTTTGCGGCTCGTCAGCCCTGGGTAGCTGCGCATCGTTCGGGATTGGCAAACCAGGGGTCACTCAGCGAGCGATATACACCTGGGAGGGTGACTGAGCACTCCTCAATGCCACAGTGCAAGCCAGTGAATTATAAAGGGCGGAAAAGCCATTAAAGAAATAAATAAATAGCGCTAGACGTGTTTGAAATTCAGACCTACAGATTAAGATGGCTTCTATGGCTGCACGTAGAGAAACAGATACTCATGGAACGATGCGACAGCACCAGGGGACACGTGTTTCGCTGTGTTTGCGGCTCGTCAGCCCTGGGTAGCTGCGCATCGTTCGGGATTGGCAAACCAGGGGTCACTCAGCGAGCGATATACACCTGGGAGGGTGACTGAGCACTCCTCAATGCCACAGTGCAAGCCAGTGAATTATAAAGGGGGGGGGAAGCCATTAAATAAATAAATAAATGGCGATAGACGTGTTTGAAATTCAAACTTACAGATTAAGATGGCTTCTATGGCTGCACGTAGAGAAACAGATACTCATTGAACGATGCGACAGCACCAGGGGACACGTGTTTCGCCGTGTTTGCGGCTCGTCAGCCCTGGGTAGCTGCGCATCGTTCGGGATTGGCAAACCAGGGGTCACTCAGCGAGCGATATACACCTGGGAGGGTGACTGAGCACTCCTCAATGCCACAGTGCAAGCCAGTGAATTATAAAGGGCGGAAAAGCCATTAAAGAAATAAATAAATGGCGCTAGACGTGTTTGAAATTCAAACTTACAGATTAAGATGGCTTCTATGGCTGCACGTAGAGAAACAGATACTCATGGAACGATGCGACAACACCAGGGGACACGTGTTTCGCTGTGTTTGCGGCTCGTCAGCCCTGGGTAGCTGCGCATCGTTCGGGATTGGCAAACCAGGGGTCACTCAGCGAGCGATATACACCTGGGAGGGTGACTGAGCACTCCTCAATGCCACAGTGCAAGCCAGTGAATTATAAAGGGGGGAAGCCATTAAATAAATAAATAAATGGCGCTAGATGTGTTTGAAATTCAAACTTACAGAATAAGATGGCTTCTATGGCTGCACGTAGAGAAACAGATACTCATTGAACGATGCGACAGCACCAGGGGACACGTGTTTCGCCGTGTTTGCGGCTCGTCAGCCCTGGGTAGCTGCGCATCGTTCGGGATTGGCAAACCAGGGGTCACTCAGCGAGCGATATACACCTGGGAGGGTGACTGAGCACTCCTCAATGCCACAGTGCAAGCCAGTGAATTATAAAGGGCGGAAAAGCCATTAAAGAAATAAATAAATGGCGCTAGCAGTGTTTGAAATTCAAACTTACAGATTAAGATGGCTTCTATGGCTGCACGTAGAGAAACAGATACTCATTGAACGATGCGACAGCACCAGGGGACACGTGTTTCGCCGTGTTTGCGCTCGTCAGCCCTCGGTAGCTGCGCATCGTTCGGGATTGGCAAACCAGGGGTCACTCAGCGAGCGATATACATCTGGGAGGGTGACTGAGCACTCCTCAATGCCACAGTGCAAGCCAGTGAATTATAAAGGGGGGAAGCCATTAAAGAAATAAATAAATGGCGCTAGACGTGTTTGAAATTCAAACTTACAGATTAAGATGGCTTCTATGGCTGCACGTAGAGAAACAGATACTCATGGAACGATGCGACAGCACCAGGGGACACGTGTTTCGCTGTGTTTGCGGCTCGTCAGCCCTGGGTAGCTGCGCATCGTTCGGGATTGGCAAACCAGGGGTCACTCAGCGAGCGATATACACCTGGGAGGTTGACTGAGCACTCCTCAATGCCACAGTGCAAGCCAGCAAATTATAAAGGGGGGGAAGCCATTAAAGAAATAAATAAATGGCGCTAGACGTGTTTGAAATTCAAACTTACAGATTAAGATGGCTTCTATGGCTGCACGTAGAGAAACAGATACTCATGGAACGATGCGACAGCACCAGGGGACACGTGTTTCGCTGTGTTTGCGGCTCGTCAGCCCTGGGTAGCTGCGCATCGTTCGGGATTGGCAAACCAGGGGTCACTCAGCGAGCGATATACACCTGGGAGGTTGACTGAGCACTCCTCAATGCCACAGTGCAAGCCAGTAAATTATAAAGGGGGGGAAGCCATTAAAGAAATAAATAAATGGCGCTAGACGTGTTTGAAATTCAAACTTACAGATTAAGATGGCTTCTATGGCTGCACGTAGAGAAACAGATACTCATTGAACGATGCGACAGCACCAGGGGACACGTGTTTCGCCGTGTTTGCGGCTCGTCAGCCCTGGGTAGCTGCGCATCGTTCGGGATTGGCAAACCAGGGGTCACTCAGCGAGCGATATACACCTGGGAGGGTGACTGAGCACTCCTCAATGCCACAGTGCAAGCCAGTGAATTATAAATGGCGGAAAAGCCATTAAAGAAATAAGTAAATGGCGCTAGACGTGTTTGAAATTCAAACTTACAGATTAAGATGGCTTCTATGGCTGCACGTAGAGAAACAGATACTCATGGAACGATGCGACAGCACCAGGGGACACGTGTTTCGCCGTGTTTGCGGCTCGTCAGCCCTGGGTAGCTGCGCATCGTTCGGGATTGGCAAACCAGGGGTCACTCAGCGAGCGATATACACCTGGGAGGGTGACTGAGCACTCCTCAATGCCACAGTGCAAGCCAGTGAATTATAAAGGGCGGAAAAGCCATTAAAGAAATAAATAAATGGCGCTAGACGTGTTTGAAATTCAAACTTACAGATTAAGATGGCTTCTATGGCTGCACGTAGAGAAACAGATACTCACTGAACGATGCGACAGCACCAGGGGACACGTGTTTCGCCGTGTTTGCGCTCGTCAGCCCTCGGTATCTGCGCATCGTTTGGGATTGGCAAACCAGGGGTCACTCAGCGAGCGATATACACCTGGGAGGGTGACTGAGCACTCCTCAATGCCACAGTGCAAGCCAGTGAATTATAAAGGGGGGGAAGCCATTAAAGAAATAAATAAATGGCGCTAGACGTGTTTGAAATTCAAACTTACAGATTAAGATGGCTTCTATGGCTGCACGTAGAGAAACAGATACTCATGGAACGATGCGACAGCACCAGGGGACACGTGTTTCGCTGTGTTTGCGGTTCGTCAGCCCTGGGTAGCTGCGCATCGTTCGGGATTGGCAAACCAGGGGTCACTCAGCGAGCGATATACACCTGGGAGGTTGACTGAGCACTCCTCAATGCCACAGTGCAAGCCAGTAAATTATAAAGGGGGGGAAGCCATTAAAGAAATAAATAAATGGCGCTAGACGTGTTTGAAATTCAAACTTACAGATTAAGATGGCTTCTATGGCTGCACGTAGAGAAACAGATACTGATGGAACGATGCGACAGCACCAGGGGACACGTGTTTCGCTGTGTTTGCGGCTCGTCAGCCCTGGGTAGCTGTGCATCGTTCGGGATTGGCAAACCAGTGGTCACTCAGCGAGCGATGTACACCTGGGAGGGTGACTGAGCACTCCTCAATGCCACAGTGCAAGCCAGTGAATTATAAAGGGGGGGGGGAAGCCATTAAAGAAATAAATAAATGGCGCTAGACGTGTTTGAAATTCAAACTTGCAGATTAAGATGGCTTCTATGGCTGCACGTAGAGAAACAGATACTCATTGAACGATGTGACAGCACCAGGGGACACGTGTTTCGCCGTGTTTGCGGCTCGTCAGCCCTCGGTAGCTGCGCATCGTTCGGGATTGGCAAACCAGGGGTCACTCAGCGAGCGATATACACCTGGGAGGGTGACTGAGCACTCCTCAATGCCACAGTGCAAGCCTGTGAATTATAAAGGGGGGAAAAGCCATTAAAGAAATAAATAAATGACGCTAGACGTCACACGTAGCTCTGTAGCTGCACGTTGAGCATATGTTTACAGCTACAGAGCTTCGGGTATTTTTTTACTTTTTATATGTACTTGCTGGCTTGCACTGCGGCCTCCACAGGTGGCGTCGTCACCGTGGAACATTGACGTCTCGCCGAGACGCACTGTTGTGCCGACCCAAGATCGTGTGACTTCCCTACGCCAGGCTGACGAGCTCCAAGTAGAGCGAAACAGCTGTCCTTGGCTGGGAGTGCACGATCAAATTGTAAACATATGCTCAACGTGCAGCTGGACGTGTCACTGGACGTGAGAGGAATCGACTGATCACATCGGACGTAAAACAAAGTGTTTGGGATTAACGCGGAATTCGCTAATTATGACAGTCATCCATTCCTCACGTATATACCGAATGCATACGTGTACTAGCCGCACGTATAAATTAAAAACAAAGCGTAGTCGTCCATTCCCAACATATATACCCCGATTGGCTTATCATGTTTTCGAAAACGTTATCGTGAGATTACGTTTTCATAAAATCCTATATTAGGAAGCTTTCGTGCATCGTATGACACCGCCTTTGCGTACGTTATAACGTGGTGATTCTGCGGAGTGCGCTAAGCTCAGAATTCTCGGGGAAAGCTTTCAGGGTTGTGAATTCTTTGGTTGTTACTATCGTCTCTCATCGTCGTCGTATTTGTGATGTATGCGTCTTCACTATCGTTTACACCGCATTTCCCGGCCGCCTCCAACTTCTTCAGATGGGCGTATGCATGTAATAGTACACGAATCAATTACAACTTTACTTCATTCCGGTATAGATCCGTTTTTGTCCCCAGCCTCGAATTTTTAAGTTATAGATTTTCTAGCACGTTTACGAAATATTGGCCATGCTTCCAGCGGAAACAGCTCTCGTAGTTGCCTCAAACGGAGAAAATGAAGCGTTGCGCGTCTATGCCGGTGATTCAGGTTTCCGTGATAGCGTTTGTGTGTCATGTTGCACTTGCGTTTAGTGTTCCTTCGAGTGACACTTTTCTTTTTTCAGGCTTAACTGGTGACACTTCGATCCGAATATTTCCGGTAAGGAAATTTCGAATTATTCGTAGCACCAGGTGTTCGTTTGTGGCCGCTGGAATTCGAAGCAAAGAATGCCACTGCTTCAAGTTCCTGCTGCGTTTCATTTATGCTCTTTAACGTATGAAATCAACTCCTGTGGTACCTCGTGCTCAAACTCTTATTTGTGTTTACATTCATTTTGCCTATATAATACGAAAAAAAAAAGCGATTGTCGAAACGTAAACGTGCAATGTTCATCATACAGACTCTTGCACCAAATAGCGCATACATGTTAATAATCACACATAAGATATAAGAACGTAACTATATACATAATAACAATTACACATATTTCGAAAATAATTGAATTGTCGAAAGCGTAAATGTCCTAAGTTCATCAGCACACAAAATGGCATACCAAAGAGCTTAGGTGTGAAGAGGGCTCCCGGCTTCACAAACACGCACGCACGCACACAACGAGCGTTGCGTGTAGACATACAAAAGTGTGTTCACAACTACAGAAATCCATATTTCTCTAGGTTAACAATTATCCATTGCAAAGCACCAGGAAGGGAACGCGGCCTCTTCGAAACGCCTCCGCGCCGGTCCCGCCCTTGTTGCTGACACTTCCTGTGCTCTTTGGTGACCCTTCCTGGTGCGGAGTTGGCTTAACCTAACCCAAGCTAGGCTTAACCTGACCTACACTGTTGCAAAGTTAAAAAGAAACAGCTTGTGTCAATGCAGCAACAACGGAAATCTACTACAACCGAAAAGCTTACAAGAAGCAATACTAAGAAAACGTCATCTCCGTGGAAGTGGCCTAAACAGTTTCAACAGGATGACAGATAATTTCAAGATATTGGCTTTGCACAACGGCGCGCATGGCAGGTATGATCTGATTTCCGGGCCAACACCCAATAACCTTTTCGGTGGAGTATGGCCATTATCCAGGTGGGCCAGCGATGACATAAGGGTACAAGGGTGTGCACTGTACCTCGGGCAGTCTTGGAGTGTATGATCCACGTCTTCAACTACACACCAAAGGAACTAAGAAGTACACTGGAATCACATTTGAACACAGCGCATGAATGAGAGAGAGTGCAGAGGTGTTTCATATAAGTTTGTTTCAATGGAAGGAACACTTGCCTATCACTATCGGCTGTTACAGCCGGCTGTTACTGAACAGATAGCACTATCAGCTACGGTAGATCCCAACGTAGATGTCGTATGTATGTGTGAACTAGCCGCACGTAAAAGAAGGCGTTTGCGCTTGACAGTATGTTGCTACCCAAGCAGTACAATCTACTGAAAGTCGAGTGCAATAGGGGTAGACGATATGTGTCTTACCGATGTTCTTTAGTTTCACGAGTCTATTCAAGGCCTTCCACCTACCCGTGCACCCTTACTGCACTCGACTTTCAGTACATTTTGCTGCTTGGGTAATTCCAACAGTGGAACATTCCCCTCCCCACGTAGATATCGTATGTATCTGTGAACTAACCGCAGACGCAACAAAAACTATGCATAGTATCGCAAAAGAAATAGTCGAAAAAAAAAAAGAAAATTGCGCGTTAACCCCGCCGGCTTCATTGTCGCAATGAAGTGCACTCGAAATGTGCTTCTAGAGGAGGAAGTGTCCCCGCCTTCATTTGTTTTGCCTTCTTTGTGATAAGACGGTTGTCACCAGCATCAAGCCCAAACCGAGTGAAGGAATGCAAAACAACAGGCGGGAACTCCTCCTCCTCTCCCCGCACCTTCCATGCGCACCTCTTTGCGGCAATCAAGCTGGCGGGGCTAAAGCGGAATTTTTACTGTTTTTTTAACTATTTCTGTTGCGATACTGTGCATAGGTTTTGTTGGGACTGTGGTTATCCGTGGAAGGCTTCATATTTCTGTTAAAAAAAAGTTAAGTTCGTTTGCCAATTTTCAAAGTTCAGTTGAACAAGATGAATTTCCCTCAGTTAAATATTGTCCAAAGCCTCCCTAAACGACGGCAAAAGTTTCCAGAAGGTAAATACCGGAAATCCCACAATCCTCCGGCGAGTAAGTGGCCGGTTATAATTTTTCATCACTTCAGGTGAAACATCCTGTGTACATAGCGTAAATGCATGAATATTAACATATACAACATGTATGGCAGGGTTGTTAGAGATGCTTTTAAAAGTAACTTTGGAACAGTTAGAGATCCTCAAAAATATAATTAGTGCTTTGACAGTTTAGTTTTACCAATTGAATTAGTTTGCCCAGCAGCAACTACTTTTCCTTCCACTCCGCTGCTGGTTTCTACAGGGATCTTTATGTGTGTACTCGCATTTTTGAACCTTTTGTTCCGTCGAAGGAGCAGAGCCTTTTCAAAAACAATTGTCATTGATGCGGGATCGGAGGTTCGTAGTCACAAGACGCACTAACTAACAGCCTCTCAACCGCGACACAGCTTGGCAGTCCAGTGTTGTACTTCAGAAACATAGACTTGAGTGCTGGGAAGGGCTGCAAAGTAACTAACGTCTTCTAATGTCGTTGAGGCTGTGTATTTTACAAACTCCTGTTTCCACACGGAAACGATGTTTTTGTTGTACGTCATGAAAAAGTGTGTCACAAGCCACACCGTCGCTATCAGCAGAACTATACTGCGTGCACATAGCTCAATTTCTCCATTTCTCGCTCCAGCAACTGCCACCCACGACACCAACTACTCTGCTCTAAACAATGGTTTGAATCGTGTGTGCAACAACGCAGCCACAATTAATCTTTCATCTGACAGCATTAAGTGATACCGCTCCCTCATTACTACATTGCAGGTTCTCTACAAGAAGTGCTGAGTTTTCATGCATCACGGGGGCTTTGTTTGAAGCATGTTTATGGTCGGAAGAAAGTATCTCTCATACATTACATACGGGACTCCCTTCGCAATAAAATTAATAGTTGTGCTGCTGGTGTCATGACGTGTACATGCTGCAGCGGCTAAGGCGTGTTCTACCCTGTTTAGTTTGGGAGTGACTATCACGGTTCCTAACACAGTTAGATCGTTTCTGGGGTAGGTTGCGGTACCGGCACATGGGTTGCAAGAGAAGCGCATCACAAGCCTCCCATATGTCTTCCTTCCTTTTCCCTTCTGATAAACATATCATGTCTTCGATATGTTGCGGTAGGTTGGTGCAAGCCTCCGAGAGGGTGAGGACACTTGGCCAGTAGACCGAACTATGGCGAGCCCGAAAACTATGGTACTGAAGGGGATGTCGCCGAAATAAACTATTTGAATATAAAGCGCAGAGGTAGTTGGCTATGACATGCGCACGGGTGCTGCAACTGCAAGGATGTAACCCGCAGAAGGGACAAGTTAGGGTTAGTTCGTTATTCCGTGCCGCCTGCTGTTACAGGGCGGTTGCTGATAATTTGTGTGGTAATTTATTGAGGAGAGGGTGGTGACGATTCCTGTATGCTTGTTGTTTTATGAGGGTGCAAACGTGATCAATAAACGTGATCATAACCCATAGCGCAGGTTCCGTGATTGCTGGTTTTTATTTTTTAGTTTGTTATTTAGTGCATCACTTTCCAAAGCCTGTCCTGAACATGACTTGTGGAACTACTTTATGTAACAGTTGCAAGTTTTCAAATAGACGTTTCGTTTCTTGGTGGTTTCTGATTGTTCATCCGGCCTTTCTTCAGCTCGGTCTTCCGACTTTGCGGCCTCGGCGTGAAATTTGGCGACAAGTGGCAGCAGCGCCTATATACCTGGCCTTCCCCTTGTCGTTCGCCGTCCACGCGGATGCCGTGCTGTGAATTAACCTTTGGTTTTTGGCCTTCTGTTCGGCGTTGCGATCTTTCGACCTTGTATGTTTCGGCCTGCTGATTGTTTGACCTACTGAATTTACGCCTTTTGGTAAGCTGCGACGGGGACGACGCGCAGTATAGATGTTTTATGGCCCTATTTCCTTTTTTTTTTCTTTTTGTCTCGGATTCTTGGAATCCGTCTGCGTTTGAACGATAAAACTTGACGGGTGGATGAGCAATGCCAAGCATAAACGCAGCCGTGGAGGCGTTGCAAATAGAGCTCTAGAGGAAGAAGTGTCATGAAAAGCAAAAAAAGGGGAAAAAAGAAAGGATAACGCAGGCAACTGGAGAGCCACGCACGAAAACTGGTTGTGAAGAACATGGCACATGATCGGGCAGTTTCAGAGACAGACGCACAGGGCCAATTTGGCCCAGACAGGCGGACTTTTCCGACGGACTTTACTGGAGGCTCTCGCCACAATTCTCCCAAAAGTCGACCCAAGGACGGACGCTAAACCCACGTTTCCTTCTCCTTGCTGCTGTCCTGTCTACACCTGCCTACGACCTCGCGCCCTTCATAAGCACAGTTGCTTCGCAGAGGTGACACGGAATTAAAACAAAAATGTTTCAGGGAAAATAGTCTCCTCACTGTTCTGTTCGAGGGACATTTTCCCCTTGGGTGATTATTTTCGGAGACATACCTTCAGGGGTGTTTTTATTGGACCCTCCAGAAATGTTGATCACTCTGTAGAACGCAGATGTCACGAAAAGACCATTGTACGCATTTATCATACAGAATCCAATGTCCTTCAACGGTATGAAGTGCTTTATTTCATGCAACACGGCAGTGCTGGGCTCGACTCCTCCCATGGTTAAACACATACACTCCATGCATTCGTTGAGTTTTCTTTTTTCATTCATGTCGTATTGCTTCGGATACCATCGTATGACCTCCATAGTATGTGCCAACACCGTGGAACACTCATTTCTGATTCAGACACACTGCATTCTCCCACCTAAAAGGACGCGATTTCTCTAACCCGTCCTGAAGATCCCCATCGTGTAGCCTGAGGGCTCACACGTGTCCCAGAGTACGAGGGAACCCCCCTCTCCTGCATCATAATCACGTTTCCCCACCCTTTTTTCACCCTTTCCCTTTGTGCACCGTGCCACCACCTCCGAAGAGTCTTACTTCACCTTTACCAAGCATCGCCTTTACCTCTCCTAAAAGGGGTTGCAACTAGGGTTGTCAATCCGGAGCCATTTGTAGAGGCTCCGTTCACGTTTGTAGAGTTCACCATCCCAAATTTGTGACGACACCATCGCGCAGCACTACCTCCGGCACACACGGCCCGCCTTCACTCCTACCGCATGTCGGTACTCTTCACTCCTCTTCTCACGGTTCTCACTGTCGGCCGCGACACTCGAGTCTTGCGCTCACCTGCCGGTCGCGGCAGTCGCGGCAGCCGACGCCTTGGCACGCTTCAGCCCGTCTCGGCAACTCACTCACTCCACCTGGGACTCTCGAGCTTCGGTTCCCGTGCCGGTCGCGGCACCCCAGGACCACGACACCGAGCGCCTCATTCTCTCTCGCTCGTCGGTACCTGACGGATCGCTGTTCCCGTCTCCATCCTCTGTGAAATTCCGCGAACGTGTGCCGTGCCCCTGTTCGACCACACGTCACCACGTCTGCACGTCTACCACGGTCGCCCTCAACAGCAACTTTTCCGAGACGCGTTACCTGGACTCCAGCTGTAGCGGACGCTGGACGACGACAACGACGACAACGATGGCCACGCGCATGGAGCACCCGCTTCTCAGTTCCACCGGCGCGGCCATGGAGATAGGCCACCGTCACCGCCTCTCCGTGGCATACCATCATCGCCGGTTGGGACTCATGTAGAGGAAGACCACCGTCCTCTACACCATTCTTGCAGTCCAGGGATTTCGGGATTTTTTGCTATCAATTCCTGGATCACGGGACGGTATTTCGGGATCGTGACGAGTTCAGATGGTGCTTCCAATATAGTCTTGCGCGGACAGAATTATCTGACCCGCATCCGACCTGCATACGACCCGTACTCGCAAGTTAAAATCCGCACCCGACCCGCAACCCGCGTCCAGTTACAAATTGAGACCTGCATCCGCCCGCGGCCCGCATATTTTTTCCAGAGGTTACCCGCACCCGACCCACTACTCGCATCGGTGTGAACGTTGACGAGTAAACCGAGAGTACTCCCTGGTCAATGCCTGGTAATTAGATGTGTCTGTGTCATGGTTTCTTGTACGACATCAGCGCAGTGGTCAAAAAAGTGGAAATGCGTGTTACTTTGTGGTTGTCAGTGATGATAGGAAACAACACCGTCGCTGCGTGCTTATCACATTGTACAATGATAAAGCACGACCTGAGAAAGCATATTGCGTTGAGGGTGGTGTCTCCCTGTTCCGAGCGAACTTTTGTGCAAATACCGGCTGCCGAACTGAAGGTCCGTTCAGCTTCAGCGCTAGAAGTAACGACACTCAGGAAATACCTGTACGCACTTGTAGGCAGCGGTCCTACCTTCTGTCATAAGACGTGCCGTTTCCTTACGAAGGAGTGAGTCTTTGCCTGATGACCTACAGGTGTTTCACTTTCATGTCATATTTGCCCTCACAGAATCCCGGGACTTCGGGACGTCAAAAATTGGTCGGGCTCCCGGGATTTCGGGATATCGCGATTGACAACTCTAGTTGCAACACTTTGCCCATGAAAGAACTGATGTTCTGAGGCTGGAACAACATAGAAGGGACAAACACATACAAAGCCCTTCTATGTTGTTCCAGCCTCAGAACATCAGTTCTTTCATGTTCAACAGTTGCCGCCTGCGTCGATCCCGTCGTATGAATGTGTGTATGAGTGAGCAAAAATGTAAGAGTGAAAGGAGGATGAGTGAGGGAGAGTGGCTGGTTTGTCCCTTCAGATGACGTACCTTGGAAGTCGCTGAATAGGCGTGTTAGCTTAGCTCAATTGGTAGAGCCCTGGACCGGCAATCCAGAAGATGTGGGTTCGAATCCTACACCTGGCTAACCTTTTCAGTGACTTTCGTCTTTCAACTTTGCCCATGTTATTCCGGATAAATATAAAACATTGATATTTGTATCGCATATGCATTCCCAGGTGTACAACAATAAGTGCAATAGACGAGTAAGAAAAACGTCACCGCGAACCTGAAACTAAACAGGCAGTGACGTCCTTTCAGGAATGTCTGCCAGTGAGGCGGCCCGTGAAAGGGTCAGGTGGTTACGGGAATCAATAGGAATGGCCGATATCCCCGCTGCACTGATGGAAAAGCTCAGTGGATAGAGTTTGTTCAAGCGTCGGTGTTCCCATTATCTAGATGTAGAAAATAATTATTTTTCCGTTCAGTAATACGGAATGTAGTACAATGCGGACATGATATTGATAAGCGTAGGATAAGCTTTACTGCCTCAAATGGGTCTATATTTGCCACATCAAGTGCAACAACGTTGAATACAGTGTTCCTATAGACCAACGGAGGCCGCCAACCCGCAGATACTGTTATTTCAGTGTCACACGGACTACCAATCATATTTTGTCAGAAAGGACAAAATATACTTCCGTATTCGGTCTAGCGAAATTGTGGAATTTCGGAACATGAAAATATGCTCGAGACTATACACTGTTTCCGCAACATAGACAATGGGCTCAATACGACGCTGCCTGTAGAGATGTGGAATACCACCCAGGCGACCTGTCTTGCTTTGGAAACCAGATCATAAGGTTTGCCTTTCAGCAAAGCTCATCCGCCGCTACTTCCGCATATACAAGTCCTTCGAAAGGCTTCTCCTGCTGACTACGTTGTTCAGGATTCCAACTCCATACGACCCCGAGTTCGGTGATCTTCCAATGCGGACATTGTGCACGCCTCCTGCCTCAAGACATGCCACAGAACCTCTGATTGATAGGAATGATCGATACCTCCACAGGGGGTATTTCTGCATCTTGACAGAAAAGCGGGTGCCGTAGCTCATATTCCTGCTGAGCGCTATAAGACGAGGACTTAAGAAGAAACACAACACATGCGCTAGCTCATGGCTGGAACCACGGTGCCAGTTCGGATCAGTCTTACTGCACCTTCCCCTAGGCACTCTCCCGCCAAGCTCCGTAAAGAGCCACAATTTGCAGCATACGGCTAAGGCGTCCGGAATGATGCTATACTTGATAAGATACATTGAAGCGACGTGCTATCATTCAGTTATCGTTTCTTGAACTTTTGCTCCGACATCCACAGTGGCCGCTAACACCGTGAAACACTGATGTATCCACAGAAAGAAGCACACCGCACACGTCCACCCTAAAACAGGTCGTTTCGGTGAACAGTGCTAAAGAGCCTCACTTTTGGAGAGTCTGGACTGGATAGTGGAATATTTGGTAAGCAAACATATACCTTGCATTCGTCCCCTGAGATTCGGCGTATTTATGTCTGTATCAGTATATTTTGTGTACCTACCTCTGAAAAAACAAAGAAAAACACAAAGCAAGTTAAAAACAAGGGAAGTTAAGAAAATGGTGAAAACCTCACGACTAGTTCTTTGAGCGATGCCAGAGTAATCCAGTATAACAGCATAATAAGTGTCGAGTAGAAAGCACTTCACTCACTTCAAGTTACGGCTGTCATACGGACTTACTTAGTTGCACCTTCAAGGAGTGATATTTGCGCTTAGTGTCATTCGGGTGGTGTCACATGGCATCTTTCAGCGACACTCTGCAGAACGTGCGCTGAAGATTTAGTGGGTTCCCCAAACTCACTTCTCTTCACTTCACTGCTCCAAGTATGTAACCTCGACAACAGACTTTGAGGTACAAATAAAAATACTGAGGAAAAGCAAAATAGCCTGTCAACCACAATATGTTTAAACTACTAACGTGAACATCGTGCTCATTTGACTTAAGTTCAGTGCAACATTGTACCGAAAGAACATGTACTTACTCTCGTTAACAGCCTGTTAAAACTTCGCGGGCTAGCGATCTGTTCGCAGTTATATTTATTGTGGTATTTACTGGGTGTTTTCTCTAATGTGTACAGAAATTATATTTAAAGCGAGCGATAAAAGAAAAGCAAGTGGTACTTTTCTGCTACTTGAGTAAGAAGTAAGGTACTGCTTCACTAGTAGCACCTGTTTCTTAGTCAAGTACCTGAAAAGTAGCGCTCGTTTCTCTTTTATTGCTCGCTCTAAATACAATTTCTGGACACGTTAGAGCAAACACCCTGTATTTGAGGCCAATATGTTTAACATAATATTGGCCTCAAAACGATTGCAAAACGATTTTCGGGGAGTGTTTCTAAATCAAAGAAAGATATTCTTATGAAAGAATCGTGGCGCACGCCTAGAAATATTGCCGTCCTTCATTCTCATCTATCACCATTGCCATCAAAGTGCTGTGACACCTACGCCGCGTAGCACGAATGTATAGTGAAAGTGACATTCGCTTGGAACGAGTGTACTTGACGAAAATGTCACTAAAGTTAGTAAGTGTGTGGAAGTATAACTACACTTGACGAATGATCCCTTCTCGTCCTTGAGCATGTAGAGGTCGCTGCAAACTGTGTCAGCGAAACAAGCGAGCTTCCTTATATGCTTGGTTCAGTACACACGAAATATACGTTCACTAGCTGAATATATCAAGCTGCGTGCAACTTACACTAGCATAGAACATAGCCATGTATGAGATGAGCTCTGAGTCCTTGAGGGTTCCTGAGTGTGCGTAGTCTGTGACCACAAAAAGCTCCGGGTAGATAATCGACGGATATTTGAAGGAGGTCGGCCCATCCTCACCTGCATTTCAGGCGGAAACTCTAGTGATTCAAAAGGAAGCTACGCCGGAGAAAGATTTAGACGAATGCAAAAACATACGTGGTTCTGTTTTGAGGTTTCTGCCTTCCAGAGCCCAGAGCGCTGAAAAAAAAAAAAAAAAACGATGTACCATTATACACCACGCTACACGTCGCAGTAAGCATACACAAGATCAAGAAGTTTCACTATTCTGCTGAAATCAGTCCCGTCATTCGCTCCAGGTTTTTGGGCCATTCTGGAAGCGTTATGCTGCCAGGAATTGGTTGTGCACTTCATTTGCATATAATTATTATCTCATTAGTAAAGGGAACCATGCGAGTCGTATCAATAACATCAGAATGGTAAAACACTGCGTTGGTTGAAGCGGGAAGGCATATCGTATTGATCATACATACTCTGATGGCAACCAGTTGCTCATAATGTTCCGTTCCATTTCGTCTTACGTGTATATCTTATCCGAATTATTATCATTACTGCTGTGTTCGAATATCCCACTGGAATGAGAATGACGAAAACTGTTCGGAAGCAGCATAAGCACTGTCGTTGCAGGCCAATCTCTGGGCAGGTCCAAATCAATCTGATGCAGTACATCTTTTGTGATAAGTTGGTGGAATGAAAAATTGGGAAGAGCATGCAAGTGCAATTATGTACCTACTCTTGGGAATGAAACATACCATCGGCGTAGCTGTCGTGCGTTGGTTCTTCGATCTCGTATAGTGCATGTGCAACTTGGCCATCTGCAGACCGGGCACTGGCGAGTGAGGGTTCAATGCGGAGGTTTCCCCTTAGTATTCCTTCCTGTAAGGGAGGAGAAGATGTAACGCGAGAGGCATCGACTCACTTGTAAGTTACAGGGGATGACTATAGGGATTGACACACGGTGATTGTGATTTCTGGCACCTCCCAAAACGCGGCAAAGCACGGTAGTACAAGACTGAATTGTTTTATCATATCATAAGACAACAAGATGACTACTCTTTGTCACTTATCATAGCCATCACTGTGGTACGTGATTTGTGAGACCTTGATCGAGAAATTTAGGTAATGACCTTTGTGGGAGTTCACTGGCTTTAAAATCGAGCCCTGTGACGATTGCCTGGTATATTCTTTCATTTGCAGCAGCATCACCATCGATATCGTCTGCTCTACGCATACTCGCGAACACAAATTCGCAGCAAGCGCGTCATTCAGTATTAAATATCTTCTCGACCAACAGGGATAGCCTCCTGCCCCGCTTACCGTTGCACCGCAGTGAGTTGGGTGAATGTTAGAATCCTATTGTCCGTGAAGCATAAAGAATCCCCAGTCCGACAAAAATGTTTCACATTTACGCCCCTCGTGATCTGCTGCAGGCAGTGCAGTAGTTTACGTAAGGCGCCCTATGTCATTCTAACGCGCAGACGCCCGGACATACCTCGTATCATGATCTATCGCTGCAGTCAATAAACCAGACCTTCAGCGCCTAACAGGAATTGCAAGAGGCGGTAGCTTAGCCAGAAAAATAAAACCTTTCGGGAGAGGCTCTACGGTAACATTACGTGATTACGTGGTGTGAGGATGTCGCCCTAGTTTTCCTTCTCCCAAAAGTACTACTAAAGTACTACTTTAGTGCTACGACTCAAAGCAGCTCATAAAAAAAAAGAAAAAAAAAGCTCCTGAGATCAACGAAGTTGCGCTATGAACGTAACTTCACCCATCTCTGTGTCTCGTTTTTTTCTTCTTCTTTATGTGCTGTTTTGAGTCGTCATGAACGTTTGCGAGTAATATGAACGATGTCATGAGTGGGGATATATGGGATGCGCGCTGTCGAATTTACGCATTTTCGGTAGACACCGCTCACAAAAAGCCCGAAATCACAATACGTTGTACTTGCTAGGAGAAGAAAGGACATTTCGAGAGGAACACAATGGCATATATTACTTAGAACACATTGATATAGATTACGGGTATCACTATTGGGAAAAGGCTAGTGAGGTTCCCAGAACGTACCATATTTCACAAATGAGGCAACCTTGAACTCGTTTATCTCGCCAGAGGCAGACCTTACAATCTTCAGAACTTAGGACGCAATGCTACCCACACCTGACAATATGTAAAAAAAAAGAAAAGTCAGCTGAATATGTTGAATAGTTATGAAGGTACGTGGCGTCAATCCTCATAAGGGGCGCAGTGGTCGAAATACCCACACCTGAATGATGATTAATTAAAAAATAACCACCAATTATTTTCAACTACCTTCAGCGCCAATATGCCTCCTAGGGACAAGGTTTTAACATGTGTTTGATAGAAAAAAAATTGGAGAGCTCGACCGGACCGCCCTGCCAGATTTAGCGTTAAATCACCCAGTTG
The DNA here is from genome assembly GCF_037126465.1 of Ornithodoros turicata. Classification (NCBI taxonomy): domain Eukaryota; kingdom Metazoa; phylum Arthropoda; class Arachnida; order Ixodida; family Argasidae; genus Ornithodoros; species Ornithodoros turicata. Next base: position 123,510,562 of record NC_088201.1, read on the forward strand.
ACGCTTCTGATTTCTGGTGAGAGAGATGCTTACACCTTTCGTGTCTGTTAACATGTAGGCAATATACGAGGGTGGTTCCATAAGTTTCCGGCCCGACCAACTTTTAATAGTCATAGAGACGAAACAAGTGTATCAGTTTTCGACATAGTCACCCTTTACGTCGATGCACTTTTGACACCTTTCAACCAGCATTCTTATACCATTGAAAAAATAGTCCGAAGTTTCGTCCGCAAAATGCTGGAAAACTGCCCCTTGCATCCCACTATCGTTTTGAAATCTCCCTCCTCTGAGATCCCTTTTCAAGTTTGAGAACAGGAAGTAGTCACTCGGTGCCAAGACTGGACTGTAGGGTGGGTGGTGGATTTCTTCGAAGCCGCACTCCTTCAGTGCAGCCTTGGCAACAGAAGCCGTGTGGACAGGGGCATTGTCCTCCAGCAACCGGACACCTCAACTCAACCTGCCGCGCCTCTTTTCCTTGATGGCGTCTCGCAGTCGGTGCAGGAGTGAAGCAGTCGCATTCACTGTGGAGTTCCTCTCTTTGAAGTCGATGAGGAGGATCCCGTGACAATCCCAAAATATTGTTGCCATGATCTTCTTTGTGGATTGTGTGACCTTGGATTTTCTTGGAGGGCTTCTCCTGGTTTGCGCCATTCCATCGACTCATTTATCGAAATGGGATCATAGTAGAGCACCATAGTCTCATCCCGTGTGACAATTGACTTAAATATTTCTTCTTCGTTCTCTTGACAGAGCTCCAAAAACGTTTTGGCACAGACGACGCGCTGTTGCTTTTGAACTGACGAGAGAAGTCGTAGCACCCATCTCGCAATGACCTTTTTCATGTGAAGCCCTCGCCGATGATGCGAAAAACGGTTGTTTTGGAAAGCCCCAGCCTTTCTGAGATTTCCTCCACCTTCAGACACCTGTCGCTCAGGACTTCCTCCTCGACAAGAGACAAATTTTCTTGTGTCACCACTTCCACTGGACGACCACCGCGTGGATCATCTGCAATGGACTCTTGCCCCGGTCGCCACTGCTTAGCCCAGTCTTTTACCGTTGTATACGGGGGAAAGGCTTCCCCGTACACTTGTCCGGTCGCGCTTAAATTTCTTTAGGCGAAAGTCCCTCTTTTGTCAAGAATTTTATCACAGCGCGGTACTCGATTTTTTCTATTTTAACTGAAGAGTGCACCCTGGCTGTTTGAAATGCCGCTCTCCAACCGACAAAAGCATGTAGAGGGTTGAAGGGGGTGCTCCGGCCCTCCAACAGATGGCGCCACGCGTCCTTAATCGCATTTTCAAATTCGCGCGCATTTTCTGCCTCGGGCCTGAAACTTATGAAACCACCCTCGTATCTTCCTACTTGTCACAGAGAGACGCACAACTCTCATTTCAATGAAATAAGAAAAGAGACACATAATATTCTGGATAAGGTTAGCCCTGAGCGCCATATGCGATGATCTTCTCTTCAAGTTGGTCTCGTCATCACCACCATCATCAACTTTTACAACATCATAACTCATAAACAGCATAAATTAACTTTTAGGCGGCGTTATGCTTGTTCCTCAGAGATTTCTTTTTCTTTTTGCTTCTTTTGCATATTGCCTAGGATTTTCCAGGCGGTGCCGTGTTTGCAGAGGACGGCGGTCCAAAATAGTACCGTGTTATGTGTGGTTTTATTGCACATGATGTGGGCGGTGGGCTCAAGGGGGTTGGTAGGGGCATACGGGCTTTACTTTTGTCTGCTTGGACTGCCAAAACAAATGTGCATAGTTCGTTATCATGGCGTGTCTTATCTTGCCCCACGCGATGTCTCGTCTTGCCCCGATGCTTGCGGCAAGATGTGACAATATGCATTTTTTAATTTCTTGTTCTGTGTTTACTTTACACTGGCTTAATCCGCTCTGCATTTACAGGTCAGAAGCTGTGGACCACTGAGAATATGCCTATGGCTAGATTCTTTTTAAACACGAAAAATAAAATAAAAAACATATTCAATTGCAGATTTCTGTCTCATCTTGCGCCTCCTTACTCTAAGTGTGTGTCGATCATGTGGAAATACTGTGTAAAGACATGCAGTCTGCTGCAGCACAACATTATACGTATTACACGTGCGGAGCTTGAGTACTTGAGTACAGGTTGAAGAATGAAGCGGAGGACGGTTGCATTGGCATTTGCGGCTTTCGCAGTACAATGTGAATGTGAAGGTCGCGAAAGCTGCGAAAGCGCTGAATGAGTTCCCGCTGTTCGCGGTTTACGGTGATGTTGTGTGAACACAGCCACGGGTTGGAGCCGTTCGAGCAGTTCGATGCCGTTCGAGCCGTTCGAGCCGTTCGACGTTGTGAGCAGTTCGATAATGATAATTCGTGGCTTTACGTCGCGAGACAGCTATGACCACGAGCGATACTGCGGCGGCTGGTCCGTGGATTAATTGTGTCCGCTTGAGGGCACTTTAACGAAAGCCACTTCTAGCAGAGTTCTATTCTGCCATCAAGTTGATGGCATCCTCGGTCGGGGTTCGAAACCTTGAGATCAGCATTTGTGTCGCTAAGTGGCACACCAAGGCGAGGAGACATGTAGCAAGATGGAGCTAACTTCTCTGTTGCTAGCGAACAGAAGAAACACTTTGTCTTCCGTATTCTTCTGTGCAAGTAGTGTTTCGCTCTTGTTTTTCATACGCTCTTTACTAACGCGATCAGAGCGAGCGAGCGCATGCACATACACGCCCATGCACGCGCACACACAAAGCACAACACACACACACAAAGACAAATCCGCGTACAGGTGTTTAAACCCTGAGATCCGGAAAAACAACCAAACACGACACATATTTTTCACAAGCGTCCTTTGCAAGCCATAAAATATCAAATCTAGAAAATACGCGCGCTATTCACAACAATATCTCAGAAGTGCACGGAGGACGCCGAGGTATGCAAATTCAAATTCCTCAGTGGGAATAAAACCTGTCAGTAATAACAATTTGCACATACAATGAATTTTCTTTTACTTTATGCACAGCCGCCTATTCCTCTGAGGAACCTGTTTTTTGTTCTCCTCTTTTCGCTTTTCGAATACTTGATGGAATGTTGTACATTCCACTTTTTAGCTCGTATTAAGCTTTGAGCCTGCCCTGCGTTTATTGAGTCACTGCTCTTCGTTTAGAATTGACGTTCTATGCCTGCGCTAGTCGTGCTGACGGCTGTATAATGAATGAATCCAAGACCCCGATCGCAAAGAGGTATGCAAAATTCAAGTGTGTTTTTTACCATGTGGACCCCAGTGTCGAATCTGTCCATTATCACCGCCGACATCGTGTCCGGGTCGTGATAGAGGTTCTCTTCAATGCTCCTGACATCTACCTGCAAGTGCACATGGCAGTTGTTACGGATGTGACGAAGTTGTTGTGCTAAGCAGTTGCATGACAGGAAACTTCCATGCATAAATTATTACATCGGTAGTTTAGACGCATTCTTGTTGGGATATAAGGCTGTTAGATGACAGCACACAGCGCGGAGGTGAATGCGACCTTATCTCCTGCAACAACAACAACAAAAAAGAAAAAAAAGAGAAAAGAAAACGACACCCTAATTGCAGTTTGCATCAGCGTTTGTGGAGAGGCAATGTGGCACAGACGGAAATTTATATGCACTTGTTCAAATCGCGGCAGCGAGCAACGGTCACCCGAGCACAAATCCGAGACGAGAGGTAATTAACTTAGTCACTTATTTTGAAAAGTGTTTAGGTAGAATAATTAATTATTTCAGGAGTAGTTAACTGCCGTAACGTAAATACACGTAGGTAATTACGTCACAGAACTGTTTTTGAATTCCTCGTGGTGGTACCTCATGACGCCACCGCCTTCCAAGCCAAACGGGGTCTGGTGTCATCTCGAACGTCATGTAATACTTAGAGTCCTTCCAGTCACTAGAACTGTAGCATCGGTGGTAGCCAATGACGAGCTGCCTTTATCAGCGGCGCAGCTGGCCATGTGTGAGATATTTAAAATTTCCGGAAAATTTAAATGGCTGGAAATTTTTCACGCTCCTCCAGAAACATCGAGAATTATAGAAAAATGCGAAATGCGCCACCAAGCACACTTGTCCTGACGAGAAGGGCAATGGATTCTTATGTTTGCGAAGAGCCACGAAACTAGCAAAGGTGCAAGGTTTATTGCTGTTTTTACAGTCTGCCGTCCTTTAGTGAGTCAAGGAGATATTGTCCTTCTCACGTGCACATTCTGCTGCATACCCCTACTTTGTTCATATACCTATTCCGTAACATTACACCCTGTCCAGAAAATGATGCATATGGTTCCCGACAGGGGCTTAAAGGGGCAGGCACATGTACGACAAAAACTACATCACGGAATTTTTCTCCTATTATAAAATATAGCACCACCGGCATGGCTGAGTAGCTAAAAGCGTCCTCTCGTTGGTGGTAGCCAAGGTCGCGCTGAAGTCGGCGCGGGGCGCTTGATCACACTCAAGGACTTGTGACGCGCTAGAGCGTGTCGGAGTAGGGTGCTGCGACCACTTATTTCGCAAGAATTCGTCTCAGGACGATTTCAACTGCGACGAATGAGGCGTCCCGTATTTTGTCGTACACCTGTCTTCCTCTTTACACTTCGCATACAGAAACACCGGCTCGAAGCGCTGTGTCACTGTGAGTTGACAATACTATACGAAATGTTCCCATTTGTTCCCGATCCTTTTCGCTCATTGTGGTTAACCTTCCACAATCTTTACCCGCGTTAACCCACGACCACGTTGCGTGTTTTCCCATGCACATTTCTGAACTGAGACAAATTATAGGGACTATGGCCAGAAGCTGTGGGAGCTCTATCATGCTTGCAGTCGATGAAGCACCCAAAAAGTCCTCTCCACTCGAAAAGTGATGCATTAAACCCCCACAGTTTCTATAAATTAGAATTTTAGACATTCGACTTTATCGTAGTGGAACACGCAGCGTCAAACCGAAAACCATACTGTTTATCTAGAATATCCATCCGGGCCCACCAGCAAAATTTAACATTACGCGCTTCCCCACATTTTCGAAATAAGCTGCAAAGCTCTATTGTTTCAGATTCTATAAGCGTTGCAGCAGCGCGAGTGTCCTCGCTCTTCACCAAGCATTGGAAGTCTTCCAGCAGTCGTGGTGAGGAGACGAAAACAACGTTCGCTGAGGAATATTCCCAAACGTAGGGGTGGATCGGACAGCACATGACGTAACACTTCCCAATGGTAGAAATTATTTTGTTGTAAATTTTTCAATACAGGTACAATATTTTGGGAGAATAGAATGGGAAATACATGGATTTCAATGATATAGATACAGTAAGATTCTTAAGACACGATATTTGTAGTGGTACTTTAAAGGGGCTGTCGCATGGGCCCCGGCCATTCCGGAACTTTCGCCATTTTACTCCTCGTTCATAATCGAGAATAACGCCGAAAATAAGCCGCGAATTACTGGAGTATTTTCTGTGCAATCTGACATAACTCATGGTAAGAGCAGACGCCGGACGTTGAGAGTATTCCGAACTACTTTCTCTGGGAATCAAAGGAAGCGTCATACGCACAAGTCTAAACGGGGAGCGTGCTTTGCCGACAGGCGGAAAGGTAAGCGTCAGCAGGTAGTGGTAACCATATTAGTGAATGTCACCTCCGGGTTAGCGGCAGACGTCTTCGTAGGGCCAGGAACGAAACCGCGTGTTACACGTGGTATGGTCGCGTCAGACCTCACACTGATTAGCGAAAGATTTACCTTTCACATGCGAACGCTAAACCAACGAGATCGGAAACAACCGCCTGCGCTCCCATTCGTGTGCCTGGCTCACGTCGTTATGAAGTTACAATCGGTGAGCCTTCCATAGCTGCAGAGGCTGTGCGAGTCTTTAAAACTCGTTTACATAATATCTAAGCTGTTTTTTGAAGTGCAATTTGACCAGTAGACTGTGAAGCGGTTCCAAACACTACCGTATCGGTCTCATACACATATTTCCATTGAGCACAGCAACCGATTGAGCAAACATTAAGCTATGAATCCACTGTCATTCTTTGAAAGTCGAAGCCACCATTTCGGGTGGCAAAAAACGTATTCCGCGCGGAAGCATTTAGGAAGATTCATGAAACGTGACCACAATAGGGATCACTAGTTGCAAACACGAGGAGATAATAGAATATACGAGAAGTTGTCTGCTTAATCTATTTCCTTGTGCCAACTTCACCAAAATTTGCTTCCGGAAACCTTCCGAGCGAGCTAAAAGGCTAGATGGTGCATAACCATCAGAGGCTCCACTTAACAAGTAGAATATGAGCCAGTAATAAAGCTTAAGAAATTTCAAATGCAGTCATACTTCTCTATAGGCATCCGTATTCGACAAAACAGGATTTCGAGCTCGTTTTGAGTGTCGTTTACCGGTGTGAAAACTCACGTCCACATCTTTCGGCGCATTTCCTTCGTGGGTAGTTAGTGTCAGTGGGTTGGAGAACACGGACGTCCTTTCTAGGCTCAGAGTTAGGTCATCGTTGATGCGAAGCAATTTTTGCCCATCAGATGACCTGCCTTCCAGTAGCCTTGGATATACCAACGTTGGCGCAACTCTCGGAGCAGCTGTGTGTAACGTGATATTCCAGGTTGAGAGAAACTGTAGCAAAGTTAAACAAAAGGTAGGAAAAACATACAACCGGCGTCGTTAATAAGTTGGTGACAAATATATGATTGTGGCGGGCTCCGAGCGTTTCCATACAGGTAATCAGACAGCGAATGTCCCAGAAAAAAGCGAGCAGGGGGCACTATTTTCAGGTGGTTCAGCAAATCATCGGCAAATTGCACAACACTCGCTATCACGATTTCACCAGGTAATTGAATATATATATATATATATATAAGTGAAATAATAAGACTTGGACTACAGATTACAGGAACGTTAAGAAAAACTAATTTATTTAATGGGCAATTTAACACATAGATTAAAAAAAGAATGGTCGACGCTTCGACAGTGGCACTGTCTTCGTCTGGTCCTGACGAAGACAGGACCAGACGAAGACGATGTTCTGAGGCTGATGTTCCAGCCTCAGAACATCAGTTGTTTCATGTTCATCAGTTGCCGCCTGCGTCGATCCCGTCGTATGAATGTGCGTGTGAGTTGCAATGTAAGAGTGAAAGGAGGATGAGTGAGAGAGAGTGGCTGGTTTGTCCCTTCAGATGACGCACCCTGGAAGTCGCTGAGAAGGCGTGTTAGCTTAGCTCAATTGGTAGAGCCCTGGACCGGCAATCCAGAAGATGTGGGTTCGAGTCCTACAGCTGGCTAACCTTTTCAGTGACTTTCATCTTTCATCGTTAATTTCTTAGGCAAATTGAGGCTTTGTATGTATTTGTCCCTTCTATGTTGTTCCAGCCTCAGAACATCAGTTGTTTCATGTTCATCAGTTGCCGCCTGCGTCGATCCCGTCGTATGAATGTGCGTGTGAGTGAGCAAAAAATGTAAGAGTGAAAGGAGGATGAGTGAGAGAGAGTGGCTGGTTTGTCCCTTCAGATGACGCGCCCTGGAAGTCGCTGAGAAGGCGTGTTAGCTTAGCTCAATTGGTAGAGCCCTGGACCGGCAATCCAGAAGATGTGGGTTCGAGTCCTACAGCTGGCTAACCTTTTCAGGGACTTTCATCGTTAATTTCTTAGGCAAATTGAGGCTTTGTATGTATTTGTCTCTTCTATGTTGTTCCAGCCTCAGAACATCAGTTGTTTCATGTTCATCAGTTGCCGCCTGCGTCGATCCCGTCGTATGAATGTGCGTGTGAGTGAGCAAAAAATGTAAGAGTGAAAGGAGGATGAGTGAGAGAGAGTGGCTGGTTTGTCCCTTCAGATGACGCGCCCTGGAAGTCGCTGAGAAGGCGTGTTAGCTTAGCTCAATTGGTAGAGCCCTGGACCGGCAATCCAGAAGATGTGGGTTCGAGTCCTACAGCTGGCTAACCTTTTCAGTGACTTTCATCGTTAATTTCTTAGGCAAATTGAGGCTTTGTATGTATTTGTCTCTTCTATGTTGTTCCAGCCTCAGAACATCAGTTGTTTCATGTTCATCAGTTGCCGCCTGCGTCGATCCCGTCGTATGAATGTGCGTGTGAGTGAGCAAAAAATGTAAGAGTGAAAGGAGGATGAGTGAGAGAGAGTGGCTGGTTTGTCCCTTCAGATGGACGCACCCTGGAAGTCGCTGAGAAGGCGTGTTAGCTTAGCTCAATTGGTAGAGCCCTGGACCGGCAATCCAGAAGATGTGGGTTCGAGTCCTACAGCTGGCTAACCTTTTCAGTGACTTTCATCTTTCATCGTTAATTTCTTAGGCAAATTGAGGCTTTGTATGTATTTGTCCCTTCTATGTTGTTCCAGCCTCAGAACGTCAGTTGTTTCATGTTCATCAGTTGCCGCCTGCGTCGATCCCGTCGTATGAATGTGCGTGTGAGTGAGCAAAAAATGTAAGAGTGAAAGGAGGATGAGTGAGAGAGAGTGGCTGGTTTGTCCCTTCAGATGACGCACCCTGGAAGTCGCTGAGAAGGCGTGTTAGCTTAGCTCAATTGGTAGAGCCCTGGACCGGCAATCCAGAAGATGTGGGTTCGAGTCCTACAGCTGGCTAACCTTTTCAGTGACTTTCATCGTTAATTTCTTAGGCAAATTGAGGCTTTGTATGTATTTGTCTCTTCTATGTTGTTCCAGCCTCAGAACATCAGTTGTTTCATGTTCATCAGTTGCCGCCTGCGTCGATCCCGTCGTATGAATGTGCGTGTGAGTGAGCAAAAAATGTAAGAGTGAAAGGAGGATGAGTGAGAGAGAGTGGCTGGTTTGTCCCTTCAGATGACGCGCCCTGGAAGTCGCTGAGAAGGCGTGTTAGCTTAGCTCAATTGGTAGAGCCCTGGACCGGCAATCCAGAAGATGTGGGTTCGAGTCCTACAGCTGGCTAACCTTTTCAGGGACTTTCATCGTTAATTTCTTAGGCAAATTGAGGCTTTGTATGTATTTGTCTCTTCTATGTTGTTCCAGCCTCAGAACATCAGTTGTTTCATGTTCATCAGTTGCCGCCTGCGTCGATCCCGTCGTATGAATGTGCGTGTGAGTGAGCAAAAAATGTAAGAGTGAAAGGAGGATGAGTGAGAGAGAGTGGCTGGTTTGTCCCTTCAGATGACGCGCCCTGGAAGTCGCTGAGAAGGCGTGTTAGCTTAGCTCAATTGGTAGAGCCCTGGACCGGCAATCCAGAAGATGTGGGTTCGAGTCCTACAGCTGGCTAACCTTTTCAGGGACTTTCATCGTTAATTTCTTAGGCAAATTGAGGCTTTGTATGTATTTGTCTCTTCTATGTTGTTCCAGCCTCAGAACATCAGTTGTTTCATGTTCATCAGTTGCCGCCTGCGTCGATCCCGTCGTATGAATGTGCGTGTGAGTGAGCAAAAAATGTAAGAGTGAAAGGAGGATGAGTGAGAGAGAGTGGCTGGTTTGTCCCTTCAGATGACGCACCCTGGAAGTCGCTGAGAAGGCGTGTTAGCTTAGCTCAATTGGTAGAGCCCTGGACCGGCAATCCAGAAGATGTGGGTTCGAGTCCTACAGCTGGCTAACCTTTTCAGTGACTTTCATCTTTCATCGTTAATTTCTTAGGCAAATTGAGGCTTTGTATGTATTTGTCCCTTCTATGTTGTTCCAGCCTCAGAACGTCAGTTGTTTCATGTTCATCAGTTGCCGCCTGCGTCGATCCCGTCGTATGAATGTGCGTGTGAGTGAGCAAAAATGTAAGAGTGAAAGGAGGATGAGTGAGAGAGAGTGGCTGGTTTGTCCCTTCAGATGACGCACCCTGGAAGTCGCTGAGAAGGCGTGTTAGCTTAGCTCAATTGGTAGAGCCCTGGACCGGCAATCCAGAAGATGTGGGTTCGAGTCCTACAGCTGGCTAACCTTTTCAGTGACTTTCATCTTTCATCGTTAATTTCTTAGGCAAATTGAGGCTTTGTATGTATTTGTCCCTTCTATGTTGTTCCAGCCTCAGAACATCAGTTGTTTCATGTTCATCAGTTGCCGCCTGCGTCGATCCCGTCGTATGAATGTGCGTGTGAGTGAGCAAAAAATGTAAGAGTGAAAGGAGGATGAGTGAGAGAGAGTGGCTGGTTTGTCCCTTCAGATGACGCCCCTGGAAGTCGCTGAGAAGGCGTGTTAGCTTAGCTCAATTGGTAGAGCCCTGGACCGGCAATCCAGAAGATGTGGGTTCGAGTCCTACAGCTGGCTAACCTTTTCAGTGACTTTCATCTTTCATGGTTAGGATAATCACTGTCCGCGATGAGACTGACGCATGTTCGAATCCCGGCACCGGCTGTGCCGACTGAGGTTTTCGCTGGGGTGCCCGGCACACTTTTGAAACTCACATCGGCACAGTTCCCTCAGAAGTCAACCCAAAACGCATACTAAGTCACCCTTTCTTCACTCGTTCCTGCTGTCCTCTCTCCATGTGTCCATGTCTGCACGCCGCTCAAAGCCACCATTTGTTTCGCGGCGCTAACACGAAGTACAAAAAAATCAATCCTTACCTTGGACGTAAGCGAAGCACCACAAGGCAAGCAAACCACTCCGCAACATTTGAAGCGCAGCTACCGAAGAAAGGGCGATACAAAGAAATGAAACGGGCAGAAACGGTAGCCGTTTTATAGCCATCGTCATACCGCGGCTTATTGCAACATTTCCGTTCAAGAGAACAAGGTTAATGTGAGCTTGTTTAATAGCACTTTACCTGGTATGCATACGCTACGTTAGTATTCTTTCCTGTACGAAGGCGAGTCAGTGACTTTCGAAATATCAGTGCGCTTATTAATCACTCGTGGACCGGTGATTAACATTTCTGTGTTTGCAAGCAACGCTTGACTCTAATAGAGATGTGATTTGCACAGAAAGCATTACGCGTTAAGACAGGATGTATGTAAATGACCACAAGAACAATTGCTTCAGAGTTAGCAGACAATTATGCGAACCCACGGCAGGAAGTTGAGACGCCAGTTCAGATGTTACCATTGTGATATTCGCAATGCATGACTTTTCCAGTGCTGCTGAATTCTCCTGAATACGAATTCACAGCGGTAATACAGTGATCCATCAGGTAATGGGGCTGTAAGTGTTTGATAAAGGTGCATCATGCACACATTGTATTGCGTACTAGAGTAACGAAGAATAAAATAATTAGTTTGCTATTATACTTCAACGTGTCATATTCGGTGAGATATAAACCCTTGCAGGTACGTACTCATTACGCCCTAACATTAAAGTTCCGGGCATTCCCATTGGTAGTCGTAAGCACGTGATCTCTCTTGTGCTTCCCCACTGGTGGAGACGCTTGCGGTAACGTCAGACCCACATGAGTTTTGGTATTCGCGGAGTCTGTTTGCTATGCGTCTATTATCTTCTTTTCTGTAAAACATGGAATGCGGATTCACATTGATGCAAATGATATTAACTTGAAACGATATAGCACAGCATTAGTATAGATTAAGACGGCATAATAACGGTGCCTGTATAACAACCAGACGGCTTAAGAACCATGCGCTATAACGACATCATTTTTCTAATCCAAGATGGCCGATTCTAATCCAATGCTAAGCCAACACAATCCAGTTCTAAGCCAACACAATGCATTTGTAATCCAACACAAGCCAAATCCAAAGCCATCTGATTGGCCGCCATTAGCCCCGCCCACTTCACGTTCATTGGCCACGGCGCCCCACTGATCTTTGATTAGCTGACCGTAGCTGCGCTCCTTTATGCTAATTAGTTGGCTTGACTCCGCCCAGTTCACGCTGAATGGCGCGTGCTAAGCCTGGACTGATCATTGATTGGTTGACTGTAGCTCCGCCCCTTATGCTAATTACTCGGCTCTGCCCCCACTTCACGCTGATTGGTGCATGCGTATCGCTGAGCACAGCTCTGCCCCCCGTTATGCTAATTAACCGGCTCCGCTGATTGGTCCATTCTAAGCCTACTGATCACTCTCCCAGACTTTCTAAGCCCTCTGATTGGCCGCCGCCACCGATTGGCCCGTTCCAGGCCCACTGACTAAGCCCGCTGAACATAGCCTTCATTAGCGCCCGCCAGACGGCAGCGGCCCCGCTGCGGCTTTATCTCATATGTTCAAACTTACCCATCTCTTCACGCCGCTTGGCCCGCGCCATAATGGCTAGCGGGTGGCCTACTGAACATAGCCTTCACCGACGCCCGCCAGATGGTGCGCGGATCGCTCGGCGGTGACTTCAGATGGTTCTAACCCAATGTCTCTATCTCATATAGCTCTATGAGATCGAACAGACAGGGAAAAAAATGCCTTTCAACGTTTATTGAGTACATGTTTGAGGAAAAGCATGGCAGTCTTGGAGAGGTTGATTCCTTTGATGCTGGGCATGGTTCCACGGAAGTGACGGATCATGTAGACGTCTCCGGGACAGCGGCTGAGAAAAATTTCGTCCTCCGTGAGCTGGCACTTCCGCGTGCACTGGATATCTTCGTAGCTGTCGCTCACGTCCAGCGAGTGAAGGCACGTACGCAACGATCCAGTAGCGTTCCTGTCCAGGTTAATGCCGGACCGCATAGGTACCACGTGCCACTCTCTGATGGCCAAGATGTCGCCGGGGCATTCGTGCGCGTACGTGTGCTTATCCTTCTCGAGCTTGATGCTCGCCGTACAGTTGCCGGCGTCCAGCGCCAGCGCGCACGAGACGAGCGAGAAGAGAACGAGGTGCCACATCCTTCCAGTGACGCAGCCCAAACGACGCTATTCCTTCTCATCCACTGCATTATCTGTGCGGCGGGGGAAAGAACGCCGGGTGAAATCTCGCTATCTACGTCATCCACTCGAGCTTACCATATTCGCAGCTTCCGTTTGTCGTCGTACGCCATCAGACTTCTTTTCACATTTCTGATGGTGTACATGCACTCTTTCTTTCCCACTATTGACACCTGCTCGTGCGATACGCTAGCGTGCTTGAATAGGGTATCGCGGTACGAATCATGGAGGAGGTGTTTGCGCACAATGTTCTTTTTGACCCCTTTAGCTCTTGCAATCTGTTTTCCCGCGGCTAATTTGATAGAATACATTTTGGCTTTTAAGCATATTACTTCCTCAATGGGTACGCTACCCGTTTCACTTTTGAACGCGCCAAGTCTACCGCGATTCCTCTCGCTGTACAGTGGATGATCACGATCGAAGGAAGACAAGTCTAAATGGTCGTCGGCGATCGCACGTAACTGATCTTCGTAGTCCTTGCAGAATAGGCCGCGGATCGGAGAGTCCGTGTCAAAGTAGCAGGTAATCACCGGACAAGTGAGCTTACTCAACAGGGTTTCATAGTAGAACGTGTACATGGTTAACTTACTCAGTTCTAAAATCGTGAAGCCAATCTGCAGGGGGAAATCGCATCGCACTTTTCTCTTGCGCATTTCGTACATGACACAATCGGGGGACAAAATTTCCATTCGCACGCATTCCGCCCGACCCCCGAGGTGACTCGCCGTCTCCTCATCGAAGGCTACTCGAATGTCTCGCATATTAAATTTATTTAGCAACGTACGCCCGAAGACCGCAATATTTGAGATTTTATAGAATTTTTTCTCGAACGTCGTGCTTGAGGCGACGCGTCTAGCAACATTGTCCTCAATGTAGGGACGCAGGAATGGTGCCTGACGAAATTTTAGAATTCTGTGAATTTTCGTCACCCGCATGCCCAATCTACAATAGAGCGCGAGCAGCGCGTAATGAACAACGTACTCGACCTTGTCCTTGCACGTGAGCAGCAGCTTTTTGCTGTTCGCCGGCTGATACATTAACTCTTCGAGGAGCCCTCGCTGGAATGGTGAGAGCCATTCCTTCGGAACGACCGCCTTCTCGGGAGCCAGGGGGAAGTAACGCGTCAGCGCGTGGATAGATTTTGGATACCCCAAATGGCACACGTACACGTATCCCACATCCGAATCTCTGGGATGACGCATAAAATCCACGGAGCTAAAATCCTCGACCCATTCGAAATCGCCGACGGGGAGGTGCTTTATCATACTGAATCCGTAAAGATCGTTGCAATCTATGTACGATATGTACACCTCCTCTTTATCGGGATCATAGCCACTGCACAGCGGGTTGTTAGCCCGTAAATGACGCCTGCTCGCCTGACAGAATCCGCCTCTAACATCCGATTCGATGGTCCGGTACATGTCCTCGTCGATGATCAGCTCCAATTTTGCCCGCGTGTAATTTAGAGCGCATTGCCACAAATAGGATGCCAGCGAAACACAATGAAGCAATTCCAATCCGCGCGCGTCGTAGCACAGGCGCCGGAAGTGCTGCATTACGTCAGCATGTAACAGGGCATCCGTTTTCAGGTACAATGCATTATAATCCCTAAGATTCGAGCATCCAAAGCGTTCAAATACGTGCAGCGCGTACTGATAGTCTTCGTTGCTTATATCCTCCCCCGTCAGATCGTTTCGGAAGGCGGATTTTGCCGGCAGAGCCAATTCGTCGTAGACCGCGAACGAGCTAACGTGGCTGTACGGGAATACACCTTTACGAAGCAAAATTTCGTAGTCGTCTCCAAATACCTGCTTCAGGCATTGGAACGCCTCTGCGCCCCCATGGATTCGACGGTTTCCACGAGCTCTCCCAGCGACGAATTTAGGTACTTCATGGTATCTCTGAATAGGAATGTGCATATTTCGAGCGATCGGATTTTTTCCATGGAACTGGCCACGCTTCCACTCGAGAAGGTGAAATTCCCGCAACAGTCCGGCCAAATCGTAGGCCCGATTGTGCACCATGATGGGTAGTTTTTCCCGCGTCGTGCACGCCAAGTTACAGGGGTTGCACAGCGTCGCGATGTAATTTGTCTCGCCGACAGTACAACGCTTGGAATGGTCGTGGTGCCGGACACGTGGTAGATCTTGCGCGAACTCCCGCCCGCAGTATGCGCAGTGGGTGGCAGCTCTGTGCCGCGCTCGTTGCTCATCATTCAGCACCATTTCTGCGGGGCAGGCGTTCAGGGCGATCATCTCGTCCCGCATTTCCATCAAAGCTCTGACGCACTGCCTCGCGGAATCTTCACCGTGGTGCGCCCTGATGCGTATCACCTTCGAGTCGTGGGTGCGCACAAGCACGGCACAGAAGCTCGAGGTGACGTGACGCTGCATGCCAACGCCACTGGGCGCGAGTACGCTTTCCGTGTCCAACGCGACGACGTAGTTATACTGCTGCTTGTACTGTATTTTAGTAAATTCTACAAAGTTTTTTCGTCAGCTGGGCTCTCGCCCTTTCTCCCTCTCGAAATTGCTTGGTCCCTGGCCCAATCCAGCCCAGCAACGCTCTGCGCTCAAAGCTCTTCTGACATTTCTGGACACCATCGGACTTCGATCGTTATTGTGAAGGGGCTCGTTGTTTTATTCCCCCCATTCCATCCGGCGATGGGGTAGAGTATCGCCTGTGGCGATGAAACTCCCCACTCTCCAAGGTCGAAAATAAAGTTGTTGTTGTTGCCCGGTTCGCAAAATTCCAATATAATTTCGTTTACGTCCGCGCACAGGCGACGATGTTTCGTCATGCTCTCTTCCTTGTTAAAAGAGCGCGTGCAACGCTCGCATACGAAACGCCTGTTGTCTCTCATCAGTAACCGCTCGAGAGACTTGATTCCGAAAAAATGTTCATCTATAGCCAATAAGTGAATTTTCTTTTTATACTCAAGTTTTGGAGGTCGCGATACGTGCACTCCCTGATCGACGTACTCGTATACGTACACGGATATCTTGTTTTTGTCTTCAAATTCATCCAGATCAGAGTAGGAAACGGGGAAGCGACTAGGCCGCCAGTACCCCGCTGCGTAGTTTTCACGTTTTTTCCACGAATTCCTTTCCTGCGGGTGCAGGAGAGCAAGCGTATTGTATTTAAAACACTCACCCTCCTTATGTGCCGGTAAATTAATATTCGTCAGCACGTTCCTGCGTTTAGCCAAATGATCGGGAAGTGCCCCTTTGCATCCGAATTTTTTAGTTTTCACCGCGGAAACACATATTTGAACGTTTTGGACGTCGGTGGACACGAACCCACTCCCTTCCCGCTGATAATTTTCGACGCGCCCCGTGGACTCCTGAATCACGTCCATCAAGGTATTCGCGACGGCTCCGTCGCTGTGGACTTCGCGAGCAAACGCCATAAAGTGGGCTATGTGCGCTGTTATCTTCCCACGAGTCTCCTTTACCATTAAAACATCCGAACAAATGCAAAACCTAAAGGGTATTCTTTGCGCTCTCAATATAGCGAGCATATCGTGAAAGCGACTCATTAAATATTGTCGCAAATCCTCTACTCCCTGATCGTGAACAGATGCCAATAGCATGAATCTTTTGACGATACCTCTAAATGCGGAGTCAGTCTGGAAGAAGGGCAGGAAGGATGTATCCACGTCGGGGTGCGATGGCATCACGTGAGCAGACAGTGTAGGAGGTGCGCCGTCCCGAGAATCGTCGTCCGATTCATCCTCGATATCGTGAGGATCAAAAAAGCGGAACACACACCGAGGCACTGAAAATAAATGGATCCGTAAGAAACGTGCAACAAGTAAAGGGAATAACTTACTTGCGAAGCGAGTGAAAGCAGACTGTTCCCCCCCTGAGGCGATCGCGCGGCTTATAAACCAGCATCCACGCTACATGCGCCAATACGTCGGGGCTCGCTTGTTTCCACACGGTCGTAAATCATGTGTCACCTCGAGGATGAGGCCACGTTGGGGCCATCTGTTTAATATCAAAACGCGCTTTATGGCCAAACTCTGCGGCGGACCCTAGCGGGAAAAAAAATGTTGCGTCAAGGTGATGTAAGTAGGTTTTCTCCGAGAAACTGGGTCACCTTGAGGATGAGTCGGCTGCATGTTCCAACACGTTGGGGCCGCCTGTTTTATATCAAAATGCGCTTCATGGTCAAAATGAGTTTATACTATAGAATGGTGAGCTTTGTTGGAGAAAAGGTCGCGTCAAGGTAATGTAAATAGGTCTCCTCTGAGAAATTGGGTCACCTTGAGACAAGCCCCAACACGACGGCGCCATCTGTTTATTATCAAAAACGCACTTCCACCCATCGTGGCGGGCCCTAGCGAAAAGATGTTGCGTCAAGGTGATGTAAATAGGTTTTCTCCGAGAAACTGGGTCACCTCATAAATCATGTTTTCCGAGGCCGTGCATATTAAAACCAAAAGTAAACTGTTGTGCCTGATGAGACAAGTCTATCTCAAGGAAAATATCCCTATGAGCCCACGTCACCACCTGCTCATTGCCGAAACAAGCTTTCTGTAACCAAAAACAAAGGGTTCGCTTATGCAGCTTCCAAGAAGTTCCAAATGTCCTTCGCGCGCGCGCGCGCGCATCATATATCACATGCTGTTCCTGCGTGATTGTATAAACAGAATCGCACCACCCTTGCGCTCCTCCAGGGGTGCTTTATATAAAAGTTGCGATATATACAACTCATTTGAGGTCTGTGAAGCTACTTCCGTCGGTCGACTCCCGGTGAAGCGCACAACGAGAAAGGTATGTTTCACTATTGTCTTCAAGATGAGGAAAGGTAGGTAATAGTTGTCCTCATTTTCAGTTCATTTGGCGTGCGTAGAAACTTGCACTGAGAGATATGCCATCCATTTTCGAGAAGCTGGATAAACTAAAGAAACCCGGTGATGGGGACATTCAGAAAATGAGCATTGTTCCGAACAACGAAAAGCTCGACGTGTTGGACTTACGCAAAGCGGATACTATGTACGGGGAGTCCGTGTACGTGAACTCCTGGTGGACAACGATAAACGCGTAAAGGTGTACCTACCCAGTCGCGTTAAGCGACTCACAGATGAAGATTTGCAAGAAATGCGAGAATTACCAGATCTCAAACTAGAGAAGAAGGAGAGATTCACGGATGGTAAAAGAGTCGCATCGCCCGACATCATCTTTACTGACGCGAAGAAGAAGTGACCGCGAGACCAGCGAAAGTCCGCGTCCCATATGTAATCAGCAGTAAAATAAAAATACATGTATTTCTGATTTTAAGAGAAAAAAATGTTGCGTTGTTGTGATGGATTAGGAAGATAGGCTGATATGATGGGAAGCTCTATTGATAGAATGACATGATAGGGAGCTATAGCACGTATTCATTAACTAAGCAAGTATACTTTGTTGGGAGCTATAGAGAATAAAGGACACCACACTTTTTTAAGCGACAAACAACTTTTCTAGCAGCTTTATTGATTTTAGGTCATTAGCGGCGAGATTATCGGAAAACATGGATACAATGCTCTTCAGTGATTTCCCTTTCGCCAACAATGTCGCCACGATACAACAGTACACACCACAGATTGGAGAATACAGGCATTGGATACAGACATCATTATATTCGTCGACGGTGAGGCGTTTCAACTCGGGTTCGATGGGTGGCAATCCGAAGGAATCAAAGTAGATGAGGTCATCCTTCATTTTCGCGTACAGAATCCAGTGCTCCCCAGCTTGTTGTCGCCGATCGGTGTTCACCACGATTATACCCGATCTATCCAGCGCGGGCAGACGGTCGTCTCGAGCGTATACACCGCGAAAGACTGCCGAAGCGTAATCGTTGTACTTCAGGAATCTCTCGATATCTTGCTCGAACATCGCTAATCCAGTGTGACGTTCCTGTTCTTATCGATGGACATAATTCGCACACTCTCGGACAGTATCAACACGGTCGTGGGTTCGGCCAAGGCACGTCGGAACTTGAGTTGCAGACGAACGTTTCCACGCCTGATCGGTGACAGGTGGACGGAGGATTGATCGGGATCTAGGTCGTAGTACAGTAGGAACTTGTTTCCAACGTAGTGGTCGTATTCGTAGGAGACGTGCTTCTCACCCAGCTGCTCCAGGAGGTTGAAGTAGCTTCGGTGGTTCAGGTTATTGTTGAAGTCGAACGTGTCTATTCGCTGCGTCCCGTTCACGGTGAGCGTCGCCGACTCAATGTCCCAGTTCACAAATCGATACGGGTCCCGATTGAATGCTCCCTGGTAGGCTACGGTGGGCACGAATGCGACAACCACCTTAGACGGTATCTTCTCTGGAAATAAATCTTCCAGGCATGCATCCAGGTTGCCAACTGGTAGCGAACGAATACGCGATTCACTTCCGGCCAGTGTGTAGAGAGCCTTGCGCTGCTGCAATTCCGTTTCGTGTCCGAGGAATAGGCTGGGAGACACGGTGATTTTCTTTATGTACAAGGTGGCACTCATGATTTCCACTTTATGCGTGTGCTGCTCCTGATCGGTCTTCATAATGCGGAACGCGTCGGAGCCTTGATAAAAAACAAGCCTAATTTCCACTCCCGATATGAGTAACTTAGGCTGCAGGAAAATGTCCGAGTTGATCTTGGAAACCAGGTCGATGGTCTTGCCGCCACGTGTGACGTTGTATCGTTCGGTCGGTCCACGAGCGCGAATGTTGTTTTCCGATTGACGCGCTTCTTCTTGCGTGTACAGACCTACTTTATGCACGGTATTCTGCTCCGTGGTGCTGGCGTGAAGCAAAATATCCAGGTAGCTTCTCAAGCTATACAAATCATTATTCGTAATCATGGTCTGATTCAAGAAGACGGCTACGTTCTTGAAAAGCGAGCTGGCGAACGCGTTGACGGGGTAGACCTCGTCGTAGGTCGTCCGATCGCCAGCCTGTGTTTCCGGTAGCGAACCATCGTCACGTACGATGCGGACTTTCGTCACTATGTACGCGGAGTTCAAATCGAAATAGTGGTGCCCCAAATTCGAAAGCTGGAGCTCTATGACGGAGGATATGTCAGCGACCGGGTAGAATACCACATATTCCCCCTTCAGTATATGCCACTGCGTTCCCGGCACGGAAAATAACAGTGTTTCCGACTTATCCAACAGAGGAGTGTCGGGATGTACGACGTTAATCGTGTCCATCTCACAACTAAATTGTGGCCGCGCAACCAGCGTTATTTATGCCGTCGAAGACGTCCGGTTTTCTCCTCTTTCTTCGCCCGCCAGCCACTCCGAGGTCGCGGAGAATTTCACGGCCCGTATCTTTCGCCGATCTTTTAAGCGCACTTCGGAAAGAGCCTCCCTCCGACAGATTTTTGGCTACGCGCTTAGCAGCCGCAACAGCCGTCTTTTTAAGTAGGGTGATACGCGTTTAAAGAGTGGAATAGCGAAACGCCCGAGCTCAGAAAAGAAATTGCCTCACCTCTGGTACAGGTGCGACCTGTATACCGTCGGAACGCTAAATCCGTAGATTGGTACCGTTTTAGTGTACATGCTTAAAGTGCAGCGTCAGCGTCGATCTACCGCGATTTTGTAGCAGTAGCTTGCGACCCGTGTCGTCGCGTATAGAGATGGTGATTGAGGAAATTTCGCGCTGCACTAACTTAAAATACTGAACGGGTAGAAAGCTGAAACTCAGTTGTTCTTTCGTTCTATCATATACGAATGGAATTAATTTCAGTATCGGATGTCGCCCGTTTCCCACTACGGAGGGCGCGACGAGATCCGTGTATATCATAATACAGCTAATGGGAAGATCTATGGTCACTTCGTCGACGCCTGTATCGTTTTCGGTAAATACGGTTTTCGCGCCGAAACCCAGTAGGTACGCAAAGTAATCGGATAATGTAAGGGACACGTTTTACCGCAAGCTCAACGAACACTTCCTCGCCCATGCATCGTACGTGAGGGAAGCTTCTGGCTGCAGACGCTCATGGATGGCGCTCACGAGAGCTTCGGGTGTTTCGTAGAATTCGGTGGAAGTGAAATGCGCCGACTTTCCGTCTCTCGAGTGTTTATGTGGATGCGGTACGTCTTCACTATGGGATTACACGTGATGCTCTTTCGGGATCCTTCAACACGGACGTGCTTCACCTGAATGAGGTCCAGGAAGTCGGTCGATAAGTTGAAATTCGCCGGGAGAGAAAGCGAGTAAGTGTTGTCTTTGTATTCCACCCTTGATTTTGTATCGTTCGTCGCTCTAAAGAATTCGTTGAACGTGTCGGTAATTAGCGATCGGGGTTCTAAAATTAGAACGTTATTGATCACTATCACCCGGCGAACACGCATCATAACGGCTCTTTCCTACGCGAGCGGTAACACGTTTGGGACGGCGCGTACTTTACCGCCCCCCGGGTGATCTCCATCGATGTCGACGATTCCACAGGCGAGATGCAGCGGTCTGTCGATTTATTTCACCGAGCGCACGCGTGACGGTAGCTTAAACACGTAGTGATCTTCCTCGTAAGCCAACGCTATCCCATATTCGGGGAATATTTGATTCAATAGCGTGTCCGTGTCTTCGAACGTGAGCGGTTTTGTTTGCCACTTCTCTGTTGATAGCGTTATCAGGTTATCAGGCGCTTCCCAAGCAGCACAATGTACCGAAAGTCGAGTGCAATAGGGGTGGACGGTATGTGTCTTATCAATGTTCTTTAGTTTCACCAGCTCGTTCAAGGTCTTCCACCTACCCGTCCACCCCTATTGCACTTGACTTTCAGTACATTGTGCTGCTTGGGTTGGTTCACGTTCAGGAAGCTGTTGGGAATGGAAAATCCCTTTAGACCAACGACGTACGAATCATCCAGGTGTAGCGGCTTATCTAACGCGATCGTGAAGTCATTCAGCGTGTTGGACGGGTACAGGTCCATGCTGGCGTTCGAGAGCAGATACACGTACAATTCATTTTCTGACATCGCTGGCGGGCACCCAAGAATCGTGATCTTTGGCGTATCCGAACCAACGAACCAAGTAGTGCAATACCCCGTTAATTTTCTTCTTTCTAATCACCGCGGATATGAGTCGCTTATCGTACGAGGAAAGATGGTGGACGGGCTGCAGCTCCTGCTCGTAGAATGATCCCAGTATTTCTTTTCCCGTCGAATCTTTCACGTACACTACGGACGGATCGGTCTTTCTCGTTCGCGACACCTCGAACACTTCGGCCGTCTACCTTTGGTCGTAGCCTTTGGCGAACACACCGCGATCTAGCGCGAGCCTCACCTGGTCCCCTGCTTTATACTTGCTCTCGCGCGGGGTCGTCTTACGATTCAATCTGCTGAACAGAGCTACTTCATTTCCGGCGTTCACGTTTTTCGGCTTTTCACCCGTGACGGAGTGTACCGAGTCGTTATAGTCGGCCACTATCTTCAGCAGCGCGTTGATATAATTAAACTTCCCCGTACTAGTGAAATGCCTGGCTATTCTTTCTCTAATTGTTCTCTGCACGCGTTCACAGGAGGCCGCTTTCATTCCGCTTTGCGTGCTATAGTGATTTAGTAGCGACTGAAAGTACTGACGAACGGGGGAACCCCAAAATTCGCTTCCGCAATCCGTGAGCAAATTCTTCGGAATTCCGTGGCGGAAAACTCGTTGGAAGGCTTTCTTTACATCTTGCGGGCGCTTTGTGCGAATGGGGACCATGTACAGGTACCTCGATAGCGTATCTATGACCGTTAGGGTGTACCAGAAGCCCTTGTCTAATTTCTGATATTTACGCATTTCCAGAAGGTCTGCCTGATATAAATCCCGCACGTGAGTTGCGATGATGGAGCGGCGCTTAAATTTTTTCTTCACTGGCTTGTGCAGGGTGTAAGCATCTTCTTTTTTCAGCTGTTCCACAGCTTCTGCGCGCGTGAGCTTGTGATAACGTCGGTACCGATCCACTTCACCTAACCCTTTCTCCTTGATCTTTCTATAGGACCCCATACTGGCTCCAGTGAGCAATGCGGTGTATTTTCGGAGTGCTTATAATTTTCGATACTTTTTGTACCAACTCGGTTTCTTGATGAGCGCGGTACGACGTGCCAAGTAGCTCACGAGAGCCACAATGTTTGAGCGATTGATTCGCTTCCCTCTATATACTAGCACATTATCCGCCCGCCAGGTGAAAACCTTCTTCAATTCTTTTAGCACAGATTTCGCACGTGCTTTATCAACGCCGGAGGGTAGAAGATTAAAATTGAATTGATTGGGTTCCGGTTCGGGCTCCGAATGGACAGGTTCCAGAGGAGGAGGAGGAGGAGGAGGATGATAGTGAGCGCGCTTCAGCAAGTAATAGAGGGCTTCCAGTATTTTGCCCACTTTTACATCGTCCGAATCGTTAGATTTGAGAACTTCACCTATGAGCCATGACCAATTGCTTTGGATATCGCTCGCCCGGCGACTCCCGCCACGAGACTTGATAGCCCTGAGAGGATCAGTGGAAGTATGGGAATGAGACCACCTCGTTGTCCCCTAATATACTTCTTCAACTGCCGGGGGCATTTATGAAGTGACTTGTAAGCGAGGAAGCGGAGGATTTTTTTGTGTTTCTTCAGGTTTTTATGAAGTTCCGTCGAAAGTGGGATATTTCCGCGTAGAATATTCAGACAGATTTCCGAAAGGATTCGAATGTTGTTGCAGCTGAGCTCTTTAAGTAACTCCGCACGGTGCGTCGGTTTGCTGGCGGCCAATACTTTGAGGAGCGTGAGATGTCTTCTAAGATCGGCCGTCATTTCGCGGGCGTAAACAGGAACTGCCGGTCGTGCGGTAAAATACCTGTTCGCAGGCTACGAGTGGGAGGTGTTTGCGCGTGCAGATCCACAACTAAATAGCCGTGCGCCTTCTCCGTCGCCTGGTTACATGCGTCAAGAAAATAGGAGAGCCCTAGCTGTTTCCTAGCCCTAGCGATCCGCGCACCACCTGGCGGGCGCCGGTGAAGGCTATGTTCAGTAGGCCACCCGCTAGCCATTATGGCGCGGGCCAATCGGCGTGAAGAGATGGGTAAGTTTGAACATCTGAGATAAAGCCGCAGCGGGGCCGCTGCCGTCTGGCGGGCGCTAATGAAGGCTATGTTCAGCGGGCTTAGTCGGTGGGCCTGGAACGGGCCAATCGGTGGCGGCGGCCAATCAGAGGGCTTAGAAAGTCTGGGAGAGTGATCAGTAGGCTTAGAATGGACCAATCAGCGGAGCCGGTTAATTAGCATAACGGGGGCGGAGCCGTGCTCAGCGATACGCATGCACCAATCAGCGTGAAGTGGGGGCAGAGCCGAGTAATTAGCATAAGGGGGGCGGAGCTACAGTCAACCAATCAATGACCAGTCAAGGTTTAGCACGGGCCATTCAGCGTGAACTGGGCGTAGCCAAGCCAACTAATTAGCATAACGGAGCGGAGCTACGGTCAGCTAATCAAAGATCAGTGGGGCGCGGTGGCCAATCAACGTGAAGTGGCCGGGGCTAATGGCGGCCAATCAGATGGCTTTGGATTTGGCTTGTGTTAGATTACAAATGGATTGTGTTGGCTTAGAACTGGATTGTGTTGGCTTAGAATTGGATTAGAATCGGCCATCTTGGATTAGAAAAAAGGATGTCGTTATAGCGCACGGTCCTTATGCCGTCTGGTTCTTATCCAGGCACCGTTATTATGCCGTCTTATCTATACTACTCACAGCACGGTTGTGCTGCTAGAGCTGTGCAAGTCAGTCGTCAGTAGCGTAACTATCTCGCTACCTGTATTTTAGTACGATGGATATACAATATTTTGAGGCCATGGTATGAAACTAAGTCTTACTAGAGTTTATTAATAGTACTATAGTAATTATAGTTTATTAGTAATAGAATGTAGATGAGGGGAAACAGTCAGCAGAAACAGTCAGCAACAGTCATCAGGTGATCATCAGCTGTGATCACCTGATGAAATGTAGTCTGCTGCATGAAAGCTAGTGTCCATTAAAGAAAAAGTTTTCATCGTTGGTGTTGTGTTCTTGTGGTTACGTTACGAACGGAGTTTCATGAAAACTGCGCGCGTTCGGGCACCATGTTTATTTTGCAGCTCTCGATGATCGGGGCGGGTACATAGTTGCCAACGGGTTGCATAACTGTAGCTGCAGATCGAACAATAGGACACTACACTATCCTCCTTGTGGGAGAGATTCTAGGGGAATATAGGACTAAAACAAAGAACAATATATGAAAGTTAAAGTTCAACATCATTCGGTACAAAGGCACTGAGTGGTTTGAGTTTACGTGGTAAAGTCAGTGAAGTGCACTGGGTGTCTTCGTTCTTGTGTGGGGTATCGTCTCTCAGGGCAGCATTGGCTTGGAGGTCCCACTGAGTCGCTATCTGCGTCCTTGCTGTTCGTTACAGGTGGTCGAGATAACAGATCATCTGTGTCCAGTGTCGAACTATCTGGAGCTTGTGATATTCCAGTAGCATCTTTGAAAAAGCTCGCGTTGCGAACTATCGCTCGCTTATTGTTTGATGCCGTGACCTGCTATCCTTGGATGTTGGTGATTGTACAGGGAACCTGCTCGTAGCACGCTGTGAATTTGTTGTGCCGAATTTGTTTACAAAGCACTTTCTGCCCCACGTGAAGTTGATGTGGTCGTGCATGTCTGCGACGATCAGCATTGTTCTTGTTGTGAACTTTCTGATGATGCATGGCTGATTTCACATAATCTATTTGAGCTTCCTCTTGATTGGAGATGAAGTATTGCGGGAGGAGGTTCTTCATTTTACTGCCGAATAATAGTTCATAGGGTGTCGTGTCAGTTGTTGCTTGTTTGGTCGACCGGTAGGCCATGAGGAATATGTCGAGCTCTGCTGTCCAATTACTGCTAGTGTGGACATGTTTCTTTAGGGTTCTCATGAATCGCTCCGCCTCACCATTAACTTGAGGCAATAGCGGAGTGATTCGGTGGTGATGAAAGCCAAGCTCTGCAGCAAACTCCTGGAAGTCTGCACTTTGGTCCATTATCAGATCTAAGAAGTAGAGGGATTCCAAATTGAGCAAACAGCGCTCCAAGGATGGGGGGCACCACACGGGCACTGGGAGATCGAACCACATGCACCAGAGGGTATTTTGAGAAGTCGTCAATGATCACCATGGCGTAATTGCCGTCAGGAAAAGGTACAACAAAAGTCCATTTAGAGTTCATCCCAGGGCCCATTAGGGGGTTTTGTGATAGGTAGTGCTTCGCGAGTTGTCTGGGGTACTGCTGCTTGGCAGGGAAGGCAGCTTTTAATTGTTGTGTGCACAAGGCTATCCATGCCTGCGAACCAGACTTTTTCTCGCAGTACCTGTTTGGTCTTTACGATTCCCTGACGGCCACGATGCGCGCATTGTACTGCTCGTTGCTGAAGGCTGGCGGGCAGGACAATACGGGTGTTTCGAAGAATAAGACCTTCTGGGGTGAACATCAATTCGTTTTTTTATGGCTGCAAATGGTTTTAGTTCCGGCGATGACCAGATGTCGCGTTTAGGTTGTAGTATGGCAGTCACAAGGAGCTATAATTGCTGGTCTTCCTTTGTGTGTTCTGAAATCTCTTCTACTGAGAAGGCATTGGGGGCATAGTGACGTTGGATAAAGTTCACATATTCCGTTGGGACTGTAGTGATCCTACGCTGGGAGCTGCTTATAGGCAGCGGGTTCCTTGACAGGTAGTCAGAGGGGTTACTACTGCCCGCAGTGTGCTGTCAGTCAAAGTCAAAAGTCAAGTGTGCTGTGCAGTGTGCTGTCAGTGCTGTGTGTCAAAGACGTACTGGTGGACGTAGTGCTAGGCGTTCGATACGAGCCGAAGGTGACGATCTTGGGTTGCTGAGGATGCGCACGAGAGGCTTGTGATCAGTAAGTAAGACGAACTTAGCACCACAAAGGTACAGTCGAAAATGTTTCATGCCCCCATACTACTGCAAGCATTTCTCGTTCAATTTGTGAGTAGCGACTTTCTACAGGTGTAAGTGCCCTGCTTGCGTAGGCAATCACTGCAGGTTCTTCCTCGGCGTCGGAACTCTGTGTGAGAATGGCACCGAGTCTATGTGGGCTGGCATCTACATCCAGATCTGTCCGCTTTTATGAATCGAAGTAAGTCAGGGTTGAAACATCTGACATGGCTTGTTTTAGGTGGTCAAAGGCGTCTTGGTGGCGCTTAGTCCAAGCCCAGCTTTGCTTTTTTCAAGGTTAGTTCTCGTAGTGACTGGGTAATGTTTCCGTACAGAGCAACTTCTCCACTGCAAATACTTGGGAAAGTTTGTGTCACCATGACATACAAAGAGAAGGATATCCAAGAAGACCTATTTGTCACTCCTGGCGACTGTGCACTGCTTCTTAGCTTTTCAGCAGCGTCTGGCTTAGGCTTTGTCCACATCACATATCAAGTCGAGGACACCGCAACAAAAGAAGTTATTGTGGAATCATTTCCTGGCCTGTTCAACGGTGTTGGAAAACTCAAGGAGCAACAAATCCATCTCTTTGTAGGTGAAAGTGTACCTCCTGTAGCCCAACCCCACCGTCGTATACCCTTTGCACTGCGTGAGGCCACAGAAAACGATATCCAACGACTCCTATTTGAAGACATCATCGAACGAGCAGACGATCCAACTCTATGGTTTTCCCCGGTCGTAATTGTCCCCAAGCCGCATCACCCCGACGAAATTCGAATTTGTGTCGACATGCGTGCTGTGAACACGGCCATACAACGTGAAGGACATCTCTGCCCAACTGTGGAAGACATCATTGTAGCACTAAATGGAGCAAAAGTCTTCTCCAACTTGGATCTGAAGGATGGCTATGATCAGTGTGAACTGGACATACCTTCAAGACAGCTCACAACATTCTCGATTCACGCTGGCCTATTCAGATACAAACGCCTCAATTTTGGCATCACTAGTGCAGTTGAAATTTTTCAGAACACTATCCGTCAAGTCCTCAACAGCATCCCAAACGTCTTGAACGTGAGCGATGACATTATAGTCTATGGGCAGACTCAGAACGAACATAACACTGCCCTGGATGCTGTCCTTCGTCGAGTGCAAGAAGTCGGCATAACGCTCAATTACAAGAAGTGTCACTTCCACCAGAGTGAGATAACCTTCTATGGACTGATTTTTTGGCTGAAGGCGTCCGTCCCGATCCCCAGAAGATCATTGCCTTCTTACAAGTCCCAACACCAACTATCCCTCAGGAAGTAAGGAGTCTCCTTGGGATGGTTAACTACTCTCGGCGATTTCTGCGGAAGGTTATCTTTTAGCTGTTTTAAGTAAAGCGATTGCGATGAGCTTATGAAGTGATGCTTCTTTAGGGTCTGGAGGGCACTCAGGAGGTTCTGGCTGAATTCTTCCGTTGGTACCACAAAGGTACGAAGCACTGAAGCACCAGGCACCCACTGTTGAAATGTTACTGTGTCACAAAATTCCGATATTCGCGCCATGTTGACATCCAAGATTTGCTGAACCGTTGATAACCCCGGACACTGAGCACAGTGGTCAAGCATACAATCCACTGAGTCCAGGCGACACACCATTAGTCCGAGAAGTGCTTTGTAGTTCTCTTCCATCCCTGCTGCATGAAGCATCATCTTTATATTCTGATGGTAGCTGCAAACACAAACCGAGTTGCATCCAGGATCTCCCGCAAGGACGCACCACGGTGGTCTCAGGGCTGCGAATGTGGAAAACCCAGCTTTCATCGTTGGATTGAATGACTTCCATATCTCGAAGACCTCCCTTAGGCCAGTCAGCATCAGGCGCTTTTGATGTCCCTTCAAGACGTCCTTCTTCTCCGGCATGCAGGTCGATATAAAATCATCCTCGTAGAACTGACGGATGTTCTCTTTAGTATCCTCTCGCACTGCTGGCCTTCCCCTCGAGCTGGTGGGTTCAGTGAGGATTCCCACGTTTGTCCTGATGTCCTTGGCTTTGCGCACCATACGATCCGACGCCACAAAATAGTTCATAGTCTGCCGTCTTGACCATGATAATGGAGCCAACGGCAATATCATCACTTTTCTGGAAGTGTTTTCTTGAGTCGCAAACCTTTCCTTTAGGTTCTCGAGCAAGGTTTTGTAATCTTCTGCGACTACATGACACCCTGTTCCAGGGGTGGACGGTTAGTTTAATGCCACTCCCAGCGTTGTCTCTAGAGCTTTCCTTGCTTTGCATTCAATTTTTCGCTGCTTTGCTTGCGCGTAGCTCTGTCTTCGGGCTGCTGACCTCTTTAACGTCACCGGAGTTTCTCCAAGAAGTTCCAAGGATTTGTTAAGGAGATGTAGATCCTCCTGCTCCGTTTCCCTCACTTCTTGTGTGGGACTTCAGCGCGGATCTGCTTCAGTTGGATTGTCCTCATACTGATATTTCGTGCACTCCACATAGCATTTTGGACACAATCTTATCGCCGGGAGTAAGTTTAAACTGTGTAGTGCGCTTCGTCAGAGCCGAAGATTTTATTATAGTCCCGTGTACGTTCTTCTTGTGTTTCTCGAAGGGATCCACGCAACATTTCGATGCCAACTTATCGGTGTACTTGCGAATATAGAGGAGGTAGTGGTCTCTGCAAACTGCTGCAATTGAAGAAGGTAGCCGCTTTGCGCGAGCAGAAATGAGGTACTGCTCTTCTTCAGCTAAGTCGCAGAACTTCGTCACGGATGGGGTACGCACGTACTGATGGCATCCTTTTGGACCGAATGAGCAAATTGTAGTGTCACTCACTTCTGGTGGCGTAGATGCAGAATTCATGGCCAGGCATACCAGTACTGTCCACAACACACGCGGCCAATATGAGTCCCGCAGAGGTACGATGTAAACTTGTGTAGTCAGTGGGCTTCACCAGTGCAGTGTTGCGCGCAAATTGACGGACGCAGGAAAGCTGTAGGCAGCTGGACTAGACAAGGTCCTTCGCAAATGTCGGTAGGATAATTTTGTTGGACCGTCACATGTGTTGCCTTTATAACCGGCGTCCTTTGATCTCAGGGCCGCCAGTGGTTGTTTTTGTATCGAAAACACGGAAACAAATATTGTCATGACATTGAGCTTCAAGAGGATTTGAGGATTTATTGCAAAGCACATACACACACAAAGAAAAAGAGTGAGAAAGGGGAAAGTTCAGCCACCCGTTATTATCGCATTGGAGCGAGCGCAGATACTGGTGTGCCGTATCTCCTCACCGGAAGCAGTCTAATGGGATACAGGTGTTTGTGTCGTTATTGCGTGCATACTGTTGCAATCCTTCTTCAAAGGGAGGCCAAACAAAAAACCAAAGCACCACTCGAACAAGGCACAACCAGCATAACCAAGAGTATAGGCGTAAAAATCGAATTGTTCGTAATCGTGACGTGAAACACGCCATAATACGGCGCACAAGGGTTGAAAGCCTATAAATTGCACACACACAAAAACGAAAAAACATCAATAAAGAAATAAAGTCAAATACAATACACTTCGACTTCCCCCGTTGATGGCTTTGCATAATAGTGATATAGTTCTATATACGTATCTCACTGTATATTTGATATAACAGCCACTCGGCAACAGGATGCTCGCTTCTCGTAACCATGTCATATTTAAAAAATCGTTGCAAAAAGAAAACAACAAAAAGCACCCCTGACATTTTTTTATACGTTGAAGTGGAGGGACCGACGCATGTTTCACCGCTGACAGAACGTTCGTACATCGTTGGCCACATGTTTTCTTTTACGCTCCAATATGACGAATTTTCAAAAATTCGCATATTTCACGAATTATTTCTCACCTTGCCCGACTATCCTAAGAGCCAATTTTTTTAAAAAATATGCCTCATGTCCCGGACTACAAGGCTAACAATTTTCATGTCTCTAGGTGTAGGCAGTGAGTCAGCAGAAAATGTCAAAGACGTGTAAAAAGGCGGCATGATTGCATTAGCCATGGGGTACCACAGACACGCTAGCTTTTGTTTTGTCGGGTACAGGATGAAAGAAGGGCCCTTCGCGGCCGCAGTGACATTTACAGACACAAAATACCCTTTCCCGTTTTCCCTACAGAAGCCGTCAAAGAAAACATGGTTTCAGGGCGATCATCGGAGCTTGGCCCCACGTAACGCAGGAACGCCGCGTAATTCAGCAAAAGTACTTCTCGGGCGTCGGTTTCTCATTTACTCCGACCGGTAAAAAAATTCACATCGAAATCCACGGGGGTCGAGCGCCACGATTGGATCGCTTCATATGGAATAGTTAAATTATTACATTAGAAATATACAGTATATTTCTAATGTAATAATTTAACTATTCCTACTGTATCTACTGTATGTTAATATGTATCACACTGTATATCTGTTATTGTTGTTGTTTAATCTTTTTTTAAAGATTGATCTACCTAACATATACATTTACCATATAGAGCTGCTAACAAAATAAGACAATAACTCGAGGTCCCAGAACTAGCATTAACTATGGGACCTCTTTCTGTACAAACTGACCCAAACTTTGTACTCCTGAACGAGTAAATAAATAAATAAATAAAGCTCTAATATTCTAAGAAAGTTTGTAGGATAGGGTTGGGCGCCTCAGTTCTCGTTGAAAGTCATTGGTTCTCCTCGCATAAATGAGCTTTTGGTTTCCTGGAAGACTCCTTCACCACAACATCTAATGGAGCACTCAAGCATAAAGTCAGCTTTTTCGCAACACCTCCCATTACATCAATGAGAAATACATGCTTTATTCATGTTAAGTGAACTGGGTGCATAAATTCTCATTGAAACTCATTGAAACTCATTGAAATTGTCCAGGGCGCTGAATGAGATGGAGCGTGCTTCTTCCAGCAGGGTGAATTGGATGCCTCAGTTCTCATTGAAAGTCATTGGTTCTCATTGGGCAAATTAGCTTCTGGTTTCCCGGAAGACTCCCTCATCACAACATCTATTGGAGCGCTGAAACATAAAGTCGGCTTTCCCGCAACATCTCTTATTGCTTCGATGAGAAATACCTGCTTTATTCATATAAAGTGAATTGGGTGCATAAATTCTCATTGAAACTCATTGAAATTGACCAGCGCATTGAATGAGATCGAGCCTGATTTTTCCAGCAGGGCCGGGAACGGAAACAGTATGCATCTAACTTGTACATTACACTGCGCATTGCGTGGTACGTACATGAAACATAATTACGTGACTAGAAACAACCTTCGTTTAGATCCTAAGTCTGTCGCACCAACTGAAGAGTCTCCTAAGCAACGCAGCATACTTCTGGTAGAACACCACATAATGTTCGTACGCGGTAGATATGGCATCTGCTCTGTCATTTAGTGCACACGTGGACTGTCACTGTCACACAGCACGGCTAGAACATGAAAGGGTCTTCTGTAGCGATTGCATATATACAGTACTCTTGTCCTAAGCAACGCTGTTAAGAGAAAACAGTAATAGAGTGATATATTATGAGGTTGTGTTACATTTCTCTGTATGTGGCCTTCTCAAGTAGCGTCAGCCAAGTACGCATAGAGTTATTAAACTAAGGGAGAAGAGTTTTGTTTCCATTACAAGGAGCTTTTACTTCCTAAAGTATAAGGATAGGGCAGATAGTCGGATGCATTGTAAACACCATAGGCCGCATCGATGTGGGTACTGTCCAGGATTGGTAGAGATAAGTGCTTGGGATGTGCATGCTGGGGTTCAAGTGAATCTCCTTCTTTTTCACTTCTTCATCTGTCACCACACCACATCCCAGTTTATAGGAATTCGGCACATTTGCGCCCACTTCTCAGCTCTTTCGTGGCAAAGCTGGGAGAGGGGTAAATTTTCAAATGAATCTGGCTCAGGCATAACGTGCAATGCCCGCCAGGTAGTTTGCTTATAAAGAACTGCTCTCGCGCAATAGGGGGCATATTGTATATCAGGCTACATAGCACATCTTGCTAAACATGGAGTAAGATAAGTACACCAGCGGACCGATCAGACTGATGTCCTTCAGCAGATGAGCAAGCACATGAATTGCTCCTACTGTATAATAATTTCCAACATAAATACAGATAATGAGAGTCCAAGCACTGGCGATGTGTCACGTTGTGATATGACAAATGTTATCGCTAAATAACCATTCACATGTGCTAAGGAAATGAACAATATCTGTGGACAAATTAATTGGTGATATGTTCCTACTCTTTTGTTCATCGAGACATATTGCCTCTATTGATCTTGTCATTGATGAGCTGGTCGTTAATCTCACTGTTCCCTTTCTCTTTTCTTGCAATCTGCATATTACTTTCTTCCTTTGTGTGGGAGACCTCTTTTATTCATTTTTGCCACTGTGCTGTGCTAGCCACTCGTAAATGTGAAACTTAGTAACGACAGCATTAGTATTGAACACTGACACCACTTGTCATCCTCAGGATACACGTAAAATACTAACACAGAACGGCAGCAATACCTACCGTATTGAAACTTACCAGTGCAGAGTACCTCCGTAACACCACCTTCAAAGTTGGTTAGTTGGTTCTTCATTCGAGAATCATACCTAGCTATGCTAGCCTCTCAGAAAAACTGTCATCTTCGCCATGTGCAGTGCGTTCCATCAAAGCCCTACTATTCTGCAATCATGACGTAGGATAAACTAGGGCATATTCTGCAATGCCCTTAACATTGGTTAAGGGGTACACAGAGCCAGGGATAAAATACGATATCACTTATCGTCATTCACATGGTCTTCATAAACAACAACTTTATTACGAGATGATCACTGGGGAGTTTCATCGCAAAGGGCGATACTCTACCCTATTGCTCGTGATGATGCGGGGAATGAAACAATGAGCCCCTTCACAATAAGGATCGAAGCCCTATGGTGTCGAGAAAGATGAAGAGATCCTTGAGGACAGAGCGTCAGTGGGCTGGATGTGGCAAGGGACCAAGCAGTTTTGTGAGAGGGAGGGGGCAAGAGTGTAGCTCGTTCAGCGTTCCGGAGAGTACGGTTAGGGAAGGTTGGCAGTGTGGGCAATCGAGAAGAATGTGCTCTAGGTCTTCAACACAACCGGAGTGACTGCAGTGGGGAGAGTCAACTTGCCTCAAGCGGTAACGCCAGTGTGCTGTCAAAGCCACATCGAAGCGCATTCGATGAACTAATGCGGCATCTTGACGAGAGATATGTCGAGGCATGCGGAAACCTGCTCAGCATGGCGGGAAGTAGGGACTGGGCAACGTCAGAGGTCCATAGGCGGGTAGCCAGAGGAGCCACGAGACGTCGAAGTGTCGGTCTGTTCACTGCCTTCGACACCGTAATGAACTGGATCTCACAGGAGAACCAGCCTGTGCCCTGCTTCGTAGACAAGTTTGTAAGCTATTAACACACCCATGACCAACGGTGCGGATGAGCCACGGATGCAAGAGTTTTCGATTGCTCGCAGCGCAGATGTTGAGTCAGTGAATACGACCCAATCCCGTGGGGTAAAATGAACGATGTGCTGCAGAAAGAAAAGTATGGGATAAAGTTCCGCAGCTTTGGCTGAGGTTTGATGCGAAAGGTGACGTCCTTCAACTACACCTTTGGATGACGAATGCCAACGCGGAGTTGCCATTTCGAGATGCCCCATCGGTGTCTGCTGCGGCAGACGGAGAAAACATCGCGTCTACGAGAGCATAAAAATGGGCTCGAAGGACTTGAGGGGGAACGTGATCTCTGCGGTCCTGGAGCTCCGGAAGACGTGCGAAGGTGGGTGGCAGAGTCAGAGACCGGGGGCGCTTGGTGGTGTGGCGTCCCTAGGTATGAAGGCAGTGAAAGCGTTGCGTGTCCTCTGTGCTACGCGATGGAAATCACTTTCAGGACAGTATCGAATTATCGTGAGCAGCGCGTGACGGGGTATGTGCGCACGCAAACGTAGGAAGTGTCGAGCCACTTCCTGCTTACGGAGAACTTCTACCGGAAGTTTACCAGCTTCAGCTAGGACTTGTCGTGTTTCAGTCATTCTAGGAACTCGAAGGCAGCGGCGAAGGCTTCAGGCTAACAGAGCCCGAATGGTATTTAACGACGTTGTAGAAACACTGTGCAAGATTGGAAGGCTGTAAAGCACAGTCGCCCTCACCAAAATCGCGTGAACGGCTAGTAGGGAGCTTTGATCACAGCCCCATCCTAAGCCAGAAAGACGTAGAATTGCAGGAAGTCATCGCTGCGCTTTGGTTTCAAGGTGCTTAATGTGGCGAGCCCGGCGCAGGCTCGAGTCCAGGACCACACCAAGGAAGCGATGGGAACGTACAGGCTCGAGCTTCTTTGCACCAACCCGAAGAGGGAAATTTCTCATAGCTTTGTAAGTGAAAGGGAGCTCGACGCACTTCCCGGACGAATGGTTCATTCCAAGTCGCGTGAGGTAGAGATGGACACTATTTAAGGCTAGCTACATATGGCGCTGAATGGCTGGTCGTGACTTGCCTACTGTCCATAGGGCAACGGCATGCACAGACAATGCTACTTTGCGAGGAATTATCGATTTTAGGCCTGCCATTACCACATTAAAGAGTGTAAGACTCCGAATGCTTCCTTGGGGTACGCCTTGATGAACAGGGTGCTTAGGGCTTTGGCCGTGGGATGTGTGGACAGCGACAGTTCGGTCCGTAAGGAAATCGTGCATCCAGCTAAAGAGCCGACCAGATACTCCAAAAAACCGCAAGGCATGAAGCACACAAATGTGCGAGACGTTATCATATGCTCGCTTGATGTACAGGAAAACAGATACAACGATCCGTCGATGAGCACGAGCATGTTGGACACTAGAGACTAGGTCGAGAACTGGATCCATGGAGCTCCGGTGGCGACGAAATCCAGCATTTCTTGGGGGAACACACCTTGTTTTTCGAGCCACCAGTCGAGGCGATGCAGCACCATTCTCTCCATTAGTTTTCCCATACAGCTTGTCAGGCTCACAGGGCGAAAGGAGTATGGGTATTTGGGGGTTTGCCTGGTTTTAGGATGGGAACAACCAATGCTTCCTTCCAGGTAGACGGTACGGACCCCTCTCGCCAAGACGTATTATGAACATGAAGGAGAGGTTGGAGTGACCGCTCGTTAAGGTTTCGCAGTGCGGCATAGGTGATTTTATCTGGTAGTCGGGACGGTAAATTTTCAAGTTTCAACGCAGTCTGCAGCTCGATTACAGTAAAGTCGCGGTCCATAACCTCCAGTGGACGGAGCCAGTCTTAGTGAATTTCTGTCGTCATGCTCTGTGGAAGGACTTGCAGTTGTCGTCGAGGCAGCCACTTGAGTCGTTAGGACGACGGAGACGAAGACGAGGTCGAGGTAGCTTGCCGTTGTTGTCCGCACTCAAGTGGGCATCGTCACGAGTATAGCCAAAAAAAAACGGAAAGTGGGAGAGGGGAGTTGATGACTTCAAAGTGATACATAGGCAGGATGACCGATACTGAGGGGACGGAGGCACACTGTAGGTGAGAGGTGCACTAGGATTGTCTTTCCGCTAGGCCCGTTTCTTGAAGAAAGCGCACGAGGCCGTGAAGTTTTGAAAGTCGTTCCGCACAAGAACCTTCGGGGAAGAGGACGTCCGTCAGTATGCCAGGCCTGGCGTGGAGAAGATGAGTTTGCCGCATAGTATGGTATGCACGGCATCCTGTGAGGATATGCGCGATAGTCTCCGGATGATTACAGTGTCCACAACTGGAGTCCTCCCTGGAGTCGCTAGCGTGATTTCGTCTACACCCTTAACGATAGCCAATGCCGCGAGAGGATTCCTTTTTGGGGGCGCATCCTCCAGAGCTCGAATGGATTAACGAGATTCCCACTGTCCCTATCAGAATATAGGCAGTGGGCGAATTCACATGCAAAAGAAACGAAAGCCGTTGCAGGAGCATGGCCGCTTCCGCGGGACTTGTCTCGCAATGGGGGTTTACCAGACCTGAACCAACACGGCGGCTATCTTTGCAGATTCAATGGACTTCGGGCTTGGTGGGGTTTTCCCTGCTCGTCGGTCTTGCCGCGGCGATTCTCTCGGCCGGGGATTTGCTGGAAGATAGTAGCATTTGTCTGCACCCCCCCCCCCCAGCATTAGCCGGGTTATACCCTTACTGGATCGGTACCGGCGCTGGGGCTCTCTTCGTCCCACTCTCCTCCCCTTCCCACCAACCTCTCTTTGCTTCCGAATGTCCTGCAGATCTTTGTGGCTAGGATAAACGATGAAAGGTGTTGACAAAACCTACGCCAACGCTTCCGGTCTTCTTTCTTAAGTTATCGAGTTACCTTAGCTTTCATCCGGCGGTATGCTACAATGTCAGGAACCGTGTATTCACACGAGCCTGTTTTCTGCCGGCGCAGCGACTGACGGCGCGAGAGGGTAAATGATAAAGCGCTGAAGCTACGCCCTCCTGGAATGCCTACACAGATACTGTTCCAATGTGCTCTCAGCTTAGCGGCCGGAGATAACGTTCGCGCTGCGCTTGAAGATTGCAGCATTAATTTTATGTGCACGGCGCTTGGTACTCAATGGACGAAAGAAGACGAAAAATGGTGGCACTTACTGTTCTCATTGACGATAGTGAATGTTACCATCACAATAAGCGGTTAAGGAAGATATGGACGAAAGAATGGGTGTCGAGGAAAGAGCACGGTCTGCAGAATAACCTTCTACGGGAGCTGCGACACGGAGACCCATGTGTCTATCGGAATGTTTTGAGAATGAATGAGGCCACTTTTGAATACATTCTGCTCCGCATAGCAAAGCGCATAAGGAGAGTATAGAGACGAATATCCGTGACAGTATACTAGCAAGTGATCGTCTGTCCATAACCTATCTGCAACAGGTTCTTCGAATTATCTGTGTGTTATTCTACCGTGACTCCGCAGCAGTCAGCGGTGTTGAGTGTGATGTAAAGCAGAGACGGCTGTGGTGTAAAGGTCGCGCCTTTCGAACACAGTAAAGCAGCGTCATCGCATAACACGCTCTGCGCAAACCATTGCCGTGAATGATAAGGTTCACTTCTGATTGGAGGGCAGAATGGAGCGTACAGCTATTTTGTGTCAATGGTGTATGTGTGCTAGTTATTCTGCCGCACGTTCTGCTAAAGCAAGAAACCTTGTCCACTTTATGCAGAAGCTCAACGCTCAACGACCCATCTAACAGTTTGCTCCCCTAGACGAACTCATGCACCGTCTACGCATCTACACTGTCAGTTGTGAGCACCGTAGTCACAGTGAATTCGTAATGGGATAACTGAATTTTATTTCGTAGGTTACTTACTAGATATAGGATAAAATTAAACGCTTTGTGCGGCCACGCGTCCGGTTTCGTTCGTGTCTCGTGGTTCCCTCTCTCGGGAGTCGGCCGAGGCGCCTCCGTTGTCATTCGATACCTGTAGAAGCAGCGATGCCTGGCGATGGATTCTTACTTCGCTAACACTACCCTTCATCCTCTATCCTCCATCTGTCTTGGTTCTTTTTTTTTTTCCTGTAGTCATGATGACGGCCACTTCTGTGTGGAAAATAACTGCGAGCCGATCCTGCCATTACTCCCCTCCCCCTTTGTGTCAATTCGGATAAATGATAACTGACACAAAAAACCGTTCGCCCTCCTCTCTCTTCGAATCAGAAGCGACGACCCCATTGCGGACGAGCGCAAACGGTGGCGCCCCTCGCGCGGCGGCTGAGCGAACTGCGCAGTGTGGAAACAACCAATGCAATTCGTATCTCCAGCATGCGGTAGCTTATTATTTGTGAAGATCACCGTGTATTGTCATGCGTGCCAGCGGTGGATCCAAACGAAATTCGTGGTAACAGTGCCTTTGTTGCAATTTATGACAGTTGGAGAGGAATGTGTGTCTGTCTCACGTCGTGTTACAGCGCGCTTATGGGTGTATATTTGCATTGCAGTGCCTCTGACGATGGCCACACTTCTTGACCACGTTGGGGACAGGAAGGGTTGCTTTATAGAAGGAGACGAGGTACTGTCCGCTGGCCACGGTTATCGAATGTGGTGTCGAAAACGCAACGAC
The DNA here is from genome assembly GCF_037126465.1 of Ornithodoros turicata. Taxonomy (NCBI): domain Eukaryota; kingdom Metazoa; phylum Arthropoda; class Arachnida; order Ixodida; family Argasidae; genus Ornithodoros; species Ornithodoros turicata. The sequence continues at coordinate 123,549,310 of NC_088201.1, forward strand.
AGCGAAAACAGATGTTTTAGCGTTTGTGCTACAAACGTCAGCCCTGTCGGGTGACCGAGTGACACCGAGTGACTGCAACATTGAACGGCGGCGGAATCGAAAGGGTTTTCTGCACGTGTAAGGCCGGGTAAGTTTCAGAGTGAAAGTACGCAGTTGTGTATTTCCTCAGAGAAGTGTATCACAAGCCAGGTTCTCGCTATTCATATTAATGCAAGACGAACTCGATTTACCGCAGGCTTTCATAACTCTGCAAGCACTGTGTGGCGATATTACTTGTCATCAAAGAGAGAAAGGTTCTTCCGCAGCTATCCTGCACTGACGTGACTCAGCGCTGGGGTAAGCAGGCCAAAGAAACGGTGCAAAGAAGATTCAAGCCACGCCATGCAGCTGATCTTCCGTGCTCAAGAGAGGTAACGATGATGTGTGGCACACGCATATGTTCAACATGACTTTTCATACTTTTCTTTAACTTATTGTATTGCATGAAGGGTGCCTGCTACACTACCGCATTTATGTCATTAAATTATGGACAAGAGCGAACACAATGCAGGGACACGTTGAAAGTAATTTTGTGCTCGTCGTGACGGGGATTTTCATTTAAACAAGGAAATAAGAGGCTGTTCACCCGATGGTGAAGTTAGGTTCAGCTGTGCTTGTTGCCGCAATTCAGTTGTGCTTGTGGAGATCAAGTGTCCCATGCAGACTAAAAATGCATTTAAAGATAGGAAGCAGCAGCAGCCACTGCCATATTATTCAATGCAAATGAACACTCAGATGAGAATAACAGGTGCCCACAGCTATGACTTTTCCGTGTACAAAGTCCCTGATGATTACAGTTGCGTGAGATACAAGTTTGATGAACCTGGTTTCAACTCCGCAGTGGCAGCCCTCAAGGAGTTGTACACGATGCATCTGTACAGTGCTATGATCAGTGATTGCACATAATGTTGTTTAGTATTTGTGGCAGTGTATTTGTATTACACGTGAGAAATTGTTTTAATGTTTAATGTCTCCGTACGTATAGTACTCCCAAAGTCATACAGCAGTACAACACATCCTTTGTTTCTGTAGAACTGTAAACGTGGCATTGTGATAACTAGCTGTGCAATAAATGTGGCATTTGTGTTATTAATCGTTGTCAAGGACATTCACAAAAAAAGGTTACAAAAATCAGAAGTAAAAGGTCATAAATTAGAGAACTTGACGGTCTACAGCTCTTCATCACAACATCCTTTGAATATTGGCCTTGACAGGTTACCTATGCACGCAGAGATAAGCACAATATCATCGAAATATTTCAACAAGTCAACGTCAAATGGATCCCTGAGAATCCTGAAGACTTTGATTCTTTGAATTGCTCTTTCGACGTGTACGCGAGCAGCAGCAATTCTCTGGTTTTCTAGTGATTCTGCCTCAGATAGTTGCTTCTTACGGCACAAAAATGGAGGCCTGTACAGTTTCAAGCCAACCTCGTCACAGAGTGAATCCATAAGAAATCCTTTGTCTACCATTACTGCATCTTTCCTGTCACATAGGTGAAGCACCCCAGATTCCTTTGTAATATGAGAGTCGGAGGTTCGGCCACCATAACCTTTGCTCAAGAAGCTTATCATCCCACCTGGAGTCTTACCCACAAGAACCTTGATAGTGTACCTTCCTTTATAGAGGCTGTACGTTGGTATTCGTGACAGAAGGTCCTTTGGCCTCTGTAGGGGGAATTCGGTACAGTGTGGGACAACACGTGTGTCTTTGTACGGTACGAAGTGGGGCCCCATGTTTGTAAAGACCTCGTCTTTCTCTGGCCAGTAAAATGCAGGAGTCAAGGCAACTGCTAATATGCCAATGGAGCACTTAAAAACTGTAGCAACTGTCGTCCTGTGATTGCGGAATAAGATAGCGAGAAGGCTATAGGGAACATTATGGTACAGCTTGACAACAGTCATGAGCACTGCATCTTCATCACTTAGAGAAAACCCTCTTGGCATGATTGTCTTGCGCAATTCTTTGTACTCTCGAACTATATTGTTGAAGGGTTCTAGACAGGGAAGGGAGGTGAGTGCTGTCAGTTCCCCCTGACTTTGTATGTCCTTTGCTGAAACTAGGGGGAGATCTTTCTCTTCTCATATGTATTCACTTGGCAACCAAAATCAATAGTAAGTCCCTGAAATTCACTGATGATGGCACCTGCTTCCACGCAAGATTGTTCATCATAACCTTCACATTCTGGGGCTTGGAGCTGAACATTGCGGCTACTTGATGTCGCAGTGGGACTTCTCACTTAAAAAAAAAAATTGCAAATAATAAAATTAAAATACGCATGAGTGTATGCGATACACTTAGATAGTAGGATATCTTCCTCACCATCATTTTGATCGCAGGACTGGGACAGTTGCGCTTCCCTTTCAGCCAGGATGGACACATCGCAAAAAGGTGTTGCAGAATCTCTAATTTAATAGTGATCTTCTATCACAGTGAAATGCAAGTGTGAAATATAGTTGGCCCACAAGCTTTACCAGGCACTGTAGGCTGTTACATTTGCGTGTTGCCTCCATTAGTGGAAGTGCGGAAGCACAGTAAGTCTACTAAACCGCATACAGATATCACGCCGTTGCGCCGTTGCGTTGCAGCAGTGTAAAATCCGCGATGCAATGGTAAGCCGGTCGACGCGGCCATAGCGTTCGAATATGCAGCCGGCCTCCGTAGAAACCACCACGTGAACACGCGCGTGCGGAATGTTTGCTATGCGTAATTACATCCCAGATGGGCTACAACAGGTACACAACTCCAACAATTCTGCACAATATTGGCGAAGTGCTCAGTGTCGTACCTGTGGCACAGCAGCGACTCCTCTCGGGCCTGCTCTTGCTGGGCGCTTGTCGAGCGGTCGCGTGGGAAGATGTCTGGACAGCACAGCACTTCGTTTGAGAAAACGACGTTTCGCGTCTAAACGTGTTATCAAAAGTAGCATACCGCATCAGTGGTCAACCGAGCAGTGGTGATAAAGCTTGCGCTTCACCTTCACTCTGAAGTCGCCATCCGCGCCTGCTTCTCGTTTCGTAGCTTTATTAGCCACTTCTTACGAAGCTTTTCATCCTTCGGGTAGTTATGAAAAGTGATCCCTGGCGTAGCAACTGATGATTTGCAGTTAAAAACGGTGCAATATCGCATGACGAGTACCAGCGAGGGCCACATTGCGGGCGAACTCTCCGGTTGTTTCCACACTACGGGCTGGTCACGTGACTTTCAGAGCACCCCCTGTAGGTCGCGCTCGTCGCCAATAGCTCGTGGCCATGGTTGGTGCATAGCGTGCAATGCCGTGAAGTTCGGTTTTTAGAGTGCAGAAATCGGATGGTTGAAGTCCGATCCCCTCCTCTCGTAGCTTCCAATTCCTGCGTTTCACTGGCCCCATTGCTTTAGCTTGGGGCCCTTTTGGGGCCCAACGCACCTTTTAGCTTGGTCGAGTGTTCGGTTTGGAAAGGAGACGTTGATTGCGGCAAGGTCACGCTGGAACTTCTCGAGCTCCTCCTTGGATTCAGTGTAGCCTGTCCACGTGTGGCCGTCTTTCTTTAAGCCACGCAGGTGCTTTCTGACAACGTCTTCTTCAGAGGATGTCGAGTGGGAGCTCTCCATTGAGAGATGCACAACCGCGATTACGCAATCGCAGACAAAACGTTGAAAGCTGAAGTTGATTTGTTCCCGCCAAACTACCGACAGCGAAGTGCGAAGTTGCGACGAAAAACAACAAAGAAAAGCCAGAATGGCATCTTCGTTGCTATGCGACGAGCGAGCATACGCAGGGGTTCCGCTTCTGGAAGCTACTGCGAAATACCTCTCCCGAAGTTGCCACTTCAAGATGGGCTCTGTACAAGTATTCGGGGTTCCTCAAGACTTGTTTAAAGAGCAAGAAGTAAGTATTACTGCAGCAATAATGCTCCTGAAACTACGTACAGCCAGCTTGTGTAACTACGTTCCACATAAGCGAGTGATTATCCTTAATTTCAACCATGTTACTTGCACAGCAAGAACCATTCGCATTGAGCACAAAGTTATGAGGAAATTCTATCACAAACTTCTTCCCTGCGGAATTACAATGACGAAGTGCAGACTGCACAGCCACCACCTCATAGATGGAAAGTGTACTTTCTTAGGATAACGTAGTACTATTTTCTTTACATAGGACATTTTAATGTAAGTGCTCGACAATTGAAACATGGTCTCCTTGAAGTTGTGAATACAAACCTTTTACATAGCAAGCATAAAAAAAATGTGTAATCATGTTCTGTGAATAACCAGGCTAATAGAATGGAACACTGTGGACGACGGGAACACTTCGGAGCATCACAGTGTAGCTACTCCAGAAGGTATCTACACCATACAATGTTAGGTGAAAGTAAGAGTACAGTAAACGATAGATGAGGTTAGATGACAACAGTAGTCATATATTTACATGATATATTATGTATAAATATAGTACATTTACACAATATTTATATGACAAGCAGTACATAAAATTGTGCATGATAAAATTGCACAAAAATAGTAAGTATACATGTGATAGTTGTCCTGCCTGTATGAGCGTGCTTGTCCACAGAACATTGGTTTTTCCCATTAGCTGATATTTCGGAGAAGATGCAAGCATAAAAATGCGGAACTAAAAAGTAGATCACTAAGTAATGCATTTTCATATTACTATTCTCAGTCAATATGCACTGTATTTGCTGTTCCCGTGTACCACAACATATTTTGTACAATGATTTGTTATGCAGGCATTCTCCTCTCAATGATCCACGAAGAGCCATCTGCTTCACCTGATGAAACGAGCACCGAAGAGAACACCAGCGAGGTGAGCTCTTTCACACATAATTTGCTACATGATGCAGAATATCTCTACAATACAATATTGCTGTCCTTTTTCTAGAGAAGCTCAGGCCAAACCTTTGAGGTGTCCGACACGTTCCGAGGACTGAGGAGTCAAAAGGAAAGGAATGAGTCCCCCAGCATTCGGCCACAGAGGCCAACAAAACCGAAGTTACCTGACACAGGCACTGGCCGCAGCAACTAAATAGATGGCAAGCGGTCGCAGCACACGCCTGCAGATCGATGCAGACGACTGCGATGCAATGTTTTTACTGTGTTTGAGAGACAGGATTAAAGCCCTAACGAACCAAAAAAGAAAAAAAAGGGATCGCGCAGCTACAAATTGGGAAGCTACTGTTTGACTTGGATTTTGGGGAAGACAGTGAGCAGGAGTAATAATGTTAGAATTTACTTTTTGGTGATGAGTGATATATCGTGTCCTAATCCAACACTCTTTTTTAATACATGGTACAGCTAAAGACGACCCTCTGTAGACTGTACATGTACAATGCAATGCTACTATAGTCCTTCAATGCGAGTTCTGGCCAAACCTTTGAAGAATCTTAGACATACAGAGGTTCAAGAAATCAGGAAGAATGGAATGAGACCACCTACTGTCCCAACACACAGACCGTGTGCCTGACCGTAAACGGAAGGCGTCAGGGGATACAAGTTTGACACAGGGCCTGGCTGTACCTACTGGGAGCCACAGCCGATACCACATGTTAATGCAGGTGATGATGACACGACGTTTTTATTGAGACACAGGGGCAACATGAAAGCACTGTCGAACAACAACAACAAAAAATAAAAAATAAAGAAGCTCGCGAATACAAGAGGTCCTTTCCGACCATGAGGTTGATGACAATGAATGCAGTCACTAAATACTGCTTTGAGATGCAATATGCAACGTCATGGGAACAAGGTTAGACAGAGACACTCACGCTAGCAACTCAGCTTATACGTACTTGAGAAAAACAGGGTAGGACAAACCTGGCAGGTGTGTCTCCACAAAAGCAACCTCAGTGGAAGAAACGATTACACTTCTGGCTAACGTTAACATAACTAGCACTTAAAGTGTTGCTCCAACACTCTCGGGTGACGAATCACGGAGAACAAGCCTGTACTACCATTCGAGTTCACCAGCCTTTGAACAAAAAAGTTCGCAAATGTATTGCGAACTTCTTTGGCGACCTCAGCATATACGTTACTGCCCTAACGTCGTACACTGGCAAGGCTATCATCTTTTCGCCATAGTCCATCGTTCACTCTTCCATCCCTCTCTTCGTAAACTACATATCCTCGAGGGCAATATGGGCTGTGCCTCTCTTCAATGTCACGTGTACCTTAAGAAATTATGCAGGCACACAGTGGCCCAGACAATATCATTAATCTTCTCATGCGATGCTTGAATTGGTTGCCTCAAGATCCTCCGCCTGGAGACCAATATTCCGAAAGTGTTCTATGTAACGCGACATGCCCTTGACAAACGGTCGCTAAATACCTTTTTTCTGTAGGGGCAGTTTAGTGCCAGGGTTTGCCTCATCGAATTCGTCATGAGCGGAAATGCAGCGTCCCTCACAACAACAAGTGGCATTTTGACATCTCACTCTGGGAGCTCTTTGTAAGAAGGAATTGAGAAGTTACCTGACTTCAGCTTCTTTCCAATTTCGCAGTCTCGGGATACCCCACTGTCACTCCAGGTCCCACACTCCCCAACGTCTACCATTATAAACCTGTACTTTGCACCGCACAAAGCTAGCAAAATGACACTGTGGCTGCCCTTGTAATTGAAAAATGCAGAGCCCTCATTTGGGGGAGCCTGTATAGAAATGTGCTTGCCGTCTATAGATCCGATGCAGTTAGGGAAATTCCACACATGCCAAACATATTTAGCAATCGCCGTCCACGTTCGTGCTGTTGGTTCCTGCAGTACACAACACAGCAATGTTTGACCACTCTCTGTAGCAAGTATGACACACATGAAACTACCACGAAACATGCTATCAGCTAGAATTTGCTCTAATAAGGACACCCGTACCGGCATGTAAAGTGGCATCAATACCTTTCTCAAGGCCTTACATGTGTCCCTCACAATGGAACTTGTTCCTGTTGTGCTAACTCCGTAATGCTTTGCGATTATCCTCATTGAAGATCCACGAGCCAGGTAGCTGCAACAAGAACGTTTGAAAGGCATATTTAGGAAGAGACTGAGGCAAGTGTAGCCATACAAACCATTTCGGTTAAGATTTTGAGGGCAGTCGCTGGAGATTCAAACAGAGGTGAGGAGAATGCTATATCTATGGGTTTTGCACACAGGTGATTGGAGGTACGTGGAACAGTGTCTGACGTGATTACCGTAGTGCGAAAGATAGTCGTTCCTCTGGGGAGATGGACTCGCGGAACTACGTGTTCTGGCGCCGAACTAGTGGGTCCACCAGGGAACAGATGGTGTCAAACCTATGAAATTCCAAACGTGTGTTTCCTGTCAGAAGCATAACATTACGGGTGTAGAGTCTACATCAGCTCACTGTGGAACCAAGAAATTGCGAATGACATACCTTTCTTGTGGCATCCTAGAGTATTCGAATATTATTATTACCGTCGCGCCTTATTACCGTCGCGCATGTTTTTCACGAGGTGGTGGTATTCATCGTACGGCATTCTTTTCCTCAGCAGGCTCCCCACCCATGTTCTCGTTTGTTTTAACTTCTGCTGTAGGAGCAAGGCAGCGGAGGTGTACTGTGCTACAGCGGCCCCATTTACGATGTGGATGTCTCAATATAGCTCTCAAGAAAACCAGCAAAAGCGTCACAGAGCGTTCCATATCTGCCATATCGCGGAGCAACACAACGCAAAACGCTCGCTGCCTCCCCAATAAGCATGCGCAGAAGCAATGTGTGGGCGTTGGTTGTTGTTAATTCGGCCGACGGACGCACGTCCGTACGTGCTAGTGTGCAGATGCCGATGGATGAACTTGCGTCTCCACGTCGTGCAACGCCAAGGCGTGTTGCACGCATCGGTGCGCTACGCAACAGTGAGGACTAACCTTAAAGCATGGTTCACACTAGTGCGTCCTGCTGCGTGTGGGCGCCTGCGTTGGTATGCGTGCGTTGTAAGCAATCCGTTCCACTGTTCACATACCTGCGTCCGAATGCGTGCGTCACCAAACCGTAAGCCAATGAGCGCCGAGCGGAGTTTCCACTCCAGTGGCCGCCATGTTGAAAACAGTCTCGCAGAGAGAAACCTACTGCGCAGGCTCGGAAGGCGGCCTCGCGATTCGTTCTCCGCTTGTGGGCTGCTGCGTTTGTCCTTAAAAATTGAACTCGGGCTAACTCCTTGCGTTCTGCTGCGGGAGGTCGCGCATGTATCTGTTGCCACGGTAACCAGCGCCCGCACGCATCCGCACGCAGGAGAACGTACTAGTGTGAACCATGCTTGAAGCATGGTTCACGCTAGTGCGTTCTGCTGCGTGCGGGCGCCTGCGTGCGTATGCGTGCATTGTAAGCAATCCGTAAGCCAATGAGCGCCGAGCGGGATTTCCACTCCGGTGGCCGCCATGTTGAAAACAGTCTCGCAGAGAGAAACCTACTGCACACTCTTGGAAGGCGGCCTCGCCATTCGTTTTCCGCTTGCGGGCTGCTGCGTGCGTCGGAAAAAGTTGAGCTCGGGCTGAACTCCGTGCGTTCTGCTGCGGGAGGTCGCGCACGTATCTCTTGCCACGGTAACCAGCGCCCGCACGCATCCGTACGGAGCAGAACGCACTAGTGTGAACCATGCTCGAGTCGTCACATTTTGGGCTGGGTGTGTTGTGTTTCGTTCAATTTTTTACTTCATTGGTGTCAAACGTATGGCAGGAAGAAATGGTATCGACGAGACAACGTCGCACGATTTAGTGGGCCACGCATGCGGACGCTGCTTAAATAGTTGTGGTTCTCCCAGCTATCTCCACGCTGCCAATTCATATGCGTCAGCCCATTATCCACCGTGCTGGTGCTTTATGTGTGAGGGTCATCTACGAGCAGATCATTTTCTTGTAGGTAAGACCCTTTTCGCTTTCGTTTTTCTCGGATGAGCGTTTCCCGCCGTTGAAGATACGTGTTAACGATTCCTTGATCCGTTCTTGCAATAGCAGTTCGGATGATTATTTCTGATTATAGCACAGCACGATGTGTTGAGAGGAAACAAATGGATTTTCTGACTTGTAAAAAGCGGTCACGATTTTCGATAACGTGGGGGTCGTGGTGATGGTGGTGGTGCAAAACACGTGTGGAGTGCCACTTCTTAGAGAGCCAAAGATGATTTATGCGTTTAATGATATTCAATTAAATGCCATGTTGAAGGACCGTGTTACGTTTATGACTATTTCATGTAGGAGCTCCCTGTGGAGATGACTCAGGTCTTGCGAAGATCACCTTATCGGCATCATTTATTACGTCGCTAGCATATTTTCAAGTGTAGCTGTCTCATTCAAATACTTCAAACAGTATCATGTCTTTAGAATCTACTGTTGAACAGACATACGTAGCCATTTGACAATACCAGCAAGCACATTATTTTGTGCTTTTGACAAGAAACTTCTATTTCCAGCGTCCCCACGGCACGCTCTTCGTGGTCATGCTGCACTGCACAATACCCCACATACACCCTCAGCTGCATTAGGTCGTGCTCCTGAAATTTCTATTATGCGACACATTGTTGAAAGAAGTTCACAAGACTCGACTCCGTAAGGCGGCGACGTGTAAGTTGTAACTACTTCATGAATAATGATGCGTTTCTCGATAAACGCTACGTTTGAATACAATGAACTATACTTCAGTCGTTATCAATAATTAGTTTATGACTTGTCTGCTATAGATTTTTTGTGTGTATATGACTCATACTCTGTGTATCTTGATGTTTCATCCTGTGATATAACGGTCATTAAATGTTGTTACACTATAAATGTAAATTACTAGCTCACATCTATAGTCTACAGTTTATATTTCGATCTCTGTGTCAAGATGCAGATATGTAATTTCATATTATCCTAAACTATTGCAGGTATTGTAATTTGTTGGTTTATGGCTAGTATGCTGTTCATTTTTTGTTCTTTTTTTCATTGATATAAGGGCAGGTGTGCCCCATGCCTCATTATTTTCAGGCCACAGGCGCAGTATTCTATAAACACATGTATCTGTTATTGTGACCTCTTTCCTCCAATAAAGTGGAATTATTTGGCGAATTTTTGTTGTATTACGATTTAGATATGTGCTACTAACGCTGTGGGAAATACTTAGCTATATATCCAGATGTTCTGGTTTAAACGAGATAGCGGCGTACGCGGGCTGTGGAAAAAGGGTCAATCCGGTTAAAGTGATGCGTTAAAGTGTGCACTTGTGCTTCTTATTTTTCTTTTGACCTTCGCAAGAAATCTGGTATGTTACTTGCTTTGCGCAAGAACGTGCCTTTTATGTCTGTTATACACGTTGTGGATGCGCTTGTGTGTGTAATATGATTTTGCAGTGCAGTATTCCTAGCCATTGTGGCGTACTTGACTGTCAACAGCCACGTCTTTTAGATAAGCGACAAGCTATGCCTATACCAGTTTTATGCTACAGAACTAAAGCGGGAAACCGTTTTGTGCCATGTAGCATTGCCGCCCTCCCCCATCATGCCAGCATTGCCGACAGTTGCTTATCCAAAAGACGGTTAACACGACAATCAATAAGCCTTTTTGACATTCACAACGTCCTCCGTTTTTACTCTCCGTTTTTACTCAGGGCAAGGTTACGACGGATGGAATCACAGTCAACTACTGGCTCTTAAAATAAGAGTAAAAAAAACTGTTTAATTGTTTGCCTTTAATATCCGTCGCGGTATCCATCCGTACAGCGCTAACGTATAGGATACGTAATTAGGATGCGTAAAAAACGCATCGTTTTTTTAGATACTCGTACTATTCGATTTTTTTCCGAGAGTGTACAGGTTAACGGCCGTGGTGTTTGTGTTTATTAGCGTTCCTTTGAGACTCTATTGTTCTTCCAGTCGATTCAGCCCCCCGACTTCATGAAGATGAAAACGACCTGGCTGTGCTTGTAGGCACATTACCGCGCGTGTGCTACTTTTAACTTGTGGTCAACTCACTGTAGTTTTCATCTTATATGTTCTTTCAGGCCCGAACGGCTATCTCACTCCGCAAACGGAACAAAACTTCCCCTTGTGTTCCTGGGGATAGCCTTGCCCGTGAAGACGGATCTCCCAAGGAGTCATTTTTCCGATGGATGTCCCCCACATCTTCGAGTGGCCGCGGTTTGGACTTCCCACAAATATCCGTCGTTTGTTGTCAAAGGAAGTTACACGGAGATGCCAGGACGTTGCACGGACCTACTTGCATACGTTCTCGAGGCCCTGTATTTTCTCATTATTATTGATGCTGTTTTAGTGAGCTGCTGCGCAAGTGCACAGATTCTTACTGGGCCTGTAGGAGTATTTCTCTGCCATTTTGTCCCAACTTCAGTCACTACATCTTTCTTGCTCTGTTGCTCGTTTTTGTTTGTTTTCGTGTTTCCGTTACGTACAATGAGCACGAAGTTTTCAAAAGGGAAAATAAAGATGTACATATATAAGCTCTTAGAACCATGAAGATCGCCTAGATAGGCAGTTGCATACCTTTCCAAAGCGAAAACAGATACTATACAGGGTGTTTCACTTAAGAGTGACCCCTAATTATTAAAAAAATGTACTTAAGATAAAAATTAGAAACCTTCTGTGTCATTATCGTGAAGGATTTTGCCGCCCAAACAGGTGGTTTTCATCAGTGTACCTCATTGATTTGTCTAATTAGCTTAATTGAACTCAAAAAATTCCCAAGGAAAGGTAATGTATTTTTTCCGCTAATTAGAAAGCCCATGGCCACAACATCCCATTTCAGTCACAATTACGGTCTCTTTCATGATCTTTCCACAAAAATTTGACAACCTAAAACACTTAAAAACTGCCCGAAAAACCGTCGCTCATCAAGGCGCGCTCGTTCAAGTTGCCCCGCCTAAAGTACGGGGAGGAGGGAAGGACAACACAGGAAACAGCACAGAACATCCGATGTCGGTGATTATCTGTAACTGATGGCTGCGAACAGATGAGCTTCCGAAGACAAAATGCATGATGGGCGAGGTTCCCGCCCTCCCTTTATTCTTTTTTTCTGTTTTTCTCATGCTGTTTCCATGCGCAGTGGGAATGTCTTCGGGCCTTGCCGATAGCGCCACCACTGATGAAATCCGAAAACGGACTTGCAGAGATGGGAAGTTTTCAGGTGTCGAATTTTTGTGGAAAGATCGTGAAAGATCCTGTAATTCTGACTGAAATGGGGTGTTGTGGCCATGGACTTTCTAATTAGCGCAAAAATGTTTCCTTTCCTTGGGAATTTTTGGAATTCAGTGAAGCTAATTAGACAAATTAGTGAGTTAAACTGATGGAAACCACCTGTTTGGGCGGAAAAAACGTTCACAAGTATGACGCAACAGGTTTCTAATTTTCTATCTCAAGTATATGATTTTTAATAAGTACGGGTCACTCTTAAGTGAAACATCCTGCATATTGCTTGTTTCGCGAGCATTCACAAATTCGAGAGTCCTGTTTGCCTGCAAGTCAAACAAACGGGTGGGTTGTTTAAGTTTAATGCCATTGCGTATACCAATAATGGTGGACTGAAGAACTGCTTGACGTATTAACTCACTATGACGATAACGTCTGTGTTTCTTGCTGCTTTTGGTTTGAGGCATTGAGTTGGTTCATCGAAAGTCGAACTCACGCCGCAATGAACCTTGCCATGTTTCTCTCTCTCCTGCATAGAACCCTCATAATAACTAGAAGCCAAGTCAGCGAAGGGGCGCATCTCAACATGTGAGCCGCCATGATCGATACGGTAGGCCTAGCGTGTTACGAACGATGTCTCCTACGAGTTCCGTGCTCCCTTCTTTCATGTCGCCGTACAAGGTTTAAACCGTACGATGCTCGTTCCCTACGGAATCCAAGCGCACAGATGATGGCAGACAAAACAAACACACTTCGCACGCGGAGCACAGCGGAAGCGGAAGCGACTTGCATTGGATTGGATACCATTGCGTCGAACGCGGCTGGTGTTCAGACTTGGAAAGGCTCTGATCGAATCCGGCTGATTCCACAATATCGATTATGGTGCTTCCAGGACTTGGACATTGGGAGAGGGTCTTGTTTTCGTGCATCTCCGTTGCTCTCCCACATCACTCTCTCTCCCCCAGGTTTTCTTCTAGCCTGTCTACTTATTTTATGCTCCTTATTATTTTACTTATTATAATGCTCCATGTAACCCTATTCGGGCAATTCTTCAAACGGCCAATACAGTACACGCTGCGGATGTACTGTACGCACGTACAGTACACGTACACGTAAACGTACATACGTGCAGATGTATACTATATATCTTGAGGGTGTAAGGCTAGGGACGTCCATCCATGTAGCTCTCCGAGATGTCCACCTGACATCCATTTCAGGACATGGACATTGGGATCTATTTCGAACGTCCGCAAGAGATAGTGCGCAGCTCTGGGTCAGCGACTCTCGGAAATTGTCTCTTTGAGCAAGCTCGGAATTATTTACCGTCGAATACGAAGGTACAGGAAAGAATGCTGCGTAAATGGGAGGATCCTCTGACATTAATATGTCTGTATCATGTCTGTCTCGTTTTTCTCACTGTGCTTAGACGGCGGAACTTCAACCTTGTCGGTGAGTTCCAGGAATTGGAAAAAAACCACGAAGGAACAATTAAATCGGTAGCCGTTCATAAGGCGACAAAGGACCAGAGGCTACAGTTGCGCCGCTAGCAGGCAGGATACGAGCTAATTATACTGGTGAGTAATATGGATGATCTTTCTTATTTACATAAGGTGGTGATATTGTGATCCTGATCTGTATAAACGGACGCTGTATGGCTTGCAAACACAAATAACCACAAAGTGGTCTTGACGTAGGCATGAGTAGCTCATCAGTTGGCACTTCACGATACTTTGCAAATGCGACGTCCAAGTGCTTACGTGTAGAAATAAGGAGATGACCCCGCACAAGCATTCGCCAATACAGCAAAAGATAAACACGAGTCAAGTCAGCACACTTCAAGTCAGCACCTATGCCATATGTGCTTTGCGTAATAAAGTGATTCTATTCCCTACTTTCCTGCGAAATTATTTTTATACCGGACTTGGGATGTCTAAAGGCACATTCAAAGTGTTAAGGGGTATACTAAAATAAATGTAAAACTACATTGAACGTGTAACTTTTATCGTCATGACAACGTTGGAGAAACGTTGTCAAGCGCTGTTTATTTTTATGATCTCATGTCGTACAGCCTGGTACGTTGTATTCACATATAAACTGCATTTCATATGAAATGCAGTATATATGTGAATAAAACGACATGAGATCATAAAATTTCATGGCATGCATGGTCGATCCAACATTCATTTTGTTTATATCCAACGTCTTTTCTGCATCGAATAATTTACAATAGTATCTTGATTAGGATGTGACACATTGCAGTGTGCTGCAGCCAGCTGCACCGTTTGATTGTTTGTTTGCACGGTTACTTCTTCAACGTTACCTAAATAAATTTTATCTAATAGTTTACCATTAAATAGGAATTTTTCATTATGGCTTAGAATTATTTTTCCTTCGCGATTCCCCCACACTAATCTTGGTGACAGGTTCTCTCTCATTAAATTCCTTTTGTGTTGTATTTCCCACAGCTTACAGGATAATGTGAGAATAAGAAAATGTATGCTTCACGTGTCCTCAGCATCCTGTAATTGCTGCCACCGGCAGTTGGGCTAACAATCCAGCAACTATCCACACACACGCTCACAAAAAGAAAAAAAAAAGGAGAACACACGACACAGAAAAGCGGACATGACATGATTGGTTGAGAATGTGTCATGCTGTACATTTTTTTTCTGTGTCCCCGGCTCTACATTTTTATGAACATGTGCCATGTTGCCTACACCCTTGCCCCCTTGCCGCAAAAAGAGCTGTAGACATAAAAATGCAGATTCTGAGAGGCACATAAACGCACTGAAGCACTGAACTGTTGGCAGTCTTCTGATGTGCATTATACACTGCTCATTAACCCATGACAAATATGTCGACAAACATTGAAATTTCTCGCATTCAACATCAAGGTGCTATTCGTATTCCATCTAAGTGACTAAGTTACGTGTCTTCTAAGGCTTTTAAAAAATTGACTTCTTGAAATGTACACGAAAACTACCTTTCGCAGAGAATAAGGTTCTGGCATACAAAACCCTTGTACAGCGTGCCTTGGAAGCGGCGTGGGGACCCCTGTGCAGACAAAGATGTTAGAACCCTTGAAATGGTTCAATCGAAGGCCGTTAGGTTTATCATTAAAAAGCACACTGACGGCTGTTGATAGGCTTAAGCTTCTATGTCGGATCGTGTTAGAGGATCCATACTTCATCCTCCCAGGGTCCTCTTGACTAGGGTGTGCACATCATATGAATATTGTACCCTCTGTAGTCTGTTCAAGTATCAATGTGTTTAAGTACAGCTTTTTGCTTTCCACAATTGACAAATCAGATGCTATTGGTGGTGGAACCAGGGAACACACTTTCAACAAATTTTCGCAGACTGTATGCTTGCACCAGCCATAGCCATGATAATGGCTGCAGTTTGTAGAAATAAGTTAGAAAAGGCTGAACAAACAGGCAGCACGTATTGTGGTTTAGGTATGGTGAATGAGCAGGAAATAAGGTACTATTTCCCAAACTTTGGGTTGAGTCTCCCCCTTATGGTCGTAGCTACCGCTCCGCCAATAAAAGCCGAATCATCATCATCATGGGTCTCTCCCAAGACGTCCGCAGAAGTAGCACAGGGAACATGGACAGCTTGAGGAAACGGACAGACCTGCACACAAGTATGTAGACTTTATATCCTGCTGCATCAATTGAGTGCAAATGTCACCTTACTGACTTTAATATTGTGCTGTATTATATTGTGATGTGCATTATTATACGTGCTGTCCAGGACATGTATGTAGGTACTTATACATAGTCATGTAAATAAACTTTGTATTATTAGCATTTTTGCAGTTTGAAGTCCTTGAAAAAAAACATTGCACAACACCACAACACAAAAGCTACATTATGACCCCCTTTCAGCAACCTGAACTGAATAATGGACAGAGCGCTACGATGGATTGCCAGCTACCTCAGTGGACGAGCGGTCTTCATGCGTACCAGCGAAGGAGACAAAGTTCAGAGTGGTTTCTGGCGTTCCTCAAGGGGGTGTGCTTAGCCCCACACGTTTCAACGCCTTGTTGGCTCCCCTCCCATCTCTTTTACCGCGAGGAGTGCACATTAGCATCTATGCGGATGATATATGTCTATGGTCATCCGGTAAGTAGTGGCCAGCGCTGTGCGCTCGTCTGCAGAATGCCCTCGACATAGTTGCTGACTTTCTGACTCAGAGGGGAATAGACATCTCGCACGTAAAGACGGTGTGGTTACCTTTCACAAGAAAACGTCTTCAGGACTTTCATCCTCAAGTCAACGGGCAACGCCTGCGAAGAGTCACTCATCATCGCTTTTTAGGGATCGTCGTTGACAGATCGCTGTCCTGGTCTGCAGAAGTACGGCACATCAAGGAGAAGACTGACTCTACTGTTAATGTAATGCGATACATCAGCGGCACCCGATGGGGAGCGTCGTCCAAAGCTATGCTGACTCTACATCATCTGATTCGCCGGCTATTGGCGTATCATGGCCCGATTTTACATGGCTTGTGTAGAACTACAAAGTCTGTCCTCGAGAGTCTACTGGCCAAAAGCGTCAAAGTATGCTTAGGTGTCCACGCATCCACATCAAACAAGCTGACGGTTGCTGACGCAAGGGAACCACCGCAGGCAGCCCTTCGGATGCAACAGTCGCTTCGGCATTTCGCCCGTTGGTGTACGCGGCATGATCGCCACTACCTAGTTCAGGCCATGCATCAGAGGTCCTGCTCCTCGTACTCAGAAGCTCTCCAACCATACCGTGGTACTATACCCCGACATAGGTGGCTCAAGTCACCGCTTCCTGTCTGGAGTATGGCGATCCCGAGGGTGAGGCTGACGGTTCCGAATCTCTCTGTGAAGAAATATGTACTATCTGTGTCCAGCGGCAGCTGACTGCCGACTTAATACATAACATCCAGGACCGAGTGGTAGTATACACAGATGGCTCCACTACAACGACTGGATCGACGAGTGCCTTCGTCATACCTACCTATGGTGTTGAAAGTGGAGTGCGTTTGTCCTATGCGACATCGTCGACAGCAGCTAAACTGTACGCTCTGCTCATGGCTTTGGAATATATAGCGTCGGCTCATTCACAGACCAAGTGGGAACTACCAGTGCTGGTAACCCTGTAGCTGCTGATGTTGTAAAACTACACGCAGATGTGGTGGCTGCTGGACACGACATGTTCTTTCAATGGACACTGCGGCATACCTGGGCATGATGCGGCTGATGCTGCGGCACGCAGAGCACATCAGAAGCGTGCGTCACGACTCATATTTCACCAAGTCCGACGCCAGGGCCATGTTGACTGCTTTCCCATACAACCAGCAACGTTCAAAGGACATTCTGAAACGATCCCGACGTCCTGGTCCTTCATGGACGTCAAAAGGATGTGCACAAAACATTATTAGAGATGTCCCAGTGATATCAGATAAGGATTCCTTGTAGGATGTCACTCGGATTTTAAAATTACATCCAACTCGGACGTAGAGCTCGACTAAAAATACGAGCATATTTTCTGTGCAAAATGTTTTTTTGACCCCCATGATGAATGGTACATTATTCATTCCTGTGGTGCTGAACCCCTCAAAACAAAACGGCATAAAGCAGAAGTAGATAATATTTGAAACACTACGACTGCATTTGACTGGCAGCTACTTTGGTCACTTTTACCTTGCAATGTCATATGCAGCAAGGAGAAGCGCGAAAGCAGACAGAACACCTTCTCCACTGGAGATACAGAATATATCAACATGTCCATATCTAGAAATAAATGTCCGGTGGACATCTCTGGGACTTCATGGATGGACGTGACTAGCCATATATTCACAGCATTTCCCGCCACAGCTGTTTCAAGAATAGTCCGAATCAGATCCATCACAGGATGTTACATGGATCATTTATTGCAAGAGAGAGAGAGAGAAATGGAGGTTGTATACACAATGGAATTAAACTTAGATACCTCACCCTTCATTTTGATTCGTAGGTGAACAGGACCCTCGGATTTGTGTAACCTCGCGTGACAAACAATGTGTAGTATCTGTCTTACCCATGGAAATTCCTTGAGAGCTCAGGTTTCCCTTCAACTCCGCGTACGTACATATTAGAGGGGGCAGAAATGTGAGCCTGTTATCCTGCTTAGGATGAGAGCATCTTTGCTAAAACTGACTGCATTGGTGGACCGTGTCTTCGAATGTGACAAAATGGTCGCCGGGCAGTATTGCTTGCAGTACTGCTCCATGGAAATATTTTTCAATTTTGTGAGCTGTTTTGTCGGTCTTTCCCACTGTTTTTTTTTTGCACTTTAAAGCGCTGCTACGCTTATTGTTAGATGAAAAAGATCCATTTCAGGTTCGTAAAATATAGTTCGGGATGATATAAGGACTTCCCTAGGATCTCCCGGGATGTGACTTTGGCACTTAACAGGTTGTCCCACAGACGTCCCGGAAATGATAAAGGATGTCCAAGGAACGTTTTTATTGTCCGGAGGTGAACGTGCTGAGGACGACCACAAGTCATCGTTGGCTTGCTGGGTTGTGTCGCCAACTGGCTGAGGCACAGTGGCTCTCCGGCGGGGCTCGCGCCTCGGTGCTACACCGCGTTGACGCGGAGCTTGCCTCTACTTTCCCGACGTCGTTCCCTAGGCCGTTTGCGTCACTTTACCACCGGCTCCGCCTTAACGTACCCTACAGCCGACGTCTTCTTCACAAGCTTGTAAAGGCGGATTCACCCAACTGTGGCACCTTTGGGACTGTTGAGGACATATCTTATTATCCTGTCCACAGCATCAGCAGCACAGACAATCTCTACAAGCTTCCTTAGGTCGGCTGGATGGCAGACTATTTGATGTCGTTAAGGTTCTGGGTCCTTGGACACCCGACCATCAGTTTCACGCAGTGCAAGCGTTTGTGGGATGTTGCGCAGACTCCAAGTTGGTAGACACAGTGTGACTGACAGTGTGTGTGGACAGTGTGTGTGTGTGTGTGACTGACTGCGAGTCACTCATTGGTTTTATTGTAGATATGCATTTGTGTTTTCCTAAGTGATCTCGAGTAGCCGGCTCTCGTAAAGAGTGCCTATTTCTCTTTTATTTTATTTGCTAGTCAACTCAACTCAAACTTGTAACTCAAACATATAACACTTAACTCTTAACGGTTGTAAAAAAAGCAGTGTGGGTTAAGTTCAAGAATTAGCAACGCTTCATCTTGGTTCAGTTAAGTAGAGTTGGTGAAACCACGGAAGTCACCGAAACATTCATCACATCACCAACCAAAGTTGGTAAAAAGAACTGAATATTAGCATGAAGTTTTAGCAAGCAATGATGGCCAATCGTCAGTAGCATTTTGACTACTGCCTATATAGCTGCAGCATAATTACAACTAATCCAGAAAAAAGTAGTACAAAATTTGTAGTTATTCTTGTGTAGCTTCCTCTGCATGGTACTAAAAATTGTGATCACTCCAAGGGTTTAGCTTCTTGCACCATATTCTGTAGCATATCTATCGGCCATTTGTGTTCCCATTAGTGGTGATGTGGCAAACTAGTCGCTTCACCCACATACCAGCATTCCTATGTTACACAGAAAATGTAGTTACAAGAGTAGTTTAAACCACCTTGCGGTAGTTGCAAATGCTGCTTAGTTACTTTAGAATAAATGTAGTTAATCGTTCCAACTAGAACAACAACAACTTTATTTTAAGAAGAACAGGAAGTTTCATCGTCAGATGCCATACTCTACCCCACAGCTGATGGTGGTGCGAGAAAGGAAATATTGTCCTACGGAGTCCAAGAGCTCTGAGAGCAGGCATTCGTGGGCCATGGGCCAAGCAATTATAGAGACAGGAAGCAGGAGTCCAGGTTAAGAGATCCGAAAACGGGAGTTTGGAAAGGTTGGTAGTGTGGCCAATGACGGAAAATATGCTCTACGTCTTGTTCTGCACCGTAGTGACAGCATCTGAGCAACTTGCCTCAAGTGGTAATGCCATTGAGCTGCAAATGCCACATTCAGTCACATTCGATGAATTTATGCACAATCTTGGCGAGAAGTGTTCTGTGGCATCCGGAAACCAAGTTTTGGATCAACATTTCTCACTATATATAGGAGGAGAATGTCAGATGACCATTGACAGGAAGCCAATTCGTACAATGCATTCATCTGTTCACCGTTGGCACCTTGGTTGCTAACACCACAAATCGTTTTTAAACAAATCGACCTATCATACGAAGGAATTATTTTTTTTTTTTTTGTAAACATTGCCGGGTCAATTGCTTACCTCAATATATCCAGAATATGCGGGCTGGAGTCGTACAGCTGGCTAACCTTTTCAGTGACTTTCTCTTTCATCGTTAATTTCTTAGGCAAATTGAGGCTTTGTATGTATTTGTCCCTTCTATGTTGTTCCAGCCTCAGAACATCAGTTCTTTCGTGTTCATCAGTTGCCGCCTGCGTCGATCCCGTCGTATAATTGTGTGTGAGAGTGAACAAAAATGTAAGAGTGAAAGGAGGATGAGTGAGACAGAGTGGTTGGTTTGTCCCTTCAGATGATGCACCCTGGAACAGCTGGCTAACATTTTCAGTGACTTTCTCTTTCATAGACAACCCGCCATGAGATATTCATTTTCTCCAGCATATGGAACAATGCAGCAATAACAATTTTTTAAAACAGAAAAGTTTATTTTCACAATTTTTTAGAAACGCAACAATGCAACAATGCCTTTCAAAACATAAGAGATTGATTACATATAATTCAAAAACAGTTGTGCCTTTCCATAGCTTCTAGACGTGGAAAGACTAATCTGCAGGGAAGAACTCCATGCAGCATATCTAAAACAGGTAGTCCCCTGAAGTATCCTGCTGACTTCATACTCCAAGCAATTCTTCGCTTCCGTGCTGGTGGTATGCGTAATTAAATTAAACATAAGGTGAACAGGGATCACACGAGTGGATCACCTCACCCATCAACTTGATGCACGGAGAAAATGATTTGCGGATACTCCCTCTCTGTTCTTTCTTTCTTTCTTTTTTTGAAAACATTGTGCGCGTAGTCCTGGAAGATCCGGGGCAAACACGGGCAAAAAAAGAAAAGAGAAGACCAGACGTGCTATTTCCACTAAAACACGTGTCTTATGTTGTTTCTTCACTTCTTGAACATTCGTATACGTTGTATTAAAGGGACCATGACATGAGTTTCGCAAATTCCGTGTACTTTGCCGGAAAGGGTTCCAATGATTCCTAACTATATACACACATATGCTCTATACCGTAGTCACTGCACTGGAGGTGCAGTTAAAATAGCGGGGCGTGAGCGCAGGATACACCCCTCCGAAGCGGGCTTACGTCATCACTATCCAGTCCTCCCAGCCAACTGTGGACGACCCCGCGAGACCACGCTGATCCATCCTTTAGGTTTGGACAACAACGACGTTGTATACCTGCCGTCGAAATCAGTAGAAATATGGCAATATGCAAATTGTCAGCGATGGAGGAAGAGATTATGCGACGCACACTGCGGCTCTGGAATCGTTCCGTACGCAGCAGCTCCCAAAAGGCCACCGACACAGACTTTTTCTGACAAGGAACAGCAAAGAGGAAAACGTGCTCCGGTAACCATGTTGGCAATCAACGACTACATTACACATCCGGTAGGATTCTGTATCAACGATTAGATGCTGTCTTAACTCCGGGTCAAATTAAAACATAGTGCATGGCGAAGTTTGCAAGCTCGCTTGCAAATTTTACAATTTGCTCGCAAAACACCGTCCGCGAATCGGCAACATCCC
The DNA here is from genome assembly GCF_037126465.1 of Ornithodoros turicata. Taxonomy (NCBI): domain Eukaryota; kingdom Metazoa; phylum Arthropoda; class Arachnida; order Ixodida; family Argasidae; genus Ornithodoros; species Ornithodoros turicata. Next base: position 123,571,247 of record NC_088201.1, read on the forward strand.
TTGTGTACGATGTCACGGCCAGTTCGCCTCGTAGGCGGGTCGTAGCAGTCGCCGTTCACGAGCATGATTAATATAGAATATTTTCGTTGTCAGAACAATGCTCAACTTCATATTTGACAGGGTGAATACGTTAGTACATTTATGGCCTTCGCCGCTCGTGCACCAGAAAAAAAAAAAAAAAACGAATCATCATCATCATCGTCATGATCGCAGGCTTGTCAAATATCCTTTCATGATCCCTTTAACACTGCGTTTCGATTAGATCTGTATATGTGGTTTTCGCATACCATCAATTTTATTTCCGAGAAAATGATTCTTCAGCAGCTTCGTAAGTTCTACTACACTCCGCTGTAGACTTTAGAACACATGTATCTATCGTAGCCGATGGCCTTGATTGGGCCACAGAGATCTCCAGGCAACACGGGTCCACATTTTCGGGATCCACCACATCAAGGTAACAAGTACCCGCTGGAAGGAATAAAACCGAAAAATATTTCAATCGATTCATTCTATTTGTGGATTGACGAGCATTTACACGGTAAAAATCCCGAACCTATGAGTGAACGAGACTAAGGAGGAGATAATGAGTTGCAATGCTCATATGTCAGAATGCATATTGTCGGCGGTATTACCCTGATCGAAGACTTGCCCTGCTCAATCTCGGTACTGCCAGACTATCTGCACCTCAGGCTAGTGTGGCACACACCAAATTTAGGCCAGCTGGCTTGCATCTCAGTATACCTAGGTTCTACTGAATATTGTTCGTTTGTCGAAGAACACGAACTGGGGCAAGGGGGAATGTTCATATTTGACAGTCTCACTGATCCTAGTGCACGGTGCGCTGCTGTTAAATACATTGATGCATGTACGCATTTGTGCAAACATATGTTAATTCTCGCCGTCTATGAGTACATTATGCATTCTTCCAGATGAATATTTTATCGACAGATGTAATACAGTGGATGTCTCTATGTACGCTCTTTTGTTGAGTTGCCGCCTCTATCAAGTTTCCTGACGTTAAGTCAATCTCCTAGAATCGTAATGCAAGCCAAAAAGTAGGTTCTCTATAGGAAGGGTCGTGTTGGTGGACGTTTTGCCAGCGACGTGCACAGCAGAAATTTCCGTTCGTTCTTTCTACAACAGGAAAATGAAAGGAAAGTCCAAAACACGAAATGAAGAAGAAACGAAAATGATTGATGGCATTTCGTATGGAATTCTACATGTAATGACACTTTGAGTCTATTTACCTAAAGCTGGCTTTTCGATGTATTACAATAATAACCATCTGGAGTAACATGTCATGAATCCAGTCATCAGTATACTTGCCTAATTTGAGCCATCGCGTAACACGGTGTGGGGTACCACGTAGGTCAAATTCAGCGCCAGCAACCATAATTGGTTGATCTGTGCATGCGCGTTGAGAAGTCTCGGGGAACAACAAAATATTTGTGTACGTCCCTAGTAAAAAAAAAAAAAAAACCTGCCTGAATCCACTGTGGAACCAGCCTCGAAAAGCCATTCCAGGCTGGAGCTGGGCTGGCCAAGGCTGTTTACATGCTGGGTCTAGTGCTGTTTGAATTTCCATTCTGAAACCATCCAACTTCCATTCGGAAACTAAGATGGTTCCGTGCTGGAGCCGAGCTGGAAATGGGATTGTGCGAGATTCTTCGCTGCGAACGATGTGAAGATAATGTTGGCTTATATAAGGCAAAAAAAAAGCCAAAATTAATTTTAAAAATGTGTGCAAATAATTTATGCCCAAATATAAAAAATAAATAAATAAAAGAATAAATAAATAAATACCCAAAAGTGTGCAAGGTTATGCAGAGAACTCCACGTACATGAGTAGATTGCAAAAAAAAATATTGTTGATTGGCTTTGCGCTGCGAGACGTGCGCTTTCCCCGTCTGTCAAACCGAAACTATAGCCACAATGCTCTCATCGTAACATGCGACCAACCGCCATCGGCATCAACTCAGAATCTGCTTTGAATTGGGAAACGTCGGTTGTCGTGTTGGCGTCTAAAGCGCAGCCTGGTAATTTAGATGTTTCCTCCTGCATTTCACCATCGCCGACTGTATAAAAGTGTGAGCGTCTTTGCATTTGTGTAGTCGTGTGCTCTGTTATGCATTTTCTTCCTGAAACCGTGCACGAGCACAATTACGACAAAGGGTATGCGTCGTGTGTAGTACGGTTGATCCTCAAGTCCTAAATCTGAACCAAGAGGTGCAGTAGTGACCCGATACTTATCTATAGTTATCGGAACTGCCTTCATGATGTGTCATTGTCCAGCTTGCACCGGACGGACTTACTTTGTCGGACAGTTAAATGAGAACGAGCGACTAAGAAGTGACCTCTGTGATTTCGCACTTGCATCAAACTTTGCATCAAATTGTGTGATATCACATTATCGTCTCATAGTGTTGCCACTGTTGCTGCATGTACACTATTTGTAGTATATCTATTACCATACCTGTTGTGGGGTGTTACTTATTCTTGTTAAAATAAATATTTGAATTTATTGCTGATTGTCACTATATTCATTTGTTAGCGTGCTTCCAGTTTCTGCTTGTATAAGATGCTTCTACTTGAGCGGAACCTCCTGCCTTGGAACATAGGTTCCAGCAGAAGGTAGGCTCAAGTGGAAGCACTCCTACATCTGGACCCGATAATCCGGCTGGAGACATGCTGCATATCCAGCCCTGTCCCAGCCTGCGTCCACTGTGGAACAAGTTCTAGACCAGTCTTTCTCCGGCTGGATGCAGCCTGTTTCTGGCCTGGTACAAGCCCGTTTACAGGCTAGATACAGTCAAATTCCAGGCCGGAACCAGCCTGTTTCCAGGCTAGATCCACTCATATTCCAGGCTGGAACAAGTCCAATAACCCAGCTGGAATTCCCACTGCATTTCCAGCTGGAGTTTTTACTAGCGTGAGTCAATTTTTGTTCCCCAGCTTCGGGTCTATACGTCATGAACAAAATGATGTCTCTGGCGCGCGCAAGCAAATTTCTGTCTTGCCCTCTGAAGTAATCAGCGTTCTGCGACACTGCTCTTCGCAGTCATGTATGATTACTTTTGTGAAGTACATATACCAGGTACCATCTCGACAGCTGTCTGCAGAACAAGGTGTATTCGGGCACTTTTGGCGTTGTTGATAAGAAGCTCGGCAACGCGAGGCGTTTCTTCCAGTATTGGTCCACTTAGCCGTCATATATTTGATGGACCACCGTAGTTCTCCAACATGCAAGCACTAGCTTAAGAATTTGCTGTTATTATTATCTTCTGAATATATTTTATGTCCCATACGTTGTATGCCATCTTTGCGAAAGTTAGTACGGCTCAGCGCGAGTTTATCTGCAGTCAGTATAACTGGGATATGAGAATGCAAGTGTAGGATGCTGCCTGGCGGTCTCGTGTCATGTGCTTCTACCTGTATGTAAGCGATGTACGCTGCCACAGGGATTTCAATAAGAGCTGTCAGATATTGGTCACATTTCATAATTCTCGATGACGCTTTGGACGGTGACGTGACAGAAAATTGATAGGACGGCTACGTATTTGTAACGCGATATTCAGCGTCATCTGTGTCTGAATCAATGCTTGATTATTGATTGTTGTGCAGTGGCGTTGTGTAGTATGCAGTGGCAGATTGAATGCAGTGGCGATCACAGTCGGGTGTAGTTCCGTATCAGGACCACTCGTTTTGAAAATCAGTGAAAGCTTTAGGAAGGTAAACATTGCATAGAAGTGAAAGAAGGCCATATGCTGATTCTAAATATGTAAGAATGCTAAGCCTAACGGATTCAAAAGTTGCCATCTTGCAAAAGGTAAGGTCTTTGAATTGGGCTAAATCACGTCACTTTAGCGAGGTTGGGTTAAATTGGGTTGGGCGATAGGGGGGGGGGGAGCTCGAGGGGCGCCCCCACCAGGCACGCACTAGGTGGTGCGAGCGTGGAGACTGTTCATCTGGTTAGATCGGGTTAGTGAGTCCTCCAGTAAAGATGGCGGATCGCTTTCAAGACACAGGCGATGAAATTTGATTTTTATACGTTTCACGCAATATACGAGGGTGATTCCTGTTTAATTCTGTTACTAATTAGTTCCACCTTTACGTAAAAGCGTTTAATTTTTTTTTCTTTAAAAAAGAGCCAGTAGTCCCGATACATTCTCACAGTCAATCTCGAGATTCGGTCACCCACCGAGCTATTGTAGAGGGGATAGTCTTCCCCCACAAGATACCTCACCGCCGTTGATTGAATGTCCCAGGGGGCAGATGTTCGTGACCTCACGTCAGGACCATGCCGGTACATCTGACTGACTTCCAAGCCGTTGTCGTCTATGGCGGCAACAGACAGGCCGCTACAGACGATGACGACGTTATCTTTTCGCATGACAGGTTACGTTACCCCCGTGAGTATTATGCGGACGACGACTTGGGTGGGTCTGCCCTTGACCATATATTGATTCCTTTTTTCGTGTCAGTAAAAAATTGTTTCTCAATGTAGTAGAATTTTAATTAAAATCTGCTAGGTCTTCACGTGAGCGTCAACCAAATTCGTATGTGTACCATACATGATACACTATGCTGTGGAGGGTAGAAATGTGTGCCCGCAATGACTAGGGGAAGTTGCGAAAACGGTCCTTATTTTATACGTCTAAGTAAGCACAAACATTGCAAGTTACAATGAAAACCATTCCAAGTAAAAAAATAGACAATAATTTCCTCAGTGTGAAGCAAAACTGCAAGGTTGTGGCACAGCTAGGCACGTCTGAAACCAAAATGTGCCATAATATTCGCATTTCTCATTAGTAAATCTGCCCGCACACTGTTGATGGTAGAAGAAAGTAATACAGAACGGCAACGCTCGCATGAAAATACAAAAAAGGAAAATGAAAATTGAGTAAAGACACGAAGAACGAAAAAACTGCAGCCATGGCGGGTGATCCGGGAGAATACCAGTTCGCATTCAAGTGCCCGGGGAGTGAAGGTCAAGACGAGGTGTGATGGGGACTGAAGGGTGGTGGATGGGGCAGTCGGCTCTTGGACGGTGTGCAAGGAGGACAGTTTAGAAGAAGACTCAAGTGAATAAATGTGAGTCGGTATACTTTCCGTGTCAGAGTCATTCTTGGTTGGCAGTAGGGAACGAACTAGGCCATTAGAGCACACACCCGTGGGATAGGCTTCCTAAGTAGGAGCAGATCCCACAAAACATAGAATACACACACACAAAAAAGTTGTTTCACGTCAAATACTGTAAAACCCTTCTATTTCGCGAGCCCTTAATTTTCGCGAATTTCGCGAATCGTGAAAATTCGCGAACTTTAGGGGCGCGCGAATATTTCAAAACAGAAGGAGAAGAAATCGCGAAATTTAGTCGCCGCGAATATATCCCTGTTACCCGATTCCCGAAAATTTAGTGCTGCGAAATTAAAGGGTTTTACAGTATCAATTCCTCTGTCTCACATGCTACTTCTTCGTCTTCTTTGAATTGCTGGCTTCACAAATGGCACAACAAATGGGTGTATCTTTGGACAGTGTCGTATGACGTGATTAGGAATATGGCGCAGTTGACGAAATTAGGCCCTGCCACCTACATATAGATATATAGGGATGGAAGCGGTATGTAGCAGATAAGGAACATCATGAAATAAAGGGTGACGCTGGGCAAAAAAGAACAAAAGAAGAAGAAACTGAGATGGGCCACACTAGAAGGGTACAGAATGCAGGCTCGTTGAAATCTTCTCCGAGATATTTATCTTGATTGATCGAATCGTGAAATTCCCTACTACCACCTAGTTTTATTTCTGTTCGCCAAGACCATAGGAGTAAAATTAACCTTTATCATTTTTAACGGCTATTTTTTTTAGAATGCGTAGTTTTTCGAAACAACACCTCTATGGAACAGTCTGTCATGTGACCTTGTCCTCCCTTTTTCTAGCGATACCTTTCAAACGCTTAATGTGATATTCTTCCTATGTAATCATTTTTGGTAGCTGCATTTGTGAATCGTTTAGGTGCCTGTCTTTGTTCTTTTTCAACTTGCTCAAGTGTGACAGCCTTTGTACCTTCCAATCAATTCCCCCTCTCCTCTACACAATACCAGATAATGGAGCTGTATGATGTCGATAAAAGTAAACAAAATATATACTGGATTTTTCTCTAGCAAGTCCAATTTAGGAACGTCAATGTTCAATTTCTGAAACGGGTTACTATTTTGAACAAGATAACTATTTAAAGAGATTGAAACGTTTATTTTACTGATAAAGAAGCTTTCGGTAGCAGGATGGCACGAAGGACGGACTCCGTCCGAAGGCTTGTTTTTCAGTAAAATAAATGGTTTAATCTCTTCAAACACTTATCTTATTCACTTGCGAGTGCTAGACTTCTCCCATGTTTTGCCTGTAGTTTTTAAAACAACAAAGGCAACTTTTGAAAACGTAAATCCTTACCAGGAGTGCGAAGCCGGAACCTTTTTTTTGATTATTCTATCTATAGCATATATAGTAATTGAGGTGATAGCAGCCGGTTTTATTCTGACGTAGGACAATATTTTATGTTTTCCTACTGAAACACGACAATCGTATTGTTGGTAGAGAGCGTTTTCGGCTTAAACCTGGGTTTTCGTTTCGCGATTCGATTTAAGTAAGGTTCCTGTACGCAACGAGGTGATGCACGACCTTTTCACGTTGATTTGTTCAACAACCAAGTCTCTATAGACTTTGTCACACAAGCCAGGACTTGTATTGACAGCTTATTGTCAGCAATTCTTTGGCGTGTCACGAGACCGTGCTCAAATTGTCTAGTGGCAAATTGTCAAATCTTTGGCAAGATGTATTAACAAAGTATTTTCACATCATTTTACTCGACTTTTACTTGTAATGAGTAACTGATCAAGAGTTGAGGAGATTTATCTGATGTCGGTCATCAGTTAATTTTAATGATGCCTTTCCGGGCACTGCATATGGTGGCTTGTTTGACGACAGTCGGACATAGAAGCAACCTAGACGAACCTATGCAAGTAAAACCGATAAATGCTAACAAAAACGGCCAAGGAAACGCAGATGATACGAAGACTGTCATACCATAGGACATATCCTTGTACTAATTAAAGCCACAGGAATTATTGAAGTCTATTAGGAGTTGTGAATGAAGAATGAATGCCTAAACTATCTGCTCCTTAGGGTTTAATGGCTCTATGATGACCTTATACAGTCAAACCTCGTTAGAGCAAAACACGGTATAATGAAATTCGAGATAGAGCGAAATAATTTGGATTCCCCGGCAGAGGGCCATAGAGATCAATGTATTTGAAATCCCGCTACAACGAAATACGTTTTAGCCGCCATCTCGATACAAGGAAAGAACCAGATAACGTTTATAACTCCAGAGCCGACTTCAGGGTCACGAAAACAAAGGGCGCAAGCAGCGTCATGTTAACGGGGTGAAAGGGTAAACCAAAGACGCAATGGGGTCGGGAGGAATGTCGTGCCTAAAAACGAAGTCTGAGTCATTGGAAGGTTGGGGATTTTCCTTCTAACGCTTATGCTTTTGGCCCTGGCTTTGAACAGTGCAGTTGCAGCCAAGTTCAGGACGAAGGAAAGCGCATGAGACGCAAGGCGATATCGCGAGCGCGTGGGAAATGCTTCGTTGGCGCCCCAGCGTACCACAGAGCCGGCCTTAGACCGATGTGGCCAAACTCGGCATGCGCCGGGCGGGCCCCGCGGAGCAACTTGCAAAGCAAACGTAGATGTCGAACTAAAGCGTCAGTAAACATGCGCAAGAATTGAAGTCTAGACACCTGACACGGTGGTGGGCGACGAAACGGGAGTAGACAGACCAGACGCAGCAGGGCTGCTTCCTCTTTCGTAGTCAGGTCGTGTCAAGGGAGAAACACGATCGGTGAAGTCGTTGGCTCCGTTAAAAACATGCTGTTTTACAGCCACTTGAACCTCCCCACTCTTCATCTCAAAATAAAGTTGTTGTTGTTGATCCCCTCCTTAAAACAGAAGAAAAAAAGGAGGGGAGCGGGATGGGGGGAATTAAAGATAAAGAAAGGGGGAAAGGTCAGACAGGCCAAGGCCGACTTGCTATTCCCAAAAGAGAGAGAGAAAAAAAAGGCGGGATGGGGCGAGAACAAAAGGACAAGGATAGTATGTACACGATGCGGGTATGACTTTTCTCTAAACTGTCGACGGATTCCCTTCCCGCGCTCCAACAAATATGTTTTCTGAACAGCATGGGCAACTGCAGTTGTAACGAGCCCGGGGCGTTCGCGGATGTTGAGCTCTTGTGGGAGGGATATTTACTTTTTGTAAACTATATTGCGCCTGTCCCTCCCTTTTGCCGGTCCTTGTCTGTTCGATACAGTTAACGACCATAATTGGAAGAGCTAAGTCGATTGTTCTTGCATTGGGGTGGCTTGGGGGCTATTCGTCACGGAAGTGCCCGTGAGTATGGGGAACGAGTTTTAAACGCTTCACTGCATCCCTTTAAAATAGTTAGTATTCATTTCGTCGGATTAACGAAGATTTAGCTCAGCTCCATCTGCTAGTGGTGTGTGTGCTCGTGTGACGTGATTCCTGCGTGGGATATAGGAATCGTCGGAAAGGGAAACAAAAAAAAAGAGAGAAGAAACACTGTCAAGGAGCCCGCGAAGAGGGAATCACACACGTAACATGAAAAACGGTTAGGAGCAACTAAGATTTATTTGAACATGAACTTTCGTGCACGAGATTTGAAGTGCAATCTCGTGCACGAAAGTTCTTGTTCAAATAAATCTTAGTTGCTCCTAACCGTTTTTCATGTTACGTGTGGGATATAGGACGAAGGATCTTCATCGGACAAGAACTGCTGTGTCACCAAGCGGGTTCCCAGCTCTGACCTGCCCCGCCATATAAGATAGATCTATTGTTTAAAGACTACTACTCTACTCAGAACCACACATCAGGACTAACACGAATAGTACTCACGGCCTGGTGCGATGGGATTCCAAATGACGCAACTATCGCACTTGAAGTACAGGGCCCTCAAGGGAGAGCTTTCACCTGGGTCTGCAGTTGTAAGGTAGAAAGGAGGTGTTTATGATGGACATCCTAAACTCAGCTTTACAAGTTATTAACCGAGGAAACAAACCAGACAAACAAAGAAGGTCGATCTAGACACCCAGGCTTTCTCAAAAACAACCCTTCTGTAAACCACACAACATTTGCGTAAAACCTGCCCAGAAGTGGTCTGGCCATACAACGGGTCCAATAGAACGTTACATGTGAACTATCGACCATTGCTGATTATGTGGATAATGTCATTCAGTTACACTAATATGACTGTAGAATAATGTACAGGAGCAGTTACCGCGAATAAACTTTTCCTTTCCTTTTCTATTTTAATTTTATTCACTTCACGTCACTTGAGGTCGCACGTGAGGTTGTTCTTGTGGCATGCTTTCCAGATATACTGCACTTAACGCACACAAGTGAGTAACAATTGAAGCAAAATGACGCAAAAGTTCCAGAGAGCACTGACCTGTACACAATTCACCTACATGTGTGAAAATACTCCTTAAATTCCTTCTACAAGAACGCTCAATATTTGATTTGTTCAGACTAAATTCAACAATGCATCGAAATATCTGTTATGTGGATGAGGTGGTCCATGTGGTGTGCAAAGATTTGTAAAGTCGATTATTGTACCAGTTGTAGCAAACAACCATAACATTCAAGCCACTGCAAAGTGAAGCCGTGATGCGGCAGCGCAATGCACTACCTATAGCGACAAAATTCCCCGCATTGATGCCTGGAGAACCAATTATAACTCGAACCACTCTATAAGTGTAATGCTCAACGTGTGGTAGTACGTACCATGAAGAAATGTATGTTCTACACAGGCGAGACCAAGGACAGCTGAAATTGTAGTACCGGCCTCGGTGGCTCGGTCGGTAGCGTGTTCGCCTTCTGCTCCCGAGATCATGGGTTTGAACCCGGCCGAGGAAGCCAGCAACCTGGTGGCAGGGTACAAGTTGCTTAGACACGCCGTCTTCCGCGAGGGACGTTAAATACAGGGTGCCGTGTGACGACCTTTCATCGCACGTTGAAGAACCCTGAGGTGGGCAAAAGCAATCCACGGACCGACCGCTGTGGCGTCGCTCATGATCTCAGTTGTCTCGCGACGTAAACCCCCAATTATTATATGAAATTGCAGCTGTTCAGAGAAAAAAGTGTGGTGGCGACAGCTGTCAGGTCTGATGTAGGTCAGGTTCTTCGATGATGTATTTCCTTGAGGTGTCCAAGCTGATGCCGCATGCAGCCGCGTCAATACGCCTGCTACCATCCGTGTTTAAGACCCCAGTTCGCTAACGTATTCGTGAAGGTGCGCAATCTAGTTCCGACATATTTCTAAGGATAGTACTTGTCGCGCAGTCGAGTGATAAGGCTACCTACTTCTGACAATAGGAACTACCATGGGGCAGAAAATAGTCGCAGTTAGAAACCAGCGTTTTTCTGGCGTCGGGGATCGACGACGACCATGATGGCACAATAACCTAATTGATTTCCTACTTTCAGCGCTTTTTTTATGTCACAAAACGCATACGATATGATTCCGATATGATTGATTCCTAATTGGAACAAGGTTCACGTAATCGTCCGGATTCACACGATGTGCAGCACCGCGAAATCATCCACGATATTTCCGTGGGGAATGACACGATATTCTACCGTTAAGAATCCAGCGTTTAAAATCCCGGATGTTCAAAATCCCACATTTCTAAATTAAAGCTTTAATATGAAGAATGCCAGAATGATAGTGTTGGGTAATACATATTACTGAGGAACCTCGAACATTGCGTGATTTTGACGTCAGTAGAAGCCCGTGTCGTGAATAAAAACTAGGGTTTTTGCGACCCCTAGGCTTAGCATAGCGTTCATATCAGAGCAGCAAAAATCATTAGATTTTGGTTAGGTTAGGTTAGTTTTCAAAGTTTAGGTTAGCTTAGGTGTTTTAGGTGTTTATTTTACAGTTCATCACGCCGTTCGGGGGCTCCCCACAATTGGGCATGCATGCGACGCTTCCGTAGTCCCGTTTATGATTTTGAGCCTATGGGACTTAAAACTGTGGATTCTTGAAGGTGGCAATACGAGATACCCCCTTTGCGTACAAAGGCTCACACGTGAAATCCCAGGTATGAAATGACCTTTTCCTTGTCCTTACTCACATGGAAAATTGTTAATATTGCTGACGTTGTATCCAGGGTCTGCGGTCCGTGTTCCCAACTGCTGGTATCGCTTGACGCTGCACAAGAGGAGAGACATGATCAATTATAAGTATATTGGAGGGAAGTCTGTATCGGGTTAGGAGGGATGTTTACCAATTGAAACTGGAGGCTATAGACTACGGAACTGGCAGAGTTCAGTTCACGAGTGGTGGTGCTTGTAAGACCTAGGTAACTTAGCGTGACCTCAAATACGACGCGAGTGTATTACATCACATAAGTCTGCCAAAGAAACGCTTAGTGGGGGAACTCCTTTCCAAAAACACAGAAACCACCGCGATGAGTCACTACCAGCGTGCTCGTCCAACGCTCTGAACATGCCCCGCTTGCGGTAACGGTATAGTAGAAAAGTGAATATCTTCCCGTATTCCGCTAACATCTGTCTAGAACTGTGCACGACCTGGCAGGCGGATATGTAATGCTCAACTGTTCCACACTGCTCCGCATGTATGTCCAGCCTACACAGTTTCGGTCAAGTAATACCCCTGGAAAATTGAATGTCATTCCCACCGAATGATATTCGCACTAAATGACATTTGTTCAGTGTCACACGTTGAAATCAAATGGCAATGCGAATGATATTGGCCCAGCGAATGAGTTCCCCAAACTCATTCGCTTTTCCCTCTCGCATCGGCAGCGTACCCTCGCAGTAGAGAGCTATCAAAAACGACAACGATAAATCGCTTGAAGAAATGAGAAACGAATGAAAAGTTCTACTCCAATATTTTATCACGACTTTGATAACTTTTGGCGCGAAGGAAGGAAGGAAGGCTAAACACTGTTTTTCGGAGAACTACCCTCGTTCCCCGTCGCCACGTTGCGAAGTGCGGTTCAGATGGGCTTCTTTGTTACATTTGCTAGTGGTACTTAGCCAAATAAGTGTCTTTCAAAAAGCAAATAATCTAATGTTTTGGTAGCTTCGAGCAAAATAAATAAAACATAACTAATGTATCTGTATAATGCTTCAGATGTTTGGCCCTGGTGTCTTAATTATCGACACTGACATCATTGACGAATGACATTCTGTTTCTTCGTGTAGTCGGTGTCAGACAAACGAATGACATTCGGTGCGATTGCCATTCGCTGTGCATGTCATTCGGTTGGCCGTGTGACAGGGGTATAATATTTCATTCTCGACTTTGACTTCTTCATTCTCCTCACTTGCTATCTGGAAGTGACCTTTAGCGTGTGGGGTATATATTTGCACATGTGTACCTTCATACAGAAATCGTGGTCGACCAAAACAAACAGGGTAGTACTGAAAATTTTATGTCATTTAGCTAGACTGACGTGGGCCGTGTATAAATGCTATAACTCCGGCGCTAAAGTAACACAAAGTAAAGTGGACGCTGTGTGCACAACAATAATCATGTGCGTGATCCCTGAGCTCCTCATACACTGTTGCTCATTTTCGCTCTCTTTTTAGAAATCAAGAAACGCTAAGGAATGTTTCCATGTGTCCAAACCCATAACCTGCTTTGCTCTGTATCTGGACGCGCATTAGGTCCATACTAAATTGAATTTAAGCGTGTGTTCTGCGTGAACAGGTGTCGATCGATATACCACAAATTTAGCCATTACATATGACGAAATGCAGCTATGCTGCAGTAACATGAACATACATCACTCATGAGCAGTCAAACAATGGCCAAAAACATGTAAATATTGATTACTTTCTGTCGGCGAATTATTATCATCAAACGAAATGTAATCCCTGATTCATGTAGGGGCCACCGCTTTGTCGTGGGAGATACCTTACCCGCATCATATATCAACCTGAACATTTTCCCTCTTTTCTTTCATTCTTCGCGCAAGTTTTGTTATGGACGAATGGCTTCCAATTTTTTTTTCTTTTGTGTTGGAAGAGGAGATTGGAGAAACATCTCGGGAAGGTTACGTTCAGTACGTGCACGAACACTAGTATTAATGACTGGACTCTCATAGTGCACAACGCTACAAGGCTTCTGGACACGTTTAATTAGCAATAAGAGCTAATTGGGACCCCCCACATTAATCAGCACCCTCCAGGGAGCCACCACACTAATTGGGGAACGTCTATCTCGTGTCCAGACCACCCGAGCGTTGTGCACTACGAGAGTCCATAAAAAAATAAAAAAATAGGTAGAGATAGAGTGGAGAGAAGGAGTTTAATTGAAGATCAACGACGCCATCTTGAAGAAAGCGGTCCGGAACGGCCGCTGACCGTCGCTGGGCGACGAAGCACAGAGGCAGGTTGCAAAGCATCGCAGCTATGACCACCAGTTCCGGACATCCTGTGACGTCAGCTGTGACGTCATCATGGCATGTCTGGGCAAGTTAGGACAGCTCTGGACATGCAAGGAGAACAATACTCGTAATACAGAGGCTGGGAAAGCAAGAGTATGCAAACCATCAATAGCTAACAAGAAAATAGAATTAGTTACACAACAAATGATCCCACCACAACAGGAGCGCAGAACGATGCGACTGCTCTATCCGACAGCCAGGCAGAGAACTGACTCGTAATGGTTTTGTTCTCCTGTATAAAGCCCCACAGCTGCACCCCCTAGCGGTTACTTTCTCAACTAATCTCACAACAAAATTATTAAGAAACACGCCAGCGCTAGTGCCGTTCCCAAGGCAGAAGAAGACAGGAAAATGGCGGGGATGACCGCACAACAGCAACCAGCACCCGACGTGCACTGGCACGAAAATCGCAAACAAAGCGGGAACAAAGTTGACGAAAGCATTAGTTGCACAACAAATCACCTCACTACAGCAGGAGCGCAGACCGATACGACTGCTCTCCGCGACAGCCAGCCAGAAACTGACTGAGGCGACGGGCCGCGGCAGCTACGCATGCGCGCGCGCTCCTAGCGCCCTCTGGGGCGACCACCTCCGAGAGGCTAAGAGACAAGAGCATTCCTGCGCCCCCTGTTGGCCGTTCTCATTGGTCGAGACGTCATCCTATTGTCTCAGGGCTACACTTTTTCCACTAATGCTCCTTTGGACAAGGTCAATCCAGAGGAGGCACAGTAAGCCGGTTTCGCCGCCGCGAAAATAGTGTCGCCGCTGGCATTTCCCGCCAAATTCCGGCTATTTACTTTCCATTGGCTCCGGTCCCCCACGTGACCTTTCTGGATCATGATTGGCTAAGGCTCATTTAACTGGTGGATTCGCCCGCGTTCGTTTCTCCGAGGCGCCGACCCGTCTGACCGTTGTGTAGCTCGCGTCTACGTATGTGAGCTGGCGGTGATTTCGTTTCGTGGATTTCGAAGATCTTCGAGCCATGGACGAACGCCTGAATGAAAGGTAAGCAGACAAACGTATGATGCATGTCAGTGATCAGACGTTTAATACTGTCGCCTAACTGTGTGCATGGCTTGTCCCGTATTACATCACTTTCAGCCGGTTATCAGTCATGATCTGGTAGATGATTCTGTGTGGTGTTACTTGTTGCGTTTTGTTCCACCATTTGAATGTGTCTGATGTTTAATACACTGGTGTGCATGAAAAGGTAAACAGCGTGCATCGCGTACGCAGGGCTCTTCGCATTTTGGCATTAGTCGACATTAGGCGCGTAACGCTGGCATGTCTTACAGAGCGTATTCATCCAATTAACGTTGCCTGTGCTCGGGTTTACCATAATATTAACAGGTTCCCTTGTTTTTTTTTGTTTTTTTTTTCATTCAGACACCGACATCAGCTGCTCGTGGCTCTGCGATCCGCGAGCATGTGGCCCCTGTCATCGGAAAATTCGAAGTTGTGCTGGGATGAAACGGATGGCTTCTGCGACTCATCACGTGCTATATATATGTATAATAATATCTACTTTCTCCAAACCGAATAGGTTCCCTTAAGGATTGTATAATATGATAGTCACGCTTTCTGTTGCTCGGCACTATTTATTCTCTATTTATTCTGCAGTATTCTGTAATACTCGTGTAGATTTACTTGCATTCAAATGTTGCTTCTTGTGTATATGTTTACCGTGTCAATAAATCTGTACATGTGAATTCCTTCGTCTTCTGGATTTTCATTTTCTGTTTCCCGATAATATTAGCAGATAGCCTGGCGAAGCGCTCGGAACATGGGGGGGAGAGAAGATGAGTGAGAAGGTGTGGAGAGGGCACGCAGCGCACATGCGCAGTTCGATCAGCCAGCGCGCGCTTTTTGGCGCCGTTTTCCGGCTATTTTGTCGTGATTCGTTACGGATGATCACGTGGTGAAGGGGGGGCGGTGGTTTTCGTGGCGAAACTGTGGAAGCTACAGCTGCACTCCACTGGTCAATCTACAATGAAGCGATGGCATGACGTCATCATGCACCTGCGTGGCTCAAGGACGCGTGCGCTCTAGACAGGGGACCTATTATTTATTGAATCACTATCTCAAGATTATTTCCTTTATTCTTCTATAACGATTGAATAGGAAGCTACTGCAGAAGAGCACCATGCATGAAAGCTGATCGTAGGAATTCCAAAGTCTTACTAAATGAGACTTGCCAAAGAACAAAATATCCTAACACGTAACTCCATCAACGGCAAATAAGAGGACTAGGCACTCAACAAATCAACACAGAGTACGGGTAACAAGGAGCGCAGAACGATGCGTCTACTCCGTCCGACAGCCAGGGACGGAACTGAGTCGTAATGCTTTTTCTCCTCTATAAAGTCATGCATCTATCCCTCTTGCGGTTGATTTCTGAACTAATTTATTCGCGAAATTATTAAGAATAGCACTATTCCCATTCAGGGCAGCACTATCGTCAAGACAACAATGTTCCTTGTCAAAAATGAAAAAATACAAAGCGCCAACAAATGAAAGCATGCATGTCGGGGCAAGTCAGAACACGTCAGAACAAATTGCACGACTGCTGGGCAACAGAAGAAAACAAACACTTGAACAGAGTGAAAAGACACTCACCATCATTTTTCACGTTCACAGCATTCCCCCATTGTAAATCCGCTCGTCACAAAATCCACCTACATCGTCGAACACCATTCACCAGTGACAAACCACGCATCCGCACCCCATCAGAGGCAGACAGAACCCCACCGAAGCTACGCTCTTCCACTGACAGCCAACGCAATTACCAGGAGCAGAATTTGTGTGTCCAGACCCGTCAGTGTTCAAGAGAGAAGTGAATCCTTGCGCCCCCTGCAGGCCGTTCTCATTGGTCGTGACGTCATCCTATTGTCTCAGGGCTACACTGTTTTTTTTTCACTAATGCTCCTCCAGACAAGGTCAACCTGAAACAATACTGCTGCGGTATGACGTCATCATGCAGGTGCGTGGTTCAAGGACGCGTACGCTCTAGACAGGGGACCTGTTATTTATTGAATCACTATCCCTAGATTATTTCCTTTATTCTACTATAATGATTGCATAGGGAACTAGTGCAGAAAAACACCATAGACAGGAGGCGATTGTAGCATTTCATTCCCAAAGTCTTGCTGTACAGGAAAAAAAAAATTCAGCAAGACATGCCCATCCCAGCCGAGAGCCATGCAGCTAAGTGAATAATGACGCTTTGTTCCTCCTGAATAAAGTCACACACCTGTCCCCCTCGCGGTTACTCTCTGAGCTAAGTTAATAAGAATAGCTCTTCTCTCATTCAAGGCAGCACTATCGTCATCGTCAAGAATATTCCTTGTACAAAAAGAAAAAAAACTACATGTAGAAGGAAAGCATGTCAGAACAGGCCCAGGCATGTCAGCGCATGTTTGTCAGACAACAAGGGGGAAAAAAGCGAAAAGAAACAAAGAAGAAAACCAGTATCAAACTATTTCTAAGCAAACGCACTCCTCTTATTCAAAAACAGTGCGCATCATAAATCCGTCCAGGGCAATACACACCATTTTTCTATTGCTACACTTTTTTTCCACTAACGGTCAATGGATTGCTACAGACTGCGTGACGTCTCACATCCTGTCTGAAGCAGAAGACACCGGCAAAGACTCCTATTATTTATTGAATCGCAAGATTATTTCCTTTGTCCTACTCTTAATGACATTCATTCTCTCATTAAAATTCAACAAAAAAAGCACCCCGCATATTAACGATTTTCACACCAAAGGCTCATCATGGTCATTAGAATTACAGTAAACTACCACTGCTCTTTTAAAATAATAAGTGAAACCACTCAACATCACCTCCAGGCTTATGTAATACATGACCCTTTCTATGTTCATATATTCGTTGTCTGAGGCTACACCTGCGAGCAAAAAGGCGCGGAAGCCGGGTGGGCAAAGTTCCATTCGCGCACGCCAAAGCACAAGACACAGAACGCCTTTACGGGAACATGATGGCATTACCACCATATTAATGATTTTCTACCTTGCATTGCAGTTTAGAAGAACTACTACAAAACTATAATTTTACGAGCCCATTAAAATTCTACTTTCTATGGAAACTATAATTGCCCTATTACTTGGATCGCTATTAATGAAGCGCTCCAATTTTTTCTCTCTTCCCATTTCAGCCTTGTCATGCAGTGAAGCAGACTCACATCCAAAATAATTCATTTACACTGAGGGTGCCGTGCTTCAGGAATTCCCATCCTGCGCTCAGATGCAAGCATTTCTTCACGGATACCTTTAACAGCTGACTTCCTCAACATACCGAGCTCCTAACAACATCTAACAAACAATCAATCAGAGAAACCCTCTTCTCAGCTGTACCATGCGACTTTCTTCTGCGTAAAATC
Source organism: Ornithodoros turicata (assembly GCF_037126465.1). NCBI lineage: Eukaryota > Metazoa > Arthropoda > Arachnida > Ixodida > Argasidae > Ornithodoros > Ornithodoros turicata. Next base: position 123,589,198 of record NC_088201.1, read on the forward strand.
GGTGATTTGAGGAAGAGAGCAGCGAAAAATTGCGCGCACTTGTGCTTGACTTAAAAAACCTGAAGCATATGCTAATAAACTAAGAAAAAGACACTCATGTCTGCTATCTGATCGTGCCACATACGCAGACGCATTGCCCTTGCGTAAAGAAAGCACAGGAGAGGGATACACAAATTTCCTTAGGTGAGCAGGGAAAAGGCTTAAGACCTCAGGTCACCACACATCGTCACGCGGCTAGCACAACATGACACCAACAAGATACTAGCAGCAGGAAGAACTGCAACACTGCTAAACAAGTCGAGACATGCCATGATGACGTTACAAATCAGGAAAAAAGCACACGCATGCACGCAAAGTGGACAACGCATTAAACACACGGAGCGCTCAGGAATAATCGTAGCGTTACCGCACATCGCTACGAAGCTCAACGTCTAACGCAAGATGGCAGCAACAAGATATTAGCGAAGGGTAAAAATTGCAACACTACTGAACAAGTCCAGACATGCGACGTCGCATACAAAACACTGCTCATCGGGGAAAAGGCCTAAGCCCGCGGCGGATCATCATAGAGCATACACAACTTCATTTTTCTATTTCGCGTAAACTAAACGCGGTCTACTTGGAAAACGACGTACAAATTTTCTTAAGGATCAGAGAAATATAGAAATTGCTACTCCGTGCTCAGATACCAGCATTTCTGCTCAAAAACCTGCAAAATTAAGCACTGCTTACTTCGTCAAGATATCGAACACCCAACAAAATCAAACAAACAACCCCACTTCCACTGGTAGAACACTATTCAGCTTTTACGCAGGAGGCTTTCTTCTACATAAAAGTAGAGAAAATAAGAAAAAGAGCAGCGAAACATTACACGCACTTTTGCTAGCATAGCTATAAGAGAAAAAATAAATAAAATAACGACGCACACGCTAATAAACTGTGACACCCATTTCTGCTATCAGATAATTATTGCATAATGCCAAATACTGATTTGCATTGTCCCTGCGTGAAGAAAGCACAGGGCAGGGATACACAATTTATCTTAAGCGAGCAGGGAAAGTCACTTCTACTCGGACAGCTTAATACCATAAAGTCTGAATTTTTGCAAAGAAAATAAAGCTTGAACAGCGCTTCGAAGGTGACAGACACATACTAACAAACAAAAAAACAAACACTTCTATTCATTTCTATTGATAAAGGCGTAAACCACACTACAAGAACAAAGCACACTGCTTCAGGAAAGCGTATCAAATGCAACGCAACAGGACCGGCTCTCATAAAATAGCCTGCCCAAAAGAAAGACTTCACCAGGTTCGCGAGGCAATTCCATTAAAAACGCTCTCGGTCTATCCTACAGATAAGAATGCAAGCGCTGCTACCCTTATTTTTTAAACCACTATTCCACGCAATAGTACATAAATGTATCACTCGTGTCACATGAAAAGGCACACACAAAGAACTTACTTGTCAAGTGGGATCCCTGGTTCAGAAAAGCGCGCGCACTCACATTTTCACACTCACAAACACAAAGTCTATTCTCACAACCACATAAATCCACATTATTCCTCAGGTCAATAATTATCCTACCATCGTCAAAAGATGGCTCACTCTTGTATGCGATCGCAAAGCGATATGTCCTCGTTCCGGATGTAATAGGATATCGCCACTCGACCGACGCGAACCAAAAAAGAAAGAAAGGAATGCACGTTCGCTATACCTCCACGAAGAAAACGGTGCCGTGCTTCTACGCAGCGATCATCATACAGCAGTGAATTGTCTTCTTCGTTTTTCTTTTATTTTCTTGCACCCATATATTTTGCAAGAATACTATAAAGACCCAACAGAGCAGTGCGCTCCCGTCAACACACCTTGGGCTGACCTTACACACCCGAAGCCTTTTCTGAATACATTCTGCTGGCGCTGGAATAAAAAGATGTATCGCCAGGGTACAACAATGTCAGCTCTGCTTCCGTTTAAGTGATAAAACAGTGCGCCCGAACCGCGCCCCACGCGAGCCGCACGCGGGCCCGTTCTCGGGACGCGACGCGCGCGATTCCCCGTGCGAGCGCAACGCGGGCCTCTCGGTTTGGACGCGCGCGATCCGTTTCCCCGAGCAGGCGCACTGTTTTATCACGTACGTGAGGTACGTATGCTTTTGGAACGCTCTATGGGGAGATAGGCAGTGTCCGTTAACTGAAACGATGTTGGTGAGTCAGTTCCACATGGGCCGGTGTTGCGTTCCTCGCTGTCGCGACAACAACGACAAGAGCCCAATAGTGCATGTGTTCTCGTTCCCAAAGGTAGAGGCTCTCAAGGTTTCAAAGCTGAAGGCGATTCCACGCGCAGATTTTAAACCCAGCATTCGTTCCAAGGTATGTAAGTAAACTTAAAACCACTGCCGCTGAAATGCGCTGTGGGATCTTGCTTACATGGTGATTCTAATACGGTCGTCCTCATTCTCTCGCAGGTCTGCGAACTGCATTTTCAGCAATCGGAATTGTCGCGAAACTCACGCACAGCGATGGGGCCTCTGGGATGACGACTAAAATCGAAAGCGATCGACTGCGATTGGTGCCAGGTGCTGTGCCTTCAGTTTATTTAAACTGCCCGGCCTACACGTCATCTACGCGTGCTCGTCGCGAGTCAACGAATTCCAAACGCGCCAGGATGAAGAACACGTCCCTTCAGAAAGCCCTAGAAATTTCACTGGAACCAGAAGGGAACCAGAAGAGAAGACATTATGAAGAATTCAGCGTCTTCTATGACGACCTAAAGCAGGTTAGGAGGCATCTGCAACACCAATTTTGGACAATGAGCGTGACCGACAAGTGTGTGATGTTTCTCCACATTCAAAGCAACCCATCATCGCACTTCAGGTTTTATGTAACCATTTAAGTGTTCGAAGGAGTAAAGTAGTATTTTCAACGTTCGGATAAATATATAAACTTACAAGTGCTTCAGTCATCAGTTGGCCCTGTTGCTGAGTTGATGCTAAATTCGATTACGTGTCTTAAAACATCGCTTTGAACAACAAGAGCGCGACGTCGCTTGCTTAGGCACGCTCTGGCGACCGTCCAAGTAGCAGAGGGAAGCAGCAGAGGGACAACTAGCGTGACGTCACGGCGTGCATGAAGAGGCCTTGTGTTATCTAGGTGGTGTTGGCTGTACTTCATGAATAAACGATGACATCGTTCCATCGTTCGAGTCCATCATCATTTCAAAGGCAGCCAGAGCACTACATAATCTTAAACGCATGACAATTCGTAGAGGCTCTAACGTGATACATTTCTGACCACCGTTGGGTCCGTCCTTTGGGAAACCTGCATCCGATTAAGACACGTTCCTATCAACCCCGCCTTAAAGGAGCAGTCTAGAGGCACACAACTTTGTTTCTGTTTTTGGTCGGTATGGAATGTTAGGCGTCAGAAAGCAGCTTTCCCCACAATTAGTGCAACCGTAACGAAATTAGGACGCCCGCAATAGCTCCCTGAACCTCCCGTGCGCAAAACACCCTCCTTCGCCTTCACGATAGACAGGTGACGGACTCCAGCAAGCGCGACACTATGTGACGCGAGTGGTAGGGACGTTCCTAATTGGACCTGGGATCACATGATCAACGTGAGCAACACCGCGCAGGCCGGAGCGTCTGCTACCGCTTCGGAGACGCCATGCGTTCTCCAGCTGCGTGATGTCCGAAACGGAGGATTTGATGGCTGTCAACGACACAACCACGACTTTTTGGGACCGCAGACACCACGGGAAGAACCGAGTGGTGCAGCCCGAAATTAACTGCGTCTTGTACAGCGAAACCCCAGTGCTACCCGACAGTGTGCAGCCTCTCTGACAGTTTTCACCGCACAGTTGGTTCAGTGGCTAACAGGTGGCGCCATCATCGCCGTCATCGCTTGCTTTCTGCTATGTGAATTTTGACGTTGCACAGAAGCCACGGACATATTACTCTTGTGATTGCAACCTTATTGTGTCAAGCTGCATATCTGCTTTTTTTTTTTTTTTAGAAAACGTGATATAAATCATATAAAGGATAGAGGTCAACAAGACACCGCTCGCAATGTTCGTAGCAGACGGTTTTTCCTACCAACGAATGAGGAGGCTCTCTACCACAAACGTCACACTTCGCGTGGGTGATTTGAGAGAGTGGGTGGGCGATTTTGCAAATTAATTGAGTCGCGGTGAAACAACTTTGGACAAAAATATTTTTGGGGAGTGCTTTTCACATACTGCTTTACAAGATGACAGCAGTTGGCCATGTTAGATACCACTTTAATGCTCCTTTAAAAAGGAGACTTCGGAACGATCTTTACAAAAAATGTTGCACAACGGTTTTGGTACATATTGGCCACCACGGGGGTCAGACTAGCCCGGAGAAGTGTTGCCGCAGCGCCGCCGCCATACTTTTGGCACGGAGTCTGTTGCTTTCCTCTCGGGTTTCCCTCCCCTAAGTTTGGCGGACGTTTTTATTGTGTGACGTGCTCCACACGGTGTATGCGATCTGTTTGTCATGTACATTAGAAGAATAAAGACGCAATAAGAGCTTGCCAATAATCATCTGCCTGTTTGTCGTCATTCGCGTGTCACTTTTGTGTGCATGTGAAACGAATGGTTTCGGTCTCCCCTCCCCGCCCTCGTCTTGGTACTGTCGCCGTACGTCGTCCATGCTCGCAGACAGCCAAAAATGCCGGTTAGCTGCGCGAAGTGCAAAATCAGATACAGCAAATCATGCGGCGTGACGTTTCATGCGTAAGTATTAAAGAGCGTACCCAATTTTTGACGGCCTTCAATGGCATATATACAAGCTAAACCGCCTTTTTCCGCATGCTTGAAGAGAAACGAAACTGGCGGCAAGCGTCCGGAAAAAGTCCGTACTGTTGTTATTATATGTTCCTTGCGTTATCATCCAACAGTTTTCCTCTGCATAACCCGGACTTGCTTTCGAGATGGCTGGAGGCCCTAGGAATGCAGGGTTTCGTTCCTACGCGACATGTGAAACTTTGTTCCCGGCACTTCGACGCCAGCAGCTTTATGTCTGGATATCGCCTGAGCATGTTAAAAAAGGATGCTGTATCAAACGCAGTAGTGCCAAGCACATCTCTGACAAGTATGGCGCCAAATCCACTTTATTGCATAGTGCCAATACAGTCAATACAAATGAAATGAAACATCCTTGGGTGCATTGTGTGCATGCCCATGACTGTATCCTACATCATTACAAAATCAAAGCAATGGAATGTCATATTGCACTGTAGAACGAGAACGCTTTACTTGGTAATTAATATAGGTGCTCCCTGCTTTTCATGTTTATGCACTGAAAGCATACCCTCATCAGCTTGATATTTGTCGATTACAGTAATCATGAATATCAGGCAGCCATACTCTTTGTGTCTTTCCGTGTGTGTTATTATGCTGACTCCGTGTTTGTTTTTACAGGACAATGAAGCAGGATGCAGTACGGTGTTGGATCGGCCAGCCAATCCTCTTACACCTGCTGCACCCCCTGTAAGGAGCAGTTTTCACTTGTGACTCCATCCTAAAAAGATTTTAGAGAAAATTTTCAATCACGGCCAAACATGATGTAAAAAATTTAGCGTTACAAAAGTTAAGACAAAAATTGCTATGCAGGTACATATGCCAATGCAGCTTCATGAGGAGCATCCCTACTGTAGACTGCCAAGGAAGCACAAACTGGTAAATACTAGATCACGTTTCTTCTTCAGTATGGGCATCACGCCGCTCATAGCCATAGTTGCTTCGTGGTGCTAACATGAAAGTAAAAAAAGAAAAAAAAACTTTGTGGGCATCATTAGCCAAAACAAGCTTCACCTTACTGCACTTTTAACAGACCTCGGTCTTGATTGACACTCACGAAGCTGGGCAGGAATCCCCATCACAACCATCACACATGGGAGAAGACAAATCAAGCCAGCCAAGTGCATCCCCGGATGTTGATACTGCAGGTGTTGAAAATGTCTGCTCCGAAACAGTGACCTGTACACCTCAGGAACAGGGAACACCGAAAAGGCGGAAGGTACATTTTATGAAACATTAAGCTGCTAGACGTGTGCTCTGTAATTAAATAGTGCATACTGCAGGTATCACAAGGTGACACAAATATTGATAGTCCCACTACACCAAAGAGCACAGGAATTCGGAAAGAGCATGCTTACGAAAACAACTCCCAAGCAAAACAACTCCCAAGTGAAGTGTACGGCAACTAAAGCAGGGGAATCTTCACTTGAGTGCAGTTCGCCGCCGTCTGCAGGTGACACTGAAAAGAAGACACACTAAAATAAAGAAGTTGGACGATCTGATTGCAGAACTGAAACTGAAACACCTACTGGCAGAAGAAGCACAGAGCAGGATTGAATCCTTTGGCGAACTGCCCAAAGAAATAATCGAAGAATGTAAAAAGAATGTGAAACGTCCAAAAATGGGCCGTAGGTATTCTCAGGAGACACGAAAGTTCGCCATGACTCTGCACTTCTATTCCCCCCGGGCCTACAACTATGTGGCAAAAATGTTTCCTATGCCAGCAGTTGACACTCTTCGTCAGTGGTCAAAGGCCGTAGGAGCGTGGCCGGGATTCACTAAAGAGGTGCTTGACCATCTCAAATCCAAACACCAGAACAGTAAGCGAAGGGACAAGCTGTGTTCCATTATGCTCGACGAGATGAGCAGAAGAAAAAAATGTGAAGTCGACAAAGCCACAGGACGCCTCATTGGGTTTAAAGATTTCGGGGAGGCCCACACTCCACACGAAACTGATGACGCACCGCTGGCGGGTGATGCACTTGTGTTCATTGTAGCGGGTGTGGCATCACCATGGAAGATACCCTTTGGGTACGTTCTCAATAAAGGACTATCGGGCGAAATACTTAAAAACCTCCTGACAGAAGCCATCACAACAATAACGGACTGCGGCCTAGAGGTTGTAGCAGTAGTGTGCGACGGCTTGTCATCAAACGTAATGATGGGACGCCTCCTGGGGTGTCGAATACATGTCGACAGCACAGAGGACTTCAAGACGCATTTCCTTTGACAAGGAGAAGAGAGTCCATCTAATCTTCGATGCGGCCCATGGCCTCAAGCTGCTTCGAAATCTAGTGGGAGACCACAAAGTGCTTCACAGTACCGGTGAGATTTAACAATATCTGTATATCTGTACAATGCAGTACACACAAGTTGAAAAAAATTGCTCTATTCTCAGACCGTCAGGTGGGACTTCATTGAAAAGCTACAGAAGTCCCAAGAGGCCGAAGGACTTCGAGCCGCCAACAAGCTAACTAGAGCACATGTTGAGTTCCGCAGCCAAATTATGAAGGTTAGACTGGCTGCTCAGACCTTCAGCTCGTCAGTGAACAAAGCGCTCGACTTCTGCAGATTGCTCGGAATTGCAGATTTTGAGGGCAGCGAGGGCATTGTGAGGTTCATCACAAATGTGGATCACTAAGGAACTTCCACCCTTTCTGATAACTACTGTCCTGACATCCTTTCCTTTTTTTACTAGGTCATTCGACATACTAAATTCACATAGCCCCGTAGCGACTGGGTTCAAGGCGCCGTTGCGGAGCTCCTCCGTAACACAACAGGAGGAAAAGATGATAAAGCTATCCTCAAGGTTAATGACGCTACACTTATCCTTTGGCGTGCCGGTCACCCAGCACGGTCGTCGCATGTCTGTAGCCTTGCCTTTACACTAAAGAGCATAGTAGAACTTGCGGAGGAACTCTTCCAGAACGACGGGTGCAAGTAAGTGAAAAAAAAAAAAGCCATGAGGACTTGGCAAGAGAGAAATATCTTTCCTACAGGTACATCACAACGTATCGGCTGAGTCAAGACCACCTCCAAATTTTCTTCAGCTGTATACGACAAAGGGGAGGCTGGAACAATGATCCCTCCGCGTCACAAATTGCTGCTGCATGCTGACGTTCAAGCTCCCAGTACAGAAAACATGTCTCCCAGCCTGGAGGGCATTGAGACCTTGTCTCACCAGGGTAGACCACGGCAGCAGGCATCAGAAGGAAATTCACAGAGCAGCTCTACTGAGGAAACCCAGGCAGAAACCAACTTTAGCACATTCCTTGATGCTATTGATCACGACTACGGTGTCCCGTCGGGTCTAAGCAGATTCATCGAGGACGTTGTAGCGTACATGTTTTGTTGAACACGTACGGTTTTGTCGTCAGAATAGTGTCAGCAAAACTCACATGTGATGGGTGCCTTGATACCCTTCTTGATGATGACACGTCAAACCTTCTGATCATCCTTACGGACAATGGTGGTCTGTTGAAGCCATCTTCCTTTGTACAACGGCTGCTTTGTTGTGCTGAAGGAATATTCCGGCTTCAGCAGTCCAAGTGCAGAGAGCTCACAGTAACCAACATTGTCCTGAAATCATTCAACTATTTCATTGCTAAACATGGTTAAAAGTTACCGAGGTGTAACCACTATGCTGATGAGCCGAGCCATATTATCTCCCTTGCAAAGGTAACACTACAGAGATACACAAACATCAGGCTGAAGGAACATGCACGCAGGGTTACTGTGGCAAATCGTGGTGTTCAAGTAAGGCAAATGCTCACGAAACAGATTTTGTTTCGTAACCAGTAGGTGTGCTGTGCAACTATGAAGGACATTTGGCAATTTCCGCACATTCTTGTAAATATTCTATGCATATTCTATGCTTTATTATGTGCTTCTAAATATTCTATGTTTTGGTATTTCCATGTTGATACAATGTTTTAAATGCCTCACTAGTTACATTGTGAGGCAGTTTTCTGCTGGTACGAGTGATATTTGAGGTGATATTTCTATCAGCATAGAGCAATACGAGCAATATAGCTGATACGAGCTGATATTTCTATCAGCATCCATTTCGATATCGATGTGAATATCAATATTGTTATCGATAAATATCCACATTTTAACATTATCGGTAATATCGCAGGCATAAAATATTGACAATATCAATAAGAATATCGATGTCGTTCCAACCCTACCCTGTATGCTTTCCATTTGACTCGGAGAAGCGCAACGAAGTTTCTATAGAGTCACAGGTGGACACGGACTGTAACGTCCGCGTTGCACGGGTGTTCGCCGCGTGTGACGAGTCTTCCTTCAGAGCCTCATCTAAAATCCATATCTTTTTAATTGTATCAGACTTGTGTCGATTAGCAAAGGAGGTAATATCAACACCACATTGTGTATTGCATACCTGTTTGAGTCTCCTTTTGGGTACGCACGACGTCCAGTTGGCATAGGAGCACCCGGGAAGAGCGTAGGAACAGCGTGGCTCGCCAACACTATGTCGAACATCTCAGATTTGAAACGGTCGGAACATATTCTATTCTGTCGAATCATCCCACTCGATTCCAGTTTTTCGGAGCGCTGCCTCCCACTCAAAGCAACGCTATTAATCTCTCGGGAAGCGTAAATAAGGAACACCCGACGAAGAAATCGACTTGTTGCCGGAACTTTTGAAGCAACACCTCGCGTCACCTCTCTTTTCACTCATTGTTTCAGAAAGAATGAGAAAACTATAACGCGTCGAATGTACACAAGCGCAGGTCACGAAGGCGCACACCCAGTGACGCAGGACGGCCGCACAGGGTTGCCTGAAACACGTCCTCTTCACACTTCAAACGCAATTTTTGTAACGTCTGCACCGTTTTCAGCAAAGATATTTCGTAACTGCGTTTCAAACTTGTCGATAACCGTAAAAGTAAGAGAAGCCTGCAACCGATTTTGTTTCCAAGATTTTGTTCGCAACGGCTAACAAGTTGTGAGACACTTTATGAAAAAACGGGTGGTGTTACCTTACTTTCACAAAGTGTCTCACAACTTGTTAGCCGTTGCGAAGAAGTTTCAAGTCAACCTCGTTTTCAAGAACAACTTCCGTCTTGACCGCCTCACGCCTTTCGCCAAACCTGAAGTTTTTGCAAGAATCACCGAAATAAATGTGTCCCCTGTTCTTCAAACGTTGTTTACCAGATCCCCTTGGCCTCTGGTTTCTGTTATATTGGCCAGATAAAACGTTGCTTAAATGATCGTTTGAGAGAGCATTCATTAAAAGTAAAAAATAAAGCTTAAAACTCTGAAATTGCAAAACATCTGTCTGTCCCTTCGTGTTCCCTAGTCTCGGGTTTTTTATATTATGCAACAGAAGCATGTCCACACGTTACACTACAGGTGCGCCAGACTGTTGCCATACATTCTTTGAAAGAAAAATCGCTGTGGAGATTGTCGTCGGAATCTGATAGCATTTATGAGATCACCGCGCGCATGTTAAGTCGCCACGGTTTTCGTCACTCCAGTGAACTCACAAATGGTATTGCCACGACAGTTTCTGAACACCAGTTTCTGCCGTAACTTTGTTATGCGGATATTAAACACGGTACGAACTTTGAAATGAACTAATCGAAAATACGTTGAGGATGCTTTTTAACCTTTATGGATCTTCGGCAACGTGCGTGGCTTGCTCCGTAGGTGCTTCTCCGACGTGTTGTTGTGCGGATGCCACGGACGATTCCATTGGAAACGTTATAGATGATGTCACATTTTGCAGTCCATGCTAGATCACTGCACGGGCCTAATTTTCAGGCCCGTGCCCAGCCCAGGCACGGCTGCTACGGCCCGTACCCGGCCCGGGTCCGACGTCTTCTATAGATTTCCAGCCCGGGCCCTGCCCGAGCCCGACTCCGCGGGCCCGGGCCCAGCCCGTACCCGACTGTTTTGATGCTCAGGCCCGGTCCCAGCCCGCCTCTGCTTTATATTTTCTCGAGGCTCGAAGGCGTATTTAGATTTACTAAAGAGCACAAATGGTACTGTGGTACTGTGATGTTACACGCAAGGTTTGACTGCGCAGTGTGGTGATATGCTGCGCATGCCGCAGGGTAGGACTGCGGATAATTTGGACCACCTGGGGTTCTTTTGACGTGCGCTATGTTCTGGTCTCTGCTCTGGTCTCCCTTCAAATCCGCGTATTGAAAGAGCGCAGCGAGGAAAAGGATGCAGGTAATTGGTGGAGAGTGAGGAGGTACGCTCTGTGTATTACAGGCTGTGTTCCTTTGCCGGCAAGCCGCTGTGTGCTTTTTGTTTGCTTGCTTGGGAAGGCAGCGCGCAGTGGCGCGTGGGCGATATGTATGTACCTTGCGGATCAAGAGAGACTCATTTCCGCTCTATTGCGCATGCACCGGTGTTATTCCCCCTTCTCACACTCTCACGCGAACAGAATATGTCAGAACACCTAACCTAACTGACCTTCGTACAGGACTCTCACGGGAACGAAATATGTCAGAACACCTAACCTAACCCTCATACAGGACTCTCACGGGAACGAAATACGTCCTAACACCCAACCTAACTGACCCTCGTGCCGCACTTGCTGAGCGCGCCCGCCACACCAATCGTCCCCAAATGTGTGTGAGTGCAGTGTGAAATCCAAACCCATTACACGAAATAAGCATGATCACATATAAAAAGGTGATAGTTCTCAGATCAGAATACCATGGTACACCATACCCAATGAAAAAAAAAAGTGACATTGAAATTCAGCTGTTCAGTCTCGCCAAATATGTTCGCGTACATGCACGACCATGGTCGGCGTTGTCAAGCCTGTACCCGGCCCGGGCCCGGTGGCTGAAACCCGAGCCCGGCTCAGGCCCGCATAAAAAACGCAAAGCCCGGCCCGGCCCGCGGGCCGGGCTCGGGCTTTCGGGTAAGCCCGTGCAGTGCTCTAATCCATGCAGCAACGTGCGGGGCTTATAACCCTGGCAACTGCTTGCGCTCACGCAGCATATGGTTGCGGCTGGTTGCGACATCTGCAGGACCGCCTTCTCTCACAGCGGTTTCTAGGTCGAGAGTGCGCCGAGGCCCTTTCTGCCGGCGGTGGCGTGCAGGTCAATTTGTCCTTCGCGGCTATGGCGTAAGCGCCCAGCGCGTACTTACACAAGGCGGCGCAAGGCGGCAGAGAACGACATATCTAATATATCTTAATTTTAGGGTCACCAGGATCAGCTTTAACCTTGTGGGCGTCAAACACATACCATATGCAGCAACAAAGTTACATTTAAGCAAGCGAACGTATCCTTCAAACGCCTTTGAAGTGTCAGCGTGACGCTGACACTTCAAAGGCGTTTGAAGGATACGTTCGCTTGCTTAAAGGTAACTTTGTTGCTGCATATGGTATGTGTTTGGCTCTTACAAAATCCTCGCCCGCAGCGCGTCTCGGTTTTCCGTCGGCGCACCCTTTCTAAAGTTCCGAAATAACGCAACATATAGCTTTGATTGCTCTTCGTATTGAGATTTACTTAAAACAGAAACAACATGTAAATCTTGAGTATCGCATGGGTTGATTCACCGCTGGAGAGCAGTACACTACCCCGTAACACGCGAGACATTCAGATGTGAGGTACGGGAATGAAAAAAGTTATGAAGTGAAGTTATATCGAAGAACAGCAATTGAGCTCCACGCGCGCTGCGCCACGCCCTGCTCAAAAGGAAAATGAAAGGAAGAAGAAGATAAACACGAAAGAAGCACCAATGGTCATTGGGATATAGAGTATGACACTACAGCTTCTGGAGCAAACCGATAGACGCGGGGAACTCGAAGAACATTAAGGTTGGTCCTCACTGTTGCGTCGCAGACCAATGCGTGCGACAGGCCGATGCGTTCAACGCGGTAGCTGACGGACATCGCTCCGTCGACATGTCCTCACTGGCACGCACGGATATGCGGTAGTCGACAGCCAGCGCCCACGCCTCCCACATTGTCTCGGTGCACATGTGCGTACGGGGACCCAGGCAGTGTCGTGCATCGTCCGCTGCCCCACGAAATGGCAGATGCAACGTTACCGACGCTTAACGATGCTCTTGTTGAGTTTCTTGCCACTTATATGCGGACAGCAGATACTATAGACTGGCCCGCTGTGGCGCAATACTCCTCCGCGGCATTCCTTTTACAGCAAAAACTCAAACAAACTAGGACGTGGGTTGGCAGTATTTTACGTAAAAGGAAAACACACGGCGAGTACCATCACCTAGTAAAAGACATGCGCAGCGACAGCACGAAAGACTTTTTTGAGTACTTCAGAATGTCAAAGGAAAGGGGAGTTGTATTTAATATATTCTCGTTCCAAAATGAGGTGATGTAGTGCCCACATATCGTCCTGCGTGGGTGGTATGGTACTTTTGCTAAAAACACAGCTTTGACTTTCACAGGTTCGACGTCATCTGTTCCCTCGTGGAGCCATTAATTTGGCGACAAAACACACTTTTCCGTGAGTCAATCTCACCGGAGGAGCGCCTGTCCTTCACATTGCGGTAGTAACGGCACAAAAGTGCAAAGCTTTCGCGATTCTAGCCTTATTTCAGTCCTCCTTTCCAAATGCAACGTAACTAACAATAATATTCTTTATTTCAGCTACTTAGCCCATGGATCATCAATGCGAATCATTGAGAAGAATTACAGGATTAGTACTACAGCAGCAAGTGCTATTATAAGGGACACATGCAAGGTTTTGAAAAAAGTTCTGATGCCAATCTACATGCCGGTATGAGGACCATTAGATAGGTGTGGTGGATGGATTGTTAGCCCAGTTATCGTAGAAGATATAGCAGGCAGTACCCTTGTTTTTTTGCAGGAACCGACAGCACAAACATGGATTGCAATTGTCGAGGACTTCTGGCATTTGTGGAATTTTCCTAACTGTATAGGAGCTATAGACGGAAAGCATGTTGTGATCCAGGCACCACCAAATGAGGGCTCAGCATTTTTTAATTACAAGGGCAGTCATAGCATAATCCTGCTAGCTCTGTGCGATGCACAGTACCGATTCATAATGACTGATGTTGGGGAATGCGGGTCCTGGAGCGATGGTGGCGTATTCAGGGAATGTGAAATGGGGAAGAAGTTAAAAGCAGGGGGATTTTCGATTCCCTCCTACCACGGCTGGGCAGGAATACTCAAAATTTGTATTATAATACAAATACATAATACTTGCTAAAAATGGTATTATAATACTAATACATAATACATTTTGTTTTCAAGTATTATAATACATAATACTATTACTGCCCTGTATTACTCAAGTAATAGTACTAGTGATTCTTTTGTGCTGTGGCAGACAGTTATTAGAAAAGGAATCCCAGACACATTTCTGAAGCCACCGGTTCGGTCAACGCATTTTTATTTCCGTTGATTGCACTTAAGAAGAAACATCTTTTCAAATGCGCCATCTTCTAACGATCATCTGTTTGGTCTGTGTAGCAGGTTCACAAACAAAAACAATCAACCGGCATGGACGAACATAAATTAGTGTTGAACTTTAAGAAAACACTCTTAACTGATGGGTAGTCGTCCAACATGGACAAATCTACGCGCTTGTCATCGAGGTACTTGGGGACTTCCAACTTCGTACGGCACAGTGCACAACTCTCAGGGCATTCTCTCGCGGGACGCAGGGGTGTGTGTCTATAATCCCCTTTTTTCTGCCTTACTTTCTGATGCACCGACCCTGGCTCCATTATATGATATGACTCCCTAAGGACTCCGGGTTGTTCACCCAGAGTGGAGAAGTTTCTCAGAAATTTGAGTCAGCCAGTTCCTGTAATCCTCCCTTTGTTGCACGTTGAAGTGTGATCCTCTGTTGGCAGAACTAGGACATGTCATAAGTATTACGAGTTTTGCAGTAATACAATGCAAGTAATAATCGATTTTTTTTGTATTATAATACGTAATACAAATACACTTATCAGATGGGTATTATAATACGTAATACAAATACTCTAAAGTATTACAGTAACGGTATTATAATACAATGTATTTGTAATACTGCCCAGCCCTGCCTCCTACAAGGAACTTCCGAATTCAAGTGTCAAAATGCCACTTGTTGTTGTAGGGGATGCTGCATTTCCTCTCTTGAGAATATGATGAGGCCATTCCCTGGTGCAAACTTGCCGCTCCAGAAGAAAGTGTTTAACTATCGTCTCTCAAGAGCACGTCGTGTTGCTGAAAACACTTTTGGCATATTGGTATCGAGGTGGAGAATTTTACGACAACCAATACAGGCATCCCTGGAGACCATTAACGCCATTGTCTGGACCACTGTATGCCTACATGTATGTGACATCCAAGAAAAGTCCAGCTCATATTGCCCACAAGGGTATGTCGATTATGAAGACAGAGATGGAAAAGTACATACTGGACTATGGCGAAAAGATGGAACCCTTGCAAGCGTAGGTCGTCAGGGTAGCAACACATACACAGAAAACGCCAAAGAAGTTCGGAACACATTTGCAAATTTTTTTCTGTTCAAAGATCGGAGAGGTGGAATGGCAATACAAGATAGCTTTCCGTGGTTCATCACCAGAGGATGTTACAGCAGTGGTTTGAGAGCTCCACTGCATGCTACTATCTTAAGCAACATCACACTATCATAAGTTTCCAAAACGCAACTGCATAGTTTATTATTGTCAAACAAAGTAATGAGCGAGCTAGGTGGTGTATACGTGATGAAGGCACCATCACCTTGAACCTGAGGAGGTGTGACAAATATCAGGACGACAGGGCAGAAACAGGGCGTCCGGTCTTGCGTGTATTTCTGCCCTGTCGTCCTCGTATTTTTCACCGCTCCTGAGACTCAAGAAGACTTTGCCTTCATCATATATGTAGTTATCTTATTCACTCTCTTCACCAAATTCCAAGTCAAACAGCACCTTCTGGATCTGTACCTGCGCGAGTCTCTTTTTCTTGTTTGACAGAGTCTTAAAACTGTCCCGTAGACTTAACAAAAACATTGTGTCACAGTCATCAGCATCAATATGCAGGCGTGCATTCCGGCTTCCACTCGCCATCTGTGCAGTTGCTGCTGCTAAAGCCTGTGTGAGGTAGCTCGTCTTCCCTGATGCAGTCTTCCTTTTGGATGGTTTGTGGGGTGGAACAGTGGGAGGCTCGTTTCGCTCTTCCTGGTCTCGTAACCCTCTGTATGTGTCCGATGATTCAAAGGTTTGGCCAGAGCTCTCCTAGGAAGCAATGTTGTATAAGTACTTTGTGTACATGCAAAAATTTTGTGTTCAAGGTTTCACCTCGCTTTGATTTATTTCATGGCTTGTTTCGTCTGTGGGCGACGTAAATGAATCCTCGTTGATCATTGTGAGGAGAAGGCCTAAATAAGAAACGTTATACAGCGTGGTGCACTGCAATAGCAAATGAAGTGAACACAGAAAGCACCAGTACCGTATACTTGCATGGACAAGCAGGTATCACATTATGTAAATGATACATGGTGACACTCACTTCTCCTAGTACTTTATGGGCATGCACATATATATATAAGGTCTGACCTCTTTCTGTCAAACGCCTCTGGTTAAATTACCCATGTTTTTGTGTATATTTACTTGTGTATTAAAACTTTAACTGCATTTTACACTTGTGTACATATACAACCCTTTTTCTTTCCTAGTCTTGGAAGGGTTTTCGTCATGGATTGAAACTTCCGTCGATATCCTGGCCAACCTATTGGGTGTTTTTTAAAATGTCAAAAAATGGTTCACCGCCATTCTCACTCTATCATTAGCAGTCTAGCGTACATACCCTGTGCAGTGGTCCCATGGTATTCCTCGGAGTTGCCTTTGGCATCCACAGTGTTCTGTTCTTGTAGCCTGCATTAATCATAACATCATCAGGCAGAAGAGAGATGTTCCATGTCTAATGGGGATAAAGCCCTTGGTGCTGAGACAAGATGACAGACAAACACTAAAAGAACTAACTGCACTGTTCCTGCGTCATCTTGTCGAAGCAGTGGCTGTTTAATTACTGATATTATCATAGCATGCATTAATTATTACACATTTACTGCTATAATAACCGTGGTTTGACTTTTTTTTTCATTCCTGAACTCCACTGCACACCCACTGACATAGAATCAACAGGTGGTAATCACTGATACACGAGTGCTGGTTACAATTAAGTTATTCCAACGGGAATTAGCCGAGAATGATTGATTTTTTCAAGTGTTTGCAGAGGGTTGCACTTGAGTCTGTTAAGCTGGAAAATGTCCTTCGGTTAGATAAAGTTAATTAAGGATGTTGCAAATGTACAGTCGTCGTTAACATTGCTCTGAACTAAAATGCGGAAACGTGAAAATTGCGGAGTTCCCAATGAATTGCAAAAAGCACAACACCTACGGCGAGGAAGCTTTCGTATACAACAAGGGAGTTGCGCTACAGTGGAGCTATACTAATACATACTTTTTACTCTTTAAATGAGGTTTGAGGAACCCCAGATACTTATAGAGTGGCCATTTGGAGGTGACGACTTCGTCACTCCTGGCACCGCTTCTTGGCCTGTCCTCTCTCGTCTGTCTGTTCTCCCGGGCGTACCTGTCTCGGATTGTTCGCCACTGTTTTTTGCACTCCTCCGCTACAATCCGTCAGGGAGCATGAAGCGCGAAGTAAAATGCTTACGAGACATGGGTCTACAACAATAACAACAAAGTAAAACGTAAAACCTACCGTTGAGCTTCAGGGTGCGTGCAATTGCCTGCCAGGCGTTTGCTCGCTTCAAGGTGTCTTTATATTCAGACCTAGTCTTAACATACAACCATGGATGCTCTTCAATCTCAATGCAAAGCATTTCCTGCACGGTTACGTCGGTACATCCAGAATTTGCCGACTTTGCAACAGGCATACACAGCACAGTTCTGTAGTCCGCCATTACTGCTCGCGAAGCAACAGCGCATGCGTCAGATTCACTCCTCTGATTGGCCTCTCTGTTCCGTCGAACGCTTTGCCATGCAGAAAAGTTGAGCTGCCGCGAACTTGTGCAGGTGCGTGCGTCGGAGCTGTCCGTCAGCTCGTTGCCATGGTAACTGACGGACACATACCGACGCAACGGATGCCTGTGCGTCAAAACGCAACAGTGAGGACCAACCTTTAGAAGACAACGACGGTCCTGCACGTGGTTTTGACATGGGTCAATAATTGGAGGTTGAATGCCTGTCTGCTAACAGTACCACGGCTGCACTCAACTGAGCAGAGAGTTGCCGCCTCTCCGTTTCGTAGAGCCACTGGTAGAGCTCACATTCTGTTAGGACGGGTTTAATGTTGCGTTAGTTAAAAATTCTCACTGGCCTTTCGAAACCTTGCCCGTGCCAGTAACAGCGGACTCGTCGTCGTCCTGCATATCAAACCGTTCACAACCGTTTACGGAGAGGAGGCAAGGCGGTTCCTCTCCTCCCTAGAGCTTCAAGGTCATTTGTGGAAATTTTGCACTCGTTATTAATAGATCGTCGCCTTTTTACTCAGACGTCATAATAATATGAACCTCTGAACACCCGCACAACCCGCAACGTCTGTCTCCAGGAAAAGAGGCGAGGGAATTGCACGCTTTCCCCTATGCACGTGCCCATTCACCATTGGAAAAAAAATCGTGGGAACACCCATGATCCGTACACAGTGCTAGCACACACGAGCACAGACACAAAGACACAGACATACAGACACAGTTTCTGACAGTCAAAAACTGCTCAAACTTTGCTCAAACTGCAAAACTGCTCAAACTGCTCAGCCAATCGTCAAAAACTGCGACCGTTATTGCTCAGCGGCGGTGGTCCGCGTAAGAGCTGTCGCGGCGGCGCACACCTCTAGATCTAGGTGAGATGGAATACGAGATGTCCAAGCGGTGGCCGATGATCCTGCTTGCCTGATTCCCTGTCTCATCGATTTCATTCCGCCGTCACCGGTTCCGTGGAGAAACGTCCGCAGCTGGCATATTTTTATCCGGAGGCACAGACAGCTATGAGCCACGTCACTTCCGCCTGGCGCGCCACCCTCTTCTGTGTCGGCGGTGTCGCAAGTTGTGACTGACTGATGCCTGCGTCATTTCTCTCGTGTCGGTATCATATCTGTGTCGTTCTTATTAGACTCCCTTGGCGGCATAACTTCGGAACTTCGAATTGGGTGGTTAGTGCCAGAGGTTGAAAAACACACGAAGGAACAAAGGAATGGGTGATTGTTCACAAGGCGAGAAGGGACGACAACCTGACCTTCAGTTGCATCGATTCAAAACAACAACTTTATTTGAATGATGATTGGGGAGTCTCATCGTCAGGGGCGCTGAATCTTTTTCCGGCGAAAAATGTTTTTATCCCATTTACAAGAAACATTAAGGCCGACGCTGAGCTATTTGGAAACATACATCAGATCATTTTATTACAACGAGGACTAGCTCGCTATTTGTTACTTCGCGATTTTTGCGGAATATTTCCTGCAGCGTTCAAGATTTCAAAAGCAAAAATATGGAAAAGTTCGAGCTAGAGTAGCGATGTAGCATATCAGGAAAGCATGTAGTGAACGCTTGGAACCCAATACTTACTTGTTTACTGAAAGTTTGCATGTACATGCTCTTTTGTATTGTTATCATAATGCAGTGGAGGTGCAGCAGTCGTGAACAGTAATTTTTTTGTGTGAAAGGGCAGTAAACATCTGTGGGAAATTCATGCAGCTGCACCAATAATAGATGCCCAACTAAACCACTCCACCGACAAAAATGACAAAAAAATGATGATAAACATGCAGAAACTGATTTGAAGTTGTAGGGTCATATGGCTATACCAAGTGCCAGACAGCCCCATGGTTGGGTATAGCTATCGGCACTGGAATGGCCCATTTAATGGCGCATGCTCCGTTACCCTGACGGCGCCAGAGTGGGTTCACTACATATCCAATAGATGACGCTGGCTGTGGTTCGGTGCGCGCCGAACGTGTTGTGGTCGACAGCCGCAAGGATATGACTCGAATGTGAAAAAGTCAATTTGGGCCTGTTGGTACGAGTTCATTGTTCTTTGAAGAGTCAGCATCAAACACAGCACAACACACACACACACACAACTCTACGACAACGGAACAACGACAACTCAAAATGACAACAAGCTGCTCCATCTTGTTGCTTGCGTTTTGAGCAGCTTGTTGTCATGCGTTGTGCTGTGTTTGATGGTTTCTTCTCAAGGAACGATGAGGGTAAAGCTATTTCACCACATAGGCGCCGACTGCGGGGGGGGGCGCGGGGGCCCTTGCCCCCCCGGAACATGAACTAGGGGGGCGCCGCCTCCCCCGGGAAGTCCCGCTAAGAGACTCACACCAACCTTTGGGGCTCGGCGCGCCCGGGTCAAAAGAGCGAAGAGACACCAACCCCAAAAATGCATCTTGCAATTTGTAAAATATGTATCCGCCCACCATACTCATTATCACAGTAGAAAGTGAGGCGAAGAAACACAGAGGATGACACAACACATAGCCTGAATTTCGCCCAAAGCAATCAGATCAATGAAACGAAGCAGTCGGAAAGGTACCAGCAGTTGCCAATGAGGTGTAACGGTAGAATCTTCGGAACGCATATCCGTTGGGAGCGGGTTCAACTCCCGCTGCTCCATTTCATTGACCATATCCATAATATTGCGCGCATTTCGGGTCAAACACCGATGATTCAATGCATTTTTTTCCTTTTGCAGTCAGTTTTCAAAGGCGTAATGCCTTCAGTTGTGCACATGTTCACTGTTTACGTTCTCTCTGTTTTTTTTTCCTTTTTTCTGTTCTTCCTTCCTCTTATTTTTATACCAGTTCTGCATACATCATAAGATCCCGCCAGAGTGTGTGATTCTTCAGCTTTAGTTTTGTGTTCTTCATTTTTATTTTCCTTTTCTTTCCTTCTTTTTGTTTTCTTTTGCTTTCTTTTTTCTTTGCTTTTTTTGTCTTCCCCATTTCACTCTTTTTTTGGAATAACACACCGACATCCATCTGGCTTTCTTTTTTTCTTAATAAACATATCCCCCCCCCCCCGCCAGAGTACTTATTTCGCGGTGCGCCCTTGCCCCCCCTGGGAAAATGAAAACTCTCCGCCTCTGTTTCACCATACCTGGCGAAATTCCAATTCTAGACTCCATGAATTCTATGCTTGAATTCAATGCTTCAATCAATGCTTCATCAATTCTATGCTCGAATTCGAAGCATTCTACGAAAACAATACGCCAAAGAGTGCTGCTTATGTAGAGATAGAACATAACTCCACCTTTCTGGACACCACAGGACTTCGATCCTTATTGTGAAGGGGCTCACTATTTCATTCCCCGCATCAGCACCAAGACCTACTAAATAGAGAGAAGGCCTAACCACTACGCGCTCCTCCCCGGCCGCCCTGGCAGTACGTAATTCCGACGCTGCCGCGAGGAGTGGCGCTGCCAAACCACTGTCCTCCGTGCACGCGTGTAGCGTGTAGCCTGCCCATCACTCGCCGTGGGCGTGTTTACTTCCGACTTTGCCATGCTGCTGCCGTTATCAGCACTTGTTAAGGAGTTGTAATTGTTAGTTTCGCGTGTGTTAGGCTGTTACGTGTCATTTGGTGAACTGTTCACATGGTCTACTGTTGCGTGCCCATCTGCAAGTCTGACGGGAACAAGGTTCGAGATGAAAAAGTTTCGTTTCACGAGTTCCCGTCGTCCGGGCTTCGTGACGCGTGGATTAAGGCTATTTCAAGGTGTGGTGAGTAGCATGCTTCTGTTTTTCTAAAGTACAGCCCCTTCTCCCAAGTGATTGCGAGCGCCTTTCTAACGATAAGGAATCTTATTACACATAGGCCGCAACAACGAGCTGTGGCGACCAAACGACCGATCCCAGGTGTGCTCGCGGCACTTTATGCCCGAGGACTACAAGGAAGGGCTGAAGATAAGAAAGCTCAAGCCAACAGCCGTGCCTTCAGTTTTTCCACAGTACCCAAGCTACAAGCAGCCCTGCCCAAAGAAACCACGAAAAGCCCCAAAACAAAGGGCAGAGAATACTGGGGGACCAGCAGAACGGCAAAAGTAATGTTCGCACGCTTCTGCACCGTATTTGTATAACGCTTAATAAACTTTTATGCAGGCGCTCCTCAGGTGCCCCCAAGAGACAGCCTCTCCAAGAAGCAGATGAAAACAGGGACCCCACTTTCCATCGGCTGCCCCTGACAGAGGTGGAGTGTGACCCAGCAGAAGGGAACTGTACTGGTGAAATCAGTAATCCAGCACTAGCGGCAGTGTAGCACATAGAACAGAGTTGGCAAAGCTTGTCCTAAAAAAGTTCCGAAGGCCATATCTGACTAACATAACCGTCGATATAGCAGCAGAGAATACAAAGAAAAAAGTGCAGAACAAACCTCTCTCTCGAAAAGTGCTGAAGTTGTAAATTGATGTGGGTTGTTGAGCATGTAGTCTCTTGTGAATAGAATTTTCATACTCTGAGCTTGTTTGGTCTGTTATTGATTTATCATGTTTCATCTTATTATGCGGAACTAGCTCTACGGGTACGAACTTGGAAGTCACGTGCGTGTCATCGGACCGCTAATTAGTTATCGCACGGAATCCACCGCGTATTTATTTACCACAAAAAGAACTAGGTTAACCATCGCAGCATATTTACGTCTAAATATAGGCAAAACATCCGATTTCGTTGCTGCGAATGCTTGTTTAACGAGCTGAATTGCGCTGATGTGTCGGGCATTGAGCGCGATTTCATGGACACTCCGTAAACAACTGCTTAAACGCATAATATGGTACTGGCCGCAGAGAAAACGACTTACAATCGTAAGAGAGTCACATACCGTGTCGTACCGTACAGTATAATGCGAATATTTGAAGCAAAAAAGTCTTAAAACAGCGTTATCTCGGGACCATCGTGTAGTCCACCGCCCAAAAGAACAGAGGGCTTTGCGTGCCCCCTCGCGGGAGCATCGCGAACAAAAGTTTCAGTGCGTTTTTTGGGGCGGGAGCGCGGAGTGGTTAGGTCTTCTCTCTATTTAGTAGGTCTTGATCAGCACCAGCAATGGGGTAGAGTATCGCCCCCTGCGATGAAACTCCCCATCCATCATCCCGTAATAAAGTTGTTGCTGTGTGTCCGCCCTGCGAAGGGAGTCACATGACTCCGCGTGGGCTCTTATATGTGTATTTCAGTGTTACACTCTGAGAAAAAAAGGAGTCGAACGAGAGTATTAGGCAATTTTACACCCCTTGATGCAGTTTAACTCTCACCAAACACCATTGCAACTCCCTGTTTCTGCGTTTCTATGTTTTCATGCTCTAATAACTCCATTCAACCAGCGCTTTACTCCGTGGTAAGAGTTGAGCGCGAGGCGTCTTCATATTCTTGGACTGTTTTCGTTCTTTTCATTGCGTAGTCTAGCAACACTGACATCGCGCGGTCGTTTAGCGGTTGGCCGTTGTCGTGCGGGAACTTGAAACTGTATGTATTGATGATGTTCTCAACGATGAATAAGATTATCTTCGAAGAACAACGTCGGCGTGCTGAAGTGCAATGAATGCCACAACTACAAATCATGTGTCTGAGTGTCGTCCTGTATGTACTTCAGGTAAGTATGCGTCCTGTGTTACGTACACGAATTATGAAAATGTGGTAGCTGTTCACAGTTATGCTTCTTCAAGAGAGTTTCTTTTCGTAAGTGGACCTTTGTATCCTAAGAAGTCTAACTTCTTTGAAGAACAGGAACTTCAAATTGACGATAAGTGAAATCGTATTTTGGATAGGACGCTTTGTTAATTAATGTTAACAGCATTGCAGAATAGTCTGGCTTTGATGGAACGCACTGCAGATGACGAAGGTGGCAAGTTACCTAAAGGCTAGCATCACTCGGCATGGCTATGGAATGAGAACTCAACTGTGCAGGTTGTGGTAAGGAGGTACCCTGCACTGGTAAGTTTCAATGGGGTAGGTATTACCGCCGTTCTGTATTATCATTCACGTGTATCCAGCCGACGACAAGTGGTGTCAGTGCAGGGGCGGATCCAGTCCGTGTCGCTTTTGTTGTTGTTGTTTGGGGGGGGGGGCGGTTTGTTTGTCGAAGCCCCTAAGTGGGGGGGGGAGTGGGGGACACCGCTGCCAAACCTACTGTTTTGAGCGGGGGGGGGGGGGCGATCGCCCAACCGTCCCTCCCCCGGGATTCGCCACTGCATCAGTGTTGAGTTCTAATGCTGTTGTTACTGTTTCAGATTTACGAGTCGTTTGCACGGCACATTGAGCAGACAGAGAAAGAAAAAAAAAAAACTCCACAAGGGATGGATGCACATTGCAAGGAAGAGAAAGAGACTAGTTAGAGTAATCATCGGCTCATAAATGAGAATATTATTGATGAACAAGATAGTAAGTAACCGACATAGCACCAATCACTTTTTGCACGCACAGACATGATTCAAACCATTCATTTTCCTAGCATAGTTTGTTTGGCACAAGAAATTGTTAGTTATGAAAGTATTTGACTTATGATAACGTAACATATCGCCACTGCTCGGACTCCATTACCTATATTTATGTTGCAGATTATTACCCAGCATGAGTAATTCATGCCCTTGCTCATCTGCTGAAGGAGGTGCATCTGACCTTTTCACTTGTGTAAGTGCTCATCTTATTACAGGTGTTTTACAATAGATATATTGGGAAGTGTATACACACATCTATTTTAGGCAAGATATGATTGTAGGCTCCAAATTGTGAATTACATGTGACAGCAGTTTCTCATATAAGGCAACTACCCTTCTGCCAAGAAAAAAGAAAAATCTAAAGTAAATGTACTGCACTTTATGCCTCAGCCAGATGCATTTCAAAAGGCGCGTCTCCCCCTGCTTTCTCATGAAAAAGCAGAAAAGTGGGTGCCGATATGCCAAATTCCTATGCACTGATATGTTAATGTATAGTGACAGATGAACTTCGAATAACTGTTTTGTTTCCTGTTTGTAGGAGTTGGAAGTATATGCCAGGTGATAGTTGCATTGGGTGTGTGGCAACCTTATAATGCAAGGATGTACTTGTACCTGTGGCATCTTACCAGTTGTTTTCATAGGATCATATTAAGCACTGAAAGCTTCCTTTTTCTGTTCTTGCCATTTTGTATCAGAGACACAATAAATGTTTCTTATTTAGATATACTGTTTTGCAACACTTATTTGCATGATCTTCAAGGTGAGGAGACGACTGGAGTAATGTGCACTCCAGGTGAAGGGCATAACTTTTATGCCTTATGTAGCATAACAAGAACTCCCCAGTGGAGTTACGCTAGCCTCATGAACGGAGTTACTTTTACACCCAATATGCTGGAGTAAATAGGGAGCTGTATGGGAGTAACTTTTACTCTGTACCATAGGAGTAAACGTTACTCCGTAGTTCCCGGAGTTGCAGATACTCTTCAAAAGGGGTGTTATTTTGCACCCCGGAGTTAGGACGTTTTACCCCCGTAAAGGAGTCGGTACGACTCCTTTTTTTTTCAGAGTGTAGGATAGGGAGTCACCTGGTACTCATTTTTTTCCTAGAATGTACACGCTCCTTTTTTTCTTAGAATGTACACGTTTCACTCAACTTTGTACTTTGGAGGACACTACAGCGCTTGCGAAACCCAACCCCGCATCACCTTTTTGAGAATGTTCAAAGTTCATCCGCGAAAGAGCACGTCGGCAGAATTCGAAAGCAATCGTGTAAGCTTGAGAATTCGCAGTCTAATGTCAATTTTCCGATGTAGCTAAGCAAGGGTATATAACTGGGGCATAACGTGGGCAGCTTTTCGCGCTTGCAATACGTATGGCTGCAAAACATCTATTTTCGGCTTTCGTAATTTGATCTCATCGCGAGTGGCAATGGGGCAGTGTACCGCCATAACGGCGGAGACTGACCCACGACATCATCATCCCATTTATGTGTGTGTGTGTGTCTGTGTGTGTCATCGCGAGCTCGAAGCAAACGTACCTTTTGAGAGGCTTGTAACGACGGCTCAACAATGAAACACATGCTTAGCATGCTTCTTAGAAGTTCCTTAGCAAATACTTTCAAACACGGGCATATCGTATATCCTTAAGAAGGGAGATCGACACAAATTACATCACACTCAGATGATTGCCGAGAACACTAGAGTCGGAGAGCCTGTAGGTCTCCAAAGGTAACACTCGGCAAAAAGGTTTGTCAATATCCACCAGTCTTGTCCATTTTTAGTTTGGCTAAAGGAGCCTCTGGAAACTCCCCGATATCTATAATACAACGTCATACTGCAGGCATGACATCAATGGTTAAGGTTAGGGGCTGTCTGTTGAACTACATATAAGCTACCCACTTACTCTTTCGATATCCTGATACCTCGACAGATCGGGTCGACTCGCTCCGTGAGAAACGAAATTTCTCACTTCGTGAGCGACGTTCGATCCACATGTCGCCCCATGGACGCCGTCCCCAGAGCCGTGTATTAAAAGGGAGCCTGGCCATTGGGATGAGTCACTAAAATAGGCTGGACCTGTCAATCACAGTTTCGGTCCTCTGATTGGTTTCCTTTTTACCAAGGGGGTCGCCATGACACCTTACTGCCACCCAAAATGGCGACGAAAACAATGACAAAAAATTTTCACAGACTACTCTGATTTTACGCTGCAAATTTACATCCTCATATACGTTTTTCGGAAATCAGTTTCAACTTATGCTCATCCACCGATATCTAACTGAAAATAATACGTTTTGTCGCCGGTGTTAGGCCTAGTGAACACGGCGATCATAATGAAACCACAACAAAAACGGCAGCGTGCTGTACAATCTTATATTTCATTGCTGGATTTCATGGATATAAACATTCTTGCCCTATTCATGTAGATTTGTTTAAAAACCATACCGGCAACAGAATGTGTCCCAGCAGGTGGTTGTGCCGGAAGCGGTACAACGACGGAAGCAGACGACAATTCCCGACGTCCTTACGCTCCCTAGGTGGCGTTCACAAAATTTGCACCAAAATTCCACTAGTCTTGCAGATTGCGAGAGGTATTCATTTCAATCCCATCCAATCCACTTGCCACCCATAATGGCGCTGCCCATGTTGGATACGGGGACAAATAGTGAGGATAGGTTGATTGATAGCGCCCCATATTTCAAGACTTCATTGGTCGGAAAGCTGAAAAAGTGGGTGGAGCTTCAGGTATACGCTCTGTAAGCGCGCGGGGACACCGCGCATGACGCAGGAGTGACGTTTCAAGGACGCCTCTGATTGGCTGGACGAAACATGTGCTCGCTCCTAAAAGGTAAACAATGCAGCGTCTAGCCGAAGCTGAGCTGTAAAACAACGAATACGGCTCTGATATCGACATCAAAAGTGGTTTTTTTTTCTTTCTGTGATGATTTTGGCTGTATGAACAAACGTGAAAAGAATGTTGAACGTAGGAAACGCGCTTAAGCGTTAATTCCTGGACGTCTGTATTAGTTCGAACGCGCGTGCTTCATTCAGAGATCGTTCATACAGCGTCAGGGTTACGCTGTCAACCTATGGACGGATCCAGTGTGCTTTGTGTGAATGCCCTAACAGAAATGAGACGTGTAGCCATACAGCACGCTGCATTGCCGTTTGCTGCCATCAAGTACGTGTCAAAAACTGACGTACCGCAACAGTATAGAAACGCCGCCCCGACAATACCATACCACTAGAAATGGGGAGTGTATTTAAGTGTGTTTTTGGAAAGGCCGTATTTATAAATCGAACTTGAATACTTTTTCTGTAATTCTACGCATTTTCCAAGTTACACTGAAAGCACTACTCTGTTCGTCACCCGGATGTCAAGCGAAATATTCCCTTTTGTCGCAGCAATGCATCATGTGTGTACAAATGCTTCAATGACCGAAACAAGCGGGACATCCATGTCCCTCTTGGGAACGGGTAGCATACTGTGCCTCGGGTTTGGGCGGTTTGGGGGCACGCAGGAAGCGATGTGAGATCCTGAACGGTATGGGGGTAAACTATCCAAACGCTATCAGACAGGACAGATGTTCGGCCCCGAAATGCAACTTCAAAGTATATAGAAAGTAACTCGTTACTTTTAAAAGTCCTGAAGATGGTGCGTCGGTACTGTGGCGTCAAAGTAACGACTACAAACAACTCTGGTAGCTGTATCATGCCAGTCGCGACGGTCGAGTGCCTTCTCCTACCGCCGACGTTCCCGTTTGTCTTTTGGAACAGTGAAGACAGATACTTCATCCAATTGTCCATAGCACGTATTTATAAACAACACGAAATCCACAACACGTATTTACCATTTTGTCGCTTAGAAAAGACGTAAAACACGACAAACTGACAGCGTGAAAGGGACCGATCCGTCTTGTTTACCTTTTTCGCTGCTCGCACGTGGTGCAATGGGCTTCTCCACCAATAGGAGCTCGCCACATCACCGCGCGCGTCACTCCACTCTCTCCCCCTCCTCTTCTGCGCAGAAACTCACTCACAAAGCGTATAGGCATGACCAATTAATGGCCAGACTCCCTTTTAATATACGGCTCTAGCCATCCCAAAAAGCCACAGACACGAGTGCGACGGCTATAGCTTCCATTGCTGTTGACATTATAGAAACGTCTGCAGACCGTTGCTCAGCAACTCAATGTGAAAATAAGCTGGCATTGTTGCAGCCGTGTACCATATGGTAGTACAACCCCCGCTTCCTGGTTTGAAAAATGTCGAAAACACACGTGTGGCTGTCTGACCTGCTTTCACCCCAGGTACACGTGCCGGGGCCGGGATTGCAGGATCACACCACGGATACACATACTGCCAGAATATCTGTCAGGAAACTATAAAAAAAAATGCGCCTTGAAATTTTTGGCCACCACTGTACACATGTACTTAGGCTTCCAAGTCTGAAAGAAACTTTTGTTCCCCCGAATAATACACGTAGTTTGCAGCAGCTACTAGGCATTGGGCTGTTCACGCATCGCAGCACTTCAACTCGTGATCTTCGTGGAAGACAGCAACGTCAGGGCTTTGTGATTGGCTACAGCTGGTGGCAACATTTTTGGACAAGCTACAAAAGCAACTGGCAGTCATGGAGGAACAACTCTTAGCTTGCGGCAGCAGCATGTGCTACTAGGCAGTTGTCTCAGCGCCTGCTTTTTTGGACGGGGGCGACATCCCCAGGAGGGCGAATCTGATCCTCAAATTATCCTCTACATGTCATTTTGGCACTAATATAGCGTCCCCACGGTATCCTCAGAGCACCCACAGACGCTACGTGAGGACAACTTTAGAACAGCGCCAGAGCGCTTCTAGGATGAACCATTCTTTCTATTTTTCTTTTATTTTTTATGTGCTGACACATTCAACCGATAGCAACGTTTTTATTATTGCACATGCACAGAAAACAGTTGCACAGAAATATAAAAGACATAGACAAACTCACTCCGTAAGGTACTAGAATTATTGTGTATTGCCATCGAGGCGGAAGACCAGTCACAAGGACTGGCTCCCATACAACTATCTCAGCAAGCTAGGACTAAAACTAGAACTAGTGCAATGCCAACTCCTGCTTGTGAAATCACGTCATGTTAAGGATTGCTGTTCGTGCTTGTCGTCGCCATGCAACTGACCAAGACTGCGGAGAATTGCGTACGGGATAACGGCACGAAGGAAAGTAATGCTTAGTAGTGAACAACGTAGCTTCCATGCGTTTCTTTGAATAGCACAGACGAAGTTAGCAAGCGTCTTCCGAACTCCATAGCACCAAGGGCTGTTCTCTCCCTCTGTAAAACTCTGCGAACACCCGCTCGAACGAAGCTTAGAACGTGTGACGGCCCCCGAGCGCGACTACCGTGTACTGCTATGTAGCGCGCAATCCACACTTGGTAGTTTATCTCTACAACTAAGAGAATGAACTGCCGTCTATCCCGGATTGAAACGGGTGCTTGAAGGAGCGTCTGAATGGTGATCCAGCGAATCTGTGGAACGCCATACAGCTCCTCAACTCTGTGCCACAAAACGTCGGGAACTAGGCACTCATGAAAAGCGTGTTGCGCAGTTTCATGGCTAGAACAGAAAGGACATCTTGGCGAGGTGAGACCATAACGATGCAAACGATCCCTGAGCGGCAGGACATCGTGCGCAAGTCTCCACTGCAAACTTGCACGACGCGAGTCCAACCATCTTGCAGTAGCATAGCGCCACACGATCTGACGCGGAACAGATAGCTCCGGTGCACCCGTGGGTGCCGGAAGTAAGCCCAGCAGGGACACATAGAACCGTCTCACTGACCATGTAGAAAGATCAGCGTCCACGTGGCTCTCGCGAAGGCGATGGACTGATGACACGTATTCTTTTAAGCAGGGTGTCGGAGCGAACCGAAAACCGGAACCGAAAACCGAAAAAAAACGCTATTTGGGTGCGAACCGGAACGGAATCGAAACCGTATACGTTTTTTTCGCTCAGAAGGGAAACCGAAAAATATATTTAACGGTTTTCGGTCCAAGAAAAAACTTCGCCGGTTTGGGCTATAGGCGAATGAAACAGACGTCGTGTGCTCTGAAGTCATGTCATGGATACTATACGAGGGTTACGGTTACGGTGGAATGTATGTCGGTATACTATGACCCTTAGGCTCCCTTTGTAATGGATTATCGTTCGCGCACGCTGTTAGATGTAGATGTGACTCTCTAGCAATGTGCCGTAGTGTTCGTTTTAATTTGATCCCCGCAAACTCTCCTCAACAAAACAGCGACCCAAGGGGGCTGCATAACGGCTTCTTTATCGGTAATGTCGCGCAACGCGTCCCTTGTTTGAGAGCAGCTAAGTTGAATATATTTACATATACGCGAGGGCAAGCTCGTGCGAAGTGGCAACTCTTTTGTGGACAGGACACGAAGAAAATAAAACGGAGCCGTCGAGCGCGTTTGTGAGTGAAGGTGTTCCTCGATTTGCATTTTACTTGTGCGGTGGTGCTTGCTGACTAGACAGTAGCAACAGACATTCGGATAGGACGCTCCAATCCAGCAAGAAAGTACTTTACGTATGACATCACGACAAACAAGTCCGTTTGTAGCATGTGCTTCAAGAAAGGAGAAAGCCCATTTGAACAGATAATAACGTACAGAAACCAGGAGCTACGAATTTCACAGCTGTCTATTCATATTAAATACCATGTATGCGGAATAAACGGGTTTACATTTTGCAACATCGATTTTTTTTTCTGGGAATGAATATTCCCAGCAGAAGCGGAACCGGTTAAAACCGGTACGACCCGTTATTTTTTTGCTCCGGAGCAGAACCGGTACCGGAGCGTTTATGGTAGCTCCGGAACGAAAAACGTTTCGGTTCGACACCCTGTGCAAGAGAACACTGTTATCATTAGCAACATTAAAATTCTTGAAACCCGCGTGCATCGTCGACCAGAGTATCGTATAGTAGAACTACCATTATATTTCAAAAGCAGTGCTTTGTGGTCTGAA
Source organism: Ornithodoros turicata (assembly GCF_037126465.1). Lineage (NCBI taxonomy): Eukaryota > Metazoa > Arthropoda > Arachnida > Ixodida > Argasidae > Ornithodoros > Ornithodoros turicata. The sequence continues at coordinate 123,620,473 of NC_088201.1, forward strand.
ACTCCTTCTACCACGGTTACTTCAGTACTCTGCATGCAACTGGATACAAATACAAATATTTTAAAATGCGCAGTAACGATTCTGTTGCATCAAATGATCAGAAAGAATGATTTTTGCTGTAAAAATGAATTACACTTGATACCGTTTCTGCGTGAACATTTATCCTTACACGTATAAGAATACAGTGGGTGTGAAGATATTACAAGTGGCAGATACAAAGGTGAAAGTTATTTGTGATGTTTCTTATAAGAGCCAATATTCACCAAGCGGTTGAAAATCGCTAGCAAGACATAGTAAACAGCAAGGATAGAAACCTAATTGAGCACTTACATGTTGTGAAAGCACTCTGTCCATCATCAACACACGCAACATAAATCCACAATTAGTACATTCATAGAGATGTATCCCCACGTCCGAACAGTGACGGCGAAAAAAAAAATCTTGAAGCACTGAGCTCGATGGCATAATGCTCTTCTGTGTATCGTAGCAGATTTGTAATGCCCCGTCCAGCTTGCCTTCCTTGCGTGAAAATTAACGCCATCCAGCTTCGATGATATTCTGTTTTGACCACCTGTTGACAAATGCCGACGCCCGACGCCAGCCGTGTCGTACGAGCGTAACGTTCAAAAAATACCATTTCAAAAGATGATGCAAAAGATGCTGGAACAGTAGCATGACAGTGTAAGTGAGCGTCGAAATATATTACATGCCGTTGCACACAGCGCGGGTGGCAACGCAGTGACCGCACGATCCTCACATCAACGGCCGTAGTGCCTACGAGCAGGGGTAAAAACATGCACAACGTCGTTGAAAAAGACGGGAATGCTTGACAAATCGACTACATACGTTAGACACGGATAAAATCCTCAAAATGATGCACGAATGACGCCAACTGCTTGTGAGCGACGGCGCACATCCTACCACTCCAACATTTCATGAGTGATTAATCGCCCTTATGAAAAAATATTTTTCCATGCTATAGAAATTCTATAGAAATAAGTCAAAAGAGACAATAGACATGATATTGAAATTCTATAGATTTTATATGGAAAATCCTTTGGAATTGCTTTGGACAACTAATGGTTATTTGGGACAGACTTCCTTTTGACATTTGTCCAAAAGAATTCAAAAGACATTTCCGCTCTGGACTTCCTTTAGACTTCGTTTTGAAAGTCAACACGCTTTGGTTTGAATATCTATTGAAAGTCATTGACTTTTCTTTTGATTTCCCCCCCCCCTTCCCTCCATGCACATACTACGTTGTCTCGGGTTGCCTTGGCCTCAAATTTAATTCAATCTGCTGTGAAGTATTAAGGGAGAAGAACGCAAAATCACATGTGAACAGGTGCACTTTATTGAGTCACTTCATTTTTGAAATCATCGACGCGATGCTTTCATTGGTCTCCCGTAGGCTGCTGCTTGTCTACTTTCACAATGTTCTGTGCTGATCAATATCGCTGGACTTCTATGTGCTCGCAAATACGGTCCTCGTGTGAGACTCGTGTAAATACTTTGTTGCCAAGAAGCTTCAGTTAGAGTTGATGTGTCTCAGCTGCATCGGATTCTTGTCATTGATGTCATGTATGTGCAGGCTGTCAGAATGATTATTTTTTCAGATTAACTCAAACAATTTTCTTTTTAGCGTGTGCGCATTTTGATTTGCAGAGTAGGATGTGTCACTTCACGGTCTCGCTTTAGTAACCTCGTCTTCGTCGTTCGTCCTAGAATTGTCAGCCGGGAATCAGATGGGTCTGTTTATTTCTTTGTGGGTTCTGCACAAGCAAAATATGATCCGACATGTATGGGTAGGGAATTAGTGTTGCATATTGTTGAGTTGCCTACGAGCTTCAGAAATATATTTATTTGTGGGCCAGATGACGATACTCCCACCCTTATCTGCGGGCTTGATAATGATATCATCTCTGTCAGCTTGCGCTTTGATGATGTCACGCTGTGTTTTAGTGAGGTTGTGACGACGCGAGCTTTGGGAAATACCGCGAAGGATGTCGTTGCTTACTTGTTTAATGTACAGGTCTAATGCGGGTTCTCGGCCGTGATTTGGTGTCCAGGTTGATGGTAGTCGGAGGTCGTTGTTGTTTTCTTGTGTTGTATCAGCGAAGAATTCTCTAAGGCGTAGCCCTCTCGCAAAGTCTGATATGTCTTTGTGGATTTCGTATTCGTTAACAGAATTGAGTGTAGGGCAGAATGTTACCCCCCTAGAGAGGACTTGTAGTTCGTCGCTGGTTAGTGAGCGTGATATATCTATTACGGTGCTTGCGTCACCGTTTTCTCGGGGTGGCTCAGCGATGTTGCGGAGAGTTGTGGTTGTGGTGCTGGAAATGATTTGTTCGGCTGCTGCGTGTGTCGTGTTAGTGGGTCCGGTATCCGTGTCATTGTTGGAATTAGGTTTTCCGAGTTTTGAGTGTTCCTTGTTAGCTAACTCGCGGTTGAGTTGTTGAATGTGTAGTTCGAGAGTGTTTGCTTCCGCGTCGGTGAGACTGATATTGTTCATGTGGGCCTGGATCGTAGCGAGTTGCGCGTGGCACTGTTTCTTTAATACTTCTAGAAACGTACGGGCTGTGTTGCTAAGGGCTGATGCCCAATCTAGCTCTAGTTCAGGTGTCAGTTTTCCTAATGCAGGAACTGTTTTAGGGGTGAGGCCTTTAGGTACTGTGTTGTGAGCCAGGTGGTGGGTGTAGATCCGTAGATGATGTAGGTATCGGCTACGTTTCTCCATGAGTTTTCGCATTCGTAGAAAGTTCGTTGACTGCATGGTAGGCTGGTAATTAGATAGTCAACGGTGTTTTCTGCGTGATGTGCGCGTGCGTCGTGTCTGTGGGGTCAGTGGCTGTGGAGACTCGCTGTGTTCCTCGATGTCATCTGTCTGTGTTTGCGTGCTTGTAGTCTTCCGTGTCACAGTTTGCGTGAACTTTGTGTGTGTGCGGGTTGTGTTTGGAGTGTTGTCGTTTGCCGCGTGTGTATGCGTGGGTGCAGTGGTCGTTGTGGTCCCCTTTGATACCATCGTGTGTTCTGGCGTGTTTGCGGTGCTGTCACTTAAAGTGTAAGCTGGTTGAGGATGTTGTGGTTGAGCGTTTGTCAGTGCAGGACGGCATCTATGGACCATTAGGTGTTTGATGTTGTGTGCCATAGCTCGTATGCCTGCGTGGTTTGGGAGGATGCCGTCCCGAGCGAGATGTGCTTCAGCGTGGTATTCGAAAGCTGCGTGTGTGATAACCATAACGTTGGTGTGTACCTGACGCATGTGGATGAGATGGTTGTTGACAGCGTGCGCCTTCCTGTTGAACTCCTGTAGCCATGTGTCCTGGTATATGTATGCTCGGTGTTTGTTCTGTCTTCGGGGAAGTATCGTTGTCAGTACTATTTCAGCGCCTGGTCTGTTGTTTGTGATGAAGGAAACTAGTGCTTCGAATTCCTGGATGACATGTTGCGCTGTCGACCGTGCGATGTCGTTGGTCCCTACGTGGAGTATGAAGTGCGTGATTTTCGGTGGGGCGGCGGTTACGTGTGTCATGATGTCTCGTATTCTTGCGCCGCTTGAGAAGTGTATGTGAGGTCCGTGCTCTCCGTCCGGGATGTGTTCGTGTATGTACTTGTAACAGCTATCCCCTAGGAGTGCGACATGTGAGAAAGAGAGGACGGGTTGCTTACCTCCTGAGGTCATCGGATCGTCAGTAGCGAACGTAGATGGGTAGAAATCCAGCGAACCGGTAGAGATGTAGGAAGGGAGTTGCCTCAGGACAGAAGCCGCCGATATTTCGAACAGACACTGTTCTTCTTCTGGGCACCGTCCTCATGATTGGCATGGTGTTTAAAGGGTTGGGTGTGACGTGTTTAAAGGTTCATGCGAATTGTGGGTCAACAGCCCGGAGGGAAGAAAGGGTCCGTACGGGCTTCTACGGCCGTAGTGAATGGCCGCTTTGTTAGAGTGTGGAGGGGATTATGTGAACGTAGTGATCTCGGCTACAGACCGGTTACAGAAAAATGGAAGGTTCACGAACACGTGGACAAAACGGGACAACGGGCAAGAATTGGCAAGCATAGCGAAAGATAAGGAGGTTAGTGGTTACGTGGGGAAACTTCCAGAACGAGCAAAGTTTTTTTTTTAGATATTTGTAATACAGTGTTGTGGCATGCAATAAAGAAAGCAGAAAGCAGTGTCCATGCAGATGATAATGGAGGTAGAAGCGAAAAGCATATTTTATTTGTGAAGTGTTTCTAGGGTGCCTTGTGATTTGTTGATACCGGACGGGTGAGGAGCGTTGAACTTGTATATGAGATAAGACTCCCTATCACGTCTGTCGCGTGTGGATCTAAACCCGGTTTCTAGAATATATAGTTTAATGTTGTCAAAATTGTGACCGGGAACGTTAAAGTGTTCGGCGACTGCTTTGGGGAGTTTGTTGGACGTGTGGGTTCTGTGTCCGGTAAGGCGGTTGTTCATTTGTTGGCCGGTTTCACCAATGTATTGCATAAAGCAGTCGCCGCATTCAATGCAGTATATGACATTGGAGCTTGTGCATGCGAACGCGTGGTTAACGGGGTGGGTGTAATTGCTCGCAGTGCTTTTGATGGAGTTAGTGTGTTGAACGTGCTTGCATGTTTTGCAGCGCGGGAGGTTGCAGGGTCGTGTTCCCGTGTACGGGGTGCTCGTTTTGCTGATTTTGGCATTGACCAAACAGTCTGCTAGGTTTTTTGCGCGTCGGTATGTCACCTGTATGGGATGAGTGAATATATTGCTAAGTCAGTCACTGCTTTGGAGGAGGGGCTCGTGCTTCTGTAGAATGGCTTTGATGTTTGGAAGTGCGTTGGAATATCTTGTGATGTAGCTTATTTGGCACGCGTCAGGATTTTTTCGGTTTTCCAGAACCTCGTTTCGATCGAGTGTGAGTGCCTTGCGGCGGAATTCGGTTAGGAGACAGTCTGGATAGTCCCTTTGGGCAAGTGTACTGCAGAGTTCGTCAAGCTTCTCAGTGTAATCTGTGTCGTTTCAACAAATTCTGCGTAGTCTTACACTCTGCCCATTAGGAATTCCAACCTTACAGTGACGCGGGTGGTGACCCTTGAAGTGAAGATATTGTTGTTTCTCAGTTGGCTTTTTGTACAGGGTTGTGATGAGGTTACCGTTGTCTAGTGATATTGTGGTGTCGAGGAAGTTAATTAAGTGAGTTGACTGTTGTGATGCGAACTTTATGTTGCTATGCGCGGTGTTCAGTAGATCTACGAGCTTTTGAAATTCATGTTCCCCGTGTTCCCATATTATCAGTATATCATCGATTGATCGAAGGTACACAGTGGGTTTTAATGAGAGGGCGCTGAGAACTTTGTTTTCTAAGAACCCCATGAAGATATTTGCGTATGTGGGTGCAACAGGTGTGCCCATACTTGTACCGTGTACTTGTAGGTAGTATTCGCCATTGAACTCGAAGTAGTTCAGTTTAAGGACCAAGTCCATTAGAGCGAGTATGGTTTCCGTGTCTTTTCTGGTATTTGTTGTAGAAAGGTTATTGCAGAGGGCTGTGATTCCGTCGTTGTGTTGGATGTTAGTATACAGTGATGTCACATCCAGCGTGGCTAGTATTGTGTCCCTACCAACTGTACAAGTGTTGCTTATATCTCTGATTATTCTGAGGAGGTGGGGTGTGTCCTGTACATGGGATGGCAGTGTTGTCGGAATGTGGTTTAAATAGTGGTCCAAGAATTTCGAGAGTCTTTTTGTTGGTGTGTTGTTATTAGATACAATTGGCCTGCCGGGGATGTCAGCCGTATAGGGCTCGTTGCCCTGTACCTTGTGGATTTTGGGCAGTAAATAGAAACAACCTGCGCCTGTGTTTGATGGGGTGAGATATCTGAGGTCATCACGTGTGATGAACTTTCGTTCGTGGAGGTCTTCTTTGGTATGGGTTATTAGCGCCGTGTACTCCTTTGTTGGGTCATGGTCCAGTTTCAGGTAGTGTTGCGTATTGTTGAGTTGCCTACGAGCTTCAGAAATATATTTATCTGTGGGCCAGATGACGATACTCCCACGCTTATCTGCGGGCTTGATAATGATATCATCTCTGTCAGCTAGCGCTTTGATAATGTCACGCTGTGTTTTAGTGAGGTTGTGACCACGCGAGGGAAATACCGCGAAGGATGTCGTTGCTTACTTGTTTAATGTACAGGTCTAATGCGGGTTCTCGGCCGTGATTTGGTGTCCAGGTTGATGGTAGTCGGAGGCCGTTGTTGTTTTCTTACATTGTATTGTTCTATTATTGTATTGTTGTATTGTATTGTATTGTTGTTTTCTTGCATTGTATTCTTGTCCTTTTTTGCATACAGGCATTTCTAGAGGTATCACACACTTTTCTATTTTCAGTGTACCTCGGAAACGTCCCTTGGTACCCAGAGTCGTATACCACCCCACACGTGTGTAAAGTACTGGTTGCCTTTGGAGCAATCACGATGCGAGCATGGACCCGAAGACAAGACAGAGGCATTGCTTGCAGCTACCAGTGATACAAGTACTGCATATTTTTGTGTACATGTCTAGTGCTATCTACTTTGGAAGTGTACCTAAATTTGTTGGTATGTGACTGTGGGGAATGATGGGAAGTGCCCACGATGTCCGCTATCTTGTCCACATGTTTAGAAGTCATTGTGTGCCTGGTATGTTAATAGAAATAAATATTGTACCAATATCCATGCTGCCTTTGTAAGACATTTTGTGCATGAACCACACATACCTGCATGTGCATATGAGGGGCATATACCTGAATGCACCAATACAGTGGCCACTAGTGCCAAAATTGAGGTATAAAATATGTATAATTTTAGACGTCATAGCTAATACATGTCTATATGACGGCTCAGTGGATTAATAAGTACTCCCCATTTTAGACGTATGGTCTAAAAATGACCTAAATTGATGCTACAAGTATCCGGCTATTAGCTGTAGTTTAGCGTAACGTTAGCCGGGCTAGGGGACGGATACGGAGCAATAGAGCTACTTTGTTAGACGTCTAACAGACATTCCCAAAGTCTACATTTAGACGTCTTTTAGACGTATACTAGCGCTCCAGGCGTTGCCTGGTTCAAGTTCCAGTTTCAAAGTGCAATATTCTCGATACGATTCGTATTCCGCAATTTAATTTCTTTGAATTGGACGCGTTCTCGAATTAGTTCATTTTCTACACTAACGTACGGCGTTGTATCTAATCATATTACTACTTCGTTTGAGAGTGATGATGTACCGTTGGTCACCATTACGCTCGTTGCTTCTGCAACTGACTTCTCGCGCGGCAATGCAACATGTTGGATCCCATTAAATCAATGGGAAAGCAGTTTCTCATTGATACACATTAGGCCAAATTTTCATTCCTTCTATGGCGCAGTCTATAATACACAACATGTCGAATCTCATTAAAGGGACCATGAAAGGATATTTGACAAGCCCACGATCATTTTTAATTTGTTCCCCTGTACTAAAGCATTCACTCTGTGAAATATAAAGTTGAACATGGTTCAAATAGCAAAGGTACTCTATATTAACCACGGGCGTGACCGTCATCGGTAGCTCAGTCGGTAACGTGTTAGCTCGCTGAGCTCAAGATCGCGGGTTCGATCCCGGCCGAGGGCGATATCAATGCGGAGGAGGTAAACATTGCTTCCAGCACCGTGTGTCAGAGATGTCCGACGAACGTCCGAAAAACCCCAGGTGGTCCAAATTATCCGCAGTCCTACCCTGCGGCACGTGCAACATGTAGCCACATTGCGCAGAAAAACCTTACGAGTAACATCATAGTACCAGTACCACCAACCACGGGTGTGAACGACAGCTGCTACGGCCCACCTCCGAAGCGAACTGGCCCTGACATCATACACAGAACATGTTGCCGATTCGTGGAAGGACTTTTGCGAGCAAACTGCAAAATTTGCAAACGAGCTTGCATACTTCGCCATGAAATATGTTTTAATTGGACCTGAAGACAAGATTGTATCTAACCGTTGACACAGAATCCTACGAGAAATGTACTACAGCCGTTGACTGGCAGCATGGTTGCCGGAGCACATTTTCTTCTTTAAACTTCTTCTTCGTCAGAACATACCTACGTCGGAGACATTTTCCGAGCTGCTGAGTACCGAACGATCTATTGAGGATGTGTGTGTCGCATAACCTCTTCCTCCATTGCTGAGAATTTGCCTTTCGGCATATTTCGTGTGATTTCGACGGCAGATATATGACGTCGTTGTTGTCAAAAAGAAACCATGCACTCACATGGTCCCGCGGGGTGTGTCCTCCTTGTCGTTCACAGTTGGCTGAGTGAATCGGATGGCGATGACGTAAGCCCGCTTCGAAGGCATATACCCGGCGGTCACGCCCTGCTGTTTTTGTCTGATAAATGCGCCCCCGTTGTAGTGAATACCGTTAAAAGTCGATGTGTGTACGATAGTAAGGGATCATGAGAGCGGTTTCCTGCAGAGTACTCGGAATTCGCGAAAATCATTTCATGGTCCCTTTAAATCAATTGGAGATCATCATTTCTCACTGACGCCCACTAAATCAATTCGTTGAATTGGTTCATTACTTCGTTGATGCAGTCTTCGCCACACTGCACGGCTGAGCCCGTTTTTCGCGAAGGCAGCTTCCCTGCTTAACTTGCAATTCAGTCAGTAGGAAACAGTCGGCTTTCGTGCTTTCAGACGTTGAACGAATTGACAGTCTGATTTCTCATTGAATCTCATTAAAAAAGAAATCAATGCGATCGTGCCTACTATTTCAGGCAGGGCACCGGACGTCCCCGTAGTGCACAGGGGTGGCATCCAATATATTGCTCCGTAGAAGAAAGCGTGCCGGGCGAACGCAATGCATCCTGGACAGGCCCTCAGCAACACGTCGACAGTCGCAGCAAACGTCAAGGCACAGGTAACCTTAAAGATGGCGGCGCCCGTGATCGGCGGTCATACCGTTTGTAAACAATGCGGTTGTTGTTTCTGCACGACGTTTTGGATGTCTTTCGATCACGGTAATTATTTTTATCCGATAATCTCGCAGTAAAACGCGCAGTTTTACACATAAAGCCTCGTACTGTTGACAACTTCCAAAGATATGACGACGACCGCGCGTTAAGACTCACCGAGCCGATGCGATGTACTTAAACTAAGGCGAAATGAGCTACCATGTTGCGGAAGAAGCGCCGCATAGTTTACGCTGGCAAATTACGTTCATCTCTTGGTGTTATGATGGCGAAAATATGTCGGTAAGCGGCGAAACGACATGTAAACAAAGTCACATGATATCAAAATGACGTTTTCTGTGACGTGCGACCAGGACAAGATGGCAGTTTTGCCAAAAGCACCCGCTTGAGGGTAGTTACAACTATGGCGGGTTTGTGTCACCCCTGTGCCGTAGTGGGAGGCGCGTCTCTCTCCATGTTGGGTTTCTTCATTTGTCTTTCCTGGCCGGGTGTAGCCTGTGCCGTTTCTGGCCTGTTGCCAGGGGCGGTCGCCTCTACTGCGCATGCGTTTCGGTCTCAATGACATGTTTACATGAGATGGCTATGTCCTTGTCTTCGTTTTTCCATTACAGTCATTTCGCGAGAAGTGACATGTAAAAACGTGCACTCTCCTACCTCTGCAAGACAAGAGCAGGGACGTACAGTTTAAACACGGTATTCATGCCGAAATGCATTCCGCTGTGAAATTCCGCTTCTCGCACACGGGGTTACAAACAGTGAACCAACGTGGAGGTAAACGTAAAACATTTATTTACATACAATCTTCATATCATTAACTAAGAAACATGCACAACAGCACTCTAGATGAGCTCATCAAATGAGGAACATGTTTGAAAGCGAGTAGACAAGCTGTCATGAATAGGGACACTGGCATATGGAAGAAGCTTCAAAAAATAACACACTGATAAAATATTACATGCAGTAAAGTTAAAATTTATGCATCTTCCCACATAAGTAAAAGGCTAGCACCCCCTCCCCCAATTGCCAGGTGGATACTCATGAAACAAGGACAACCTATGACAAGGCAGAGCACAGGCACTCGACATATATGTGTTTTTTTCTTTTTCGTGTTCAACTCTGCTTTAGATCCTTATCACATCATGTTGAATATAGTGTTGTTTATCGTCGAGCAAATTTCATTACAAATAGTTACTTACGCACGCCTCTGTGATAGATGCCTCTACTAGGATTTGTTTAGATAGGATGGTAATGCTTCCTGTAGTTTGATTCAGCTGAGCGCTCTGCTCGGTTTTAAAGCAAAATCCTATGTGCAGCAAGTATATCAATCATAACAGAAATCAAGTCACTAATGTTCTGAATACGACCAAGAAACTTGCGCGACCCACAAAACGCTGATACTCGTACAGAAGTAAAGGAACAGTAATACAAGTTACGTTGTCTCCTGTGGTCAACCGTCCCTCTGACTATAGTTCTCGTCCTCATCGGTGATGCGGCAGGTACTCAGATGAAAGTGCAAGTGGACCTACTCAGGCATATTAACGCCTGAAAAAAATAAAAATAAAAAACAGGACAGTCTACGTAGTTTAAACTCGTTGGGAACACGAAAAACAAAATGTAAGCCCATTCTCCCTCCTAAAAGCGTTCATTCAAAGTTAGTAAAGTAAAGTTAAATTTTTGGTGTCTGACTTAATGCCCAGACAGCGTCTTGATTTAGAGTAAAATGAAAAATACCAGAAGACCACTGCATGCTGCCCGAATGAGGGCGCGGGATATGCGTCATGTATTGACCCCATTGTAAATGCATAAGGTGCGATTTGAGGCGACTTGTACTATGTAATACGTTGGCCGTAGAAAGTTGAATTGTTGAATAATGGCTCAAATGAAACTGATGAAATTCAGTTTATAACGCTATTAAAATTTCTGGAGTTATTTAGTTCGTGTTACATAGAGGTGACGAGGAGGGGAAGCTTCCACGTTTCAATACATAGGAAGGTGTGACAGACTGCTGTTCATAACGCTGGGGGAATATTCTTGGGAACTTGTTGTTACAGACGAACTAACATGTCAGTCGCTTGGTCATGATGCACAGCAAAAAGTTACGGTGCAGGTTACTTCAGAGATGCATGACACAGCTTACGAAACGTCTTCTCCCGAGTCAGTTATGTCTGCTGATGCCGCGTGCTCTTGGACATTTTCTTGCGTGCCACAGACGGCACAATTGTAGGAGTAAGGTAAATGAACACTTACAATCAGACTACAACACAGAGCTCAGTCAAGCACAAAAGCAAGTTGATGATCTGGGGATTGTCTTATCTTCACCACTGCGGTGAGCAGGCCTCGCCTGGCACGCATGCGCACAATAAGAAGATTACGTGATTTCAAAGATTTCCGCGCCCGCCACCTACTGAGCGGCGGGATGCCGCGCGATGTCCTTCTGCTGTACATTCACGGGGGACCGTTGCCGTACTTTTCAGATAGCGGAAAGCGCGTCTGTCTCCCCTATTTACACGGGGGCCTTTGCCGTACTTTTGAGGTAACGCGAAATGGGTCCGTCATCTGTATATTCACGGTGGACCTTTGCCGATAACTCGACGCGGGGTTCAGCAGGGATGTGCACGCCAGGTCCCAGAAGAGCAAAGACGTTAGGCTCGAGTAGGGACGTTCGTGGTTCCCTCGTGGTTATGTGGGTAACAACCTACGACTTTTGAGAGCGGATAAGGCAAGCAGGTTTGTTATTTTAAACTTTGAAGAAAAACAAACTTGCATGATTTTGAAGAAAAACAAACGGTGACTTCATATAAGAATATTGCCTGTGTAAAGGGATGACCGGGTGGGGTTTATAAAACAAAAGTTAAAAATTGTTTGAAGAGAATTGCTTCGACGAAGTCGTAAAGATGAGAAATTAAGCTCAGGACGTGTATCTTCAGACCTTCTTCTCATTTATATCAGAGGGCATTGCGGCAGTATGACAGTACGCTCGCTGATGTATCATCTTGTTTGTTATACAGGTGCTGATTTCGCTGTGCTGCAACACCTTTTCAGGAAGAAGTCCATCTGCAACAGTCGACATAATTCCAGCTACTATGTTAAGCCGAAACTACAATCAACCTTGCTGTTTCCTGAATTTCCGCAGACGGAGTCACTCACGGGCAATTATTATTAAAGTGAAATGAAATTGGAAGCGATGAGCTCTTTACCTGGTTTTCCAATTACCTTGGCAGTAGAAAACAATTTGCTCATGCGAATAACGCCGACTCCTCCTTCGTAACAGTTAGATCCAGTGTTTCCCAGGGCTTTTTGTTTGTTTGTTTATTTGCTTAGTGCCACACAAAATATCAGGAACACACTTGAGATAAGGGACCGTGAGGGGAAGCCCTGTTAAACGGTCCCGCAAGAAAACACGTTATCCATATACAATTGAACATCTTATGAGGGAGAGGCATTGCAAAGGCAGCAGCCCGCACATAATGATGCAAGAGAATATGCAAGATGACACACGTGAATACATACAATATGCACAAAGGGTGTAGGTTGCTACAATGAAGTAATGGACATGAAGCCGTGAAGAAATGGACATGGCATTGAACTATATAAAGAGATTAATGCCGCTGTTGAAAGTGTAATCTGCAAGATCGCTTGAAAGCGAGAAAACTAGTTGTTGACCGTAGGTTATGTGAGAGTTCATTCCACAACCTAGTTCCAAAAGAAGAAAGGGAGAAATGACCAAAATTAGAGCGAAAGGCCGGGCATTGAAGAGAATGCGACACGTTCCGTAGGGAATATGGTGGAACGAAATTTTGAAAATTAAGTTGTTGTCTGTCAAGAGACCTGTAGAAAAAGTTACGCATAAGAAGGGCAACTTTATAATCACGGATATCGAAAATATTCCGTGCAGACAAAAGAGAAAACGCGAACGACACCGACTCCAGACGGCCAACAGAAAGGATAATTCAATACGCACGCTTCTGGGCAAAAACCAGTGGGCTCAGATTAGAGTTTTACGTGAGGCCGTAAACTTCAAGGCCGTATTATATGGTTAAAAGTATGTTAGTTGGGAGTAGGTTCCTGAGCTTGCTTAGAGCATACAATCCACTGGAGATTTTACTCCGCACATGGTTAATATGATGCTGCAAGGATAAGTTTACCTGCAAAAAGACGCAAAGAAACCGGGTGACAGAAATACGAGAAAGGATATTCCCTCCGAAGGAAAGCTGATCAGTGAAATCCAGGCTCTTTTGAGAAAACCATATACGACGTTCTTTGAAAGTTAGCAACAAGTTTGTTATGTGATAGCCACAAGTTAAACTTATCGAAAACAGAGATCACTTTACAAAAAAGTCGTTAAACGATCCTGCTAGCTGTTTAGAAACGTAGTTACGAAACCTTTTAAGAAATGTGGAAGATATGCCATCGTCTCCAGACGTTAGGTTACTTTAGACCGTCAATAATAGACATTACTTCATAATAACTTGTAGGTGTCAAAAAAAAAAAAAATAGCATGTGGGGTAGCAGATAGGAAGAGGGAGGTCTGCAGGTGGATCAGTCTGTGGACTAAGACGACTAGCGACGTTGCAAACGTAATAATTAAATATGTTTGCAATATCTTTTGGACTGCTGATTTTAACTCCATCCTGCGAGAGTAGGCACGCACCAGGTGCCGCTTTCTCTGTATTCCTTGACAGGATGCTATTATGGTACGCCAAATAGCCTTCGGATCTCCAGAGGAGCATTCCAGCCTGAACGAAACATATTTACGCTTTGCAAGCCGAAGGATGTCTCTTCGGATGTTATTATATCTCGTGTACCTTCGCTTCTGGATCCTTTCTTGTTTTTCATAAATGATGTTGGTATAGGTATCGATGTTAAAATTCTGATTGCTGATTGTCATTGCTGATGACTGCGTATTGTGTCAAAAGGTCAATGGCGGTGATGCATGTTTAAATGATTGTTTGCAGAAGATGGCTGACTGGTGTGAGACATGGCAGTAACCTTTCAACATAAATAACTGTGTGATTATGAGCGTCACTCGCAAAAGGAAACCGCTCACCCTTGACTATTATATTAACTCAATGAATCTTTCAAGGGTCTCCGAATACAAATACCTGGGCGTTTTTTTTTGTTTTTTTTTTTCAGATCAGGCTTGTGCTGGAATAAGCACATCCAATACATAACAAAGAAGGCTCTCGAGAACTTATGTTTTCTAAAACATAGTTTTCGTGAATGCACAACTCATACTAAGTTAACGGCGTTCAGAACATTAGTCCGTCCGTCCGTTAGTATTTTGGAATGTAGTAATATTATTTGGGACCCTTGCGCCATTGCGAATATCCGACTTCTTGAATATGTTCAAAGGAGAGCGTTACGTTTTATTTTCAAGTCTTACCATCGTCACATATGCGTTACTCCTCGTTACGTACGGAGTCGGTTAATACCGCTGGAAGAGCGTAGAACGACCCAGAGGCTCCAGTTCCTTTTTCAATAACTAAATGGTCAATTTCGAGTCCATCATCTGTACTACATTACTCCATACGTACCCAGATCAACATGGCTAAGCCAGCCCCCCACAGCTCTCGCAAAATCTGTATCAAAATGCGTGTTACTGCGCACGAAGCAATCCGTGCCTCTCTATTGGTCGGACGCCACAAGCGTGTCCTGATTGGTTGCCAGAATTTGAAAACGGCACTTTGCGCTTCCTCGCCTGCGTGCTGCGTTCTCCGCTTCTCCTTCGGCGGTTTCATTTCAAAATTTGAACGGTGGGCGCCGCGTTGGCGGTGTCTTTCGTTGGGAGGCAATTGCGTTCGCCGATCGCCGTTTTATCCGTGTATTATGGTGCCTTTGATCGTGTTGTACTGTTTCTCGCCACAAGCATCGGTCTACGAAGAGCCAATCGGATTTCAAACTGAAGTGTTGTCGTGAATTCTGGCTCGATGAACATGTTCGTGCGCCGTCAGATCTGCATAGCAGTGACAAGAAAATACGATTCATGAAGGAGCATTTTATGTTTGACGTGTAGCAGGCAAGGACATGATGATCAAGCGATTGTGCGCAAGTATGTGACAGTTGTTCGTTGCTGGGAATAAGCTGTGTTGGTATGCGTATTTTGCAAGTTTGAACTTTGTTCCAGTGTGCTAGGAAGCACTACGCAATTGGCTCAGTACGCTCAGTGCATGTATGTGTCAACCTGCCGATCGTGTCAGTATAAATAAATTTGTTCATTACGACACTTTTCAGAGTTGTTTGGGAATCACGGAATAACTTTACGACGTGCATGAAAGCTAGTAGACTTAGAGGTGAGGGGTAGCCGGTACAGGCCAGTATGGAAAGCAGAAGTCAGCAACAGCCAGAACCGGTCGGGCTGCGAGCCGGACGGAAAGACTTCTGATTGGAGGATTGAGGAAGCAATCGCTGCACTCTCATTGGTCGTGTGCCCAGTGTTGTGTGAATTTAGCTATACTATGGGCTCTATGGGGAGTTGTGGAGGGCTGGCTAAGCCACCAGCGCACACTCAAAACACTCCAGTGCAGAACTGACTGCTTCAAATATACCTTCTCTTCTCGAACCATCGAAGAATGCAATTATCTGTCATCTGCTCAGGACGTACACCGCTCTGTCACGGCATATTTGAAGGGCCTAAACGCGGTCGCATGATGTGATATATGCCTTCTTGTAACTTATTTTGGACTTTCTGTGCCCGTCCTACTTGGACCCTTTTAGGGTTTGTAGTATTTTATGAATAAAAATAAATAAATAAAGTGCATCATCAGACCTGCTGTGCGGTGAAGGTTCACAAGGAAAGATCTCCTCTTAGAACCATCCTGTCAGAGAAGTGTACTTGGCAGAACGTTGTCAGCGCTTACAAAGGAATTTGGCAATATTACCAGGGGATGATCCTTTTGAAGTAAAGAATTTTATGGAGGTAATCACGTGGTTGAAAGAAACAAGTCATGGGGGGAGGAATTTCTGTCTTTAGGCGTTACGGACATGTATTATAATTTGTCTACTTCGGGAATTTTTCGTTGCCTCGAGACACGTATTGACTACTCTGGGTCCACAAAATTTCAAAACAACTGCGGTTGCTCGGTCCCTGATTTCATTAAGTTAATAATAGTTTATTTGTTGCCCACTATGGTTGGAGTTGATGGTAAGATTTTCAGACAAAAATGGTGTAGAGAGTCTAGCATAGCACCTATTCTTAGCTCTATCGTTTTGTCTAGCTATGTTCGTCACGTTCAAGTTGAAATAACAAGAAAATGCCCATATGTCCAGGTTTCTTTCAGATATCTGGACGATTTTTTATAGTGTAACGAATGACAACGTAGACAGCAGAACTGTAAAAGAGCTGTTTCAGATCAAAAGTAGCGGTGTGGAAATTACTACGGAAGAAACGGTCAGCGGATGTGCCCATTTTCTAGATATAGAAATTATTGATCATAACGGTTCCGTATGTTGGGAGGACAAACAAATCGCTGCAAAACCCGCTGCAAAACCCGCGGATATATTCATAACCGTGGGTTCCTTGGCGTTTTTATTTACACGGGGATATTTCAGCGATTAATGTTGTGCGTCGATTTTTAAGCGCATATTCTGGGAGATTTATTTTTAAGAGTGGTTACGCGTTTATTTTTGAAAGGTTATTTTTGAGGGTTTCAAACGCGATACACCCTAACTACGATCGGCTCATCAATACACGGCTCCAAACGAGTCAACCAGACTCAAAAAGGCGACGTGGTCCTCCTGTATGAAGAGAGGCTTCTAAGACACACGTGGAAACTCGTCAGGATAATCGAGCTCTACAAGGTCCGCGACGGCAACGTGTGGTCGCGCCAGCTGAAGCTGCCCAGTGGAGAGGTGACACGCCTATCTGTGCATTTGCTAAAGCCGCATGAGGTGACTAGTTAACTGGCGGGTGTACTTGTGTGCTTTATTTCCATTTGTGCGGGGAAATGAGGTTACAGTTTCATTCCATGTAAGAAGATGACTACGTTTCAGTGCATCTCGTGTTGAGAGACGAAATATGTATAATAATATAATGGGAGGTTTACGTCGCGAGACAACTCAGATCATGAGCGATGCCACAGCGGACGGTCTGTGGATTGCTTTGCCCACCTGAGGGTTCTTTAAAGGAGCATCGAAAGGGAATTAGATTTGCTGAAAATCATTTTTAATCCGTCAGTCAGTGTGTAAAAATCATGCATGCAAAATATTTCGGCTGAATAAGGTTTTATAAGAGCACAATTCAATTTATAAAATTACTACCGTGACGGGAGGCTCGCGCGCTTGAGCCACAAGCCACTCCCTATCAACTGTGACGTCAAACGTTAAAATAGCCATCATTGGCTACGAACAAAAATCGTGTGCTTCGGATATGGCGCGCTCGTTGTCGACAGCTACATGCGCTATGTTCTGTTGGTTTGGAACATAAAACAAGGGTGCAAACGTACTATAGAACATTACGTTCATACGCGCCATGCGATCGTGTGTCTTATATTCATTATATATTTGTCGAACTAACGAAAAGTGCTTGCGTCTTACATGATGCTGCCGGCATGGTGGCGGTTCGCGCTGTTCGCGGAGCGATGCAACATGACGCTGCTCTACTAGTATTCGTTCCTGGAAAACAAGACAAACAAAGTGCATCTTTTCTACATGCAACTTCTTCAACTAGGACAAGAGTAGCAAGTTTCACGCGCGCTGCACCTGCACGTCCCCATTCCCTTTTGGAGGAGTGCTGACCTCAATCCACCCGATTTCCCGATTTTGTTGCTTAATTATCCTGGTAGTGTAACCCAGAAGTGCAGGAGATAGGTGTTGCAGAAAGCGCTCAGTTGAAAACTTCAGTTTTATTTGTTTGGAGAAAGTCCGGTATCCAAGTGTGCTATCGACTAGGTGAACAGCGATGCCGTGCGGCATTCGGGGCTGCGTGAGTCAGAAAACGAAATGGTCGTCTGGCTGTCGTACGCATAAGATTCTGGCGAATGAGCCAGCAAGAAGTAGGTGGCTTTCTCTAATTCACCGTCAGGACATTGAACCAAACACTGCCCAGCGAATATGCAGTCTGCACTTCGATCAGACCGGCTACGAATCACCGCCAAGTATTGCGGAATCCGCCGGTGCCGACTTTCGGATCTACCTCAAGCGTGGGGTTACTCCCTCGCAAAACTTACCTGGCGCCAGCGCGCAAAGCAAACGGCAAAGGATGAACGGCCAAGCTGCAACTGAAACTGCTGCTGCAAACAGCAGTACACGCACGGTAAGAGTTTTACTAATGCGGTCTCAGAGTGTTTTTTTTTAATTGCGTATTAGCGCCGCGAAGCAACTGTGGCTATGAGCGGCGTACAGATGTGGACAGATGGAGAGAGAACAGCAGGAAGGAGTGGGGGGGACAGGGGGATTAGTATGCGTCCTGGGCCGACTTCAGGGGGAACTGTGCCGACATTCGTCTGGAAAGTCTTCTGAAAACCCAGGGAAAACCTCAGACAGCACAGCCGGCGGTAGGATTCGAACCCACCACCTCCCAGTCTACAGCACGACCTTGGTTACCGCCAACGAGCGGACGCCTTAGCCCACTCGGCCATGCCGCTGGTGGTCTCAGAGTGTGTTCTCTGCAGTAAATTCATTATTTTGTAGATTGAAACATCTCGTGATCATGACAGCATGTGTAGTGACACCGGTTCGACTGTTTCTGGTTCTATAATAACGGTAAGCTTTGCATTCGGATATCAGATACAGTGTGAATAACACTCCGAAACCAATTTTACAGGTCGACCCCGTTATGTTACGCAATACGCGTGCTGATACCTCCGTAACTGAGGCTGAGTGTCCAGAAAATGTAGGTCCCATATTAGTGGCAGTTTCAGGGGCACCATTTGTAACGTATTTATTTCAGGTTGAATCTCTCTCACAGGGTACAGAGTGCATTGAGAATGACAGTGGCATAATGGTAATATGAGCTGCTGTGGATACCAATTTGTTAGCATAATATTATTATGTTATTCTGTACAGAATGAGACACAGGATCACAGCTTCTCACTCACACAAACTGCTGCCATTCCAGAGGTAAGCTAATCTAATTGTATTTCAATTACTTATGTGTGCATTCCATGCAGAGAGTGCATGGATTACCACCACATTATACGTGGAACTTACTCGCGTAGAACGCATGTGAAAATTCAATATGAAATAATACTGTTGAAATACGGCCGTGCTTACTTTATGGTCCAGCAAATCAGCATATATTGTGTTACATAGAATTAATGTTCAGTGCTGTAACCAAATTTAAATGTTTTGCCAGTCGATGTTTTCTTCATAAACAGGCAACCAGGAGGCTGGGAACAGTAAAGAAACAAATGAGAGAGAGAGAGAGAGAGAGATAAGTTTGATTATGTGCCCTATTATGACGTTTACTAGTGGTGTGTCATCGCAGACATCATCCGACAAGGAGCTTATTACCAACTACTAGAAGCTTAGCCATTTGCAAATGTAGAAAAAAAAGGGCGAGGAAGTAGGGGAGCAAGTCCTTGTCCTGCCTCTGCTTCATCTCTACAAAATACTCCCATCCAAACAATATGATGCATATGGGATCATTATGTAAGAAAGAATAATGCCGTATCTTCAACAAGCATTTCCTAAAAGACGAACACACATTGGAAGTTTAAAAAAAAGCAGCTCGCAGAGGCATTACTTGTAATAAGAGCAAACCATGCATTTCAGAGCTATGAGTATCACGCATCTTACAGCTGTTCTTTATCACATCGCCATCGCCAGTATCACACATCACGTAACGCTGTTGGGACACAAACGTCGGAGCCTCTGAAGAAAGCCATTGGAGTGCAGACTAGCAAAAAAAGGCAACAAGCTAAGGGTATGCTATGGAATGTGCACAATAGTGAGTCAATGATGTATCTTTTCATTTAGGCAGCCAAGCAAACCTCAGTGCAAAACCCAGAGAAGCATTGGTGTCGAAGTTGACTTGGCTGCAATGTCATCCAACACGCAACGCTGTGCAAGGTCACTGTCCCCAGTTCGTTCTTCCACACCAGTGCTTGACCACACTGTGCCTGCTATGGACCTTGCATCTGGAGAAGGCACAATAACAGCAGTATGCCCAGATGACAGCCCATACATGCCAACTCTTGACAGCACAATGAGGTCAGTGCAATATAGTTGGTGTGCTGAAACCTGCGTCACTTTGTCTCTGTATATTAGGAGCACAGATGATGAAATCTCCCCGCACAAAGACAACAAATATATTGTCTTTGAGAGTCAACTGAGGGAGCTGTCCCAGACCTGCAAAGTGTGCCTGCAGCGTTGCAATCCCATATTTACTTGTAAAGGAACTCTCCTATGCGCTGAAAGCAGCTGCAATGGTGGCCACAATTATGTGTGGGAAAGCTAGCCCTACACTGCCAATAAGCCAGCAAGAAACTTGCTTTTGTCTGCTGCCATTCTCTTCAGCAGATCAAGCCCAGTTTCGACGCTGAGGATGCTGGAATTAATGAATATGAAGGTAAGCAGGAAGAGCTCTTGGGAAATGTGAGCTCTCTAAGATACATTGTGGTGCGGAAATGTAAATGTTTGGAGGTCTAAATATAAAGGAGTTAGACTCAACAACATTCGTATTACCGCAGGTCTTCTGTAGACACACATATTTTAATTACCAGAGGAGCTACCTGCTGCCAGCAATTGAACAAGTAAGATGCAATCCTGTAAAAAACCTAGAGATATTGTGCCTCTAAAACTTGCCCACAATGAATATCTATATATATTTTTTTTTCATTTTCTATTAATGAAGCGTACACAACTTGGCTATACGGGTGTACACACCATAACCGTCTAACCCCCTTTAGGTCTGGACAAATCACCAGGCACAATTGATGACAGAAATTCAGAGAAAGGAGTTATCTCTCACTGGAGGTGGACCCTGTGACTCACCTGGTCACAACTCTAAGTACCTGACATACAGCTTCTATCATGAAGGTTTGAGGAAAATTGTCCACACTGTTCAGGTGCAGGTAAGGTATGCTCCCACCTACCATAGCACAGAAAGTTATAGCCATGGCATAATTATTGGGTGATTGAAACTTATTGGGTGATTGGGGTGATTGAAAAAATTGAGTGGATTGCAAATTACTATTGTTCCTTCAGGCAAATGAAGTGGCATCAAGTAGTCACATGGAACTTGAAGCAGTACGCCGGGGTCTCGAAGAGCTGGCAGATCTCAACGTTCTGTTGAATAGCTTCACGACAGACCGCCACCCTGGAGTACACGGAAGTACATGCGTACGACACATCCAGATGTTAAACATCAGTTTGACGTGTGGCACGTGTCTAAAGGTATCCACTTGAGGAAGAAAAAGCTAGTGCTTGTTTCTTTATGTAAGTGTTCAAAGAACAGAGTGATAACATTGTGATGTATAAATGAAACATGCAATGGAAGAAATGAAGCACACGTGCACTTTGTCCCAAACCGTACTGCACCTACACCACATTTTGCACCAAACTTATAAACCTTTTTCTTGATCATCAATCTCTGGGTAGTCTGATTTTAACACAGTACTCCTTTGTTGAAACAGGTATCCGAAAAAAGAAGGTGGCAGCCAGTAAGGAGAAAAACTGTGAACCATGTGTGAACACTGTGAGCTCTAGAACTGTGGGTGAAGCCAGTGATAAATCATCGCTACCACTGCGTCACCCATAGTGAAGAGGATCACGAACAAGTTGTCTCCATGTGGCGTAGTTTCAACAATCACGTTTCAAATGTGCATCATGGTCATGATGGAGCGTATTCACGGTGCCTTCACACACCCCTGAGTGATCAAAAGTGCCCTTAGCTTCTTCCGGGTAATGATGGCAGAGTGAGCAAAAAAGAATGTAATGAGAAATAAGATAGTCATGGTTTCCTGTTTTGCAGCCTCTCGTCCAAAGGCAAACCTGACCGCCATCACCGAGGCAAAGTATTTGCTGAAAGACATCCAGGGGTGCTAGACTCGTCAAAGCAGAACTAAGTTCAAAAGGTGACGTCGCGCGCGGAGGAGTTTTGAACTTCCGAAGTTCAAGAAAAATGGTTTCTTTCCCTGCAACTGAATTTGGGTCTACGTCAGTGCAAATCAAAATCAATGTGTGCGCGACCCGCCCACTGGCACGAGCGTGATAGAATGAAGAACGAGAAAGCGCACCGGCTTCTATCAACGGCGCTCCGATGAAGGGTGAAATGCAGAGCACTACATCCTTGAAGGACTTAAGGTCAAATCATACATTGTCAAATATATTTTGGCTGCGCGAACATTAGAATATTTCGGATCTCGTGGCGCATAACTCTGTTCGGAATGGAATACGGAATTATGTGAAATTTTAAATCGAACCAATATTTCTTCCAAACTGAATGCATACAGAAACAGCATGACTCGAGGCCTGATCACAAAACACCCGCGCCACTGGAAAGAAAGAAAGAAAATAAAAAAAACCCTGGTGACACGGCTTTTCTTGTAACCTCCTCACTGTTGCTTCAGATAGCTGCGTCGTTTCAACCTTGCTGCCGCTATCAGCAGAAGCATGGAAGAAGGAACTGAAGGGGAGACTCATCGTTCCTTTCCACTGTATTCGACATTACGTGACGGAGTAATTAACGCGGTCGAGACTTTGCGCAAAGAAAATTTTTCCCAGCTATTTTTATTGTAGTATGGGGATGTGTTAGTAGTAGGAGACCTTGTCCAGGAAAACTGGATGTCAGTTAGAGACATGGGTGTCTGGTTCGAACCCCACAGCGTCTGGGACACCGTCACGTGTGCGGAGGGCGCGGCGCCAGTGCGGAGGG
This sequence comes from Ornithodoros turicata, assembly GCF_037126465.1. Lineage (NCBI taxonomy): Eukaryota > Metazoa > Arthropoda > Arachnida > Ixodida > Argasidae > Ornithodoros > Ornithodoros turicata. The sequence continues at coordinate 123,643,261 of NC_088201.1, forward strand.
TTGTCCGCGCGCTTATCGGCGGGGGAGGGCTGCGCGTGCGCTCATCTTAGCGTATTTTTCAGCCTGGGCTGACTTCTTTGGCCATATATGGGCCGACTTCACATATTTTTCCGATACAACAGGTGAGCAGTTTACATGCAGAGACATGCAAAGAAGGGTCATACACAAAAAGTACAAGTGAAAATATATTTATTAATGCCAATCATGTTGCCAATTGTAAAGCCAATAGTGCTGGGAATTGGGCCAGTTGTGATGCCAATCAGGTGAAGGAGAAAAACCCAGCCGAAAAACCTTCACAGCCTGTAATAGAATAAACACAACACACATAATAAAGAACATACTTACGCATTACCAATTTCACAGATTCCATATGGATATGACTCAATGGCATTAAAGAGGTATCTCTTATCAAAGTGGGCCAACTTCTTTCATCATTTTTCAATCTGCGCCGAATTTTTTTGCGACTTTTTCCAGTGCGCGACAGGCGGCGCTCGGGTAGAGGGCTGCTGCGGTGGGCGGAGCGTGGCCGGAGGGTTGCGTGAGCGCTTACTTGCTCACATTTTTCAGCCTGGGCCGACTTCTTTCATCATTTTTCAATCTGTGTCGACTTCAATCGCAATTTTTTTCCCGCTACAGCAGGGGTGCAGTAGGCGATTTACATGCAAAGGATAGCCATACACAAAAGTACAAGTGTAAATATAATTTTATTAAAGTCATTAGTATCAGGAATTATGTTATGACTCCGTGTGAAGGAGAAAAACTCAGTCAAAAAATCTGATGCAATAGCATTGAAGGGGTATTTTATTAGTGATAATCACGCAAGTTTTCAATTAAGCAGAAGGAGTAGCACATTTTTAATAAAAGAAGATATTTTTAATCAATACGATTACTATCAAATTAAAAGTTTTATTATAAAAAGTCTAACATGACAACCATAGCGGAGTTTTAATTCCATAGTTCTAATATGTAACTTCATGCGCAACAGCTAATATTCCATTATGATACATTTAATCAAAGAATATATTTTTAATCAATATAATTACAATCAAAATTAAAAGTTTTATTATAAAAAGTCTAACATTATTATACGTGACCACCATACTGGAGCTTTAATTACAAGTGTCAATATATGTATGTGAACAGCAGAGAACCTGGAAGACCATGAGACACGAACACGAGAGGAAATAAAATCTATGTAACGGGTATCAGTAGGAGTCCTTTAATCAACCAACCGACCAAATCAGTCTTCAATCTCGAACCCCGTGCCCGTGCTCTACGTCGCGAGATGTGCCTTAATCGTCTCTTCGTCGTCTGCTACACTATCCCCCCTTTTGACAAAAGGAATAGTTCCTCCTCGGAAATTAGAGTGTGTTGCCATCATCCAGGTAACGCGCAGGTTTGCGAAGCAACGATCGGGGCCGGAGGTTATAGCGTCGAGGTACATCTGGAGAAGGTGGAGGCGAAGGTGACGGGACGCCGGAGGGTGTGTTAGTTGGAGAGTCATCAGTTGAACTTGTTGTGTTGAACGGGGACTCATCGACGTCACCACTCGGGGACTCACTACTGGACGTTTCACCGGGGCTAGTGCATTTCCCATCCTCTCCAGACGTCGTAGTAGGCGAAACATCAACGCCGTCCAAAGGCTGCACAGAGTGACCTAGTCTGTTCGCTACTTGGACGCTACGTTCGGAGGACGAGCTACAGTCAGGGGACGAGCTTCCGCGGATGACACTGTCGCCCTCTGTCTCCGAGTGCGCGGGTAAACGTATGACGTGTTCGTACGTGTCGTCCGACGCGGAAGGTGGTGTGCTGTAGTCGCTGTGATGTCCGTGGTTCGCGCTGTGTGCCTCCCACATGCGGCCGGTGTTTAACGGCTTTAAGCGGTTGTGATGGACAACGATCCGCTTCCGCTGGTTTCGCTGGTCTTGGACACGGAACACTGCATTGGGTAGCTTCTCGATGATCTTGTACGGTCCCTGCCACGGCAGGTGGAATTTACGGCACGTCCCTCGCTTAATAGCCGGCGAGTGAAGTAGGACCAGGTCACCGACGTCGTATAGGTATTCCGAAACACGGCGGTCGTAGTAGGATTTCTGGGTTTGCTTCGCTCGCTCGTCGTTGGCTAGCGCGGTGCGATGTGCCTTGGTAAGGTTGCGGAGATGCCTGGTGTGTGGATCACTACGATGAACGTGCTCGAAGGTATCTAAAAGAAGGTCTTGCGTGGTGGTCATTTCCCTGCCGAAGAGAAGAAAGTGCGGAGTGACCCCGGTCGACTCGTGGACGCTCGAACGATACGCCATCAGCGCGAGCGGTAGCCGCACGTCCCAGTCTGTCCCTTCATCACAAACGTAAAGGCTCAGCACGTTAATGAGGGTCCGATTGAGTCTTTCTACCAGGCCGTCTGACTGGGGGTGGTAAGGAGAAGTTCTTGTTTTGTTGATCCCCAGGACAGAACACATTTCCTTAAAGACGTTACTCTCGAATGACCGCCCTTGATCGGAATGTAGGGCGGACGGCAAACCATACCGACTGAACACATTTTTGATTAGACAGTCCGCCACTTCACGGGCTTCCTTCATACGTAGCGGAAATGCTTCGGGCCACCGTGTAAAGTAATCGCTCATGACGAGTATATATTTATATCCTAGCGAAGTCTCTGGGAGAGGGCCGACGATATCGACAGCGAGTCTCTCGAACGGGTTTGTGGCCGAGTCGGTGACAAGAGGAGCTCGGGGTGTCGACGGAGGTCCTTTCCTTGCAGCGCACAGGATGCAATCGGAGCACCACCGTTGTACATCATGTTTCATGCCGACCAGAACCACCTCTGGCGGGCCTTCTCCAACGTTTTCCTGACGCCAAAATGCCCGCCGTCGGGGGCGTCGTGAGCCCTACGCAGTGCGTCAGCGACCATTGAAGCGGGCAATACGGGAACTGCCTTTGGGCTCCTTTAGGGCTCCAAGCGAGGCAACCATGTTTGAGGAGCAGGTTCCTTCGGTGTCTAAGCAGAGAGTGTACTGGTGGTTCAAGCGGGGGTGTCGTGGCAATTTCGCGAGAACAGATGGGGATCACATTTCCAAGTACGGGATCGGTGCGCTGCTCCGCGCGAAGTTGTTCGTGGGTGAGCTCGGGTGCCAAAGTTGTGTGATTGACTGTGGACGCGTTGCATTTGACCCATGTTGGATACCTCGACAACGCATCAGCGTTCGAGTGCTGCCGGCCCGGACGGTGGACGACCTTGAAGTCGAACTCCTCCAACGATTCTATCCACCGGGCTAACTGGCCTTCCGGTTCGTTGAAGCTACGAAGCCACTGGAGGGCACTATGGTCAGTTCTACAAATGAATTCGTGGCCGAGAAGGTAGTGGCGAAAGTACCGTGTAAAATGAACGCAAGCAAGCATTTCCTTTCTAGTCACGCTGTACTTGCGTTCTGCTTTTGTCAACGCTCGTCTGCCGTATGAGATCACTCTCTCAACACCATCCTGAGCTTGGGCAAGAACTGCACCGATGCCGGCGTCACTGGCGTCGGTGTCCAGGATGAAGGGTAGAGTGATGTCTGGATATGCCTTGTTCCTGGATGCAGTGTTCCTTTATTGAAATCCAAACGGAAACGATGTCGTGTCAGAAAGTCGATGCCCAAGATGCAATCATGGGCAATGCCAGCCACTACGAGGACGGAGTGTTGTGTAATCCGCCGACTGTAATCTGTACGGCACACGAGCCGCGAACGTCAAGTGGAGCACCGTCGAGAGCATACAGAGTGGGAGCGGTAGACAACAGAGCTGGGCATCGATCTCCGGGCAGGGTGGCCCACCGTGAGTATCCCAGGATGGTGACAGCCGAACCGGTATCAACGAGCATAGTGTGAGTGTATAATGTCGCACCGGCCACCGCATTCCTTCTCAGGCGCCTATGCGCGCAGCCATTGGACCCTGCACCCTCTCTCTCAGCTTGCTTCGGAGAGCGCGCGGGAGATCGCCTCTGGGCGTGGTAGTGGTTGGATGTACTCTCTGCATGTCTTCAGTAAATTCATTCCCAGTTTGACCCAGTCTCCGTAGCCTCATCTTTTATACTTCCTATCCCTCCATTCCCATCCCCTAACCCTCACATCTGGCGCAGTCGACTATCGAACTTCTGCAACCGCACCTCGCCCTAGCTACAACGACTGTGACAGCACTCCTCAGCCCGCTGAGCTAGCCTTCCGCCACTTCATCTTCGCTTTCGTTGTCACCTTCTTCCATCAGCCAGCTGCAACGTCCGCCCGATCTCCACAACGTCGCCTCCCTAAGTTTATCGTCTTATCACCGTGACCGCCGTTATCAGCCACAAAGATGGATACCTCGAGCCATTGTTCTCCGAGACCTTGAGTTTCCTCCTCTCCTGGCCTCCCCGAGAAGCCCGAGGATCGCCTTCGCCTGTACGTTCGGCTCTCCGGAGCGGACGGCAACCTTCGCCTACTACTGCCGCCTCCTATACCATAACCATGCCAGGTATCATCTGGGACCAGTTGGATCCCGCTACGATGTCCCGCCTCGGTGTTGACCTCATAAGGGAAGAACTTGAAGCACGTCAGCTCGACACCACTGGCACAAAAGAAGAGCTCATCAATCGCTTGCTCACCGATATCAACGCCCGACGAGAAGCCTCGCCGCATCCGCGCGAACTCAGCACGGATCACGGCGCGTCACAAAGCCCCGCTCTTCAGCACGTCCCGCACCTCGTTACGACAGTCACTACCCTGCCGGATTTGTCGTCTTCCATACCCTGTTTCGAAGATTCACCAAAACAGGATGCCACCTTTTGGTTGGACGACGTTCGGCGTGTTCAGCGTCTTGCATCTTGGGATGATGCCACTACCCGTCTGATTGCAGCTAGCAAGCTAAAAGGTGCCGCTCGCAACTGGCACCTCGCCTTCGGCAATCAGTACGACAGTTGGACAACTTGGAGAGCCGCGTTTGAAGAAACTTTTTCTGCGGAGTTGACTCTCATCGAATGGCAGCATCGCGTTATGAACGTCACACAGGGCCCTGGAGAATCTCTCCATCAGTACGTTTTTGCAAAACTCAGGCGGATCGAGCGCTGCCCCGTTAGGCTCAGTGACCCGCAGAAGATCGACTACCTGCTCCAAGGAATTCGCGACCAGCCTACCTCACTGGCTTTAGCAGCTAACAGACCATCAACGGTGAAGGACTTTGTCGCAATTTGCACAAGTATGGACAAGAGCATACACCACAACACACGTCCATCACCGCACCTGCCCAAGATGACAGAGCAGCCCCCACAAGGAACACCGCTCACGCCGCCGGTACAGCCCGCCAAAACACAAGCTGCTACACCATTTGCACCTCCAAGACCATCACGCTCACGGTTAGCTGATCTACCTGCTGACCAGAAGGAAGCAAGGTACGAAGCTATCTCCAAACAGTACGGTGCACCAGCTTTCCGCAGTGGCCAAGATCTGTCCTCAGCTGTCTGCTATCAATGCAAAAACCTCGGACACCTGGCTTCTAAATGCCCTTCACGCACCAACTCCTCTGCTCAGCCCTCTCGATCACAAAGGGGACCACCGCCTCCACCTGCACTCCACAGCACTCCAGCAACTTTGGAAGGATCGCAGTTCTTGTGTCCATTTTTCCAGGCAACAGTTACAGGCATCGGTGAATGTGAAGCATTCCCAGACTCTGGTTCCAAAGTGACACTTGTCTCAAGGTCCTTTGTCCCTGCTCACTTGCTGAACCCATGGACCATGCCTCCCCTTGCTGTTGTGGGCAACACTACAGTGCTCCCAGTGGGTACCGCCCTCCTCAAGATCGTCATTGGAACCATCTCTGGTATAGTAGAGGCTGCAGTCCTGGAAAACAACGTCCTCCCATTTATTCTCGGCGAGGATTGGTTCGAAGCAGCCCATGCACGTCTTTTCTTTGAGCCTCCGAAGCCCGCCCAACTGGAACATCCTACATCAGGAGTAATCGTTGTCGCCATGCAGAAACTTGCTCCACGAATGGCCAATGGAGTTATCCTCGCTCAGTCTAGCCTCGTCACGAAGATAGAGGATATATCTCCTGGTTGCCTCCAAAAAGAACCTCTGCCTTCCCCTCAGCAGCCCGCTTGGCAAGCCCTTGCTCAGATGTCTATGCCTTCACAGTTGACCGGCTCTAGTGCAACAACTCCCAACACAGCTACTGTGTTAACCCCCATTCATCCTGACCTACCGCCAGCGCACATCGCCGACCAGCTATCCCAAAGCCAGCAGTCAGCCATCAGGGATCTACTCACTAAGCACAATGCGGTCTTTTCCCGTCATGAAGATGACTTAGGCCACTTCACTGGACTGCAACATCGTATCGACTTGCTACCCAACGTTTTGCCCTACAGCCGCAGCCCCTACAGATATGCACCTCAGGATAGGCAGTTCATTGAAGAAAAGGTCAAGGAACTCTTGCAACAAGGCATTGTGCTCCCAGCATCGGGCCCCTGGGCTTTCCCAGTGGTGGTTGTGTCACAACAAGACAAGAAGCGCCTGTGCGTTAATTACGCTCCGTTGAACGAACGCACTGTGTCCGTGATTCATCCGCTACCCCTGATTGACGACATCATTCAGGACGTCGCAGGTTCAGAATACTTCGCAACACTTGACCTGAAATCTGCATATTGGCAAGTTAGCCTTCGCCCGCAAGACTATGAGAAAACGGCATTTATTACGCACCACGGCACTTTTATGTGGACCAGAATGCCCTTCGGCTTGAAAAATGCGCCGTCCACATTTCAACGCATCATGCAAACAGTGTTCAGCAACCTTCAACCTCGATCGGACAATTCTGGTGTCAAAATATACCTCGATGATGTCCTGATCTACGCACACTCTTTTGACACTTTTGTCTCCCTTCTTCATGAAGCCCTACAGCTCCTGCATGCAAATGGACTCAAAGCGTCACTTGACAAATGTAGCTTTGGACTGTCAAGTATCAAGTTCCTTGGATTTATCATCTCCAAAGATGGCTATCAACCAGACCCAGACAAAGCCGCCGCCATGTGTCGTATCCCCACTCCGAGTACCCACAAGCAGGTTCTCTCATGGATACAGACTGCTAGTTTCTACCGTCGCTTCATTAAAGGCTTTTCCAAGGTTGTAGCACCCCTCCAAGCTCTTCTCAAGTCCGCTACATTTCAATGGACTCTGGAGTGTGCACAAGCGTTCCAGACCATTCGCGCTGCACTCACTCAGCCTCCCCTTCTTGCCCACTTCGACCCAACAGCGCCCACCACTGTCACAACAGACGCCTCTGGTGTTGCAGTTGGTGCTGTGCTCTCGCAGGTCCAAAATAACATGGACGTTGTCATTGTCTTTGCAAGCCGTTCCCTCACACCAGATGAGCGCAAACTCCACTCCAACGTGTGGGAATGCATCGCTGTCCATTGGGCAATCACGGTGAAACTGCGTCATTATTTGCTTGGAATCAAGTTCGTTCTCATGACTGACAACTGGACTGTCGCATGCCTCACCAAGCAAATCAAGCCATCACGTCGTTTCACCACTATGATCATGGACCTTCTGGAGTTCGATTTCTCTGTGCAACATCGCCCCGGACGTCAGAATGTTGTAGCCGACCATCTGTCCCGCCTTTCATGCGCTACAGCAAATCCTTCGTCCTCACTCCCGGCCTTGCAGCGCCAAGACCCCGAGTGTAACAGGATTCTTCAACGCATTTCCGATGCGCCAACAGAGGACTTTAGTGTCATCGACAATATCTTGTATCACCGATCTCCAACGGGCGCATACGTCATAGTTGCCCCAGCCGTACTGCAACCCGCCATACTGCAGGCTATGCATGACCATGCAGGACACTTCGATACCCAAAGAACCATGCAAAAAATCAAGTCCCGCTACTGGTGGCCAACACTGGACTCTTCGGTTCAGAATTACGTGTCCTCATGCCAAACTTGCCAACAGTACAACCGTTCAGTGTCGCGCAACGTGGGTCTAATGGGCCGCACGCCCACATCAGATGTCCCATTTTCAAGTATTGCACTCGACCATGTGACTATGCCCTCAACCAGCTCAGCAGCATACATCCTCAACGTTATTGATGTTGCCACTCGCTTCATTGCCCCCGCTGCAGTGCCATCCACAGCCACCGCACCGGTTCTCAAACATTTGCATTGCATGTTCTATACTTATGGGACCCCTGACCATTGTCTGTCGGATCATGGCTCAGCCTTCGAGTCTGCAGAGTTCCAGCGTTTTATGCGATTGCACAACGTTGAAATGCATTATTCCACAGCCTACCACCCAGAAGGCAACGGCCTTGTTGAGCGAAGTAACGGGACTCTCGTCTCCGTTTTGCGCAAACTCTGCATTGTGGAGCCTCAATCGTGGCCAGCAAGGCTCCATGAGGCCGCCTTTGCCATCAATACATCTGTAAGCTCAAGTACGGGCTTTTCCCCGTTTCAACTGGTTTTCGGCTACGTGCCAAAGATCCCTTTACAACAGCATCGTTCACTGCAACAGCCTCCTCTCGTTGAACGACTTCTGGACATGCATACACAGCGATCTGCAGCAGCTGCTAACTCTGAAGCCGCCCAGGCTTCCAGAAAGGCATTGTACGACCGCAGCCACCGTTCTCATTCATTTTCTATTGGTGATCTTGTATGGATAAAGAGTCAAAGACCCGAAAAGCACGGAAAACTGTCACCTCGTTTCAAAGGTGTCTACCGTCTTGTTGAAGAGCTCACTCCCGTGACGTTCAAGGCCCTTCGTGTCTCAGATTTGGGCACCCGCTTACTTAATCAAGCGCGGACAGTACACGTGTCCCAGATCAAGGCGTACCTGCCCCCAGTATCACCAGTTCAGGTGCCGCAGTCCACCTCTGAAGCTCCCCTCACGATCGAACCGGATCCACAGGATCTCGATCAGGCTTCCAGTTCGACGGCTGTATCTCCTAATGATCAAACCCCTATCAGTGATCCCTGGGAAAGGCACCAGCCTAGCACCGATCCGCTGACTGAGTCACACGACGAACTACAAAGCACTCTTCCGACCGCCTCGGACAGTGTTCCCTCTTCTGAGCGTCATTCAACGCGTCAACGACAACTTCCTCGCCACTTGGCTGACTTTGAACTTTTCTAACCTGTTTGCCATGTTTTTTTCTTTTGCTATTAGTATGAGTCTTTGTTTATGATTTTGTATCCATTTGCATTTGCCTTTTTGTATTTCACTTGCATTTACGACCAAGAGGACTTGGTCTTTACAGCTGGGTGGATTGTGAGTGTATAATGTCGCACCGGCCACCGCATTCCTTCTCAGGCGCCTATGCGCGCAGCCATTGGACCCTGCACCCTCTCTCTCAGCTTGCTTCGGAGAGCGCGCGGGAGATCGCCTCTGGGCGTGGTAGTGGTTGGATGTACTCTCTGCATGTCTTCAGTAAATTCATTCCCAGTTTGACCCAGTCTCCGTAGCCTCATCTTTTATACTTCCTATCCCTCCATTCCCATCCCCTAACCCTCACAATAGTCACCGGATTACCCTGTATAAGGCCCGGCACAGTGGGAAGCGGATGCCCGTAATGCTGCGGGTACGACAGAAACGTGTCGGGGATGTGTGGACCGGATGTGTCGGGGACGTGTCGATGAAATGGAGATGATGCCGGGGAGGCCCGTGTGTTGTTTTCGTGCCGTGTTATCCGAGGGCCAGGGCGGATAACACGCTCTAGTTTCCCCGTCGTGCTGATGCCCGATAACCGTAGCGACGGCTACCGTAGCGGCCGGTTGGACAGTCACGAGAGAAGTGGCCGGATGCCCCGCAGTTAAAGCATCTTGAAAGGACATCGTCGACCTTGTTAGCCAAGGTATCTAGTCTGGTGGCTAGGTCATCCACACGTGCTTCAAGTGTGGGTGTAGGGCGTAGAGACTGTGCAGACTCTGTGGCCGAAACAGTAGCGGCTGAAGCGTGGCACAGAGAAGACACTCGAACAGCGAGCTCCAGCGCGTCTTCAAGCGTCTTAGGCTTCGACAGTAGTACCTTCTCTCGTAGCGGCGGCGGAAGCCCGATGACAAACTGGTCCCGCGTCATCGCGTCTCCGGCCTCTTTGGGCACATCTGGATAAGCTTTTGCAAAGAGATCCAACAGATCATAAGCGTATGCGTCGAAAGGCTCGCCGGGGAGGAACGTCCGGCTGCGGAAGCTAATAGACGCCAAATCTCGAGTCGCAGGTGACTTGCACTTAGCGGCGAGCGATTTCTTCAGGGAAGCGTAGTCGGGTTTGTCTTCGGCAGCAAGATGAGTAAAGGCACGGAAAGCCCTACCACGAAAACATGTCGGGAGGAACGCTGTGCGCTGAGGGTCAGTCCAAGCATTCGCAGTGGCGCACGCGTCGAATTGTAGAATCCATTCCTGGAAGTCAGTGGAACCGTCATACGGTGCTGGGAGAACGACTGGGTGGTGCTGGGAGACCGAGGCGGGAGCAAGGGGATTGCTCTGGGCAGCCGGCGTATTCATATCCCACCGCTGCCACCAAATTGTAACGGGTATCAGTAGGAGTCCTTTAATCAACCAACCGACCAAATCAGTCTTCAATCTCGAACCCCGTGCCCGTGCTCTACGTCGCGAGATGTGCCTTAATCGTCTCTTCGTCGTCTGCTACATCTATAACAATACATTGGTTAATCAAAACAACAGAGGAGGAGAATAATCTATCATTTTAACTATCATAAAATCATCCTCGTGACTTCCCCATACAATTTTCATTCTAAGAGACACTACAAACCTTACTTTGTTTTATGAATTCAACACAGAAAATATATTAAAAAATGAACATCAACACATAGCACGCTCCTAGCCAACAATCAGCTCTAATAATATCTGCCCTGATTTGTTGAAGACGGGAGGCGTACACCTGACAGTTATGAACATTTTCGAGCGCAATAGGGAAGATTATTCCAACATTACACAATTAATCATTTTCTTATTAAGTAAACAGCATAGACATACAGAAATAATGACAAACAAAACGATCAATAGAGAGCCAAAACCTATCACATAAACAACAGACACATGCAGGAAAATAAATGAAAAAGAACCTATCAAAGCCATCAACATGCACGGATGAACAGCAGAGAAACACTCTAAACGGCGCATCTGCCAAAGTGTAAACATCAGACAGGAAAATATTACTGAAACAAGATCAACAGCTAATAGAGAGCCAAAATCCAACACGTAAACAAGAGATACACAAAGGATAAATAGTTGAAGAACAATCTAACAAAACAAGAAACATGTACGAATGAATAGCAGAGAAAGACTCTAAACAGTGCATCTACCAATGGTAAACAACATGCAGGAAAATAATTGAAAAAAGAATCAATCAAAACGATAAACATGCACGGATGAATAGCAGAGAAAACGTTTTGAACGATGCATCTGCCAACATGTAAACAACACACCGGAAAATAATAGCGAAACAAACTATCAAACATTACAATTTGAAATAATATATCTTTTGAAATATCATAAAATCAACCTTGCGAGCGAACAATATAGAATTTTCACACTACTCAGGCACTATAAACATTACCTTGGCAGAGGTGTCCAAACACGCACCACAGCTAAGCTTTCCATAGTACAACCGCACTGGAGCCAAGAGGGGTCACTCTCTCCCTCTATGCAGCCCGGTGGGGTCACTCTCTCCATCTATACAGCCCAAAGCAAAGAATCCGCTGCCAATCTATGAAGTGGGGAAACCCTCTCTCTTTTTCACATTCTTTCCTCCGAAAGGAAATATTCTTAGGACCAGTGCACAGAGGCGAAATTTTTTATTGATTGCAAATAGACATTGGAATTATTCGACTCTCAAGAATACAATAAGAATTCTATCAAAAAACAATAGCACGCAAAAAATCTAAGAATAGACGTTTATGTCAGTGCAAACTGATTTTAGAGAAACTTTATCTAAGCAAACGAGAAAATATTATCGGCGCAAACAATACCAAACAAGAAACGATGCATTTTAATGTATTTCATATCTGACACAACTATTAGGCAATCATTATTCTCAACTCACAAAATATCAATCGAGAGAAAGTCAAATTTATTCAATGATAGAAAGAATACTCATTCGAAAACGAGAAACAAATTTAATTACATATTTTTTATGATAACTTTGCGACAGTAATTTCTACACGCAGAAGCCACAATCAACTCATCTGAAATGTAAATTATTGCGTTTGCTACAACGAAAATCAACGCGCACAACATTCCAAACTAGTAGAATATTTTTATTAATATGAATCGAGTGATCATCTGAAACAAAGTCGGAAGCAGTAATTAATTTAGGCAAACATTTTTTGTAACCATGCAGCGCAAATATACATCATGGAAACATGTCTTTTTTTCATTCAGGACCCACTAATGGAAACGAAGTGAGAGAGGGAAGCTGAGTTCCCGCACACTTTCGTTAAGGTTACGCCCGCAGGGAGTAGGGGAATCCAAACAATGGTTTTGGTACCATAAACCGACTCCCGCAAGTCAAGTTAGGGAAGGAGGGACTCTAGCGCTGTCTTGTACGTAGAATCATTGAACGCACACATTTTTTCATTACACATCACATCTTTTTTTGTAAACTGACTTTCATAATTCTATCGTCAGGTGGAACATTCTAAACCTGATAACATAATAAATAAAATTAGCATCGATATGATTTAATTAAATGTCGAGGCACACTACAAAACAGAACAGACAATTGCTATACATTGAAGAGATGGACGGATTTTGTACTCGTTACCATACGTCATGGGAGGACCTGATAAAAAGTTGCTTCGAAAAGGAGGAGACGCGAAACGATTCATTTATCGCCGCATTTCAATATGTCCTAGACATGGTCGTATTCGGAGATATGGTGCAAATTATGGAATTCAAGATGCGAGATCTTGTATGCCGAATCTACAATAGTTATAAAAATATTTGCACGTCATCGTCGGAAGGACCACTTGGGCTGATGGTGGAGTTTTTGAGGTTCGCTAACGAAGAATTGAAATACACTAGACCAAACGTAATTGTAATCATTGCAATGGGCATTGCATTAATCAAGAAAGCAATCAGATCAAATTATCATATACAAGCAGTCTATATCGCACGATTCATTACGGATTTGTTGAAATTACACCTAACGGTTGAAATGGAAAGTACATAAAAATATTATCACGTGGTATATTCCACCCTAGAACCTCTACACATTTATTTTATTCTACCAGTCAAGGTTGTCGAATGAACAGAAGTTCAATATTGTCGTGCAAGGTCTGATGTATCATCACTTATTGAAACTCAACAAACATATCAATTGCGGTGGGCCACCGGACGATTTTCATCTAATACTCTCTTGTACGCCATTCAAGAATCTTCATACAAAGAAAGGAAGCATCAATAAGAGACTGTGCAAGTTCGTCGCAACAAAGTGCAAGTTGTTGAAGCAATACAAACACGGCGACAACATATCACCTGCGTTAATCAACGCTGGATTCAAGCGCCCAATAATCAGAATAAATTACTTGATGTCTTCGGAATTCATCAATCAAGACAACAAACGAAAACTTCGGAGTTTGGAATAGAATTGTAATTTATCGAAATAAACAAGTGTATAATTGAAATAATAATTGTATTCTTTGTCATCATTGTAATGTATTCTACACAGCGCAACGAAAACAGCTTTTGATTAGATTGCTAAGGAGACACTACGTACAAGGATCTTCACATGGAATCAGCACTGGCAATCAAAGAGATTTTTACACGACCACACTCTATACAACACCGACACCCGAAGGAAAGAATTGTAGAAGAATCGATAATAGAAATTTAGAGGCATGTTACATCAATCGTTGTTTACAAAGAGGATCACTAATATTTCACGAAAGCTTATTTTATGAATTAAATTGCATAGTGTATATATTTTCTCAAACGATTGGACAGTTGACAATACTATATTGAAAGGAATCTATTATCAAATGACGCGATGCAAGTGATGGACATGCATGACGCGCTAGCGGAGTCTACAATTCTAATCATCATAGCATGCGGCACACAATTCCAATAAGATTTGAGGAGAATCGAATCACGTCACTGTCATCAGAAATATTTAACCACTATACAATGAAGATGAGCACTATCCATAAGATATGTAATTATAATAAGTAAATATTCCTTTTGCAAAATTAACCAAAGCAGCACCCATAAACAGAGCTCCAATTCACAGAATGTACCCAAGGTTTTTAATTAGCCATACTGAAAAACTATGAGTCTGTGCATTATGTCACGGCATATGAGGCACTACAAATGGAGGGACATGCATTAATTTTAGGAGATTTTAGCTCATAATGAAACAAAACGCAAACACCAAAGGTTCGTGTTTAAATTTTCAAAGTCAAAACTGTATACTCTTTCTTACAATTGTTTAATATATAGATTAAAAAGCTGTCTATATAGTCACACATTGTATACAATATATTTGTTTGTACATTAATGGATAAAATTTATCACATCACATTCCGGAGCAGTGGTGACTATCGGTAAGTGTTTAATTAAAACTTGAACTGCTGCCGCAATTTACGAACTCAGTTGTAGAAAGTGTAATTTCACGGCTTTAGCTGGCTCACTTTGATACGCGAACGTTTTAAGAACTCTTTCACGACGACAAAGAATTTAATCGAGTGTATTGATATTTTCTATACACTCTATAACGTAATGTGAATTCTCCATGATGTGGATAGTAAGAGTTACGAATATTTTTCGAACAAAATTTACTTAAAACTCGGAGAAAGGGTCATCCGCGTCGTCGAATGCGTTTCGGCGACACGCCGGGCCGCCTTTCCCGAATGCCGTACCCGAAACCGAACGCGATTCTGCGCAGGACGCGTTAACGCGGTACCGCACGCTAGCGTGTTGCTTTCTTCCGGAAACGGGTTCGACGACGCGGATGACCCTTTCTCCGAGTTTTAAGTAAATTTTGTTCGAAAAATATTCGTAACTTTTACTATCCACATCATGGAGAATTTTTATGTTATATGTATATTATTATTATTATATTAAATAAATATTTTTATGTACTTTCCATTTCAACCGTTAGGTGTAATTTCAACAAATCCGTAATGAATCGTGCGATATAGACTGCTTGTATATGATAACTTGATCTGATTTCAATTGATTAATGCAATGCCCATTGCAATGATTACAATTAGGTTTGGTCTAGTGTATTTCAATTCTTCGTTAGCGAACCTCAAAAACTCCACCATCAGCCCAAGTGGTCCTTCCGACGATGACGTGCAAATATTTTTATAGCTATTGTAGATTCGGCATACAAGTTCTCGCATCTTGAATTCCATAATTTGCACCATATCTCCGAATACGACCATGTCTAGGACATATTGAAATGCGGCGATAAATGAATCGTTTCGCGTCTCCTCCTTTTCGAAGCAACTTTTTATCAGGTCCTCCCATGACGTATGGTAACGAGTACAAAATCCGTCCATCTCTTCAATGTATAGCAATTGTCTGTTCTGTTTTGCAGTGTGCCTCGACATTTAATTAAATCATATCGATGCTAATTTTATTTATTATGTCATCAGGTTTAGAATGTTCCACCTGACGATAGAATTATGAAAGTCAGTTTACAAAAAAAGATGTGATGTGTAATGAAAAAATGTGTGCGTTCAATGATTCTATGTATAAGACAGCGCTAGAGTCCTCTCCTTCCCTAACTTGACTTGCGGGAGTCGGTTTATGGTACCAAAACCGTTGTTTGGATTCCCCTACTCCCTGCGGGCGTAACCTTAACGAAAGTGTGCGGGAACTCAGCTTCCCTCTCTCACTTCGTTTCCATTAGTGGGTCCTGAATAAAAAAAAGACATGTTTCCGTGATGTATATTTGCGCTGCATGGTTACAAAAAATGTTTGCCTAAATTAATTACTGCTTTCGACTTTGTTTCAGATGATCACTCGATTCATATTAATAAAAATATTCTACTAGTTTGGAATGTTGTGCGCGTTGATTTTCGTTGTAGCAAACACAATAATTTACATTTCAGATGAGTTGATTGTGGCTTCTGCGTGTAGAAATTACTGTCGCAAAGTTATCATAAAAAATATGTAATTAAATTTGTTTCTCGTTTTCGAATGAGTATTCTTTCTATCATTGAATAAATTTGACTTTCTCTCGATTGATATTTTGTGAGTTGAGAATAATGACTGTGCCTAATAGTTGTGTCAGATATGAAATACATTAAAATGCATCGTTTCTTGTTTGGTATTGTTTGCGCCGATAATATTTTCTCGTTTGCTTAGATAAAGTTTCTCTAAAATCAGTTTGCACTGACATAAACGTCTATTCTTAGATTTTTTGCGTGCTATTGTTTTTCGATAGAATTCTTATTGTATTCTTGAGAGTCGAATAATTCCAATGTCTATTTGCAATCAATAAAAAATTTCGCCTCTGTGCACTGGTCCTAAGAATATTTCCTTTCGGAAGAAAGAATGTGAAAAAGAGAGAGGGTTTCCCCACTTCATAGATTGGCAGCGGATTCTTTGCTTTGGGCTGTATAGATGGAGAGAGTGACCCCACCGGGCTGCATAGAGGGAGAGAGTGACCCCTCTTGGCTCCAGTGCGGTTGTACTATGGAAAGCTTAGCTGTGGTGCGTGTTTGGACACCTCTGCCAAGGTAATGTTTATAGTGCCTGAGTAGTGTGAAAATTCTATATTGTTAGCTCGCAAGGTTGATTTTATGATATTTCAAAAGATATATTATTTCAAATTGTAATGTTTGATAGTTTGTTTCGCTATTATTTTCAGGTGTGTTGTTTACATGTTGGCAGATGCATCGTTCAAAACGTTTTCTCTGCTATTCATCCGTGCGTGTTTATCGTTTTGATTGATTCTTTTTTCAATTATTTTCCTGCATGTTGTTTACCATTGGTAGATGCAGTGTTTAGAGTCTTTCTCTGCTATTCATTCGTACATGTTTCTTGTTTTGTTAGATTGTTCTTCAACTATTTATCCTTTGTGTATCTCTTGTTTACGTGTTGGATTTTGGCTCTCTATTAGCTGTTGATCTTGTTTCAGTAATATTTTCCTGTCTGATGTTTACACTTTGGCAGATGCGCCGTTTAGAGTGTTTCTCTGCTGTTCATCCGTGCATGTTGATGGCTTTGATAGATTCTTTTTCATTTATTTTCCTGCATGTGTCTGTTGTTTATGTGATAGGTTTTGGCTCTCTATTGATCGTTTTGTTTGTCATTATTTCTGTATGTCTATGCTGTTTACTTAATAAGAAAATGATTAATTGTGTAATGTTGGAATAATCTTCCCTATTGCGCTCGAAAATGTTCATAACTGTCAGGTGTACGCCTTCCGTCTTCAACAAATCAGGGCAGATATTAATAGAGCTGATTGTTGGCTATGAGCGTGCTATGTGTTGATGTTCATTTTTTAATATATTTTCTGTGTTGAATTCATAAAACAAAGTAAGGTTTGTAGTGTCTCTTAGAATGAAAATTGTATGGGGAAGTCACGAGGATGATTTTATGATAGTTAAAATGATAGATTATTCTCCTCCTCTGTTGTTTTGATTAACCAATGTATTGTTATAGATTTTATTTCCTCTCGTGTTCGTGTCTCATGGTCTTCCAGGTTCTCTGCTGTTCACATACATATATTGGCACTTGTAATTAAAGCTCCAGTATGGTGGTCACGTATAATAATGTTAGACTTTTTATAATAAAACTTTTAATTTTGATTGTAATTATATTGATTAAAAATATATTCTTTGATTAAATGTATCATAATGGAATATTAGCTGTTGCGCATGAAGTTACATATTAGAACTATGTAATTAAAACTCCGCTATGGTTGTCATGTTAGACTTTTTATAATAAAACTTTTAATTTGATAGTAATCGTATTGATTAAAAATATCTTCTTTTATTAAAAATGTGCTACTCCTTCTGCTTAATTGAAAACTTGCGTGATTATCACTAATAAAATACCCCTTCAATGCTATTGCATCAGATTTTTTGACTGAGTTTTTCTCCTTCACACGGAGTCATAACATAATTCCTGACACTAATGACTTTAATAAATATATTTTCACTTGTACTTTTGTGTATGGCTATCCTTTGCATGTAAATCGCCTACTGCACCCCTGCTGTAGCGGGAAAAAAATTGCGATTGAAGTCGACACAGATTGAAAAATGATGAAAGAAGTCGGCCCAGGCTGAAAAATGTGAGCAAGTAAGCGCTCACGCAACCCTCCGGCCACGCTCCGCCCACCGCAGCAGCCCTCTACCCGAGCGCCGCCTGTCGCGCACTGGAAAAAGTCGCAAAAAAATTCGGCGCAGATTGAAAAATGATGAAAGAAGTTGGCCCACTTTGATAAGAGATACCTCTTTAATGCCATTGAGTCATATCCATATGGAATCTGTGAAATTGGTAATGCGTAAGTATGTTCTTTATTATGTGTGTTGTGTTTATTCTATTACAGGCTGTGAAGGTTTTTCGGCTGGGTTTTTCTCCTTCACCTGATTGGCATCACAACTGGCCCAATTCCCAGCACTATTGGCTTTACAATTGGCAACTTGATTGGCATTAATAAATATATTTTCACTTGTACTTTTTGTGTATGACCCTTCTTTGCATGTCTCTGCATGTAAACTGCTCACCTGTTGTATCGGAAAAATATGTGAAGTCGGCCCATATATGGCCAAAGAAGTCAGCCCAGGCTGAAAAATACGCTAAGATGAGCGCACGCGCAGCCCTCCCCCGCCGATAAGCATTTGCATCCACTCTGTGAGATACCATTGTCATCATTTTTCTTCCACTGCTTGCTGTGGATCTTACTGCGCCAGCTTACCATAGCTATTGACACAGAGCACGTCAGAACGCGACATAACAGGCTTTGGCTCGCGCGCACTTCTCCCACAACAGAAAGTTTCGCTGGCAGTAGAAGTTTTTGCTGCATATACCCGAACAGAAGATATAGGCACAAAAAAAAAAAAACAGTACTTCCTGCTGTCTTGGATGGAAGATGCCTCATTGTGCTTCGCGTCCAGTTATTTCTTCTCCAAGCGTAAGTCGTCGGGGGTGAGCCACAACGCATGAACTCTCTTCTAGCTTTTTTTCACCCATGCAGAGGAATAACTGTGCTGGTGTCAGAATATTTGCATTCAGTAGGGGCGTTGCAAGCTAGCCCCATAGCGGCGGACGTTAAACTGTCAGCCAGCGCGGTGCTTTACCACGGGATGAGGCAAAAAGATGCTACGTGGCATGCCAAGTTATGCTTGTGGAGGCAAATGTTAGCAATTGTATTTTCTGTTTTCCGAGATGTTGTACAGTTACAGGACATCGTTCACTAAAAAAGTGACGAATGGTGTGTACCATAACATTCTCATGACTCATGAGTCAGGCAACCAGAAACGACGACGAAGCTGCTACGAAGAGACGGCTGTGACTACTCGTGGTAATAATGGTACCTTACAGATGGGAAATGAATGCGCTGACTATTTTTCCCCACTCAAGAAAAGTACATTCATTTAATTTAGTTTCTAGAAGACCTCAACTAACGAATGAAATACATCGGAGTATGGTGATGATTTTTTTTTCTGGTTTAACAGAAAGTAAAAAAAAACACCTGTAGATTTTCAATAAGTTTTAGAAGAGGATCTGTCCTACAAGTGGCACGACTTCTTTTACTGTCTAGACGACCTCAGGTATGTGAAAATGCTATCTGAAAAGTGTAACTTTTTACGAATGATCGAGATTCTCAATTGTTAAATTGTTGTAATTGTTGTAGTTAACCAATGAGCACAGATCTGCTTCAGATTTTTACGTGAAGCGAATCTTCATACAGCAGTTTATGAGCATAAATAATCTCGGGCTTCTGAGAGAATGCTAACTGCCAATATTTTTTCGTAAACTTGGCCCAAAACGCGCTCCGTGTTTGAGCTCTTACGACGTCATCGGATTTATTCACGTTCCATATGCTCTTCGGGACGCTAGATGGACCCTTCCCCTCTAACTCCAGATAAAGAAAGCGCAGAAACGGCGTCTGTATGTGCACGCGCAATACGGACAACATTTTTTCATGTTTGGATCAAGTTCGAGGCGCCACCAATGCCCAAGAACACAAAATCCCGAGAAAAAAGTTTATATCCTACATACACATTCATAAGAGAATGCATACATTTTTTTCAGCGAAATCTCAGAGGGTCGAGCTGCACCTGTGGCTGGTTTCGGCTGGAATGGCGCTCATCATTTCGTCTGTACTCAGAACTATGTTAGCCGTTTATTACGGAACCAAACAAGTATTAAAAGCCGCATCTCTGTTTCGATTTTGCATTCCGAGCGCTGCAACGTTTCATTGGTTCATGCTGGCTTTTCGACTAGTTACCGGAAACAGTATGTGGGTCAACCACTAGATGGCTTTTGGAATAAGATTTTCCGTCTCCTATTACTAGCCACAGTACGAGCGCATTAACATACGAAACGCCATTTTGACGTCGGTGCCACATGAATGGTTGCTTTTTAACGACAAAAGTGAAGCATCGTTATGCACGTTTACGTCAAAGTAACAGACACGACTGCGGCGGCCTTCACTCTTGTATGTAGGAATGTAATGTTTTATGTTCGTTCGGAAGTTCTGCTGAACTACCCACCAGAGGCGACATGCGACCGTCCCTGAGTAGCGTTCATTGAACTGTTCCCTGGACCACGGTAACAGCCAGGATCATTGGCGATGTCACCCCACCATCGCCAATACACAGCGGATTCGAAAATTGTGGAGACAGGTTCACCTGAGGAGCAAATTTTTAACGAGAATGCGTGTACATTCCATTATTTCCGGAACAGGAAAAAAGCTACTAAAAAAGGAACGTATCAGCTAAAGTGGTACTGCGTTCGTGTTCACTGACATTACTGTTTAACAGAGTTGATACCATCCCTACCACAAATTCATGTCGCACCACACGCACAGGTAGATGTATGCTATGATAGAAATGTCCATATTATAACCGCAGCTGCCACGGGTGGTATAGCCTCAGTGTTCCAAACTCTGCATGTGGTTTAACGGCGTACAGACGGTGATGATGATAATGATAACTCGCCGCTATACGTCGCGAGACAACTAAGAGCATGAGCGACGCCACGTGATCAGGCTGCCGATTAATTTTGCTTACCTGAGTATTCTTTAATGTGGGCCGAAAGCCACACTCTCACGAAAGAAACGGATAAATTTACGCTTACCCTTCCAATCCAATATTACCCTTACTAAGCGTAAATTTCCACAAAACTGCTGACGCTGTATCTGTCAAGCTGTGTTTTGTTCATGGTACCCGTCAACGTGTCCCCTGTAAGCGTGAAGGGCGGAGTTTTATACGTAAATGGCACTGGGAAGGCGATCTACTCTCCTTATATTTCGACGCATTCTGAAGGATCTGAAGATTTCGCTTTGACTGATACACTGAGGCGTTGCGTCGCAATAGTAGTCCTTTATGGCTAAATTGACGCATAATGTTCTTCTCTTTGTTATACGGGCCCTGCTTCATGTGAGCGCGTGCACATATGTGGTATCTTGTGCAAACTACCAAGCGTTTGCTGGCATAACTGACACTCTCTTGGCGTCTGGCGTCTCATGACCTCAGTCATGCATCGTCCAACACCAATGTAAGTTGACACACTTTGGCCTCGGTGTCTTGACTTCATTAAATTTTACCGACTTATTTCATGCCAGACGTATGTCGGAAAGAAACGGCATCAAGCGGCACACCTTCGCACGATTTAATCGGCCAAGCACGCCGACGCTGCCCAAAACGTTGTGGTTTTCCCGGCTTTCTCCACGCTGCGAATTCATGTGCGTACGCCCATTGTTCACCGGGCTGGTACAGCTCGAAGCAGAGTTAACTGGAACGCCGCTTCGACGGGCGGACCACGTGGTGAGCCACCCTGGCGGCGTTTAATAGAAATAAAGGGTGAGGAGGTTTCGACATTTCCATTCAAGTCGGGGGAGGGGTGTACGCTGTGGCGTGCCGAAGAGTGCCCAATCAAGCTGGCGTTATCAATGCTGCGCCTGTTCGTGTTTTGGGCCATTGTGTCTGAAATAATGGGAAGAATCGGTTGGCGCATGGGCACGCGTCGTCCGAAATGCTCATTGTGTGATCGAATGAAATGAATAACAACTTCTCTCTTTCGAAAAATTTACTGTGCTCGGAATAGAGGATGCAAAAGGCTTGAAATAATTAACGATGGTAATCGCGAAACCATCATAATGAGTTTTTAAATAATAATAAGACAATGCTTCCATGGTGTAACATCTCACGTTTCTCGGGAGTTTCTCGGAAGAACAGCCAATTAGTACGCACAAATATTTGTGTGCATGCTGGCACACAGTGCGGGGAGTCAGCATGAAGGTTTGCTATTATTGGTGTAGTAAATGATGATCAGGGCTAGACAAATTCCCCATGCCCTTTGTCCTCACTTCAAATTTCGTCAGCAGAGGTTCGTCTCTACGTCGACTGCACGTTCCCCAAATTTGCCTCTCCCACCTTTAGTAATTAAATCGCATTTTGAATTTTTTTTCGTCCCACATCAATCCTTCTTCTGAAAATTTTCCTCATCTGGATCGCTTCACCTTAATTTTAATTTTGGAAGTTTATGACAGGTTTGAAAACCTCACCCTCATCAGTCCTCATCGCGCTGATGTCGATATCGCTGATGATGAGCTTATCCGAGGGCGTGTTCCCTCTTCGGGACAGGGGTTTCGTAGCGGACTTGTTGGTGCACTTACGCTCAGAGTGACGACATGTGGATTTGGGGAAAAGCAATGGTCATGGGACGTTAGCTGTCGTGTTTCTTTGTCTGTCTTGAGAGCCGTCTGAAACAGGACAAGGGGGCACACGCCACACCTCGCCCGTCACGCTGATAATGATGTGCTCTATTGATAAGACAGCGGTGTAGACGACGTTGCGTCGAGAGATAGTGTGATAAATGGCTCAGAAATGCATATAAGCGAGGATATACGTCAACCTTTTTCTATTTCGATTCTTTGTGGCACTGTAAACGATGCCTCCGTGCGTCAGCTAGAAAATAGAGTTAAAATAATTGGGCTCTCAGAAGCTGGACTTTCCCAGCGACAGATTGCGTCTCAGTTAGGCTGTGCATTGGCGACAGTCAACCGCGTTATACAGACGTTTAGAGAGGAAAGCCGGATCAAGGATGCTCCCCGTGGGCCACAACCCGCAGCTACTACACGTGAAGAAGACGAACAAATCATTGCTATTAGCGCTGCCGGATCGTTCATGACTACCACAGACATCAAGAGAGAATTAGGTCTGCAGGCGTCAGTCTTCACCGTTAGGAGGAGGCTGGCTACATCAGGACAAAAAAGCTCTGCGGTCAGGCCTCAAAAAGACAGGCCTAAGCGATGAGCACAGAGTCGCAAGGGTCCTCTGGACATTGCACTGTGCAGCAGTGGGCCAACGTCATCTTCACAGATGAATCTACGTTCTCCTCACGTTTCAACCTGTGGCGTCACGTCTGGAGGCCTCCTCGGCACAGGTAGCAATGTCGCAAGCATTTTTGATATTATGTGATACTCCACGTAAAATTACGTGACATTTTATAATGCTTTCTGGCTGTTCATGGTTCATGCCAGCCTATGTCCACAGAATATTCTCTAGTGGGCGACATTCCGCCGCTTTGTGGGGTGCTATCTCTATCCACGGGCTGGGGCCCCTTGTTCGGGTGCAGGGACGCTTCAACGTAGCCGTTTATAGGGGCATCATAGAACACGTTCTGCTGCCCTATGCACTTGACGGGCCCTTCCCGGATGACTGCTTCATCCTTCAGCAAGATAGGAGCACGGTACACATGGCAAGAACCGTGCAAATGAGTCTCCATGACCTTGGGGTTACGCAGCTTCAGTGGCCTGGAAGGAGCCCTGATCTAAATATCATCGAAAACATTTGGGGACTCTTGAAGAAAAAAATGAGCGCCAGACGCAGGACATTCAGGAGCACAGATGAGCTATGGACGGCAGTGGAGAACCAGTGGACTGGACTCCGGCAGGACGCTCAGCTTCTGGATAATTTGTATGCTTCACTACCGCGCCTAATAGAACAAGTCATCGCAGTGAATGGAGAGCCTATTGGCTACTGAGCTTGCTAATTCGGAAAATCGTGCTGCCACTGCTCTCCCCAACAGAACAAAAAAAAACGTTGTCGCCCCATGCTTGGGCACATTTTTAGTATTTCACCCAGGACAATCCGTCCTCGCCGATCAGGACTCATGTAGCGGGACACCAATTTTGGCGACTTCAATATATACCACGAAACCATTCCGCAGTCCCCTAGACAATTCGGCACTACACTACCTGCAGTTTTGCATCGGCATCACAACTATTCAGGATCAAATGACGATGGTGACAGTGGGGACGACGTCTGCAAGAATGATGAACATATCAGGAGCAATGCGGTGGCAACGACTTGGTCGTCTTGATCACGGATAGTTGCTGCTATGGTGGTACGTGCGCCACAAGGTGCGTCCTTCATCCAGGCTTCCTTTCTGGACGACTCTATTACGCGGTTGACTGCTTCTGCGGAGCATCCTATCTGCAATAAAGTAGTTCCGCCTGGATGTGCCAGGGAAAGTAGAGTTTTAACGCTGTTGGACGTATCGGACGTCCCAACATCCGTTTCTCAGAGCAGACTATGGTTGATGATGATGCGGGTAAAAATAAACGCGATATGTAGCAGAACACGGTTTATCCCATCAGCCTGCAAATTCTTCCACCGTGGCCCTTACTGCATTTACGTTCCCACCAAACATTGGCAATGACAGGACCGTTTATGAAAAATGGTAGCAGTTCGGGTTTGTTGCAAAGCGGTAAAAATAGTCGGTGCACATTGGCAACTGACATGACGGAACGGACACGAATTGCAGTGATGTGTGGGATGTCCGTTCCGTCCTATGTAGGCTTCAGATGCGCACTGGCGGTTTTTATAACTTTTAGAATGACTGCTTATGTGTGGGTGTTGCGCGAAAAGTGTGGAAGGATGCACACACACATTTGTATACCAAACTCGCTGGACTTCCGAGAAACGTTCGAGAAAATAAAATGTGTGGTGTGATACCGCCGAAGTTCTGTATTATAATTCGTGTTATTATTATTCAAAAACTCGTGACCATAGCTTCGCGATCACGATTCTTAATTATTTCAAGCCTCTTTGCTCCTTTATTCTGAGCGAAATAAATCTGGCAAAAAATAAAACTTGTTCAATCTATTCGATCACACAACTAGCGCTTGGACCGACCGATTCGCACGTGCTAACCTGGCGCGCGCCATCGGGATATCATCTATTCTTCGCAATCCCTCAGACATGGTCACACAAAACAAACGAGCGCACCGTTGATAGCGCCAGTCTGATTCCGCACTCTTCGGCACGCCACTGCGTATACCCCTCCGACTGGAATGGATATGTCAAAACCTCCTCGCTCTTTATTTCTACTAAACGCCGCCAGGGTGGCTCCCCCCTTTCTCCGCCCAGAGCCGTACATTGGGAGAGTTTGGCCATTAGGAGGAGCCTAAGTGGGAGAACGTGATTTGACGTGAGTTACACGTAACGGGAGAGAGCACGCTCCATTGTTACCCCTCCTCCCCCACGCCATCGCCTCATCCTAGCGACGCCATATTGATTCAAGCTGTTTGTTTACGATGCGACCGGTGGAACGAACTGTGAACAGCGCGCGGAACACACGAATAATTTTGTTTTTTCGCTGGAACCATTTCTGAGTGTTCGCTTAACTAAACTTAGTGATGTTTATATGTGTCGGCCGCCGTTAAACGCGTATTTGAGTTCAGTGCGTTGAAGACGATGAAGCAAATGCAGTGAGCAAGCAGAGTGCACGATGCGACCTGTGCAACGAACTTTGAACAGCGCGCACGACACATGAATGTTTTTTTTTTTTCTCGATGTGAACCACTTCAGAGTATTCGCTTAACTAAACCTAGTGATATTTATACGTATCGGCGGCGGGTAAACGCGTATTTGGGTTCAGTGCGTTGAAGTCGATGAAAGAAACGCCGTGAGCAAGCAGCGAGCTGTGTTGTGCCATCGTTAGTAAAGCAGTCAGCAAATAAAGGTTTGCCTAAACATTTTCCAAGTCAATCTTATTTTGATGGATGAGAGGCTTTTTACTAAGAAGCATCACACGCTTTGCCAGTCATGACTGTACTCGCTGTCGCTTCAGACTTTGAAACGCTGAGCCCAGCATTGCATTACGTTGTTTCGTTTGCGTTGGTGTACGCAACGCTTTGTTCTGCGTTTTGAATTTGAATTGTACAGAACGCCAGGGCTCTGCTGTAGGTCAGCTGGACTTTGTTGAGATGTTAGATGAAAGGCACAGTTGCATTTGTTCTTGCACAGCACGAGTCATATCTGCTTGAACAACAAGAAACCAGAGACAGGGAAGCATAAAGGGATAGGCAAAACACAAATTGCTCTAAAACATTGTTAGTGTTGTACCCGGTACCCGAAAAAGTCAGTGGCCAGCCACCTATACGCGCTACCTGAGCAGAAAGTAACGAAATCCCGATATCGTTACACGTCCTAAAAGTAGCGGAATACCGCTACCGTTACTCATAAAAAGTAACGCGATACTTCATGCGCTACTTTTTAGGACAGAAACGAACAGCATCGTTGATCACGTACTTCAAACGTCTCAAAATAATATAATATCTGAAAATAATAAAAAATATACTAAAATCCTATCTCAAAATAATATCTCACATAGGTCACCTGAAGGCTACAATTTGTAAGACCAATTCCTGACTTCTTTCCTGATGTTAGGAGTGAGCTTGAACACACTTCCTTCTTGGAAAGTCGCAAGTTTCCTTATCGGCTCCACTGACACAATGCATCCAGGGAGGCTATTGTGTCTGACATCATCAGGGTGCAAAACAATCTGCTGTCCATTCAGGAGGTGGCCACACATGTTCTTTGCGATGTGAGGGACATCGGCCAAAAATCTTATCTCTTTTCCGTTTAGTGATGAGTGCTGAGTGCAAGTGATGAGTGCAACGTTAGCAACACGGCTAAGCTTTCCGGAGTTAATCTGCAAAGAGCACAAAGCGGTGAAACAGACCCTCAACATCAGGCAGCCTGTGATTGGTTCAGCAATGCTCTGGACGCCACAATCTAAATAGTACGCACATGTCTTTTGCACTCCTGCTCAAGCACTGACTGCATTGAAAAAATAATTGTTTTAAACATTGTATTTAAAGCAGAGCCACATGTTTTCATGGTAAACGGTCAAAGGATCACAAATGAAATGACTGTGCTATGGCTCCTTTTATGACAGCTGCCTGTTTGTTCTGCCCTAAAATTTCTGCAGCGCAGGCAAAATTAGAGATGACACATCGTTTTTCAGAGGATCTGGCAACTGAACAGTTTTCAGTGAATCAGCAGGGAGGCGTTTTCGTCAAATCCATAACATCTGTCCCTTTTTGGGCTTCGTCATCTTTGTTTTTGCGTGAAATCTAATTTGTATCTGCTGAGAGCACCTCTTAAAGCAGCAATAAACATGTGGAATTTGACGTGGGGCATTCGTCGAGACAGAAGCCATTCATGAAGTAGCCAGAGTAGTTTGGTGCAAAGTAGCCACATATGGCAACCCTGATTTGATGCATTTGTCACTTCTCCAATTGCTTTGATCTCTTTCATTTTTTTCAATCTCTTTTACCTTGAAAAAATGCCACATGGACATATTTCTTGGGCCCATGTCTGTTGTCACAGCTACAACGTCCAGGCCGATGCTGTCGCACTTGCGGATGATGCTCAGTATTACGTTGCCGGCATCAGCTCCACTGAATGAGTCGCCTGCAAATTAGTGGTAGTCTTTACCTCTCTTCGTGTACATGCGCACTTTTACACTGCAGACCATGCAGAAGATGCACAGCCATAATAAAATTTAGATTAGCAAATGGTTACCTGTGTAGTGATACGCAACCACCTGCTTCCACCTAGTTGCAACACCACATAACATGAAGACAAGGCCATGGGTTGCCACCACCTTGTCCTTCTTCCCCGGCACGGGTAGCGTGGAATACCCACGGACAGAGCGCTTATTTTCGGGTCATATTCAATCTTCTGCTGTATGGCCATTTCGTCAATCATTAGAACACAGCAGCGTTCTTAGGGACCCAGGACAGGGACCTTCATCTTCAGGAGGTCAAGCACTTCATGCAGGATGCCTGGCTGGAACTTGACACCTACAGTAGGTAAACAGTAAACGTGGTAGGGAAATCCACATAAGGAGTGCTTACACAAACCTTCAACACGCCGCCTCAGTGTCCTTGCTGAAGGGTATGGCAGGTGCTGACCCAAAATGTCATCATAGCCGGTTGGTCCACAGGAAAACTGCAACTGCAGGCCTTTCTTGATTGTTTCCTCGGCCCATCTCGAACCCCGATTGCTTCTTCGAGAGAGTGCCGCCAGCTTGTCACCATTAAACACCCCCTCAAGGTTAGCGTTCCATTTTCCGCATTCTTTTCCTCTCTCTGTCACGAGTGTGCTCCAGACACTTTGTTTTGTATAAAAGTGCCTCCCGCTCCTCATGGGTGAATTCCTGTGCGTGTAAAATTGATGTGTTCATACTGGATGTGGGATACAGGCTTTCAGTGTACTAAACCACTTCATTCCATAGCGTGATTCTATACATACCGAAGTGCCTGGTGGAGAAGTGAACGACTGTTCCTGTGTTGCGGGTACTGTGTCATCCAAGCCCTGCATATGAACGGGAAGTTATATCCCTGTCACACGGGCATTTCGATCCTTCTCGAATCCGATCTGCATCGAACTTCCCGAGCACGCTCGAGTTTTGACGCTGCTACACGGCCACTTTCAATGCGCATTGATTGATGCGCATAGGCAAATGAATAAACGGAACTCATTAATTTCGCGTTTCCTATATAACAGCGATATTAGTGGTAATTTATCGTATACCGATGTAAGCATCATTTGTAGCTTCGCGCGCATGTCCGTCTTAAGTTATGACAGTTCACCGGGGTCGAGGATGAAATGGCGGCCGTCGAGCCGTCTTGAAATTCTCAATCCTGTTATGGGAACTGTCTTGAATCAAGCAGGATCAAAGTTCGATCCTGCTTGGAAGCGGCCGTGTAGCACCATCCGATCTGCATTGGGTTCAAGCAGGTTCGGTCGAGCAGGATCGAAAATGCCCGTGTGACAGGGGTATTACTAACATGGCATGCAAGATATTATTGGCAGCAATCCCCGCAAGCACTCACATTTCTCGGATAGGTGGTTTTTCAGTCAGGGGCGTACCGTTGTGCACCTCTTTTGAACGTGAATGTAATCACAGTGGAGATCAAAAATCACCCTGTGGTCAATTGACTGCCCATTTAATGCACATTTTGGTGATTTTAGGTGCACACGTGCATGCTTATTGCAGTGATGTGGGTGTTGACGACATACAGTTAGCCTGATCGAGCAAGCAGGCAGGTCATCCTACCCGAGATGACCAATCACGCTGATCGACACTCCTCAGACCGCATTCCAAAAATTGTCATCGGGGTACCACTGGAAAACACTCACGTGTTGATGTGATCAGTGAGTGCTACACTGTCAAATCCATTGCAATTCCTAACACATCGTTCTTGTAGGGGGTGCGGACAAATGCAGTAATAACTCTTCTATCTACCGCACCATAAAATGTCGCACCTTTTAGTGACATTTTTAAGCGCTTTCAGGGCCATCCACTGCAGAAAAAGTGGCAACACTAGTGTGTGAGACACGAAAAATGAGGGTGTGAAACCGAACCGCTACATGTGTGATCTTGCATACGTGCTGTCTTGAAGCGAAATGAACCTGTTTGAAACCCTATCTTTTCGGTCCGGTGCTGAGCTCGCATGGTTGAACCTGAACCAAACCTGAAAACATCTTGGTTATACACCCTTCGAAAAATTATTACACACCGTTACTGATTGTTCAGAAAGCACTAAACCATGACCTAGGAGTTTTAGGGTTCCGCGTTTTTGATTTTAATAGAAAAACTTCCAATACAGAGGAACATTCCAGGAACCATGACAGATAAATTGCTGCACATGCCCAGCTTAAGATTCCAACATGTCAAGCAGGCTTTCCTTTGTTACTCTTCTTTTCTTGGTATTTGCTATGGTTCGATGACCTGCGACCACATTGAGTGTTCCAGGGTCAATCCCTTTGTTTCGGGTCGGGTGCGCTGGTCGCAATCTCATTTTTCTACCATTATAGGTGCCCCGCCGTGTTTGTGAGCCTTTTAGGGAAGCGACGTCAAGTACAATCTCGGTCACGGGCCTTTAGTTGTTTAGTGAAGAGGGTACGACAGTACTTAGACCTCCACATTCCTCGTATGGCAGTCCTGTCTTTCCGCAGCCCACGCGCTTCCCCCCGAGATGGGAAGAAAAACGAAGAGGCCCTCGAACTACGTTTGCGAAAATCAAAATTTTGAACTGTCAGACAAGAAAGATGTTGTCCTATGCAAGTATTGTCGCGTGACAGTTAATGTGGGCTCTTGAAGATGTGTGGCGCGTACATCAGAGCATGTGCAATCGCGGCGCCACGTGGATCTGAAGAATCCTCGTAACGAACAAGGTGAGCAAACCCCGTCAGGTCATTTCTTGCAGTGCTAATAGAACTCGCGAACTAAAGACCGCGCAGCAATGTCTGGCAAGAACCTCGGCAAGTATGCTTGCATTTATTACAATAAGCTTAAATGAGTTGTGCTTTCGTTGCTTTCGTGAATGCGCCATCACTTACTGAGGAGCAATAAAGTTTATTTTGTGATTTCGCAAAACTGGTAATTCGCAGTGGTTGTTGTTGTTAAGGCTGCGTTAAACGCGCAGAGCACTGAAATTACATTGTAATTGCTATTCGCCGATAACTGTCTGGTAAACCGTGTACACGCAAGGAAAAGCATCGAAAAACATACGCCGAATTTGCACAAAAATAAACATAGAAAACACGGAACCCTTGTTATAATACACAAGTATGCTTTTCGTGTTGGTCGCAGTCTTGTAGTCTCATCTGAGGGGGCCGAGTAGGAAGGTCGGATCATCTCAGGTGGAGTGACCCTGCTATGAGCTATACGTACAGAAACATCTGGGGACTGGACAGACATGTCCTCGGGTTCCACCAGCGACAGCCTCATCAGTGATCTGCACATTGATAACGAGCAGTTAGCATAATAGATCAACCTGCTAATTCATATACATACACAAACATTCGGTGAGTGGAGAGACAAATCCTCAGGTTCCACTGTGAGGGCCACATCAGTGATCTGTATGTTGATAATGAACAGTTAGCATGATGGACCAAGCTGCTACCAGGTTACGTACAGAAACATCCAGTGAGCGGATGGACGTATCCTCAGGCTCCACTGTGATGAGTTCATCGGTGATCTACATGTTGACAAGCAATTAGCATGATGGACCAAGCTACTACCAGATATACGTACAGAAACATCCGGTGAGCTGATAGACAAATCTTCGGATTCCACTGTGATGGCCTCATCAGTGATCTATGTGTTGAAAGCGAACAGTTAGCATGATAGACCAACCTGCTACCAGGTATACGTACATAAACATCTGATGAGCGGATAGACAAATCTTCGGGTTCCACTGTGATGGCCCCATCAGTGATCTGTATGCTGATAACGAACAGTGAGCATGACACATCAAGCAGCTGTCAGGTATACATACAGAAACACCTGCTGCCTGTTGCTCCTTTCCTGTGGCCGCTGTGTCATCAAGGACCTACATTTATAAAATGATGTGCCAAATGTATCGGGCTAAAGGGAGGGGATTTCTTCAAGCTGACGTACTCCAAAATAAAAGTAAACAGAAAGGACACAGACACATTTTGTTAGGTGCATAACATGTTTGGTTCGTGTCGTGCACACCACTGTAGCAGCTGCCAATCTGTTGCTATCCTGTGGTACGTCAAGCAGGAAAACAGCGCAAAATTAATCGATGCTTGGTTGCGAGGTGATAAAAAAGGAAGATCAAGATGGTGCAGTTCTTACCAAATCACCTCCTGTGGCAGAAACATCTTCAGCTGGCTCCTCACAGGTGTATGGTCCTAGTGTAGCCTGCATTTCAAGGACGCTGTTAGCTATAGTTGCGTCATTATGAATTCTAACACACTAATTTAAAACTGGAATGAGTCTCACATGCTGTGACATGGAAGTGCCAGGGACGTCGACAGCAGCGAGTTGCAACAAGTGGGAAGTGTGGTCACTGGAAGGTGCTTGTGCTTTTTCCTGCAAACAAGAATGCAAGGAGAGAAGTACTTGCGCCACACAAAACTCACTACTCGGGATGACGTTCACCATGTGTGAGCTGTTCCGAGGGATGCTTGCTTCGGCGCCTGGCAATCTCGAATGTTGTGTCACCCTCAGAGTCTGTAAGTTCTCACTACGCTCCGATACCTGGAACACAAGCATGCCAGTATTTTTTCTTTGTTCATTTATGTATCCGTTTTTTGTATCGCTGTCATCTTATTTTTTTTAACAGAGCTTTTCACAAAGTGAGTGATAAATGGAACTTGAAGGTAACCTTCATGCTGCTTGTGTTACAAATGGGTACTACTATTGGTGTACTAACTGTTCGCGAGTCAAGCTGAGGAAAAGTAACGCTTGTTTTCCTTTTATCACTATTTGTGGAGTGTTATTTACCAAAATGCTACAGCCTGATACCGTGAGACTTACGCTGTTTGTCATGTACCTAAAAGCGCTTCCTTCTCCTTGTGGTGAGCTTCTGTGGTTTACTCTGGTCCCAGAAGCTGAGAAGTCGTCACACAGCTCCGATGCCTGAAATACGCGATATTCACGTATCATATTAATATCACTAAGTCCGGCAACTGCAACAGTGACTGTCTCACCTTCTGCGGTATTTCCTTTCCTTCAGTCTTACTGGAGTTGAACTTCGTGGGGACCGCTGTCGGCTTAAGCAGCTTTCTGTTGTCGGCTCGATTGTTTTCGTACTCGCTCTCCTCGAAATGTGCCTAAAACGCGAAAATCTAGTTTCACGTACGCTGTTGCGACGATATGCAGCTACAGCACTGCAGACCGACGCACACAGGCTCCGCAAGTTACTTTAAAACGCTTCGTACTTGCCTCGCAAAGTTGGCTGTTCCTTGTGGGCTTCCAGCCACCACCACGTTTCACATTTGCTGTCCAACTTTCTCACCTCGCCGGGTTTGTCGGGAATCGGAACAAGCGAAATCCTTTCGCAGTCGAATTCTTGCATCCCGGCGCGGCGCAACCACCCATGTCGCGGGCTGGAAGCCGTCAATGTTTTAATTACATTCGAAGACGCCGCACACCTTCTATCAGCTGGAGGTTTGAATCAATATGGCTGTCGTCAGCGACTTCGGGGCGGAGCAACGCAGTGGCATGGAGGATTTTGACGTCATGAGGGCGGGGCAAACGAGGCGGCAAAACTTCAAAGATTGGCCAAACTCTCCCAACATACGGCTCTGGCTCCGCCGGTCGAAGCGGCGTTCCAGTTAACTCTGCTTCAAGCTGTACCTTATGTGTGGCCATCTAGAAGCAGATCTGTTTCGTACAGGTGTCATGTGTTTCCCGCCGCTTAAAGCGACAGTTCGGGGCTAAGGCAGGTCACCGGATTGCGACTGCGTTTGATTGTGCGTTATACGTATATCATCCATGCAAAATGGGAACGGTCAAAGTTTCCCCGTTTCAGAGAACATGAATTAAATCGGATGCATAATTCATATCTGGTTTGACCGTGACGTAGGAGTTGTTCCTGACGTCACCGTTGTGCAAGACCGCAACAACAATCGGCGCGTCGAAAGCGAAAGTCATGGGCGATGTGGAGGACGATGTGTCTTCGGACAGTGACGACGAGCTCTATTACGCTAGCTATTTAAAGGATGAATGTCCTTTTACAACGGACCCAATGCCAGTACGGGAAGCGCAAACTCGAAGGCCTTCCCCGTCACCACCGTCTCCGGTTGTAGCGCGGAATGAAATCTTCAGGTAGGCGTTCATATCGAGCGATCTAGCTACGGGAGCTGTTGTTTGTTCGGATACGATATCTAGCTTGTGAAATGTACGCTGTGCAGGTGTTGGTGCTCTACCTGCAATCCTGAAAGGCCAGATGAATTCTTGTGCTGCCGAAGTATGGTGGTCGTTTCTCGAATTTGTGATGAAAACGAGATCGACTGTATCTCTTCTCATCCGATCTTTCCACTTTTGTGCCTTCACCGAGAACTCCTCCGGATTCAGGTACGGCACATGAGACATTATATCCCAACTCGACTGGAGGCTTGCAGCGATGTAAACAGGTAATCGGAATCTAGCCAACTTTTCATTCTGCACTTGAAAACTCTTTCACGATATTCTGCTTAGTTGAATCTCTATGTATTTAGATGACACCGGAATCATAAATGCAAGTTAACATTTTGAATGTGCCAAAGCAGCTTAGGATGTGAATTTTTTGAAAAAAATGTCTTGTTCAGCACCCTCAGGTTTGCATGCTACACCCTGTTTGTTTGTTGGGTATAGGGATGGCTAGGGCGAGGTCGACGCAGGCAACTGCCTGGCTGCTGTGTTTCTTCGATCCGAAATACATTCCCATCACCAGGTTACCATGGTTTTGAAGGTAGGAAAGAAAACAGATAATTCCAGTGATATAATAATACAGTGTTACTTTCTAACTATGTGTGCATGAACCTGCTGATCAAAAAGCACCAAATGAACTTTTTTTAGGGGTTACTCAGCGCGTGACTGGAAAATGATTTGCTCTCTTGCTTTCCTCTTATGTGGCTACCTCAGAAGTCACATAGCAATTGTGAAACAAATGATTTATTTCATCATGTTGCCTTACAAGCATGCTTATAGCTGTGATGTTACGGGGGCTGCTGGACGATGTTAGTGCTAGTGAAACCCAGGGCCAGTGAGATATTACGGGCTCCAGGAGTGACTCTATATCAGCGCTGCTTGTACCCCTTCCTCGCGCCTCCTGTGGTGCCAGCAACTGTTGGGCCTAGGGTTGGGTGTTGGGTCCAGCAACGGGTCCCTGAAGAGACCCGGGCCTCAGGGCTCCATCCCTGGCTGCCCCACCCTCTCACCAGCCCTGGTGAAACCTGTCACAAGATGTTATACATAACTGTCCTAGGCAGTCAGTGTTTTAAATATCCTGGTGCACTTTTATAAGTTCTAACACATTCCAGAGACGGTACTGCGAGAAGAGGCGGTGCTGCATGTTGCTCAGTGTAGATATTTGAATACATTCCGTGTCATTATGTGCTCGGTATATTAACATATGCTTTTTCTTTCCATTGCAGGTTAATGCCATGTGTAACACCATACACACACATTGTATTTTCTTGTTGTATTTATACCCTCAGTGTAACATTTGATGTAGCCACACCTTGATTTTTTCCATGTACAGCAATAAAGGTGTACTAGACAAGTTTTGACTTGTCTTTTCTGGTTTGGTTATGACGAGAGAAAATAGTATCAAGCAGGGTGTCATTCAGCATTTGTTTGTGCATGCTTGAGCTTATTCTAACCATGGAGGTTAAAATATAGAAAATGATGTGCAAACAGACATTTGAAATCGAGAAGAAACCAGAATAGAACAAAAGACATCCCACGTGCATAATTAAGACACATATGTAAAATAATGTGTTTACTAGGTCCCAGGACTTTACGCACAAAAATATTCCAGAATATGCATGCAAAATTGCAAATATGCACAAATTATGCAGAAATATAGCTTCTGCATACCTTGGGATCGCATAAATACCAGGCTAAGAAACATTTGTACATAAAAACATAGGTATTGGTGGTTGGTCATTGCTGTGCGGTACGCCAGCAGCCATAGTCGGGTTTTAAAAAGTCGCTACATGCACAAGCATTTCCACTTTGCTTTGCTAGTTGAGTCTGCTGTACGGTGTACCAGGAAAACGTGCCCTACGGCACCGAAATACGATAGAATACGCAACCATTATATCGCATAACAAACTGGGAAGAAATATGGACAAAACGTTGTTAAATTGTGTAGTCATGATTTGTAAAATGCGGAGAAATGTTCAGGTACAAAACAGTTTCTATTTGAAAAAAAAAAAAAAAAAGCACTGAAATCCCAGGCCCTTCCACGTGGTACTATGGCAACTTTTTAACATATTTGATGTGAAACAGCACATTTCTTATGGATTAATATGGTACAAAAGTAATCACATTGCCTCGTGAATGCTTGAGCTCACAGCACGCAATAAATACCCCTGTTAATGAGGAACTATATGATGCATTGAACAGACCACATATATTTTTTCCTCTCTGCAAGATATGCGAAACAATCTGAGACGCCTACCCATAAATATTTGTCTTAATTAGTGAACATAACCACACTCTTAGAAATAGGTCTTCTATCGTGCCTTCTACAGACAGCCGAAAAACGGTAATTTTGAGGTTTCTACGTAGAGACCACGCGAAAGCGCGGGGAATGACGCCATATCACGTGGCTTCCTCGTAGAAGCCACAAAAGTGGCGTCTGTTTTATGCTTCAGTTTCCTCCTTTCCCGGTCGTTTCCCCCTCCCCACATGCTCCTGCTTCCCCTTTCCCCCGGCGCACTCGAAGGCAGGCTTTGAGTCAACAGAATTTCTTTCAAACAGGATTGAAGACTTTATTTCAGCCAAGTTGTGAAATTATGGCAGCGATACAGTGAATATTGACTAGACTTGCAAGCTATGCAAAACACCCTGTTCACAGAGAAGTGACTCAGCGAAAATAAAAATGAATAGGAACTACTGCACATAGTCAAAATATTACAGATTGCATGAAACGGCGCGGCTCGACGCCGCTGCTGCGAAACTGTTTGCAAGCTTAAAACTCGCTACGAAACGAGTTCCGTTGGAATGCAGACCTGTTTGTTGCTCAGGGCATATGATCACCACATTACAGCGGTTCTCCATCTCTTTGTGGGGCTATTGATATGGCAGTTGTCACCCGTTGTGCAGCG
The DNA here is from genome assembly GCF_037126465.1 of Ornithodoros turicata. Lineage (NCBI taxonomy): Eukaryota > Metazoa > Arthropoda > Arachnida > Ixodida > Argasidae > Ornithodoros > Ornithodoros turicata. The sequence continues at coordinate 123,680,327 of NC_088201.1, forward strand.
TTTCCTCCATGCTTCCCATCCTGGCCTCGAATCGGAATTCTGGTTCAAGGCATAACTGTGACAAAGCAAACGACGACAAAGAAGCATTACAAAGTGGATAAGAACAACATTAATTGTAATAAAGGTCACTATCGGCAACAGTGAAAGGGTACAAACTATAGCTTAGGCTCAAACGATGATAGGTGAGGCGGCGAAGAGAGAAAAATGGTACATTGGTACCACAGCAGCACCAAGTATGTAGGAGGAGAGAGCAGAGAGGTTTCTTACTGAATGCTACGGAGATCAACACGCCAGTCAGGCCAAGCTATCACATGACAAACGAATAACTACAATCAACACATCTCGCATGCAATGCGAACAACGCGGCCACTTGTATTACCTTGCACGTGGTCGACAGGTGACTGCCAGCACTGGACGCATGTTCCGGGTAACACTTGTGCCGTGTATCGGCTAATATCTGTCAGTCTTCGGTATGAATCGCACGCACATTTCCTGCTGGCGGCGCGTTGAACACCAGTGAAGTCTTGGTTGGTGACGTCCATACCCAGTGCGGCCAGCTGAGACAGAGAATGGTTACTCAAACTACAGTCGAAGCAAGCCACCGAAAGACGAAAGCATCCTGCGCCATACACAAGCGTTAGTGCTCGTGAAGTTCACGTTTGGAGGCAATTCTAACAGAACTACGAACCGGATACAGCTTATAACACATTAGCGTCTCTCGAATAACTTCTCTCCTCAAGCATCACCATATAACTTTCGTTGACGTTCTGTCACGACCGCCATGACACTTCCATTCACACTTGCACCTTCCAAATGCTCGTTAGAGGCGTGCGGAAGTAACAGGTAGTCACTACAATAGTACTGCGGCTAGCATAGTTATCGCAATAAAATTTATTGAACGGATGTGGCTTACCTGGCAAAGAATCGCAGAAACACATAGCAAAGCGAGGAAACGCTGGCGACAAGGCATCGAAGACGAAGTGCGAGCGGTGCCGCGCCAACAGCATGTCTGGCCCCGTCGCATAGGTCACCTGACTCCTCGACGCCGGCCAGGTGATCACTCCGAGCGCATAGAGACCACGGCCTAGATAAAACAAAAATTTAGCCAACACAAAATAGACGTCACGATGTCCGATCCCTGGTCACGTGATAAAAGTGTCTTCTACACGGCATACGCGCCAAAAAAAAGCAAGACAATTTTTTATGGTATTTTCTTTTCTTCGGGGTCACGTGGGCATCTGCCGTCTAAAACTTCGGTCTTGACCGTGAATCTAGAAGAGACGGCAGCTGTTGACGGCACGATAGAAGACCTATTTCTAAGAGTGATGCTCAGACAAAGCTAGCACCACAGCAGCTGCAGAGTGCAGGAGAGGATAGTGATTTCAAAAGGTGGCCTGCAATTGTCATTATTATTGTGTTGAGAGTCGTTTGCCCAAAAGCAACCATTCTACACCAAATTTCACAATATTTTGCTTGCTTGATTGATTGATTATTTAAAAGAAAACCAGGGAGAAATTGAACTTGTCTCCTGACTAGTTCTGCTACTCCCAAAACAAAACAACAAACAAACAAACAACCCAAAACAAACAAAAGTACATTCCCCATCCCCAACAATTAGTGTGTTAGTACACTAGGTGCAAGTGCAAAAAATGTCACTAGAACATGCAGAGAAACAGATACACACTAATGCAAAGATACACACTACAAATACACACTAATACACACTACAAAGATACACACTGATAGGAGGCACTCACACAAAATCCATGAGTTCCATGCCGCAGCTCACAAGGAAGTTCTTAAGTGCCGCAAAGTCAGTGTCTCGCTTTCTTGGGCCCCACAGTCCGAGCACTTTCACCACGTCGAAACGCCTGTTGGCCAGGCGGTCGAGGGTATACCTCAACTTAGCCCTTTGTGGAGCATACTTGGTACAATGCCAGAGAATGTGCTCAGTGTCCTCCACTGTCGCACACACTGAACAGTCTGGAGAGTCAGCCCGCCCAATCTTGTGGAGGAACTGTTGACCGTACGGGACGTTCAACCGAAAACGATGCTGCAGCGTCTCAATGGGCCTCCGTGTACCGGATGGGAACCGGTATTTCCCCTCCATACCTGCTCTTGAAATGGACTGAAGTAGCGATTTCACGTCTGCCTTGAAAAATGGCACCACATAGTTTGTTGACGAAAGATGTGCTACGTCCGCTAATTTGTCTGCGGCCTCATTACCCGGTATGCCGATGTGCCCAGGAATCCACTGCATGAGGACGTCATGACCGGTAATGTACTATCTTGCATATTCTTTCAGTATATCGTGAACAACTGGATTAATACGTCCGCCAGTCAAGAACGATTATATAGCTTGAAGTCCATCCTTGGAGTCACAGTAGATAACCCACTGAGCCGGTATCTCCCTTGTGCCTATATAATCGCAACTAACTCAGCCATGGTCGACGACGTGCTTTGCTTGTGGTACACACTCCATCAATTACATCGCCTATTGCTCCTAACTGTACTTACGTGACCTGTATCTCGCGTGAACAAAAAATGCATGACATTCAGTAAAAATTCAGCTCTTTTGAAATTTATGGTAGCACTAGCTTTTTAGGATTTCTGACTAGGATACTGACAAAAGCATCTCGTTGACAGAGCATGTAGAACAAATGAAAAGGGGGGATTACATGACATGTGCAAGGCACTGTTGCAAGTTTGAATTCAAACATGCGCAAAGCACTTAATCTTAGACCCTACCCATTATTATCCTCATTGGTACTGCCAGTCACTGAATTTCACAAGCATGCTCAATTTGTCTATTACCATATTCCCTGCAAATATTGTGTGTGAATTTTCGGAATAAACAACGTTTCAGTTTTCACATAGTGCCTGTGTGGGCATGCTAATCACATTCAGGATATACATGCAAAAAATTGCATACCAGATCTTTACGTGTGCTACAAAATTGATAAATGCTTGTGAGGTTACACACAGTCAGTGTGTTTTGTAAAAGCACCTGCTACTCCTTGCAACTGTGCTCCAGTAACTTCCTGAGGAACTCGTTTTCGTTAGTCAACGTTGTCAAAGTAATGGGGTAAGTCAAGTTCCTTATGGTTCCGTTTCGGCCTACAAACATTGCAAACTGCGACCTTCCTCTCTAATCGGACAACGGCCACATGTGGACATGCATGGCGTGGGTGACTCCACACTACCTTGTTTTTACACAGTGAACACTAGAAATGCTGTTCTGACAGTATTAATTTAGGCACATATCTTGCACAGTAACGAGTCCCTTTCATCAAGTAACTTCCTCATCACTGCATAAAAGCGCCGTGCCCGTTTCAACCATAAATAATGTTTTGTGTGGGTACTGAACTTCGAATTTTCTTTTTGTCTTGAAGGAGGATGTCACCATGATGTATGATGGGTACTCGATTGTTGTCCTCCGTTCCATTACATCTGAAATTCTTAACTTCCAACAAAAAAAAAAAAAAAAAAAAAAAGAGAGAAAAACAACATTCTTTCATTCATGTGGCTGTCCACAATTTAACTACACTGTACGAGACAGCAGCTACGATACAGTTCTCCAAGCCAGTGCCATTATCCCATTGGGCAAGCTTTGACCTAAACTTTGCTGTCCATTACAACTTCCTTCTTTCATCGTTAAGTTGTTTTTAGGCACTTGAAGCTTTCTATGTTTGTGCTTCTCTGTGTTCCAGCCTCAAAATATCAGTTTCCGTTGTCTGTGGTAATGCTCATGATTGTAGTTGTGTGCCTACGCAAAGCTGCAAGACAGTGGGCTATTTTACTAAACTACCTAACCAACTCTAATACATATGTTTGCTTTGTGGCTTGGTGTTAATGGTGATATGACTGATTCGTTCTCGTGGCCATGGAAGTCTAAAACTTGCTGTACTGTGAATCCAATAATCACTCAACTCTGGTCTCTCCCCATAGCTGCTGCTTCGGGTAGGCAGGGATAATTCCACCAGAGCGGCTCTCGCCTTCCTGAAGGATGGATAAAGGGCGTGATGTGATGTGATGTGATGTGAATAAAGAAAAAATGGGGATGTGAGTTTCGACGAAGTCAAACTGGCTACCCCAGTACACGTAATACAGAAAGTTCAATCCGATGATGAGATGATGAAAACGCAAAAGGGATGGATAAAGGGCAATGCGCTCGTAGACGGCAGATTTGTGATCATCTGTGTAAGCTTCAAAAAAAAAAAAAAACAGTAGTTAGCAACCAGGTAATGATTTGGCCATATATTATTTTTACACCAGGAACCGTCTCCAATCCATTTTTTTTCTCAAATTACTTACTGTACAAAGCATCCTCTTTCACAGGAACAGCAATCCATGTCTTTCGATCTTTTGAGGGCTTCAGACGATGCTTTACAACACCATCTCTAACCTGTACTATGCGATCTGCATTAGCATTATAGTGCAGTGCTGCCAGCGCAGTCCTAGAAGCATATAGATCAATGTAAATTCACTGCTTTAGCATTAGAAAGATGTGACAACTTTCCACTGATTTTCACCAAAACTGCGTAGGCAGTGGAAACAATCATATAAGACGATCAAAGCATTTAACATTAAACAAAGCTGGCTGAAGCCTTTTTTTTGTGTGTGTGTGTGACACGGTTGTGGGTCAGGGGGTATCATATATAGTAGACTCACGTCGTTCATGGGCACAAATAAATAAATACATGCATTACTACCATTGGATGCTTATGTTTTCATGCTTCTATTTTGTTTTATAAATGATACTTATGTTACCCTATATTCACATGTGTACTAGCAGCACAATGACAGTAATGAGTGTACCTTGCAACCATTCCTTGGTCTGAAAAACTGTAGGATTTTGGAGCAAAGTGAATGAGCACTGCATGGAATATCTCCAGTCCAAATGTTTGCTGAGCAGATGACAATTGGGGAATATCCTTCACAAGTTGTTTTGCAAGCAGGATGTCACGAAGCTTCTTGTATGTCTCTGTCCCTGAACCCAGAAATGTATTCATTTATTCACTACAACTGGCAGCCTCACAAACGTTTTTATACTAAAACTCAAAAATTGTTCTTTTTTACTTGTACAAGGAAGTGCTGTGCACAGCCCCTGTTATTCGTGCAAGTATTGTGCCTCTTTCCTTATTCATTTGTTGTTTCTCCCTCCTGCTTGATACGGTAAAATAAACGAAGAAAAAAAAAAACATCAGGTGGCAACGAAATGTTAACAAGCAGCAGAAATATGTAACCCTGCAGTGCACTGTCAAAAGCAGAGCTTTCATTCATATGAGCGTCCCATGAAGCAAGGACTTACCTTCATGAAACCATTCTCTTTCACGCAAATCACCATGGAAACAGACTGGGTGGAGACTGTTTGGATGGCTGTGGACATGCCTCATGACTATTTCCCACTTTGCGACTAGAAGTTCCCGCTGTCCCGAAGTTCCCGATTGTCGCTGGTGCGGGCACACCAGTAGAGATGCCGGATGACACTTTCACACCACAGTCGCAGCACCTGATGCTTCTTAGACTGTGATACAGCTGCTATTTTTGTCTTGATGCCTGCACAGTTTTCTTTGTTTAGTGCTCAATGAAAATCTCTTGACCCTTTTCATTGATGCAAAAACGTTTCACCTTTGCGACATGACACACATCAAAGCGATGGCTTATATGTGGATGCTTGTTCCTCAGGAAGGCCTTCACCTGTGAATGCCTCTCCGTCACAAGTGTGTTCACTTCCATCCCCTTAGACGCGATGTAGTCAAGGCACAGCTCCAGTCCTTCCTGCTCCATGCAATAACTGGAGGACACAGTGGTTACCTGAAAGTGGAATTTTTAATTTGGAGTTATTATCCATAAGTTTGGAAATAAGCCAGATGTGCAAACATGTGTGGCACTAATTTAGGAAATATACCTTAACAACTGGCATCAACAACATCATGGCAATTGCTACGAAATGACCTGTAAAATTTGCCAAGCACACGTTGCTTTTTTGCACCACCACTTTAAAGCGCGTTCCGAATTTACTCCAATTCATAATAATTGACAGGGATATTGGGGAGCTATCCAATTTTTAAAAAAATAGCAGAACCTGACGCTTTTTGGAGTGCCCACAGGATAGCAATTGTTCTCAGTCCGACTACAGGAGATGGCAAGTCCAGTGCACAGAAGGATAGTTGCAAAAGTTATTTTATATTCTGAGTTAGCACCACGAAGCAACTGTGTCTATGAGTGACAAACAGACGTGGACAGATGGAACAAGGACAGCAGGGTGGCAGGAGGATAGTATGTCTCCTGGGCCGACTTCAGGGGGTCTGTGCAGACATTTGTCTGGAAAGTCTTGGAAAACCTCAGACAGCACAGCCGGTGGTAGGATGTGAAACCATATTGTCGAACTGAAACGTTTAACGGTTCGGTTCGGGTTTAGGTCCAGAAGGCAATTATAATGGTCCAAACCAGTTCTTTCCAAACGGTTCGGTTCCCGAACCGGTTCAGGAACGATGGGTGCGAATGAAGCACAACAGGCAGGTTAAAAGAAGCTTCCGTGTGTGTGTGTTACAGTGTTTGAAGTGGGCAGGAAGGCGTCAGTGGTCGTTCAGGATTTTGAAAGAGTTTGTGCGACATGAAAGCCAAGATTAGTAGCGGTTACAAGAAGACCATACCCATGAATTACTGGTTTGGGTTGACTTTCCCCGCACGTAGCTCAGGTCGCGGGGTTGTTAGCGGAATCTCAACAGGAATATCTGTCAACCAAGCCTGCTACCTTGGCGTAAGTCATTTAAGTAATTGAAATTATTCGTTACCAGTCAGGATCGCGAATACACGTTAATCAAATAACGACGCTTCATGGTATGTAGTTGGATTGGAATGGTGCGATCGTGAGCTCGGGGACTTTATGTGTAAAGGGCACGTTATTGTGTCAGCACTGACCGCTGCCGTGCTCTGCGTTAGCGTGAAGTGTCTGTGGAACAAAGACAAAGCAAGTGCAAACAGAGTTCGACTCATTTTAGGCACACTGGCGATTTTTTGATACTGTGTCAGTATGGTCGTTTTTGCTTCTTTTATTTTAAATCCACAAAGAAACCAACTTGGCACGTTCTTTTCATTCTGACCAGCATGAGTGTGGCCGGTGCTTTACTTCCTAGTACCCTAGGCACGCGGCAAACTTAATGCTTTAAACGGAATGACAGTAACTTCACCTCCTGAGCAACTATCATCCCGAATGACTGCGTTTTTTCAACACGCCCCTGCTTTCAACAAGCCAGGATGGAACGACGCCACACAAGATTATAGTTGGTGAGGAGGTGAACTTACCGCCATTCCGTTTCATTAAGTGTGGCTAGCGCATAAGGGGCTTATGTAAGTTCACACGCGCACACGTTGGGAATTATGCTGCATCGTTGTATACACGAATACGTGCTAGAGCTGAGCTCAGGTAGTTTGCTTTCGCAATGCATTACGTGCAAGAGAACAGAAGAAGAAAAAGAAAAAAAAACGAAGGGGAGAATATTTGAAAGACCGAAGGTCGCACAGCCGACGACATATACGTCGGTTGGTCCACGTATTGGTATTTATATACAGGATGCCTGCGATAACGGTAGAGATGATCTCGAAGACATAGCGCTGTCAAAGAAAAACTGACAGGTTTTTGTTGCAAACGGATTGATCTTGAAATGCAGCGCCAGGACACCCTGTGTATAGCTGACTCTGACTAGTATATTATTATAATATGGCACTTAATGACTACTACCCAAAACTGTCCCTAATGTCCTGTTGACCTTTAATTCTTATATATATATTTATGTGTATGTCTTAGACGTTAGCAGTCCTGGCAGTTTTCAGTCAGTTACTATATGTTGCTATTTCGTGACTCTAGAAGATCCAAATCATTGTTGCAGGGCACAACTTTTTCGGCAAGAAAGACGATGTCTACGAAGCTAATAAATGAAGAAAAAATACGAAAAATAGTTTTTGTGTTCATGCACAACATCCAAAGTTTCACACTAAATTCCGTGTGAACCGTTATTCGAACCGGAAACCGGTATTTTTTACCGGTTTAGTTCCGGTTCAGCTCCAAGATGGCGTCGACTCTTTCGGTTCGGTTCAGTTCCGGATCGGCCAAATACAACGGTTAATAACGGTTTTCGGGTTCGGGTTAACGGGTTCGGGTTCGGTTCAACTCTCTGTGTGAAACTACCGCCTTCAGCACGACTTCCGTTACCACCACCGAGCGGGCCGCCTTGACGCCTATTGAGATGTTTGCGTGACTTTAGTAAAAAGTTATTCCTTAGCTGCACCTGCGAAATTTGAGCCTATGAACGATATCACACCAGGCCATTGGGAGTGACGTGGAAATGCAGCAGTGAGCAACAAGAGCGAAAGCAACGAGAGCAGCGAGAAATGCGAGCAACCAGGCGATTCCAGGCAACTCAGAATGCTCGAGGTCGGAGGTCTCCATGATGCATGATGTTCCGTTATATTTCCTGATTTGATAGGTCCGGAATACCTGTGTCAATTACCATGGACTTCAGTGTAAAATCGATAAGCGTTGGTGTAGTGAGAAAGCAATCTTTACTTGGCAATTTTTTCAGTTCATTTCATAAAAACTGGCATAATACGACTTCAGTTAGATGATGTTCACATCAAGAGGCAGCACAAACCTAATAAGAACAAATATCATTGACCGCATTATTCTAGTAGGCGGCCTACTAGAATAATGCGGTCAATGGTATTTGAAAAAATTCATAGAACTTTCTATGTGTAAAGAAATGAGCAGTATGAGAAAGGCAGTGAGCAATATGCCAACGTTATGAGCAGTATGAGCAATGTTATCAGCCGCACGGCAAGGCCAACGACGCGCTATGTGCGCAGATATAAGCAATACGAGAAAAGCAATGAGCAGCATGAGCGACGTTATGGGCAGTATGTGCAACGTTATTCGCATGAGCTGCATTTCGAGCAGTATGAGGAAGGCTGACCGTTTAGTTAACCAGTTATTCCCCTAGAAGTGCTGGCGCCACAGCGTCTGGTGATGGCCTTTCAAGATACTCTCGTCACAGTCGGCGAGCCGTAACGGCCGGAGCTCCATTCCCCTTCGTCCGATTCTGTTCAAATTTTAGGTCCATGTTACATAGCCAAATAAGCATTTTCTTTTTTGAATGGTCATACGCAGCATACAACAATGACACATGGAATAAATATCCAACTGACAGGAATGTTTTTAGTCGTATCATATATATGCTGTACACACAGGCACAATACTGTTCACTAATTAACAACACCTCAGCACAATCGGAACAGAACCACAGCCGCGTACGATCCACCTCAACCCGGGCCGTCACGGCAACACAGAGGCCTAGGCACACCTTTTACACTGCCCGCAGTCTTGTTTTATGGAAAACGTACGAGACAAATCATGTAAGAACGCAAGTGAATGTCAAACGCAAATAAATAGCAACAGCGTCTCAGTCGGTAAGTCGCCACGATTCCGGAGCTAGCAGACGATTCTGGCGGGGAGCGGACGCTTCCGGCAGCCAATGAAGTGATCGCCCGCCTGACGTCATCACACGCCCGACTCGGCTTGGGGAAGACTGTCGCCACGGAGCGCATTCTTCCAAACTAATTTTCTGAGGAAATTCGCGCTTTTCGAAGGAAATATTTTGCATGACAGTTGATGAAGGTAGTATGCCCATATAAAGCGGTCAAAAAACATATGTATGTAATGAGAGAAACTTTGCTTTAAAGTGCTACCTGTTACCCTTAAAGTGCTACCTGTTAAAGTGCTACCCTTTAAACTGCTCTATAGTGCTACCTTAAACAGCTATAGTTGTGTCAAACTTACGAAGGAAAAGCAATCGTGCGTGAACTACGTTCACTCTTAGACATAAGCAGACTGAATAGCCCACCAGGAGAAATACTGCGGCACCACCATGCAGCATCAGTGAGGGAGTGGCAGGAGGGCACGCATAAGAGTCATGCGGCCAGTTTTAACAGTCAATATACGGAAGCAGAGTTAGTACCAGGGACTACATTATCTGTTGCAAGACGGAGCATGACCTCTGTGCCCTATAGCCATGAGCCATCCTATATGCGAGACTGTAATAATTTTCAGTGCTGATTGACTAGATTTCTCTTCCTTCGTATAAGTTGAACACAACCATAAATTTCACTGAATCTAAGCGCAGTTAGGACGAGACGCATGGGCGATAAACGGCAGGACAGGTGTTACTTTCAATTGGGTTTATTCCTGGAAGACAGCAAGAAGGTGCGACAATGTCTCTGTGCAAGACTACGTACTGGTTTTGTCCCTCCACTAGATAAGTGCGACGTACTAGAATGGTGAGGCGTGAAAGTTGTCTGGTTGTCGTTGCAAGTTCTTGCCTTGCCAGTCTAGTTTCTTGCACTTCTCTAGTGGAGGCAAAAAAAAAAAAAGCATGTCGCCTTGCACCGAAGCACAGTCGTACCTTCTTGCTGTCTTCCAGCAATAAACCCAGTTGAAACTAGCACCTGTCCTGTCATTTCTCTTTCTTGTGTCTTGTCCTAATCGCATTTAGATTCAGTGAAATCATGTACTGCCTAGCCCAGCAATCAACGCTTTAAACAACTATAAATATTTCAGTTCTAACAGCACCCCTACCTGTGCTGCTCATCAAATCCAATATCGTCGACTGTGTCTTCCTGCCCTTCTGATCAGAATGAGATCACCATGCGGTCATGTGGAAGAGGATCCACAAAAAGCGTTGATGATCTGAGTGGCTGGTGACTGGGAGTACCGAATGTCACGTTGGCATTCTCAGGTGATACGCATGCATCTATTGGCTCGTCCATATGAGGGACGGGCATAGAGGATGAGGCAGCTTGGGCAGTCCCTTGTGCCACTGGTACATGCACTATGATCATACGAGGTGGTGGCTCAATGGTGGTCTGAGTCATCACATCCCGTGTAGATCTTGGTTGTGCATCTGTAGGACCCTCCTCGACCATGCATATCTGTCTGAGTCGTGGCATCACGCATAGCTCGTCTTGGCCCTGTGTCTGAGGCAAAGAATGAATTACAACGAGGTTCGCGATTTCCAGTTCGTATGGAAATGGTTCAAGCATAAACATGAACAACTATGTATGCAATAATTGCATTGCCTTACGACTCTGAATACCGGTTTTCTGCGCCGTATCTGTTAAAGGGACTGTAAAGTGAAAAATAACCCCCATATTTTTGCTCACTATCGTGCACAACATCATTGTTTGATAACACACAGAAAGCATTACCTCTCAATTCGGCATATTTTTTACGTATGGATATTTTGAAGATTGACGGAACATGGACGGTGCTGCCAACGAACGGCGAAAAAGAGCAACTTGGGTTTCGGGTCCAGGGCCCGCTGGGATTGGGCAACCCTTACCACGTGAGCGTTAATTTTGTAGAGAACAAATTTGACGCACATTATCTTACAGCTAAACGCCATTTTAAAAATGACGCTCACTTCCATAGTTTCTACATTAATAAAGCGTTCAGCTACTGCGCCACCACGAGATACGATCCGCCGCGCCATCTGCAAGGCCGTCTGTGTAATCGCGTTTATGCGTTTATTGTCTACGTCGTGGGTGGTCATGTTCTTCGCGCGAAGCAGAAAATGGAAGTGAATGACATGTCTGTGGCTGCTGTGTCACGTATTCGAGAGACCTACATATACCTGGTGTAGTTTTGGTGTTCGGGGATGCAAAAATCATCTTCGTTCATCTTCGACGACGGGCGTTTTCTACCACAAGATTCCACAGGAGAGTGCGCGAAAACGAATGTGGTTCGAAGCACTGCTGAGCTCATTTTCCTGCCGATGACTACGCAGATGCCGTAGAAGGCGAATTGCAAAGACGTCCGATGCAAACTGCCGTTCAGTAACCAGTGATTTTGTGTCGCCGAGATGACGTGTTCAACAAAAAGTCTCAGGTATGTACAGGTGTCGCATATGTATAAATTATAATATAGCGATGACGTATTCCATTCAACTTATCTTATCATACTTGTCCCGTACTGAACGTTGTGAGCATCAACAAATTTAATTTTAGGGCCTTCCAGTGTTGAAGTGGCGCCAGACTGCTTCGTGTGTGTGTGTGATCCAGGCACTCAAATTGACCTGACAGAAATAGCTGAAAGCAGGTATGCAAAGTTCACAGATGGCAGCACTAGATTTGCTAGGTGTTGCAGACTTTGTGACATTTTTGGAGTCTTTGGACAGCTGCAGAACATTAGTATGACGTCAACACTATAGGAGAAGAAACCGATGAGAACTACTACTACTTTGAAGAGTAGAGGAATAGTTCGTGTTGAGGTATAGTTATGACTAAGGAACGCTAATTAATTTTCTAGAGATGCATCCTATACACTTGAATGCCCAGTGAAACAGCGAAAGTTCATTGTCTTTGAAGCCCGACTATTGGAATTGTTCAAAGTGTGTTTCAAAGTGTTCAAATTGTTCGCGCAGCTACAGTGAGCCATGCAAGGTTACCACATCATATTGGTCCTAAATTTGCAGAGTTCCCCTATCTCGGACACAACGGTCATTTCTCTTTATTGCTCTCCCGATCCTACCATCTCAGAGATTAATGTGGTCCTCCATGCGTTGCATGGGCACTGCCTTTTTCTACTCGTGGTTTCAGTTTCTTGTTTTCTTGAATAAATCTTCAATTGAGAGTTTTCAGCCATCACGCTGTCTACTGTGTTTGCCCCCTCATCTATATTGATGTGCTATAACGGTATAGCACATCAACATGCCAACAACCTACCAAACAACCTTGCCTTGCCTTATCAACATGCCAAATCTTTTTGTTGCCGCAGATCATAACTTCAAAGATTTTTCCTCTGCACCCTGCCACGAGTGAAAAGTGTAGGGTGGTCCTACTTTTGGATGGAAACTACACGATGTGGTAACATCCACATATCTGGAATTTTAGTCGACGGAAATTTGCTGTTTTTGTAGAACCTTCACTGTACATTTCTTTTGTCTCACTTAGCACATGTGAAGAAAAGTTCTCAGCTTCATCAAGACGACAGGTCAGTGTCGGATCTATCTGCAGCATTATTGTTCCTGTACTCTTTTCATCAACAGAGAATAGAAAAGTGCACAAATGGTAAAATATAACTTGTTTGTTAAATTCAAAAGGGATAGGCGAAACTGTTTATACTTCTCTTGTTTATTTTGTTGCAGGTTTTACAACTCTATCAAGTACGTCAAAACATCAGAGGGCAGAAAGTCCTACTCTGTCTCCTAAATCCCTGGACAATAAAAAAGAAAAATATAGTTTGAGTTGTGACAAAATGTTGCTTCTGCTCTTATATTATATTTCAATTAAATGTTGCGATGTGTTTGTCATGTACACTGAAGCCAGTTTCAATTTGCAGGGCTGTCAATAATAATTTACAAAAGTACATCTCAATTACAGTAACAGAGAACTTGTGCAATGGATTAGTTAGCCATTTTGGAGTACTATTGCCCACACCGATGCTGCATGGTTAACTTTGAACTCTGATCCAGGGTTGCTAATACTTGAAGTTAGCCCTGAAGTCCTCCTTTACAAATGTTAGTTGGTGACATGATAATTAATCAGTTACAAGTACTCATTTTAGCAAAACAGAGTTAAGTGTTAAATCCCAATATCGCTTCAAACATTAATTGGCATTTGGAAACCTGGTCAAGGAGAATTATATTAAAAGGTTATGAACACAGTCCAGCTGAACGACACCGATGAAAATTATCTTATTTACTCCTCATATATACAAGACATGAGTATAATCTGCAAATACAGATAAGGAACTAATAATTATAATATGCTGTGACTGCATGGAAAAAACAATGAGAAAAACTTGCAGCAAGCAAGTAATGAAATGAAAGCAAGAAATGAAAATTTGCTGACATCAATATATACATTTCTGCATGTCTGCACACTGATGGGGAAAGCATCCCTAATAGCATGTACGACGCAGGCAGGAAGAATGCTTTCTATTGTACCTTCTCACAGCACGCCATATCCTTCTTGTGAATGGCCAACAGATGATATAACGGAATTTCCTGCAGAAATAAGGGTTTTCCGTCCAGTTTTCCCTTCAAGTAGCGCTAAAGACCACACTGCGCTGCCGCGTATGTTGCCATGCTCTTCGGTTTCTCGGATGTATGTAAAGGACACTTGCAGAACTTCGGTGTCAAGGCACAGTGTTTTGGAATATTCGTTAGTAGCGATGCAATTGTCTGTCTGCTTTTCACACGCATTCTCCACCTCTCGGCAGTAAAAACACTGGTCCGTAGTATCCATCGGTTTGCATTTCCTACATGTACACCTGCACGACGAAAAAACAGCCCTTGTTTCGGCTTACACAAGTGCTTCTCCCTGATATATATAAATTTCACAAAGCAGCCCGCGTTCACGGCACGGTCAGCTACTGGTGAGGACAGTGGCGTAGCCACGGGGGGGCTACGGGGGGCTCGAACCCCCCCCCCCCCTACCTGCCACGGACCGACCCACGCAAATCCGAGGAGAACATAATATATAGGGTGGGGGGGGGGGTAGTGTGACGATCGCGAAAGTTCTTGCAGTTCATGGCGTCTATCTAAGCAGCACGCTTGAATAGTTTGCAAACTACAGTCGACCCCCGTTTATCCGGACGGTGCCGTTCCCGGCGAAATCGTCCGGATACCGGGGCATCCGGATAAATGAAACGACCGAATAGAAACGTCCTACAGAGCAAGGTTTAATTAAAACACAGAAATCTCGTCAATGACAGTGGTTACATAGTAGTGTAGGCACTCGATTCCTGCAAACTTTTGCTAATTGCATGGAGTTGAGCCTCGCTGTTGCGCTGCTCGAAGAATGTCAGTGCGGACGCAAAGTGTCAATGTCGGAGCCTTGTTTCTCACTGGCGTCATCGGCACCGTCTTGCTGCATATCATTGGAGTCAATATCAGCAATCACACCGTCATCAGACATAGCTGCACACGCGTCATCATCCTAATCAACGTCAACGTAGTCAGAAACCGCAGCACCATCTACGGCAGTCGCAGTGAGCCTCTGCATCAGGGACCGCAGCAGGCCCTCGGGTTGGAGTTTTCCCCTCTAGAACCAGACAGTTGCTCGAGATATTTCCGAATGACTCGACTGGTCAACGTGACCCAACGCACACAAATAGAAAAGGGGGTCATCGTGCAGGGTTTTCTCCCCTACGGAGGAATGTAGGTCCCTGACGTGTGACGCGAATAACCCCAACACAGCGAAAAGGGTGACGAAGCGGGGTCAGCGTCTCCTCTTACTCACGGTAGTCCGGATAACTGAAGCTGGATTACAAGAATTTTCGACTTTCGTTCCCTGGAATTCTTGTCCGAGTCCGGAAGCTGAAGTCCGGATAAATGAGAACAAAATACATGGAGGAAAATCCGTTCCCGTGCCTTTTGTCCGGATACCGCGGGATCCGGATAAATGAAGTCCGGATAAACGGGGGTCGACTGTATTAGCTTTTCAAAATACTTGCAATCCCGTGACACCACCTCATTGGTCATGACCAGGGTTGGTTACCGAAAATATTGTTTCCGATTCCTGTTCCAGTAACTGAAAAACTCGGCTTTTGGTTCCCGTTTCTGTTTCCGTTTCTGGACGATTTTCGGTAGTGGTTTCTGTTTCCGTTTCCTTTTAAGAATTTCGTTTCCGCTTCCGAGGTAATTTCGGTACTGGTTTCCGTTGCTTGTCCGGATCTCGTACTGTCTGGTTTTGGTTTTTTCATGTCAGATATTCTTGTTACATAACGGATACAAAAGGACAGCCACACCAAACACAAACACTAAAGACTTTAATGCAAAGTTCGTCACGAATCTTATACACCGCAAGTAGATGCCTCTCTAGGTTGCGGAAATACATGCCTTTAAGTTTCAAAAGTATCCACTCGTGCGCAAAAACAACACGTCATCTAAAACTTTCGCGTCCATCTTGCTGCGCAGTGGGCTCAACACGAAAGAAAGTCCCGAAAATAAACGCATGAATGAATGAATGAATGAATGCTGACTGGAAGAATAGTGCGGATATATATAATTTTCATATTAACGCGAAAACACTGAGGGAAACGGCCTGCGAATTTGGTTTCCGTTAAAGTTACCACTTTTGAATTTCGTTTCCGTTTCGGTTTCTGGTAGTGGAAACTAAAACAATTTTGTTTCTGTTTCCATTTTCGTTTCCTGTTGAATTACGGTAATTACTGTTTCTCGTTTCCTTTTCCGGTAGCCAACCCTGGTCATGACAGCCTATACGTATAATCGTATCCTGAACGTCCAAATCAATTATTTTCGTTCCTTTTTTTTTTTTTTGTTGTTGTTGTTGTTGCATCCGCATTTTGCAGTGTGCACAAGCATGTCACCAAGGATCAGCGGGGGGGGGGGAGTTTTCGTATCGAGCCCCCTCTACCTTGGAGGTCTGGCTACGCCACTGGGTGAGGACGACGGTGACTCCGGTAAATCTCTGGACGAGGAATCTTCTGCTGCGAAGCACACACTTTCCAGCACGCTATCGCACAAACAGATGTTCTGTGTGAGCGATAGTTCTCGAATGCGGAGTTCTAGCGCACTCATGTTCAAGAGATTCGACATTCTCGACGTTGAAGTGGTCACAAATGGCCACTGCCATTTTCGTTTTCGCCGGATTAGCGACCGGAAACGCGCGTGTTACGTGCGTCTTCGACAGATGGCGCGGGGTGATGCAATTGTTGACAGACTGCACGGTTTCCTACTAGGACCCTGGACATCCAATCATGGAAAATTCGATGAAAGAAAAACTACAGCGATTTCAGCGGAGTTCTTTGATATTTCAACTTTTGAAGGTTCAAGCTTTCCGCTGAACATAAAGTTTCGATTGGTTTATATTCACTTTTCGGTCCCTTTAAAGTAGATCTCTTCGTCATGTGTTTCTTATTCAGAAGTTGTGTTGGCAACATACCATCTAATGCGCTCGGATCCAGGATAAGATGTCATGACATCTATTGCGTACGTCCCTTATGAGTTATGAAGTGATCATTCTGATCAGATATCATATCAGAGATCATAAGATACGAAGCGTTACACATTGTTTGTTTCCACATCTGTTTGCTTAACCGCTGAACACCCACATTTTTGCCTGCCTTATAGCTTGTTACAGCATGAGTGAAATGAATGTGCACAAGATAATTGAGACCGAAAGAAATTATTTTACAGGGAATGTCGCGGATGGCCAAAGTGCAAGGGTTCACTCCTTCTTCGACCAGGCACATGGCACACCACCAGCCTTTTAAAGCGCAACACACAAATATGTTTATTTTGTGACACCCACCGTAGCCGAAACCGCTTTCAGAGTTCTGACATCGGACAGGAACAGAACTGATATTTGTTTCGGTTTCAGTCCCTGCTTTCATGTCTTGTTTTGCCACCTTTTGTCCTTTGCAAATGAACAGCATTCATCAATATAGGTTTCAGCACTTATTATAAATGATGAAGCAGGCAGTTTATCTGGTGTGAAGTTAGAAGTGGGCGGCATCCTTGAGTTTCAGGGAAGGAGTGACACGGACTAGTGACACGACTCAAACAGATTCAAAGTTTTCTTTTAATTTGGGAGCCCAGTTTCCCAGGTTCGCCAACTTTGAGCCTGCTTTGTGTGGTGGCTTTAGACTCTGTGTCACGCTTTCTTCAAACACAAGGATACTGCTTTCTTAAAACTAAATGGACATACATGAATGTAGAATAAAAATATGTTTAGGTATGCGACTAAGGTAACCTTATGCCACCACCAGGAAATGAATTTAGTGAGCCTGATGATTCGTGACATAGGAATCGTCTCTGAACACCACAGTGATGGCTCTCTGGTGCACACCCAAATCAAAGACATAACACACAAAAAAAAATCACATGTCCAATCTTGTACTGTCTGTTTGTACTTGTACTCTTACTTGTACTCTTGTACTGTCTGTCTGTGATGATTATTTCGACTTGAAACCACTTTGCAAAGGGGTTTCCAAAAATATTTCAAATGCATTAACTGATGTTTTTTAGACTACTTGGAATTGCAAACGCTTATTCACTGGTAGATACTGTGCATTGTGCGCCTGACTCTTGTGAAACGGTATGGTGGAATGGTAGTGGTGGCACATGAGGATAATTCAGGGAAATTCCCTCTGAACGCTGGCTTCACATTACTTCAGAAATGCCTTGTGACATAAGCAATGCCACGGGTCACAACAGCTGAAAGGAGGAACTGTTGGGTAGCGCGGGAGAGTAAGCCGGAGGCCGCGTGAAACGACTTATTGTTTCGCTATCCTTCCGCCAGCGCGGTTATCTGTTTATAATTTTTTGTTTCCCTGATTTTTTTTTACCAGACGCCTGCTGAACAAGCTGAAGAAGTAATCTTGTTTCGCCGCTTCGGTTGTACGCCGATTTGAAGGCTCGCCGTTTTCGGGCTGCGGGAGTACAGCTTAGTAAAGAAAAAGCTTCTGAAACGCTGGGATTTTGTACTGAACTTCTCTCAGCATCCCCTGCTGCTTAGGGGAGCAGGTGTTGAGCAGAATCCTTGGAATAAATTAGCTCACGTTCTGTGTTCAAGAAATGTTCCCTTAGGGCCGCAGGGGAAGAATTTAAATACAAGATTTCAGCGTTATAGAAACTTTTGTCCCAAGCTGTGTTGACGGCATAGTTGGATAGAATACAAAAACCCCATGACAGGCCTAATCATGAACTGCACACAGCAATCGTTACCGTTGTTCTCAAAATTGGCGCGCGCAGGGCTGCATGCCCATTGGCCGTCGCAGTGCATAATGAGGACATAGCGCGTGTTACAGGATATCCGGTTCCTTAGGTCATGTCTCAGAAATCAAAAACAACCTTTAAAAATGTGGATTAAAAATGGAGATATTGAGTTCGGCCCATGTTGCAGCAAGCTCATTTGCAAGCGGCTTTTTAAAAGCGATATCAGGTGGTCGTGCAACCTTCAGGACGCTTACCAAAAAATGCGGCCTTTTTAATACGTGACTACAATTCTGCTATCCTCGTGCTTCCGAAAATCTACCGAAGAGAAAGTTAGTGAGCTAATTTTTGAAATATTCATCTGACACACGTGTACTGTTGGTTATGGAATTTACACCATGCTGCGTTCGTGTGTATATGAAAACAAAATGAGTATGCCACTCATAATTACGGAATCCAAAGTGTGCTATAATCGATATCCTATTTTACCCACAGAGTGGCTACCTCTCCCTTTTATCAATGCTGCTTTTTAAGTGACCAAGAGAAAAATAGCAACTACGTCCTTGCGCACTGTATACAGGGTGTCCACGCTATGTGTGAACAGATTTTTTAAAAAATATATCAATCACTTTTTCCGCGATGAAATCAATTGCAATATAGCATATGCTGAAGGGCACTCCCTAGGGGGGCATTAACAGACTCCTACGGCAATGTCTTAATTAACGTTCAATAATTAACTTTTTAGTTATAAAAGCTACGAAGTTGCTCAAATGAGAACATCTGATCTCTTCGGTCACCAGATACCAAAGCCGTTTTCAGAACAAAAATCCGTTCGATAGATCGTCCGCAAAAAATTCGTGAGGGAACGTCATTTTTTTCTTTATTTTATTCATTGCGCATCTCTAGAGACGCGTCTTTCCTTCGTCCCCAATACGAGAGGATGAAAGAGCACACTATCGCCTCTTGGGTCCTGGAAAAAGATTAGAAGAAACAGAAAATGCAGCCCAAGATAAGGGCAGTCGCGATAGAGTCACCCGATAGATTTGTGTTTTTGTTTTGTTTCCGCAAGTTAAAGCTAATCTTCGACGCATGAGGCGGCACTGTGCTCTTTCACTCTCTCACACTGGGGGTAAAGGAAAGCCGCTTCTTTGAAGATGCGCAATAAACCAAATAAAGAAAAAAATGGCGTTCCTTCACGAATTTTTTGCGGACCATCTACCGAACGGATTTTTGTTCTGAAAACGGTTTTGGTATCTGGTGACCGAAGAGATCAGATGTTCTCATCGGAGCAACTTCGTAGCTTTTATAATTAATTATTAAAAGTTAATTAAGACATTGCCTTAGGAGTCTGTTAATGCCCCCCTAGGGAGTGCCCTTCAGCATATGCTATATTGCAATTGATTTCATCTCAGAAAAAGTGATTGATATATTTTTAAAAAATCTGTTCACACTTAGCGTGGACACCCTGTATATGTGGTGGCTGAAATGATACGACCCATAGTGTGGGCTTGCTTGACGAAAAAAAAATTCGCTAGAGTCGCATCGTTGATTGCAAGAAATTAAATCAAAAGCCCACAAAACAATGTGATATAAATAAGCCAAGTGGTTAGAAGCTTTCTTAAATCCTTTAATTAGTTGCAAGACTTTCGTGCAGTGTTCTCGTTAAAAGGTCGCTGATTAGCCGTCTAATGAGCTACTTTTCGAAAAACCCCGGATAGCTTATTTGTCGGTCGGCGTCAGAAACATCAATATTTTTCACTGCAATTGCGAATGCCTTCATAATGAAGATACATGCGATTTCGAATAGCGCGTGGTGTGCGCGAACCATTCGGGTTTTTCGACGGCGCCTTCCATCGTCACGTTTTTTTTTATTAATGCCATGGCACAATTCTGCTAGCTCGAATATTTCAGAAGTCAGCCCTAATTGAGACTTCCTATTTATTATTCACCTGGAACGCGCCTACTCTAGCTCAGATTATTTCCGTGTATATCATATATAATATAGTAGTAATACTTGCAGTTAGCAAATTACAAAGTTCAGTCGATTAAAAGGAAACCCTGTACAATGATATACATGGATGTATAACGTCCTTGCGCTGTCGGGTCTACAGGGTGTCCTGCCTAACGTGTCACAAAATTATATTTGAAGAGGGCGATCGAACGAAAGCGATCGCTACTTTTCTGCTCCTTGAGTTGGAAACGCGTGCTACGTCAAAAGGAGCACCTGTTCCTAACTCAAGCAGCTGCAAACCCCCCTTCCATTGTTTTTCATTTATGAAATCTCGCGACATGTTAGGTGGGACACCCTGTATGTGGATGTACTATGTATATTACATGTACTTCCATTTAGACATTGTCTTATGTCTTGGTAATGTAGCTCTTTTCAACATAACTTTTTATGCATTAAGGTTTTGGAAAATGTTGTTTGGGAAATGGTCCTTGCATAGTTATAGAATGCGCACGCCGGACGTTTAATGTAATGCAGCGCATTATTAAGTGTAATAAACGCATCTTCTGCGAGTACACGACAAACGTACGAGCAGCCTCTGCTACACTGAGTAGATCATAGTCGGACCCGTCGAAAAGCACGAGCGAGGAAAGCAATCTTGTTGATCTGTCCTTGAGGTCGATGCTCCGCTGCAGGCTTCATTCGCCGTACACCACTCCATTTCACCTTCTTAGCTGCAAAAATATATCCCCCTCCCCCGCTCAAAAAAAGAAATAATGAAAAGAAGAGAAACCACTTGCTCGACGCCCTTATCAATCGTCCTTATCATTGCTAATAAACACTCTACCATTCTTCTTAGCTGTCTTCAACCAAGCTTAGTGAGCGTTTCTGCACCAATTGGCAGAAACAATGATCACCTGCACTGTCCGTTCGTGGCAGAAGAAAATGATAGGATTGCCATGTGTGATAGCGACAAGTCTTGTTCTTGCTTCCCACAGAACGCGAATAGCCCCGTCTTAGATTGCAATGGTCTTTTCCTTGTCATTTTGTTGAAATCGTGGGACACATGGTACACGTGAACTGAAATGGTGTGATCTAAGTTTCGCTTGTCGGCTTGCTTTGCCCTCTGACCTGACGTGCACACGGCGTATATATCTGCCACAAAGACACGCAGCGTGGATAGAGCAAACAAACGAATGACAAAGTGCTAAGCAAAAAAATGCAAATGCCCATTTCTGGGGTAGCTTCTCTGCAACAGGAAGACTTCGCCCTTGCTTCCACGTCTCGCGAGCACATTTTTTTCTTCTTATTGTTATGTGTGAATTATAGAGGCAACAGGCCTGTGGCGGAAATATCGGGCCGAAGAATGTAACTAAAGCAATAATATGTGATCAGAAGAATCCTTAACGAGGTTCACATTTACGAATAAACTGTGATAACACTAGGTGTTCCATTTTTCATAAATCACTCGCTTTGACTTAATTTCGGGAGACATCACTAGTCAGAAACTGCTCTCGCGATAGCGTCTAAGGAATAGGGAGGAACTGGTTCCTATATATAAGCCGGTTCTGGATATAAACGTGCAGATCAGCAAACTACCTACGAACTCAAACACTCAAACAGCAGTTACTGCAACGCACCCGCGATATCGATACGCGATTTTGAAGTTTCAAGCAGCGAACTGTTAGAATGGTTCCTAGATCACGACGGTCACCACGTACTAATAACAACGTACTCTACTCATATTAGTTGCATGCATCTACGCAACGGTATTTCTACAGCGCTCGTCTTCAAGTCCCGACCCCTGTACGCGCGGAATAATAAAAATAAAAAAGCGCAAACAGCAACCGGTGTGAAATAAAATAAAATAGATAGCAGGGAGGAAATAGAGTAAAATAAAAAAGTAAGTGGAATGAACGAAACTTGGGGGAGGGGATTCGAACCCGGGCATTTTTTGGTGAACGCCGAAGCGCTACTGGCGACGGCAGCTGAACACGAGTTGTATCCGAGTAACCGGGCATAAGCTCGTTCCGAGGCCTCGTTCGTTGATCGAGAACTTTATACGCCCTGGACAAAAAATTTACGCTACTTTGGGTGGCGTTCTTCGTCTCAGCTTGAAGTAGAATCTTTCACCTTCACGTCCCATGGTGGACATTTTTTTGCGGAGCTTAGCGTTTCGTAGATATTTGCAAGCAAAGACGTACGGCCAACCGTTACTCCGTAGAAGAAACGCGAATAGGCTAGTTGGTCGGGCAAAAAATTATGTGCTTCTAGAGGCGCCATTTTGCTATCTAAATGTCGTAGTGGGTCTCATTCATTCATCCAGGCGTGGACATTTTATGGCAACACTGGGTTGATGCAAGAGAAAAACGTGGTGCAATACATTGCACCTATGGGATATGCAGGTATAGCCGACTTTAGGAAGGGCGTCCCGCGATTCTCGGAATGCGCTTGAAAAAGTGAGAGAAACAGTATGACACAGTTCCACAAATGAAGCTTCTTGGTGAACACGATGGAAATTGATGTCCAGTGACTTTCTAAGCTTGAAGGAATGTGCTTGAGGAAATGTGTATCGCCTCAGCACGACACGAAAATAGCAACGCAATAAATTTCCTCGACGGCATACAATTGCACATGACTACATATATACTGACAATAGCATACTTATCTGTTCGAAAGGAAAGCCTGACGTGCCGTCCTGCGCGATTAGATATGTAGCCAGTTAATTTAGCCAAACAGACCTGACTAAAACTCAGGGAAACAAAAACTTACACTCTCACGCGCGATGAACTCCACGGTGCATCGAAGTCGCCTTCGAGTTCAACGAAAAGTGACGGGACGGCGTCAGGTTTGAGTATTTGCCTTAGTCGTTTTCTGGGAAGAACTAAGCCAAACTCTTGTTGTAGTCTCTCTGCCTCCTCAAAGCAGTCCGCGGTGAAGTGGTCGGAACAGAGTCTGCTTGACTTATACCCAAAACGCACCGATGCAGGATCCCCATCGCGCGCAATCGTGATTAGGCAACGATTGTGAACGCCCTCAGGTGCGGCCAAACCGAGTCTCGGCGAAAGAGATCAACAACGCAGACACTTGCCCCCGTTCGCGAACATGATTACACACTTCAAGGAGGGTTGGCGCAGGCGTAGTGGCTTCCTTTCGCCCTCGCCTTCTCGCTACTCGCACTGCCGGTTCCGGGTTGGCAAGATGGCGGCGATGACAGCGGCCCGCACGAAGAAAACAACATCGACAAACGCCGAAAGAGATGAAATCGCATTTGTATTAATGTGAATTTCTTTAAAGTAGACATCCTGGACCAGTGCTCTCTTTTAATTTGTAACTTCTGGGGGTATTGTGTAAAGCTTCCACCAGACGGCTGCAAATGAAAACCAAGATCACGAACCTGAAGCGCGGACGGTACGACATGCCCAGCGGGATTACGCCGGCTAGGATTGCGGACAGATCCAGATTGTGTGCGACAGTGCGTTTTGGGTATTATACAACTTCCATCCGGGACGACGAACTTTCGCTATCCACAACTGTTTCAGGCGCTCGCACTTTGGAAAACCGAAAAACATCACACCCGTTGTGTTTTCCCTCTTGTTCTTGCAATGAACAAAACGCACCTATGTCCAACCATTGTTCAATAGATGCTTCACAACTACTGTCACCTGTCAGACTGTAAACAACGAGAAGCAGCAGAAACGCGATAGGTAAACGAAAGCACGCAAGACGCAACCAGAGCAGACACCGGAAGGGGACACCTCTGACGTCACGGTTAGTCGTGGTGCAGCTTTCAATCGAGGGTAAAGCGTCAACTGTAAAATCCCATAAAAAATTATCAGGACCGAATACAAAAGAAAGGTTTTGCACAGTGCCTTATTAAGACATAAGGAATCGTGCGACAACGCCTTTTTAGTTCACATTTTGTGTCCAGACAGTCCCTTTTAACGTCTGTGTTAGTGATTCAGTTCCAAAATCTTTCTTTGTCATTGCAGTTCAAATTATTATTGCAGATTATAGCTCAACACGATGTGTTGAAGCAAATGCATCCCAAGGAACAGTACGCTCCTCGTAGCCATGCTCCACTGAACAATACCACGCATGCACCCTCAGCTGCCTTGGATCCTGCTCCTGAACAGCATGTAAATTGTGCATTGTATCCTGTTCAGCAGGATACTGTACAGTACATTGCTTCACCAACTTTTTCAAACCTCCTTTGCTACAAATCGAATTTACTCTAAAATACAATGTGTCGCTATGCGCATAGCTACACTTTTGTGAACATATCGCGAGCTGTGTGTGGGTGTCAATATGGCGCAAATTCGTAGCAGACGACGCGGTTGCCTTCACTCTATGCAGAGAGAGCTAGTATACAGAGGCACCCTACCCCACACCACCCCACACTGCCACCGCCGCTGCCACGACCAGCCTGGGCCAGGCCTCCACAGCTCCCCGCATTTGCGGCAGTAGAAAAATAAAATCACGTCACAGTCACGTGGTATTACATCGTCAGGCATCATGACGGATGCCCATTGGCCGAAGGAGGATGCGCGCTCCGGGATTGGTTGATAACGTTTCGAAATATCTGACAGCTCACTTTTCGCGGGCAGTCTGGGCAGTCGGCCAGCTCCAAGCAAGGTCGCTGCGTCTCCGCGGCTCGCCGATGGCGGTTGACCACAACGACCAAAGAGGAAGTGTACGCGCGGGTTTGTTCGTGAGCTATAGTGACTCTGGCCATGTACTGATCTCTGATAAAGTGTCAACCTACGGACATTCTTGCCGGGTCGGAACTGGAATGCTTGGTGAACTGACGCCTGAGGAACACTTTCGAGCGCTGTCGCATTTTCAAATACAGTGACTAAGAAGAGAGTGTTCGTAACGACAAAAGTATTTCCCGTGACTGTGTGACCTACGGTGCATCGCCAGAATGAGAAGAAGATACTCATCTGTGAAACGCACGCACTCGTGGACTTCGCTCGCCTCCAGAAGTAGACTGTATGTGTGCTTTGCGAGTTCGAACTTGGTTTGGTTGCTGTCTATTCAAGGAACGAAACGTCCTGTACGCACGGTGAATATACACGACGGGCGCAAGGTATGAAAACCAGTAGAAGTCAATGGCAGCCAGGGCCGGCCGAAAGCCGAGCCAAACTGAGAGGTTGCTGATTGGTTGGCTGCTAGGCATCACGACGCATTTTCATTGGTCGTATGTCCAGTGTTGCCTGAATTATCTCAAACTATGGGCTCTATGGGGAGCTGTGGGCGCCTGCTTGGGCTACGAGCATGGCAATGAGTCTGCATGACAGCGGACAGTGACAAAATCCGTAGCGTACGGAAGCAGCGGAGCAGGCGTTGCCAACAGTTTTTGGCATTGCGCCTGTTTTCACGGGCTAAAAATACTCGACATGCCGTCGGCTGACTCCAGGGGTGGCCAGTACTTATTTTTGTATTTTAATAGTAATACACTGCAATTCTGCGCAAAAACTCGTATTATAATACTAATACAAATACCTTTGAAAATGTGTACTATGATACATAATAGTAGTACTGCATTAGAATACATTATGGTAACAGAGAAATACATAACTTTTTGAAAAGCCCCGGCCGTATACACTGATTGCACAACCGAAAAGTTTTGCGACGCAAGAACAACCCAAGGGTAGGTTGAACTCTGTCTGTATCTATGCTTAGAGTGGGGATCGAAACCAGAAGTAGAAGCCGGCCACGGTGGATACATTTACCTTGGGCACAGAGCTAGAAACACATCTTTTCTTTCCATGGAATTTTATGACCAGTCAGGGTACAGTGACAAATCCCCAGAGGAGTACGTGTTCAAAGAGCGGATAACCTAAAAGTACTGTGTGCTGACCCGCCTGAACGAATTATGACCGTTCTGATAGAGCATAAAGGTTGAGCGAACACATCAAAATCCGAGAAGTATTACTGGAGTACTATGATACATGTAATACGTGTTTCCGCGTATTATAATATGTAATACAGATAATTTTCTGAAACGTATGTACAAGAAAACGTAATTCAAACACAAAATGTATTACAGTAATAGATTTATAATACAAAGTATTGTAATAGATGCCCAGCCCCGGCTGATTCAATATGGCTCCCTCCGGGCACCTACATTGAGAGAGGGAAGACCCTGTTCAAGTCCTTTGCCCTCCTCTTATCCTTCTCCTCGCCTTTTCTTCTAGCCTCTCTCCCTAAGATTTCTGCAGCGGCGACGGAGTCAACCGACAGAGGGGGAGGGAAAGAGGAAGGCGGACGATCGACAGTGAAAAGGGGTGCTTAGCTGCCCCCATGTACACACAGTGCGGATGAGGTGTGCACAGTGTCCAGAGGGTGATGTATGTGGAACGTCTGCTGCTGTAGAGTGTTTCCGCTGTGCGTAAAAAAGTTTCAATTTTCCTTGAGCAGCGAAACTTGTAAACGAAAGTTTCTCAAAATTGTCAATTTTCGAACTGGGTTTTCCGAGCGTGAAGGACTATCAAAAGGACAGCATCGGTGGAATTCGATTATAGAATGCTTCCAGAAACTAGAAAAGTAATATTTCACCACCACGAGAAAATTGTTTTTTCGACACACGTGTTGGCTTGCGATGTCCTCCTTAAAGCGACAGTCTGGACCTTCGGATGGTACCCGGATTGTGACTGCATTCGATTGTTCTCCACAGGGGTATCATCCCCGCAAACTATAAATGGTCAAACCTTCCTCGTTTTACAGAAAAAGAATTAAATTGTAGGGGTAACCCATATCCGGTTTCGCTTTCTCCGTGACATCACCACTGTTCCTGAAGTCACAGCAGTTCCAGGGTCACTATTCTACAAGTCGACATGTTAACAATCGGTGTGTACAAAGCGAACGGCATGGGCTGTGTGGAGGATGAAATGTTTACATCTGACCGTGACGACAGCTTGTATTACACCTGTGTAATTGCTGGACGAATACCTCTTCTTCACGTATCCGTTGCCGGTCTGGACGAACAAGGCATTCCCTGTCGTCGTAGCGACCCTTTGTTAAGGCGCAAAGTTAGATTTCAGGTGAGACTTGACCCAGCTGGGAGCGGTGAACTTTGTAGCGTGTGACATTTGTTATGCAGGTGTTGGTGCACTGACTCCGACAGGCGCACCGGAGAAATGTTTATGCTGCCTAGGCAAAATCTGTGACGAGCTCGAGTTCGACACTTAAGAGGGGATACCAGCCGCTCCGTTTCGCCGACTCTCGGCACGAGATGGCGCCGGGGTCTAGACAGCCACCAGATGGCGCTAGAGGCGCTGGGTGCCGTAACCAGTACCGTTGTTCAAGAAGTGCGCATACACCGCTGGGGCATGTAGTTCCAACAACACGCGTGACCTTGTTGCATTTGTTCGGATCGATAAGAATGTACGGCGAATCTCCCATGAAAAGAGGGGTTCTTGAAGGGAATACAGCTTTGTGGGACAAATGTGTCTGTGGTTTCTTCCTTGGTTCGCACTCTGTCCGACTTGTGTATCGTCTTGCTGATTTTGACTTACACCGTGCTCCGTACTAAAATCTCCCGGCTGGACTCGAAAACGGTTCATGGCGGCGAAATAATTTCTTTTGGGTTGCCATGCAATATTGATATGCCAATTGATATGCCATGTAACGTTCATTTGCATACTCTCGCCAATTATATAAAAATTAACTTATGAATTTCGCATGCGATGGTCTTGTCTCCGAGCGTCTACCACATGAAAGAAGACGTTCAGGAACTACATTTTAGCGACAATCAGAAATCGGCACGTGGTGGCTAACACGGCTAGCGCGTGGTCCACCAATTTGATCGAATGCCATTCGGTCAAACGCTGTTTGATTGAAGACGTTTGATCGAACGCCACTTGGTCGAATCGAAAGACACTTGATCGACGCGTTCGTTCGAAAAGTGTTTAGTGAAAAGATCTAAAGCTTAATCGCGCGATTTAGAGAGAGTACCTTATTTATTTCGATAATTTAGCAGCGGCGGAAACAAAAGGTGCGTCGATAGAAAATCGTCTGCAGTGTTTTCAGGTTCCGGGACATTTGATTGGACGCCGTTTGGTGGAAGGTCGCTTGATCGAACGCGGGACATTTGGTCGAACGCAGTTTGATCGATTTTTTTTATTGTTCACGCACACTTCAATTAGAATAGGCGAGAAGCAGTGTGCACTAAAAGACCCCACAGAAAAGAAATCCTCTCGTGTGACATTATGTGCACAGTGTCTGTGAATTCCAGCGTTATCCTACACTCTTAAAAATGAACTTCACCGCATAGCACGCTCTTAGCCAACCATCATCTCGAATGATATCTTTATCTGCCCTGATTTGAAGAGAACGGGAGGTGTACGCCTTTTTTTGTGACACGTATGCTAGTCATAATTGTCACAGAAAAGGCGTACGCCTCCCGTTTTCAACAAATTATGTCCGACAACGATATCATTCGAGATGATGGTTGGCTAGGAGTGTGCTATGAGGTGAAGTTCATTTTTAAGAGTGTACGTCCAAAACGAGAAACATTCTTTGTGTTTGAATTCGCACAAAGGCATAGCAGACACACCGAAGTAAAGTTTATTATTTATTATGCTCAGGGTTCGTGAACATAACCGATGTTTCAATTATTGCTGCGAATATCATGATGATCTTCGACACAACAGCTATATGTGTTACGCGCTTCAAGGAGGCTCGATAATTGATTGATTTCATAAAATAAACTGGTTCTGGTGGCGTCAAGAAGTTGCCTCTTTTTCTTTCTGACACAGCCATTGCTCCCTGTATATAAAGTGTGCTGCCTAGCGTGTAAAATATATACAAGGTGTTTTTTTATATAAACATAACTCTTCACAACTTGAGCAATAAAAGGAAAATACATCATGGTATGAAATCAGGTGGGAGCGCAAAACGTGAAAAATTGATACAGATAAAATGGTTAAAAATTGAAAACGGAGGAAATGGACAGGTGGATGAAACTAACGGACTGTGATACAAGGAATACGCGACGCACAGCAGCGGCTAACCTGAACGGCGATGGAGCAGAAAAACATGCAATGGAACACCGGCGGCAGATTTGAATATGGCGATAGACGCGATTAAGCAACAACGAAATACAAAAGCATATATTGTGTGTCGTCTTTGTTTTTGCCCCCTTTTTTATTTTTCTTCACGAGTGGGGCAATAAAAGGATTCCTTCGGCAGAAGAGGAATTTGTTCGCAAAACTAGGAAATCACGTGACTTCACACAAACTCGGATAAGCTTCAGGTTGCTACATTCTTTATTTCCGTCTCCATTATGCTCCGCCCTTCGTCCACGTGGACTTTCGCTTCCTCGTTCCTTGTCCTTCTTTTTTTTCTTTCTTATAGAGTCATGTTACACGTTTCCTGACGTGACACTACTTGTGAATTTGTCACAAAACCTCCTTCTGTTGTCGTTCTACCTTGATCTTGAACTTTTTATGCTTTAACCTTCATTGAAACTTTCATCTTGAGCCATACACATACGCTTTTAATTTGTATAAATACTCGTGAAACGTTCGCATACAGCTTTCCGCCGAGAGATAACACGAAATCATTTGATAAAAGTGGACATGAATCTCTGTTATCAGGCAGTGTGACATGTCATGCATCTATCGGTTTTTATTGAACAAGTATTCCTGACAACGCATGGATTATTGGAATCTTTACGGGAATCTCTAAATAACCTTTTGTGTTTTCAGTTTTTGATCTGCTTTATTTTGTCTTTTCCGCTACCAACAGCGATATTGTTAATATAACATGTGAGCTCCTTTTCGTTTCCTTCGTTGATGGAGACGTCCCCGACCGAAAGGCTGCTACCCGTTTTCACTTCGGAAAGCCTACCAAGGGCCGGTATTATCCACCTTGGCCATCAGTTAATCCGCTTTGAAGGCTGTTGTGTCTTCAGGAACTTAACCCAGCGCAAGTAACAAACGGAAAGCCTTCATTCCGTAAAGGCACAAGCCGGTGAGGCAACACGTCCGGCAGCAACACGTTACAACTCCAAAGAACCACCAAAACACACTCGGCCTTTCTTTAAGTAGATAGCGGCGGCGCGCTGAGCAGAAACTACAATACCAAAAAAGGACATGACACGTGTAGCAGGCGTTTACCTGCTACGAGATAAGAAGACAGTCATGGACGTGATAAGATAGCTTCTACAAAGGCACCAAGTGGGCCTCCTACAATGGGCTTCTGATCCCTTCTGACTCACACCGCGAGAAGGAAGGATAGGGGTTTGGAATACGGGGGCTTCCTTACGCGGAGTGGTACTTCTCCCTTCTAATCCACGGCATGGCGCTACCATGCAGGGGGAAGACAGGACCATCTCCCACGGCTCTAGGTACCTCTGCATTTTTCCCTTAATCTCGATAACGGGTGAGCGGATTTCAATGAGTATGGTATCAAAATACTCGGGAAAGAATTCTGCATCCGAGTTTCAATACGGATTTTTCGTTTTTCTTCTTATGCTTCAAAGTTGCATTCAATGCATGCTTCATGCATGCTTCAATGCATGCATGATGCTGCTTGCTGATGATGCATGCATGCTGCATGCATGCTTCAAAGTTGCATTCAATTTTTCCCGTGATTTCGCAACGCCTAGAAAAACGTCAAGAGCGAAAATCAAAAATCGGTCATGAAGCTCAAATGCAGCATTGGACAAGCTATAGTACAAAACAAACCGCGTGAAAATCCGTCGAATATTAACCGAGATTAAGGACGAAACGTGCTCCATAGAAAATACAATGGACCTTTGTAGTTGGTATCCCCTCTTAATAACAGGTACTTGTCTCTTCAAAAGACATCCATGACCACAATTGAGGAACACCTCCTCTGATGCCCCTTTTGCCTGATAGCAGGACGACATGTAAGAAAGCCAACTTAAAGGTTAAGCACGACGTCAGGAGAAAAGAAGATGGAAAGAGGCGCGGGGGCAGACGAGAAAGGGAATTTGTACATGATATGTCGATAGATATCAAGCGCGGGGCAGCCTACAGCAGACAAACAAAGCCTGAGGAGTCTGCACGAGCGAATACGCCGAGCGCCAGAGTGAAAATGTAATGAATCAGCTCTAAAAACTTTACCATGCTTTTCCGTTGCTGTGCTGCTGTTGAGAATTCTGAACACCAACGCATAGCATTTGGAACGCGTTGATTGTTACCTGATCCACGATGACAAAGTGTGGCTCGATTTCATTAGAGATTCCCTAGACTTAGGTCTAGTCCACGAATTTTTGCATCGTCTGTTAGTCACGTACAGAGTTGTGCCTAACTCGTTACTTGGTAACGGTTACTTTTATTGGTAACGAAGTAACGATTCAGTTACTTTTTAAAAAATGGTAATAGTAACGGAATCAGTTACAAAAATTGGTAACTCGTTACTAACGTTACTCGTTCCTTTTCTTCAGCGCGGGGGAGCACATTTCGGCACTCCGTGTGGCGCAATACGTGGGCCTGCGTGACCCACGACCACGTGTGACTCAAAGTATTATTGCAGTCCCTCGCTGGATGTGTTGACGTGCTGAATCGTCTTAAACGAAGACCATTGTTTTTTCTCTGGTTCCCGTAATCCCCGACCATCACTCCTTCCCAAGAT
Source organism: Ornithodoros turicata (assembly GCF_037126465.1). Taxonomy (NCBI): domain Eukaryota; kingdom Metazoa; phylum Arthropoda; class Arachnida; order Ixodida; family Argasidae; genus Ornithodoros; species Ornithodoros turicata. The sequence continues at coordinate 123,712,616 of NC_088201.1, forward strand.
TGGGCACCAATCGTGCTATGGCTACAAAGAACGCGTTTCGACTTCTAGGCTTTTCTTGTCTTTGCTAAGCTTCTGAGCACCCTATATTATGTATGACGCAGCCCTTCGTCTGTTTTTGGGAACCGTTGGTGATCGGTGGCACGAAAACCGATGTCTTTTCTTGTGTTTTCACAATCTCCGATCACCCCCACTTCGGCAGCAGATGTCTTCACACGAAAGAGAACGAAGATCACTGATGTAAATTTCGAGTATCAGCTTCTTGTGAAGTGCAATTTCTCATTGATAATGAGTTGAAGGCAAGTGACGGCATGTTTGTTGGCTCCTTTAACTATGCGGCGGTAACATAAAAGTATCTCGTTACCTGCGAGTAACGAGAACTCGTTACTTTTTATGTTGGTAATGAGTAACGTATTTAGTTACTTTTTTCTGAAGTAACGGGTAATGGTATTTAGTTCCTATTTTTTGGTAACACGCACAACTCTGATCACGTACCGGGAATTCTACAATGTTATCCAGTGTTGGCAAAGAAGAGTTGAGAATAACTGGCGTCCAAAGGCGTTTGTTCTCAGTTCACATATTAGAGGGTTTTAGTGTACCGTACTCTATCGCCTTTGCATACGTGAGGGATAGCGTTGGTAGTCCTGCGCGCGCGCAAGCTATAAAGGGAGCTTCGCGCGGTGCCCAGAACCACCACGCTATCCCTTATGTACGCAAAGGCGATACCGTACGAGGTACTAAAACTAACAAATAGAGAGTTTCACTACCTCGTACGCTACTCACCAATAGAGAGTTTTAGTATATCGTCGATCAACGGCACTTCGCACTTGTTACTCTGTTTTTACCCTATCATGGACTTCCGTTTGTTCTTAGCATCAACATGAGTAGATTGCAGTGTTCTATTTCAAATTGTGCCTGTCATGGACACTTCACCACCGCGAAGAAACTTTGCCGAAGGCACCCCTCCCTCCCCGCCTAAAACACACACACTGAAGAAAAAACAAAAACAAGCGGAAAGCCGAAGAATCCTCAACAGACGTCTCCCTTTTTGTAAGCAAATGACCACTTAGTGTTCGACAGCACCACCAATTTGGTAGAGTTGAACTACACTCGAAGCTAAGGTGAAGCGAAAGGTGAAAAAGTGAGAGAAACCTGCTGTTTGATAGTGCATGTTAAAAGGGATAAAATACCCAAGGCTTCAGGTTTGTGATAAGCAAGATCGGAGTTGTTTTGCTGAAAACCTTGTCTTTCAATACGCTACGGCAGTATGTCTGTGCGCATGAGAGAAAGAAAAGATTGGAGAAAGCAGTGACAAAGCGTCTATCCACTGAGAAAGCAGCAATAAGGGGACATTCGCAGATGCGCCACAGCACTATGGTGGAGTCGATGCCAACCTTTGGCTGGCTGGCCTTTCCTTTTTTAAAATAAATCTTCAGATGTCACCCGCCCATGTGGACCTCTTGTGTAGCTGTTATGGTACCTTATTTAATAGCAATACTTTAGTTGCAATTTAATTAAGAGCAAGACCGTTCTACGTGCAGGACGGGAAAGGGAAAAACTGAGGGGCCGCGCGAACGACTGATCTACTTCCATAGCGTTATAAGCGTGTTTCTGTGTCAAATAAAATTTCTGTTTGTCAGTCAGTGCGCTTCGTGTTCATCTCTTCTTTGTATCCTCTGCACTGGAGTGTTTTATCTTTTTAATATGATAAATATGCACAACAATCAAAGACAAAAGCGGTGTAATCGTAAACGGTGGTCATAAGATGTAGGCATGAACGGACGTCAGATCAAAGTTTCGTTTCACTGCACCAAGAGAGAAATCACGCTAACGTGCGTGATGTTTCTCGCAGATGGACTGCATATTAGAGCAGCAATTAGAAAGAATGCGTAAAACATTCTTTCTGTGGGCCTGGCATCGGCTTGGGTTTGACATTATGGGCACGGGCCAAGGCCTTACATTACCGGGTTTAGGTTGGGCTCAAGCGTGTGTTACCCCACTATTAGTGAGCCATGGTCAACTTTTACAGCCGAGTACAGGCCGGGCCTGACATGGGCCGGGAAACCTAGAATACTTCGGGCCTGGGCCGTGCTCGGCCTAGGACGGAGCCATATAGTGCCTGGCAAGAATCTAAAATGCATCCCGTGCAGTGCTCTACTGGAAATCGACATCGACATTCTTTCAGAATTTTTGCAGGCGCTTGATGGGTTCCTTTACGTAATTGAATGAACATGATATACACTTGTTATTGAGAATACGAAATAAGAGACTCCAACTATGCCGAAACAACAGTCGTCGCACTCCCACATGAAGAGTTCACTTTGTAATAAGTGAGAAGCGGGTAAAAATACAGGTTTTTCCGCTCATCCTATAAGTGCTGTAATGATTAATCCGTGTGAAAAGCTGTCTCTATGGCACGTGCATTACTTTTGATGATATCTGTATTAAAATGCGTCAGAAGGCATGCAGGTGCGAACAAGGACACCGTGGAAGAACAAGAAGAATTAAAGCGACTATGAAATTTACCGACCCCCGCCCCATAATTTCTTTTCCGGAAACTGTTCTTCCCGCCGAGAAACTAATACGCCAGAATTTTTTTCGTGCGAAATCCCTCCACTCTGTGTGAAGCGCGCGCTTCAATGTTTTCTTCCGCGTTCCTCCTCTGGCGCGCGCATTCTCCAGTGGATTCAGCCACTATGCATCCTGTGCTGCTGGCCCCTGTTACGTCATCGCTGTTGCGCAATGCCAAGCAACGCTCGTCCTAGCTGTGAGTGCGATGGGGCGTGGCGCTTCCAGTCGCACCTACAAGGTCACAAGGTCTCTGGTCGCGTCTGAGGTCTGAAGTCTAAAGCATTACGTTTCTCTTCGTTGCAGGCGTTCGGATAACATGCTAAAATGAACAGCTTTTTGTGTGTGAATCGTTCGCTCCACTTGCGGTCCACTGGCAGGTGCCACGTGCCTTATCAGGTACCTGATAAATAAAGGCACGTAAAGGTAGATGAGAAAAGGGGAACAGGAGGCAAACTGGGGGGTGTAGTCTCGTTCCGGTATCTTCATGTTTGTTCTTTGATTCATAGTAAAGTGGTTGAAAGTCTTTTGTTTACTGCGTCGCAACTGCCAGTACCTTTCACACATTAAGCGCACAGGCGAGAGATCAGCATTACAAGCAAAACAGAACTGGCATTGATTATGCCATATTGCCAGTACGAAATTAATAGGCCCTTTATGATGAAAACTGTGACGCTCTCGCCTACTCTCCGCCCATTCTCGGAATTCTCTTTATAAAACAAAAAGAAGCAATACGAAAACGCAATGGTCCGCGGATCGAAGCAGGGGACGCGGAAGCCAGTACCGGCGTCTGCATGACAGAGCCAACAACACATCACGTTACCATTGTGAAGGATCAAGACGCAACTGCTTCGGAAGCCACACTGAACTCGGTGCCAATTTCTGCGCTGTGGGGAAAAAAAAAAAAAGAAAAACTGGAGCATCCTACAGTTGCGCACAGAGTTGCAGAGCTTCCATTTCACTTACACACCACCGAGGTATATCTAAAGGAACACCTAAGTATGGACGCTTCTTTCTAAAGCCCAGAGTGAAGATGGACCAAAAGCCAGGAGACATGTTTCTTTAATAGTATGATGTAAACACTGGCTTGCATAACAGCGCTGGTAGGGTAACAGTGCTATGTAGGGGAAACTGCGAGGAAGAAGGTCACCATAATGAAGGAGCACAAGGCACAATTGACAAAACCACCAGCAAAGAATCAACGCACCGAACTTGTCGATCACGTGTTAAGAACAGGACATTCTTTCAATTTTGACAACGCGACAACCTTACTTTTGAACGCAGATGGGGGTGAGAAAATTCCTTGAATCTTGGCACATTCATGGCGAGATCAATGCCTGTAACAGTCACAAGGGGCCTTTACCAGTCTGTTACAAGGGTTTAAAAGGATTCCCGTTTTAAACCCCCCTTTCATTTTCCTGTGCTGATGATGACGCTCGAATAGGTGTCGAAATGTTCACGCATTTCTTTTTACAACTTGTTTATGCAAGCCAGTGTTTTCTTCATACTATTAAAGCCCAGGGTTAAACGGATATTCTAAGAAAACTAGACTGGAATGCATTGCTTCAATGGAGGGCAGGGCGTACGCAGGCCAAGCCAACTTTAAGAGGGGGTGTCACGCAATTCTGGAACGGGAACAGCACCGAACTTCCATGGGCTGCACGCCGAAATAAATCTTTTAAAATAAAACATTAAAAAATCCCCGCTTAAAATTCCACCCTTCGAAATCCATTTTCTGAAATAAACCGTTTAAAAATACACGTCCTCCAAAATAAACGCTGTTAAAATAACTCACGGTTAGGCTTAGGAAGGTAACGCTCCGTATCATAGTAGTGATAGCCGTATGGGCGACACGATGTTCTTTTTGGCGAAACATGCTATTATGATGTTTCTTACTCATGTTTGTATTGTTATCAATTACATAACAACTTAGGATTTCGAAATATCCAGCTTGAAAGTGATGACGATGGTGCGTATGAATACAGGACACGCATACTTGTTCAGTAGGTAGTAATAGAATTACTGTAATGAATTACTTTTTCTGGTAATTTGTAATGTAATGCATTACTTTTGATATTAGGTAATTTCTAATGTAATTTAATTACATTTGGGCTGTAATTTTAATGACGTTACTCATTACTTTTTACAAAAGAATCAAGTGTGTGTTCTGTGTTGGCACTTGGCAGAAAGAGAGTTGGGGGACTGGCGAGTGAAAAGAATTCCAACGACACTATGAATGGTGACGCACTCAATCGGCACGTGAAACGTCAATTCCCTTTGACGAGCCAGTTGCCTTAGGCAGGGCACCCACAAACAAACGTTGTTAGGTCAACGGTTTGTAGCCCTGGAGAACCATTGTTTGCGTGCCCCATCCTCCTGACAATCTTCCTGTTGTCGTGATACATTGTGTCTCCTTCGTCTCTACATTGTGGAATGATACGTCATACGTGGCACACTAGCATGACATGTAGAAGAAGAGACAAATAGAAGAGTACAAGCTAACTGTTGATACATTGCAAGCATACATTTTTTTCCTCGAATTTCGGGGAAGGCAAGTTTCGTCAACTTGTGTGTCCCTTGTGCCTTCCACAAACTCGGGAACATGTATGCCAATAATGGTAAAGTAATGACATTGTAACGTCATTTCTTTTTGTAGTAATTGTAATGTAATTTTATTACGTTTCAATTGCAGTAATGAGTAACGTAATTTAATTAAATTCTAACTGGAGTAATGTAATATAATTACATTTTAGAAGTAATTTACCCAGGTATGCTCTTGATCCTTGAGCCAGCTGCGCGCTGTGGACGGATTGCGCGGCGACGGTCATTCGCACTGGTAAAAGAAAGGCCAAGAAAGCGCGCACGCACACGAAAAAGTGAAACGCAAAATCAGAAAACATACCAAAGATTGGCCAAACTCTTCTGATGGTCGGCTCTATATTAGACTATATTACACCGATGTCGCGCGTTACTTGCACTGCTAAAACAGAACTTCACCGAATAATACGCTCCCGGGCATCCGTCATTCCGAATGATATCAGCCCCCACTCCCCCATACTAAGTTGGCAAAACTGGTCATACAGACAACCTACTTCCGGTGTACCGAAATCCTCGTTCACAGTTATAGCCCTGGCTAGCCCCAAGCGCGAGGAGGGTACAACTTTACAACAATCCCCATCCATGCAGAACGGTGATGGCTATCCGCAACTGTTTTAGTGGTGCGGCGTTGGCAAAGTCGAAAAACGAGACACACGTTGTGTTTTCTTTATTATTCTCATAATGCACTTAGCAACACCTTTGTCTCATCATCGCTCAACACCGCCAGTATGCAGTAACTAGTCACTCTTAATAAAAAGCACGAATGCTATGCATATTGAAAGTACGCAGCCAGGAACGGCAACGCATAAGGGTACATTTATGCTGCAGCATCGCTGCTGGCACATGGCACATCGCTGTTTGGCGATGACGAAACAAACACATGTATCTCTGTGGGCGCGTTCATGCTGCAGCATCGCTGCTTGCCAAAGATGCACGCCATGATCATCGCCACAACAATGCTGCCAAACATGTTTGAACATGCCCGGGGACTACCTCACTTCTGGAGATGACAGGTCAAACACAGAGCTTTCTGTTGGTGCATTTACCCTGCAGCCTGGCTGCTCGCTTATCCTCGCCGCTGCTTGCCGCTCTGCTCGCTGCACCTAGGAATGTAAACATGTTTGTCTTCCTGGTATCATTGATGACTGGCGTCTTGAAATCCGACCTGCGATTGGTTGTGATGAAGTCGGTTTCCTCCTTCCCACTTTTCCTCGTTTCCATCCTTCCACAGTGAACGCTGCTAGGGGACTGATATAGCGAAAGCGAGCAGCATCTTGAGCAATCTGCAGGGTAAACGCACCCTAGCGGTTATGCGAGCAGCGATGTGCTTGAAGCTGCAGCGAGCAGCGATGCTGCAGCATAAATGTACCCTTAGGGCCGGGTCCCCTAGCTTTTGTGTGAGCTGCAGCGCTAGAGCGCCACTGCAGCCGGAGGTTGCTAGCGCCCTGACGCTCTGCGGTAGCGGCAGCTGCACCTTAAAGGGACAGTCGCATTCTCCGAGGTCAATTTCGAAACTAATGCGAATTCTAATTCCTTGCCGACCACTAAAATGGGCCCGAAAATACCATTTCGATCCGCGGCGTACTTTTCGCGCAATCCGATGGAAAGGAAACCGGAATCCTTGCGCCCTCGCTCTCTAAAAGTGGGAGCAAACGTCACCCGGATAAGGCCAATCAGCGCGCGCCCTGGGTAAATGCGAGCCGCGCGCCTGTTTGCCGATCGCGAAGCGAAGGCGAACGTTGCAAACATGGAGTCTGAAAACGAGAATGATGTTTCTCTGTCTGGGGGAGATTCTGACGAACATGTAAGCGGTAGCGGCGACGAGTTAATTTATTTATTTATTTATTTATTTCTGAATACTGCGGGCGCCACCAGGCGCCATAGCAGGAGTGGGATACAAGTACGCAATTTTACGGTGCTCAGAGTAGGTGTAATAAATTACGCACAATCATAAAAACACTACACACTTGAATTAGAACACACACTAGAATAAAAGAAAACTACACACCTGTGCAACAATATATAGAGAACTAGACGCATAATAAACACAACATCAAAGGCAGTAGAGAAATAGATGAAGTTGCAGAGCCAGCTGGGATGTATTAGTCACTTTTAAAGTAATTATCTAACATGTTTGCGAACTTATCATATTTATCCGCGTTACAAATGTCAGCTGGCAATTTATTCCAGTCAGCTATCGTGTTTGGTAAAAAGGAGAACTTCAATGTGTCAGTTCTGCATCTGATCTCTTTCAATGTCAAAGGATGCCGGTCACGAAGCGAGAATGGGTCTTGAAGCTGAATTTTGGATTTCAAAGAGCTTTGAACTTCATTACGAAGTATTAAATATAAGAACTTTAGCCTCTCCTTTGAGCTACGGATCTCAATTGACTCTAACTTTGCCTGTTGGCACATAATTGTTGGAGATTCTCTCTTCTATATCTGTTAAAAATGAACCGAGCAGCAAGGCGCTGTATTTTTTCTAGCTCTTGTTTTAAGGTTACTAAATGGGGATCCCAGATGACTTTTGCGTACAATAACACAGGCAAAACAAGTGTCCTATAAGACAATAAACGCACTTCAGCCGTCGCAAGGCTCTGTGACCTCCTTAGGTAAAACAGTTTGTTTCTAGCTTTTGTAGTGACATGTTGTACATGGTGATTCCACCTAAGGTCGCTAGAGATAACAACACCCAAGTATTTATAGCGGTCTACTTTATCTATTCGATTGCCCTGGAGATAGTACTCCGTTTGAAAAGCGGTTTTCTTCCGGGTGACAGTCATGCTTACCGTCTTGTTGATATTCAATAGCATTTGCCATTTCGTACACCAATTATTAATCGAATCCAAGCCAGTTTGTAAAATATTCCTGTCATCATCTGAGTGTATTGTCTGAAATAATATACAGTCATCGGCGAACAAGCATGCTTTGCAATCGATAGAGTTCAACATGTCATTTGAATATATTAGATACAATAAGGGTCCCAATACCGACCCCTGTGGAACACCAGATACCACTTGTTTACGTGATGATTGACAACCATTATATTCCGCAAGCTGAGTACGCCCGGAAAGATAGTCTTGAAGCCAAGCGCTTACTTTAGCGTTTGACGTATAGTTTCTAAACTTATAAATTAACTTTTTATGAGGCACGCGGTCAAAGGCCTTGGACAGATCTAAAAAAAGCACATTCATTTGTGAGTTATTTTCGATCGCCGCTGACATGGAATGAACAAGCTCCGAGAGAGCTGTTATTGTTGAGAATCTTTTGCGAAAACCGTGTTGTAAACGGGTAAAAAGCTGATTTTGTTCGAAGTATTGCGTTATGTGTTTTGCAAGTATGTGCTCCAGCAGTTTAGAGCAAGTAGATAAGAGAGATACCGGGCGGTAGTTTGACACGAGTGAGGGATTTCCTGATTTATATATCGGGACTACACGCGCACACTTCCATTCATCTGGAACTTTACCGCTATCTAACGATAATTCGAAGATTATCTGTAGATACTCAGCCACCCACTCTGCGTAACGTCTCAAGAATTCATTAGGGATTCTATCTGGTCCCGACGATTTTCTTATATTTAAGTTCCTAAGTAAAGCAGTGATACCGTCAACCTTGAATGTCACGTTCTTCATTCCTGTGTCCCTTCTACCCGTCTCAAACGTTACTTCTTCGCCGTTATCAGGAATAAAAATGGACGTAAAATAATTATTAAAAGTATTTGCCGCTATCTCCGCGCTTACCGGCGCGTCATCTACAATAATACCTTTAGATGAGCTATTTTTTGGCACAACTGAACGCCAGAATTTCTGTGGAGCGGAACGCAAGAGCGACGGAAGTGTCTGGCTGAAATACTTTTGCTTTGCTTTTTTTATCTCAACCTTCAGTTGTCTTGCCATGTTGGACACTGCTTGCATATTTCCCCGCCTACGAGCTCTAGCAATTCGCCGTTTGTAGTGTATAATAGTACGGTTTATCCATGGTTTATGTGCGCTTACTCTCCGAATCTTTTGGGGTACGTATCTTACCATACACATATTTATAATATCTCTGAATGATTCCCATGCTACATTTACATCCCTGGATGCATTACACATACATCTAAAATCTCCAAGGGATCTCTCCAACCTGTCAAGAATCGAGACATCATCCGCCCTAGAGAAATCTAAAAACTTTTGTGTTTTGGATTCATGGTGTTTTGCTGAGCCGAGGGTGCCTTTTAAGAACACCATTTTGTGGTCTGAAAGGCCCTCGAGTACGTTACAATCCCAATGAAAACCCGATAAATTATTTGACAGAAATATCAAGTCGAGTAAGGACGCAGAATGTCCTTGAACTCTAGTACAGTTTTTGACAACTTGAAGCATGTCTAGACTAAACGTAAGGTTTAATAAAGCTGGTGCATGTTGTGTATCCCAGGTGGTGACAGCCATCGTTTCCCAATTTATATTGGGCATGTTGAAATCTCCTGCTATGATTACTTTGGATGAAGTATTCACATTCACAGTCATGTAATCATGCAAGGTTTCCAGAAATGAAGGGTCAGCGCATGGTGGTCTATACACCGCACCAATGATCAAGCTCATATCATTTATTACTATTTTACAAAAAATTGCCTCAATATCAAATGAACTCATCGGGTAAAAGTGTATACGCTTATTTATAATCAAAGCGACGCCTCCCCCTCTCCTACCTCTGTCCTTTCTCAATATTACATAATTATCTGGGACCAATTCCGTGTCTAACACATCTTCTCTTAACCAGGTTTCGGTTAGAACTACTACGTCTGGTTCATAAGATAGTAATGTGGCCTCTAGGTCGTCCAGTTTGTTTACCAGACTCCTAACATTAATGTTCAGTAGTACAAAGTTATCGTGTCGTAATTCATGGCTGAGTCATTTACTGTTTGAGGGCTTCCGTTGTCGATTAATCTGTACACGCTTTCCGGTATCGTCACTCCACATATACACCGAGGAATTCACGAGTAGTTTGTCGAAACGTAGCTGCACCTTCTCTCCCTTCTTCCGTTCTTCAGCTGTGCTTTCCCACAGGTTATTTCGTACTCTACGGATCCGTTTGGAATAGTCTTCCGCGATTCTGTAATCTGTTCCTGGATTAATGCTGGTAATGGTAATCTGTTCCTGGATTAATGCTGGATGATGACCCATACTCTACGGACCCAATGCCTCTGGAACCCGCCGACCATGCACGAGATGTGGCTGCGGCTAACCCGTGGGATGACATTTTCAGGTGACGTATCTCTTTGCATGGTTGCCGTCGGATGTGCGAAATAGTTTAGAATGTTGAAATTGTTGTCGGCAGGTGTGTGTGTGGAGTCTACGACCCACAGGAGCCCGACGAGCGCCTGTGTTGCCATTCTGTTGCCAGGGTGGTAGAAATGTGCAACAGTGCCGCCGTGCAGTGCATAACACAACACCCATTATTCAGGGACATCTGCCTCCGTAGGGAGCTTCTAGTGGTGTACGCGCCTCAATTCTGCCGCTATGATCAACATTTTAGGCGACTCAATCCCCAGGACCACAGGTAAGCCTGCTGCAGTGCTCTTTCGTTTGCTATGATTACGACCGTAATGATTTTTTCGGTTTAAATGACCTCCCATCAAGATTCGGAAGGGTAAACACGGGTGCTAGTCGGGTGTTGTTGGTTACGCAAATTGTCGAACCTAAAGTGGACAGGTGTTGTATACAAAAGCTGTTGGAATCGGGTTCATCCTGAAAGAGGCGGACCATTTTTCTGTTGTACTATGTTGCACACCTGCCAACCTTCCACATTCAAAATGCAGGAGACCCTGGAATTAAGAAAGGAATGCACAGGCTTTGAACTCCAAGGTTGGGATAGTGTCTGTTCTTCTGTTCTGGCCATTGTCTTCCCAACACTGTGGGAGATTTAGCAGGTATGCAAATGCCCACAAGATATAATGCTAAACAAAAAGAAATGCCATGTGGATTTGTCTTTTCCAGCTGCCTAAGGATCACGGCATACTCGTCATTCACGAGATGGGTCTGGGGATACCTTGGTCCAAGGAACAGACGACAGGTTCCTGGATGCGTTGTCCGAGCCATCAGGAGGGAGTTCCCATCTACGTCCTATCAAGGCTATCAGCGTTAGGACCATCGAAGCAAGGGTGTCTTGACAAGAGAGACAAGCTGGTGCATACTGATGGCTGGAACTGGAGACATGTAGTGACAAGACAAAAATTTTGCTGACATAGGCACACTTTGTGTAAATGAGCCCTTGGTCATCCCCCTTGCCTCCCATCAGAGGTTTTGGAGGATACTATAGGTGTGTGGTGTACGGATAAGTTTATCCGTACACCACACACCAATAGTATCCTCGTAAACCTCTGATGGGAGGCAAGGGGGATGATCAAGGGCTCATTTACACCAAGTGTGCCTATGTCAGCAAAATTTTCGTCTTTTCGTCATTGCAGTGTGGGGATATTTTGTCTTGTCACTCTGTATCTCCAGTTGCAGTCAACAGACTGTCTACCCATCTGTACAGCAAAAACTAGTACACGTTACAGTATTAGCTCTGGCATCAAGTCCAGACTGCACTGCACTAAGTTAGTGCCGAGGTGGGAATATTTTGAATTCTGTGCAGATTGTCAATGCGGTGTAGTGACGGGAATAAAGAATGACCCTATAATTGTATCGATTTATTGTACAGTGGAGTATGACGGAGTGGGAATAACGAAATAGCTTAGGTGTATTTGCCTCCCATTATGTATGGGAGGCAAATAAACCTAAGCTATTTTATGTTGTGCTGTGGTTCTACATTAATGTGGTGTGAAGTCTGGGCGGTTACAGGTACAATGCCACAGGGATGTTAGGAGGGTTCATGTTGGCAGATCCATATCCGGTGTACTAATACGCTATGCAAGTCTGTGTCCATTGTTTTCCTCTTCCTGGAATCAGGGGATGACAAACCCCTTGTGAGATGCGCCGTGAAGTGGGAAGTGGGTCCCCAGCACTTGTTTCAGCCATGACCTCCACATCTGAAATGGCCTCGAGTGTTAACACTCAAAAGAATACGTTGAGGGCCTGGCAGGTACAATAACAAATATAAAAATGACTATGCAAATAAATCTTCCCCTTTGCGGTCCCTATTTCACTGGCACAGTTATTTTCCTGTCGACATTACGTTATAAACGCTGCAGCCACATCACACAAGATTCCTTTCACTGAACTCGACAATTTTCAGGTCTTGTACATATCCATTATTTTGTGGGACGTGCAAAAAGAATTGCAATATTTTCGTGGCTTGACAAAACAACCAAATCCAGTTGATTCCGTTGACGTGCTTGCTGCCGCCTGAAATAGAGCCAGAAATTAGCAACAAGGCTGCAGTAGAATACTGATGCAAGTGTCTCGGACGTAGCCAAACACAGATTGCGATGCTTTCACATCCCTGAATGCTGCCATCAGGCTTACACTATGAACTGTAGAAACATCCACTAGCTGCAATAAGATTAGAATAATGCTGTCATGTGGGAGTGTTACGTTACTCCTGCATAATACTGGCGACAATTAGCACAGCAACAACACACCAATCTTTTTTCTCTAGAGTACGCGTACTATTGCGTCAGGATGCTGCAATCATTGTAATTCTTTGTGTACATTGTGGCCGGTGTGACTGTGACGTTACAATCGGCGGCGAGGCCAGGTGTTTGCGATGATGTTTACTGTGACAACTGATATTTTTCATCGCAGCGTATAGCTGTGACCACGCAAAATTGTCACTTACCTCCGTTACTGGTTCCTGCCCTTGTTCCTGATCGAATGTGGTAGGCACGGCGTCAATCTTCAGCCGCTTCTGTTTTGCCGTAGCCCAAGCCGAACTTGCAATACATCTTCATCAAAATAGGCGTCGTCGGCGAAATGACAGGAACAGACGCGTGAAACATTCAATCCTTGGGCCACACCACAGTAGTGGCTGGCGATCGCTGCCTCCCACTTTCGTTTCGTTTCGCCATTGCGAGGTCGGTGAAATGTAAGCTCGGGATTCGCGTTATAAGTCTTTCTGCACCCGAGCACGTAGCACCGGTTTCCTGGCTGTGACATCGCACGTCAACGGCGGGAAATCATAGGCCACACGCTGTAGTTCAAAGTACTTCAAAGCAAACACGACAAGACAACAAGAAAAAGGGTCAGACGCACGCTCAGACACACACAGAATCTGCAGCGGGAAGGAGCGCCTCCTGATGGTTGGTTTATCCGGGTGACGTCATCCAGTGTCGGCGCCTTGCGGGGATTGCCGTGCGCGCCGGAAGCGCGAACATTTAAAAATCGTTTCTGAGTCAACCAAGTGGATTTGTGCGGAGAAAATTTGCCGGCGTACATTATGAACGACAGGGAACATGACCATAATAGTTCCGGAACACGCTTCCGGATGCGACTATCCCTTTAAGGCGTCCCATGAATTTAGTGGCAGCATGTCTGGTATGGCAACGTGGGTGTTGTTTATGTGTAGACTCATTGCGCGGAGCCTGTACACTGCATTAAGTATCTGGTGTCCTTATTGCCGTGTGGACTCGAACAAGAACAAGACTCTCGTGAACCTCGAAATAACCGCTCCGTGTCTTTATACGCTGTTGTTTGTTGATGTATACACACCGAAGATATGACTCAGTGTGGTGGTATGGTAGTGAACGTCGTATTGTGGGCCCGGATGTGCTTATACGTATACCTCGATACACTTATGCTTAGCTTATGCATGACATTGTTGATGCACCGTGTCGCTTATATTCTTTTGATATCTATTTTCCATTTAGACGAAACATATTCCTGTTAATCTTGTATCCTTCAACATGTGAATTATTTAGTTTTACTTTCCCAGTTGTTCGTCTTGAGTGCATGTACAATCACTTGAAATGGGAAAGTCTATATATATTCGCACGAAGGGAGTTGCCTCAGGACAGGAGCCGCCGATATTTGGAACAGTGTCTGTTCTTCTTCAGGGCACCGTCCTCATCATCGGCATGGTATTTAATGGCATGGTACGATAATGATGATGACGGTGTCCAGAAGAAGAACAGTCTCTGTTCGAAATATCGACGGCTCCTCTCCTGAGGCAACTCCCTTCGTACTTCTTTACCGGTCCGCTGGATTTCTACCCATCTAGATATATTCGCAAACTTTTCTTCTTTTGCTCCTGTGTTACAAACAGGGTTGGCTACCGGAAACGGAAACGGTAATTACCGAAATTCAACAGGAAACGAAAATTGAAACGGAAACAAAATTGTTTTAGTTTCCGCTACCAGAAACCGAAACAGAAAGGAAACTCAAAAGTGGTAGGGTTAATGGAAACCAAATTCGCAGGACGTTTCCCTCAGTGTTTTCCACTGATCTCGATTGTAAAAGGCTGGATCGCGGATAGGGAGCGCGAGCGTGAAGAAACCGGCCGCCATCTTACTGTACCCACAACAGTCGCCGCAGCGATCATGGCAACTTCTTGCAATTACGGTCGTACCAACCGTACTGGCAAGGTTACAGGGCCTAAATTTGTACAGGTGAGTCACCCTTCATCAAGGAATAAATAGGCGTCCATTCTGTATATTTAGTTGACCATTATGAAGTGCTTTTTTTGCCCAAAACGAGCACTGGATGCAGGTTGCTTGATCGCTCTTCCGGCGTACAATCGAGCACACTTGCGTTTTACCCGGCGGCAAATACAGTTTGAGTGCATAATATGCTTGAAAGAACATGTTACACTACACAGGTAGTGTTGTCATCAATATATGTGCAAGCACTCGAGCGCTTTTTTGCATGCATTGCTAGCATGGTACACGGTGTTCTCTGCGGAAGCAAGTGCCACATTCATTTCTTTGAATTACCTTCGCGCACAAGTTCGGTATTACGTCATAATGAGACCACGATTGTCACCTTTTTTCATGTATTGGTATTGTTTTGTGCCTTGGTTTGATTTGTGACAAAGAAACTACGTAACGGTGGTGTGGCGCGACTTCAATAACGCCTTTGTGTCTGAGCTGTATCGTCAGCTTGTTACACATAGTAATAATTTGTAGCGTGTCGTGCTATTTGTAGCAGTTTTTAAGGCAAAAGTGGTCTCTCAATACAGGTTTCGTCATGAGGACTACCCAGTGAATAATCTGTGCAGTGTGATACGGCTGGGTGTACAGGTAAGCATCACGTTCCTCATCCACTGGTTTCTACTTTACAGGAAGGAACAACCTCAGTGCACGCACTGTGGTTAGCCTCTCTCAGTTTTGCATATTTTCTTACATGTTCACATCCGAAACACACCTTACACTTTAGGCTCCTTCACCCAGCAATATAATAATTAGAGATTATAATTCTTTTTAGAAGAGTTCCCCATATTCTTTTCAGACTAGTTTTTAATCTTTTTAATTTTTAGAAAATACAGGGATTGTAAACCATGTTTTAAACTGATGTTTTAACATTTGTCCAATGCATTTATTAAACAACATATTCATTTTTAACTGGTTGCACCCAAACCAATGTTCTGATGTATTATTTCCTTTGTTGTCGATGCACCATAAAAATTGGAATAATCATCATCAATGCAGGTTACTTCACAGCTGCCTCGACATACTCAAGAAATGGGTGCAGAACCTGCGTAATGCCCACAAACCTTGACTACCACAGCACCTCCAGAAAGTAAAGGCATATGTGTCACATGGGATTTTTAAAGGCATTCACAGTATATAATACCTTGTATGAACTGCTGTAGATCTAAGCAGCCTCTACAGTACACTCTCAGAAATTAAAACTTGTCATGGGACTGTGATAATTGTTTCAGTTATTAGGCATGCACATATACGCTATAAGAAGAAAATTATTTATTGAGAATGCACTTCTCTGGCTACTCATGTTGTTTACATCTACTGTTGATCACATTCATTTATCACATACAGTGAAACCTTCCTATGTTGGACACCTGCGGTGCAGCAGAAGCGTGTCCTACTTATAGAGGCGTCCGAGTTACAGAATATGAGGGAAACAAAAAATGGAAAAGATCACAGCTGTGTTGCCAGAAATGTCCCCCTTCTTCAATTTATGGTCCTGAGTGATACCTGGTGGCAGTGGTACCTCTACCCACTCTTCACTGATAATTATTACTGATTTTAGTAGATTCAATTCTGTTCAGATTCCACTCAATCGCATCACCTCTGGAGCTTTTTGAGCAGCGATGACTTGTCTCTGAAGCGTCAGCCCACTTTTCGTTGCTTTGGTGCAGTGTGCGTTCAAAGGCTCTAGACAAACCGAAGACAAGTGCTCACACAAAGAATTACGATGTACACTGACAGCACTTGTTTTCGGACTCGGAAAAACTAAAGCAACAAAATTCTGAGACCAGTATAGGGGAAAAAAGGGGCGAAAGTCAAGGCCACTGGCTCGTTTTGGGTATTTTTGGTGCAAAGATGGGCCGGTAATTTGGCCAGGGTTTTGTCCGACTTAGCAGGGAAAACCCTGTCCTACTTACGAGATAGGGAGGTGTCCGACATAGAGAATTTCGTCCCCGTGTAGTTTCAATGGGAGCCTGCCCGTGCAATGAAATCTTGTCGGACATGGGGAGTTGTCCGAGGTAAGGAGGTGTCCGACTTTGGAGGTTTTACTATATTATTTTCTTATATATTATTATTATATATTATTATTATCACATATTCGATCACATTAAATTAAAAATTTAGCATATATGAGAAAATATCAGGAGGGCAGTTGCTATTCATTGCTCATTCCAACCTAAAATTGAGAGAGCGTACCTGACCATTGTCATTCCTAAAATATATATTGCCATTGTAGCAAGGTCACAAAACAATAAATGTAGTCTTCTGCGACCTCCCTGCACGTTCGTTGTATCCTGAAACGCATAAGAGCAAGAAATAAATCTTGAACTTGAATAAACTTGATGTTGTATAAACTTGACATAAAATGTTGAATAATATAATGAATGATATAAAATATTGAATAAACTTGAACTCGTATATTCTCTTTACTCATCATCAGTGATCTTCATTACAAAAGCATATCGTGTTAGACTTTTTTGTTTGCGTTTCACAGACTGGGTACACGAGGGCCAAAATGACAAAATCACAACTGTTTCAAGCTCCAAATAGTCCTGTTGCAATTTGAAGACCATACGTGGAGCTGCATTTTTTGGAACATGCTCCACATAACAAGCATGACAAAGTCAGCACTGGATAGGAGGACCCCGTCCCCAAGCAGCTTTTCTCACGCTGCAGTTGTATTCAACAAAAGCATGTGAGTGCTGGAGAAGGACATTCAGTTTGGCACAACCGCGCCTGCAAAAAATCAGAACAAATAAAGGAAGAAGCAAACAAACATAGAAGGGCTGTACTTCAAAAAGAGATAAGTCCTGTGCCTCAAGGAGGTGTTACCACTTTCTAAGTAACTTCATTGATTAAGCTTACATCACTACCTGATTAACTGTCCTAACGAGTGTGATCTAATTGCGTGAAGTAATTATTTGGGCTGCTTCGGTGTGTCCATATTTGCGAGGCAAAGCACCCCTGTCGTTTACTAAAAGACTCTTTCTAAGGCGATGCTTGATATAAATCATACTAAACGCAAACACGGTCAAAAACAACGGCTGTGATTCTACAGAACGATCTCTTCCTGCCATGCGAGTATATCTTTTCCCGGACCGTTCTTTATGGAACAATTTTTGTCCAGAACGCAGTACGGGATATTATATACATGGTTGTTGTTAACCTCAAGTCGTTTCTTATTGAAATATTGGCTGGGAAACGTGCTGTAGTACAATCCCCAGCGCTGCACTGCAGTGACGGTCTAGTTTCGGAATGCAAAACATAACGTAATTAAGAATCGATCGGCAGGACACCTGTGAAACACTGTTAGGATACATCAGTATACTGGCACCTTACAAAATTGTGTGATGACAAACAGCGACCAATGCTTGCAGCGCAATAAATACTCACAATCTCTGTTGCCTCCCATTGTTTTCTGTGGGCACACACAGCACTTTAGGGCCCACCAACATGGCGGCCCGAAGGCACGCCTCTCCCCCACGAGCCCCTCTCCCATGCGCGATCCAGCCTTTATACATAGAGATCAGTGGTGTTTTCGCGTTAATATGAAAATTATATACAGGGTGTTCAAAATTAAGCTTTCACTAGCACTTCATAAATAGGCGAACAAAAGAAAACTGGCTGCTATTTTTCTGTTCCTTGAGTAAGAAACAGGTGCTACATAATTAGCAGCACCTGTTTCTTACACAAGTAGCGTACAGTTATCACCCGGTTTCCTGTCATCGCTGTGTTTGCGTAGCGCTCGTAAAAGCTTAATTTTGAACACCGTGTATATCCCCGCACTATTCTTCCAGTCATCATTCATTCATTCGTTTATCTTCGGGACTTTCTTTCGTGTTGAGCCCACTGCGCAGCAAGATGGACGCGAAAGTTTTTGATGGCGTGTTATTTTTGCGCACGAGCGGATACTTTTGAAACTTAAAGTCATGTATTTCCGCAACCTTGAGAGGCATCTACTTGCGGTGTATAAGACTTGTCACGAGGTTTGCATTAAAGTGTTTAGTGTTTGTGTTTGGTATGGCTGGGGGTCCTTTTGCATCTATTATGGAACTAGAATATCAGACATGAAAAAGCCAAACCCAGACAGTACGAGTTCCGGATAAGAAACAGAAACCAGTACCGAAATTACCTCGGAAACGGAAACAAAATTCTTAAAAAATAACGGAAACAGAAACCGCTACCGAAAATCGTTCAGAAACGGAAACAGAAACGAAAACGAAAAACCGGGTTTTTCAGTTGCCGGAAACGGAACTGGAAACATTAATATTTTCGGTAACCAACCCCGATTAGAAATACTTTCGTATAGTTTGATCATAGTGTTTATCTGCCTCCTTCTGTTTTGCATTGTTTGTTACTTATGTTGATAGGGCACCTCCACTTAGGCTTTCGCTGTTGGTGGACACTAAATAAATAAATATATTCCTTGTTGCTCTCTCTCAGCATTGGAAACAACATATGCATCCGGGCGTGGAGGAAATATTAAAGCTAATACTGCTAATACCTCGAAGGTGGGGTTTTTCCTCGAGCATCCAATCAGATTTACTCACTATAGCCAGGAATCTGATAGCTCACACTTCTCCCAGTCTCTCTCCTTTTTTTTTAAGTGTACACAACCAACAAACAGAATGTAAAATGAAATGTGCTATCAGTGTAGATTATTATCTTCTATGCAAACTTCACTGTCACAGTTCCTAATATTGCATAATTAATAATAACTAATTAATTAGTAATTAATAGCATCAGTGCTTGTAGTTCATAGGTTTCAGTACTGGATAACAGTATTAACGAAATCAAGCAACTTTCTTCTCTTCTCATTGTTTAGGATAAATACATGGTGTTCCTAAAAATGCAAGGTTGAGTAATGGTGTTGGTTTTAGCACTGTTTCAAGCCATAGGTGCGTTCCGAAGTGCATCAACCTCCACTCTTTCAGATAGATCATGAAGAGTTCATGTCTGTTCTCATGTCACACACTGAGTGGACTGCTAGAGAAGTTCATCTGAGGTAGTTTTGGTTTCCCATTGTGCACCTGACGGCATTCGGCCGATACTAACGTAGATGGAAGAGACGACGAAGCCGTCCTTTTGAACTCTTAAAACAATAATAAATACATGAATTTCTTACCTGTCGTCTGGGGCGGATTCAGTGCCTCAGTCACTTCTAGCCAAAGTCTAGACACTTCGTGGCGATCTTTATATTGAGAATTCCACTTGTTCCAAAGGGGAGGCCTCTCCTCAACTTCGAGTATCAATCTCTCGCGGAGTTCGTCACTTGGGCAAAACATGGTGAAGACTGACAGACTGCTGCACGTCGAACACCGGTCAGAAAACCGCAGCTCAAGGTCTCTCGTCGGGGATATAATGCAATCAAAGGGCCGACAGTGCGCAAATCCACTGGTCGACAGAAGCTTCCCCACCTGTCTTAAGTTCTTCCTTCCTTCGTTCTGACCTCGAGAAGGGATTTTAACGAATTCAAACAACTTATGGTTACTGGCATGTACTCGCTCCGGGCAAAGGAATGGACCCTGGGGTTCTTTGGTCGACATATTTTATGGATCATATGTAGCAAGATGCGTCCTTACAAATAGTCCTTCATTTGCAATACAGACGCAGTTGAGCGAGAACTTATGAAATAACACAAAAAATGTATGTACAGTAAGCACAATTGGTCTCTAAAGGAATGAGATGTGGAAACAGACAGTTGATGTAACCCAGAGGAAGAAAAAAGGCTATTACACCAGAGTACCGCAATACAGACGATACCACAAAGTCAGCTCCTCGGATATGCCCACTGGTATCTAATGACACGATAGTTGAAGGCAGTCCGTTCCAACCATTAAAGGGACTCTGACCAGAAGTTCGACAAATCTTTCGTTTGCATCTATTACGAAGGTATAATATGCCTCCAAGCCACACGTGAAATATTTTGGCTGTGTGCGGCGGCAAAGTTTGCCAAACGGGGAGCTGAAAACTAGCGCAATCGGCGCCGAAATCTAGCCGCTTTGCAGTGGGCATCCTCCAATTTCCGTGTGCGTGACGAAAGCACAAGGTCCATGTTTCATTGGGCGCCCGGACCGGAAGTTCTGTTGTTAGTGAGTTTGTGAGAGCGGCGGCATCCGTCCTGAAAGCGATCTTCACTATGGACGTCGAAGCAAGAAATGCGGAGACTTCGAGCCCGGAACTTTTTCTGACCTTTCTGCGATCGAGACGGAAATTCTGTGTGCTGAACAGCTCGGTAGCCTTGCTTTCAAAACGTCGCCGATGGTGCGAATACGAGACGAAGTTAGAGCTCTAAGAACATCGTTCACAGATGAAGCAAAGTGCATCAGTCGCCTGTCTTCGACAGACAGGTAAGCGATGAGCTTCTTAACGCACACTGTGATCGAACATGTAAACGTTCTCTGAAATTTCGTGTCCCGATATTTAATGCGCACTTGCTGTTTATGGTGCCGGTGTTGCTGGTGTGTCATAATGCCGAAGGAGATCGAATGCTTGTGCTGCAAGGAGCTCGAAAACACTGCCGAATGACTGCAGTATGAGTGCATTACAACCCACGAAGATTTCCAACTTCTATGCTTCAATATGACTATCCTGAAGGTGGCATATCTTGAACTCCGTGGGCAGCGCGAACCTATGAGTGACTATATTCACAAGTAAGTGACATGTGTCCTTGTTGAACGATGTTAAAATTTGGCGGCTCAAAACTTGTTTGGTCCTGCATTAAAGTCGCTAAAGCTCCAGTACAGGGTGCAGCACATAAAAAGACTATACAATACACAACTCTGAACTGGAGAAAATCAATATAGGCAATTTTGTAATTGTCAGTGTGCTGTGTCCTGAGTCACCTTTTTATGTATTGCCCTGATAATAGGGTTTTAGCGTAGGTTTTTGGCAATATTGAGTGTTCTTGATTGTCGATTCAGTGAAAAGTAAAACAATGTTGGTTTCTAAAAGAACACAGCATGTGTAGTAATATAAAGGGTATATATTGGGCAGGTAAACTGCAGTTGCTCTTAGGTACACGTGGAAATGACACTGCACACACACTGTACTGTAATCGGTTAGCTATTTGCCTAAACTATATTTTATGTACATCTGTGTAGACGATACAGATACACTGCGGATCGCCAGTTTGCGACGTGTGTATGGCACAAGCTAGGGAAAAACAAGAGCATGGTCATCCCAGCCTGTGCAGTGAAGAGGGTCTGGCAAGCCTTCCCCACAGAAGCTGCCACAGGCTTCAAGTACCCAAGATCCTAACTGGAGGTACTTCTTCGCACAGCTCGTCTATCGCATATAAAATAATTCAGCATCTGTATTTAGGACGATTTATAGCTCTTAGGATGATGCATGGTTCATGAGTTCAATATGTTGTGTTGAAACACAACACAAGTCCTTTAATGAGTCTTGTGGAACGATAGATGAGCACTCCTTTCGTGACATTGTGTACCGTTGCTACAGTGAACAATTACTTGAGCAAGACTGATTAGCAAACGGAAAACAGAGTCTGTCTTCCAAATATGTATGTTCCTTGTAACTTCCATATTTGCTAAGTGACCCATGTTGATGTCCCCCCTCGTGTAATGCCTGCAAGGGCCTTTGAGGTATATTCATAAATAAATAAATATCAAAACCAGAAAAAGATCTAACATCTATTGTAACACCTATCCAATGATACATAAACATTCTCAGAAGATATTGCCACGAATCATCATCGCGAAACTTCCAGGGCAGGCACGAAACGGTACATCTCATCCCGGCGCATGCACACATCGCCTGCTGTCTGGCAAACGCACGTGCTGTTTCTAGACTTTTCGGCACGACGCTTAAATGCTTGTGCGCTCCAAGCTGGAGCATTTATTCTTTGGACTCAGTTGTGTTCAGAGAGCTATCACTCTTGTGTTTTGCTACCAAGTAGTCTAGTAAACCGTTCGCTGTTTATTCGACGACTCGCCGACCCATTTCGCTTCGTGACAATATGCAGTCACACTTTGCTTCATTGTGCCTAAAGCCTGGTTCCACCTCTTACATCATCTCCACATCTTCAATTTCCAAAGCAGTACAACGCTAAAGTAATCCGCTACTACATTAAAAAAAGGAGGGGAGGAAAATAAAAGCTGGCACATCTAAATTTCGAAGAAACCCTGGTGCTTTCACGAGGCTACTCACGGCTCAGTCCTGGATCAGAGCCCGATGGAAAACAGCTTTTCTGAGCTTCAGTGAAAGATTCCCTTGATTGCCCTGACTGTGAGGCACAACTCATTGGCTTGGTGGCAATTGGGCTTGCGTCTGATAGTGCGGTTTGGAATAAAGGGAGCAAGGAACATCTCTCTACGGTCTTAAGAAGGATATCAACATTACTTGTCAAGGCACAACATTTCATATCGCTTTCAGTAAGTACAACACTCCTCATAGCAGTTATCATTCATGTTGGGAAAACATGCTGAAGTTAGCTCAGGCAGTGCATCTAGAACTGTGAGTCATGTTCATAGAGAGCACCAGGTGAGAGGGACAGCAACGGTGTCCAGTGAAGACTCTCCAGGAATTTTGCGCAGGTTTGGGGGTCACACCTTTTAATAGTTTTGACGGAAAGCAGGGTGTGTGAAACACTGACCTCTGGAGGATGAATCTTGTTATTTATAACCAGGTACCCATGTTCCAGTAATCTAGAAAAGCCTTAGCTCTCTTGCAGGAAATTGCTAATGAATCTGAGTGTCTTTTGTGGAAACAGGTTTTAACCGCCTTTCTATCCACCCTTCTTAGTTGCCCTAGCAAACGCAAGTTTAGTTGCCCTAGCAAGTATGTAATGCTGTACACCATATCTAATGCTAGCATACTAGTTGCTTTTAGTGTTCTCAGGCTTCTGAAACGGAGCTACCTCGTGCATACGCTGTGCCATATCGGCAAGAACATAAATAAGATTACCTTTATTTTTGAAATTGACCCTTCAGTGCTTCATGTGACAGCAAGAATGGTATCCCCTAAACAATTGGCAACAAGAATGACTACTGCAATGTATGGAGCTTTGTAAAACAACAAGTTTAGTAGAAGATATATTCCAAAAGCCGGGTGACGACATCATAATGTAACGTCCTTTACTGCAAACACCGCTCAACACAACGATTAAAAACAGAGCGTTAACGTTTTGCCGCCTATACGGGTGGCATCATCAGTACAACAGAGGAGCACATCAGCCTATCTAAGAGGGCATCATACGCATCCGATAGAGGCCCACGGTTTGTATTGCAGGCTGAAGCATCACGCCTGATAAAGCAGGACTCTGAGAACTTTCTAGGGCCCCATCGCTAGTCATGTGCAAAGGTTACTGCACTATCAAAATTAAATATATGTCCCTTACGTCAGCAATGGTAGACTAATTCGGTCCTGGTTAGTTAAGCTAAGCATTAGTAGCCCTGGCAATGTTCCTTGTGTGCTCTTTTAGTCTTGTCCCACGTCTTTTGTCTATCTCGCCAATGTAGATTGCATCACATTCTATGCACTCAGCTTGATATGCACAGTCAAAATGCCTGATGGGTACAGTGCCCTCCAAATGGCGTATGAAGCCTCTTCCTCCTTTAACATTGTGGGCTAAAGTAAGTCCATAGTTTACACATATTTGTAGCAGTAACCGACATTGTAATAAGCAGAGCAGGGATAAAGTGAGGTCGTACCCACAGAGAAAAGCACCTTCATTAGAGATTACACTGTTTGCAGACTCACATGGCTTCGTATATGGGATGCTTTGCTGTTGTTTGGTGACAGACCTTATTGTGTCACTTTATAGTATGTCTTCTTTGCAGAGTTGGCAAAGCAATGACGTCGTAATAGATTGATTCATAGATGTACGACGTCTTCCTGGACAGTATCGGGGTAACCTTGCTCATCGAGGTTATTAAGTACACAGGTATTTTATTTACAGGATACAGCTTGGGACAAAAGTTTAGGGAACACCGGGGTGTCGCATTTCGCTGTTGGGACGACACCCTAGCAGCCAAAAGGAGCAGACACACATACTGAAAGATTAACAGAATAGCCGGTCACCAGTTTCTTGTTCGATCTCTTCCTAATATCTAACAGGGGGCCACTTCGATGAAGAAATGTGCCAGTGCCGTGTTCCGTAAACGTTTGTCCCGAGCTGTGCAATTGGCACAACTTCAGAACATAAGTGGCCCCTATAAAAAACAGCCCGGCGGCTATCTTGACGAAGCTAGCGGGGAAAGATCGAGCTGAAGCAGTATCAAGCTAAAGAAATGTGTCATGTCGTCTCATCCTGTGAAATCGTGTGGAGCAGCACAGTGAGAAGTGGTAGCTATGGAAACCTGTAAAGAGTTTTGTTGTAAACAAAAGAACACTTCACGCGGCCAGTCGTGAGAACTTTTTTGAAAGTATTCAAGAGGGCAACAGGGAAATGAGTTTATTTTCTACTAGCCTTTGCCTGCACAAAGTATCAGGCCGAAAGACAAAAGAAAATAAACTAGTATGGTGACACAAGAGTTGTGTGGAAAGACAACAGAAGAATACACGAACTTTCTGCAGACAAATGTCTACAAAAAGTAACGGGCCATAATTCCACAGGAATTCAACTACGTATGTCAACACAAGATCAACAGCTAGTCCGTAGAAAGTTCGTAGGTTCTGTTGACTCTTGCCAGTTGACAATAAACCGAAAGGCGACAGCAATTATCGTAAGGGAAAACTCCGCCCCACATGCTATATCTGCTGTGATAGCAGCCACGTGCCGGCGGACATTTTCACGCAATCATAACCGAAGCTCATTTTGAATGGCTGTTTTTGCTGAAAGGCAGTTCAACGCAAAATGGTTAAACCAGTCAAAATGAAGCACATGGCGGTTGTACACCTTGGCTTCCCTGGAATGCAATTGTAACAAAAGAGTGAGTAGGCGTAACGGGAACGCGTTCCATTTATTATGTTGCAGTACCTTATAACGTGTGTGGTTATTTTATTTTTATTCATTTTTTGTACTAACGTGTACAAGTCTTACTACAAGTCTTACTACAAAGCGCAACCCAAGAGGACACTAGACTTCATGTAAAAGTATTCTGTGAAGCAGCTGTTGCAGAGGAAACAGCTCCCAAGTGATGGGTTTTCCTCAAATATCCATCTCGTCTCATTGATAGTTTAATTACTCAAGTACATTTAAAACAAAACGTTAAAGCGACCTTTGCATCTCAGCATAACATGCTAATTAAACGATGCTGTTTCAAAGACCATAACCCCTGAACGGTGTTTACAGAAGCACATGTTGTAGCAGACCGGGGTTATAATAAACAGCTCGCTAGTGACGTGCTGTTTTAACCTTTCCAAAAAATCTCCATCCGGTCCGTCGTAGTGTAGGCTAACCTTTCCCTCATTTTTTTTTCTTCATAATAAATATATACTTCCCATTTCCGGAGAATATCTTAATATCCAGAAGAAACAATAAGGTGACCTTGTCATCTCAGTATAACATGCTGATTAAGTATTGTTATTTCTTAGACAAAGCAAAAAGCTCAAACAACTTTCCAGCGAAGCAAATGCTGCAGCGAGAAAAAGTCGACTGGAGTATGAATGAACAGCTCGCTAGTGAAAAGTGAAAAGTGAAGCGCTAGCAAAACACAGCGAAAACAATAAATACGTAGTCGAAATCGCAGATAAAAGACGCGAAGCTCATTGTGAATTCAAAGATGCATCTACTGTTTTTGAACTTCATAGGTATAGATAACATTGTCCACAAAACTATGGGCTGAATATTGCGCTCTCTGTAAGACCGCTTTTTTTTTTGTGTGTGTGTGTGTGGTAAAGCCAAGTTTGTTCATCAATTGAACCCGGTGGCCTTTAAGGATCACTCACGCACAGGCACGCCTGTCACGCTTCCGTTACATTGTTGAAGTCACCCCGGCTAACAGCGCAGGCAATTTACTCGGGGATCGTCACAGCCAGCTTGTTTGTAGCGAGAAATCTGCGATTGACCATAGTGCATAGCTATGCATTTCACGTCGACATAGCTTGATCTATAACCAGAGGTGATTGGATCCGTCGAGCGCTCCAAGCTTTTTGAAGCATGCACAACATAGATTGATGCTCTACTCTTCCACTTCACTCGCAAGCACATTTTAAAAACTGAGGTTTTAACTGCACAAATGTATTCAAATTGACTCAGGCGGTGCAGTCACAGTCTTGCACAGGGAAAAAAAACGCAACTACCTACTTGATCAATTCTTCTTATCGACTTATCTGGGTATCAGATTACATCCCCCGTGCATATTAATGCTGACCTTTAACTGTTATGGTTTATGGCTGAACGTCCAGCGAGTCAATAGTCCTCGGTGTTTCCTAACCTTCAGGTTCTGCGACGTTTGTTAGTAAAGGACACGACGAGCTAAATCTCATTGTAACTCGTTTCTCAAAGTTGCCCATATTTCCAATAGGATATTTCAACTACAGAGTATTGTTTGCTCGGGACCTTGCTCCTACTGCGTTTATGTAGTACTGTTAGATTGGGAGAGAAAAACAATGAGGGTTAGCAACATGGACCCCTGGCCCCTGTGCCGTTGACACCTGGGCCCTTCGCGTATTTTTTCCCGCTTATCGGCGGGCGGCGCGTGCGCGGAGGGTTCTGCTCGCGCTTATCGGTGGGCGGCGCGTGGCCGGAGAGCTTTGCGTGCGATTACCCTCGCACATTTTTCAGCCTGGGCCGACTTCACTCATTTTTTTTTCTGCTACAAAAGGTGTGCGGTTTACATGCAAGTATAGACATGCAAAGGATAGCCATACACAAAAGTGCAAGTGAAAATATATTTATTAATGTCAATTCTATTGCCAGTTGTATTGCCAATAGTGCTGCCAGTTGTGATGCCAATCAGGTGAAGGAGAAAAACCCAGGAAAAACCTTCACGACCTCAAACAGAAGAAACAAAACACAGGACAGGAGGAAGGGAGTTGCCTCAGGACAGAAGCCGCCGATATTTCGAACAGAGACTGTTCTTCTTCTGGGCACCGTCCTCATCATTGGCATGGTATTTAAAGGGTTAGGTGTGACGTGTTTAAAGGTTCATGCGAATAGTGGGTCAACAGCCCGGAGGGAAGAAAGGGTCCGTACGGGCTTCTACGGCCGGAGTGAATGGCTGCTTTGTTAGAGTGTGGAGGGGATTATGTGAACGTAGTGATCTAGGCTACAGACCGGTTACATGCACAAGCTGCAATGTCATATACTGCATTGAATGCGGCGACTGCTCTATGCAATACATTGGTGAAACCGGCCAACAAATGAACAACCGCCTTACGGGACACAGAACCGACACGTCCAACAAACTCCCCAAAGCAGTCACCGAACACTTTAACCTTCCTGGTCACAATCTTGACAACATTAAACTATATATCCTAGAAACCGGGTTTAGATCCACACGTGACAGACGTGATAGGGAGTCTTATCTCATATACAAGTTCAACGCTCTTCACCCGTCCGGTATCAACAAATCACAAGGCACCCTAGAAACACTTCACAAATAAAATATGCTTTTCCCTTCTACCTCCATTATCATCTGTTACGTTCTGCATGGCCACTGCTTTCTTTATTGCATGCCACAACTTTGTATTACAAATATTTATCTAAAAAAAAAACCCTTTGCTCGTTCTGGAATTTTCCCCACGTAACCACTATTTATCTTTCGCTATGCTTGCCAATTCTTGGCTGTTGTCCCGTTTCGTCCACGTGTTCGTGAACCTTCCATTTTTCTGTAACCGGTCTGTAGCCTAGATCACTACGTTCACATAATCCCCTCCACACTCTAACAAAGCAGCCATTCACTCCGGCCGTAGAAGCCCGTACGGACCCTTTCTTCCCTCCGGGCTGTTGACCTACTATTCGCATGAACCTTTAAACACGTCACACCTAACCCTTTAAATACCATGCCAATGATGAGGACGGTGCCCAGAAGAAGAACAGTCTCTGTTCGAAATATCGCCGGCTTCTGTCCTGAGGCAACTCCCTTCCTACATCTCTACCGGTTCGCTGGATTTCTACACACCTACGTAAAACACAGGACAGTACGTGTAAAGAATATACATAATTTATTCGCTATTAATATTTCAAGTCATCAGATTCTGAAAGAAAACATAATATCAACATTCATCAAATTGCTTACCAATTGTTCAATTACGGAGCACCCTGCACCAACGACCAGAGACTGTTCTTGTGCTGGGCGTGTTTTGGTATAGTGGGTATGGCGTCTGTCTATACGAATTGTCTTTGTCTGTTTTCTGAAAGATGACTTATTATTATATGAAACTGCATTCGCATTCAATAATACATTCAAAACTGCGGCCACACTGGATAATCTGAAAAAGACACATTTTAATATCAACAATCATACTTGCATTATAGCAACAATAATCTGAAAGAGAATCTCATTTAATATTCTACTTTCAATAATACATACAATACTGAGGCCACATTGGATAATCTGAAACAGGTACATTTTAATATCAACAACCATACTTGAATCCATGGAAGACCATGGGACACGAATGACAAGAACGACACGAACACAAGAGGAAATAAAACCTCTAACACTACATTTAATCATAGAAGTTACTAATAATCAAAATAACAGAGGAGAATAATATATCATTTTAACTATCATAAAATCATCTTCATGAATGAATCTGATCGAACACTATACAATTTTATTTCTAAGAGTCTTACAACAATCTACAATCCTTACTTTGTTTTATAAATCCAACACAGAAAATAGATATGCTAGAAAACAAACTTCACCGCACAGCACGATCCTAGCCAACAACCAGCTCTAATAATATCTGCACTGATTTGTTGAAGACGGGAGGCGTACGGGGGGGGGGGGGCTGTTTTGTCACAGTTATGAACATTTCGAGCACAATAGGGAAGATAAGTCGATATTTCCAACAATACGCAACTTTTAATTAATCAATTTCTTATTAAGTGAATAGCATAGACATAAGGAAATAATGAGAAACATCACAATCAACAGCTAGCATTAATAGAGAGCCAAACCTGGAGCTCCTAGCCATCACGCAAACAACAGATACATGCAATAGCGAAACAATCTATCAAAACAAGAAACATGACAAAGTTAATTATGTGAATAGCACAGACTTAACGCTGAAGAACAGAGTAACACTGTAAGCGGCGCCACGTAAACAACAACAGATGAAATAATCTATCATTGAACCATCATAAAATCATCTTCGTAACTTGATCTAATCGAACGCCATACAATTTTCATTCTAAGAGACACTACAGACCTTACTTTGTTTTATGAATCCAACACCCAGGCACCATACAGGAGGAGGAGGAGGAGTGTCGTTGGGAGGAACCAATTAGGCGGCATGTTTCTCGGGAAGGGAAAGGTGGTGGAGAGGAGGAGAGGAAAGGGTGAAGTGGAAGACCGAGCGGA
Organism: Ornithodoros turicata; assembly: GCF_037126465.1. NCBI lineage: Eukaryota > Metazoa > Arthropoda > Arachnida > Ixodida > Argasidae > Ornithodoros > Ornithodoros turicata. The sequence goes on from NC_088201.1 coordinate 123,742,777, forward strand.
ATCCGCTCGGGGGGAGGATAGCTGCGTCCATGGGCCGACTTCAGGGGAACTGTGCCGGCATACGCCTATTACACATCTGAGGGAAACCCAGGAAAAACCCCAGACGGCACAGCCGGCCCGCGGATTCGAACCGCGGACCTCCCAGTCTCCAAGCGCACGCGTTACCGCTGCGCCACCAGAGCTGGTGGCACCATACAATATGTGAGGATCTCGGTTTTTCTTCAAAGCGCTGAGACATTATCTCTCTATCTATACGACCGAAGCACTGCGCATGCTTTGTCACTCAAAGGGTTCAAGCCTATATTCCTTCTTCCAGCAAACAGGAGGCTCTCAAGGTCAGATAAGGTAGTAGAAAGGCGATATATTTTATTATTCGCGGAGATCACTATCTTTTCGCACCCTTTCCTTGAAACGGAAGTATTTCGTTAAAGTGGATGACATAGTCGGCTAAGTTTGTACAGAGGCAATATTTTTTGTTGAACATGTAGAGAAAGTCCAAATTATTAAATGATAGCAACAATACTCAATAAAAAAAACGAGAAACAAATTTAATTACATCAATTTTTGTAATATATTGCAACAGAAAGATCTGTATAGATGAACCACACAGAAATATCAAATGTGAAATGCAACTCAGAGATATGAGGCATACCCAACTCACAGATTATTTTACTGATGTCAATCGAGTGATCAATTGAAACAAATACAAGACAATAATTATTTCAGGCAGTAATTTTCTAAGCAAGCGATAACTATTTAAACGTTTTCCTATCGAGGAAATCGACAGACACAATTAATACATCGTGCATACATAATGCCCAACTCATAGAATATCAATCCAACCTGAAACAAAGTCAAAACAATAATTAATTCAGACAAATCATTTCTAAGCAAGCAGCGTGAATACACCACAGAATTTGTGTAGAAAGTTGTCATTTCAATGAATAAACAAGATTAACTAGTGGGTTCAAGCGATAAAGTGAGTGAAGGATAAAAGCCGACGACCCCAACACCAACATCAAGTTATGGAAGGGAGGGTTCTAGCACGGTCTTGTACATAGAATCATTGAAAGGTCACATTTTTTTCTTACTCATCACATCTTTTTGTAAATAAATTTCCATAATTCTCACGACAGGTGGATATTAATAACATTCTGAACAAAAAAATAATCAATAAAATAAGCATAGATATGCTTTTAATTAAGTGTAGACGCGCACTTGAAAACAGAAGAGACAATTGCTCTACATCGAAGAGATGGACAGATTTTGTACTCGCTACCATAACTCATGGGAAGATGTGATAAAAAACTGCTTCGAAAAAGAAGAGCCGCGAAACGATTCCATTATCGCTGCATTTCAATGCGTCCTAGACATGGTCGTATTCGGAGATACGGTACAAGCTACAGAATTGAAGATGCAAGAATTGATATGCCGAATCTACAATACTTATAAAAAATATCTGCACATGAACGTCGGAAGGGCCACTGGGATTGATGGCGGAGTTTTTGAGGTTTGCTAACGAAGAATTGAACCACACTAGACCAGATGTAATTGTAATCATTGCAATGGACATTGCATTCATCAAGAAAGCAGTAAGATCAAATTATCATATACAAGCAGTGTATATCGAACGATTCGTTACGGTTTTGTTGAAATTACACATAACTATTGAGATGGAAAGTACATAAAAATCTTATCACATGATATGTTCAACTACCACGGCAACGTAATTATTTTCTTCTACCAGTTCTTGCAACGATGTCGAATGTGCAGAAGTTCAATATTGTTGTACAAGGTCTGATGCATCATCACTTATTGAAACTCAACGAACATATCAACTCAGGTGGACCACCGAACGATTTTCATCTAATGCTGCCTTGTACGCCATTCAAGAATCTTCATACAAAGAAAGGAAACATCAATAAGAGATTGTGCAAGTTTGTCGCTACAAAGTGCAAGTTGATGAAGCGATACAAATGCGGCGACAACGTATCGATTGTATTAATCAACGCTGGATTCAAGCGACCGATAATAAGACATCATTATGTAATACATCCCGAATTAATCAATCAAGACAACAAACGAAAACTTCAGAGTTTGGAATAGGATAATTGTAATTTATCGGAATAAACCAGCATATAACTGAAATAATAAATGTAACGAGAGGATAGAGAGGTAGCAAGCGAGCTGGTGGTATAGATCCATAACTTAAAACCCCGAGACTAGGCGACAAAAAAACGACAAACACAGACAAGGTCTCAAACACAGCTGAAAGTTTACTTAACAGCACAAACATATAAGGGTTCAAGTGGGTGAGAATGAAGGGTGAGGAGAACGTAGGAACGTCCCCAAAACCAACGGGAAGGTCAGGGAAGGCTTGCTGACACAGTTCCCAGCAGAGATAATGGAGAGCGTTTCCTTCATAAGCCTTTTGTTGAGGTCACTTTCACTGGACATTACAAAGGTTTCATGCCATCTGGGCGCACAACCTCTACAGACTTGCAGGTGTTTTACCAATTCGGAGGAACAATCGTTATTTTTTACTTTGAGGGCATGCTCCCGCAAGCGATCATTTAGGCAGCGTTTACTTTGGCCGATATAACAAAAACCACATTCCAGAGGTATCTGATATACAATATTCGAGCGACAGTTCACATACATAGTTCTGTGGGTTTTACACGAAGTTTCAACTTTTTCAAACGGTGTCAACGAGTCTAAACGAAAATCATTTCTAAATACAAGGTTCACATCAAATTTCTTCGCAACAAAAAGCAGGCTATGAGAAATTTTATAAAAATACGGAATTACGACACGATGACCAGTAACATTATTTTCTTTTAGGGAAACGGAAAAAAGCTTGTTTCCAAGTATCATTAGACCATGAAAAATCATACTATGGGAGTAGCCCGCGTCTCTCAACCGAGACAGTTGGTGGCACAGAGAAGAATGTAGCTGGTGAACACAAGACTTACTCACAGCATTTGACAGTAACCCGGCGATGACTCCAAACTTGACAGTTTTTGAGTGGCAGCTACTAGCAGACAGGATAGGTTTAGGAACTACTTTGCCATAGTTCCAGCAAAGATAAGGGCTGAACAAAAGTCGTACATCCAAAAACTGTAGCTCTCCATTCATGGGGTACTCAACTGTAAAATCTAGTTCGGGAGCGACAGACCTGATAACACGTTCACAGTCAGAAATGGTGGACTCTTCGTTTGACAACAGCAACAAACCATCGACAAACCTTCTTACAAGAAGAGAGGCAGTGGAAACAGTTGAAATAAATGACAACACAGCAGTATCAACAGTACGCAGGTAAATTTCTGACAATACCGGTGCAATAGCAGAACCAATACAGATGCCAGTCTTTTGGGTAAACAATTCTCCATCAATACTTATAGCAGTTGATTTAAGATACAACTCTAGAACTCGAAGAAAATCCGAGACAGAAATACCCGCTTTTGACTGGAAACGCACCAGGTTACACTCTAAAAAATCTCTTACACGGTTTAACAGAGTATCAGCTCGGAGAGAATAGTACAGATCCTTAATATCCAGGGACAGTGCGTGACATTTTTTACCGTGAAAAGATGCCAGGGCCTCAAGAAGACTCTCAGAATTTTTCAAGACAAGTGGGCTAGATTCGTAAATTGAGGAGAGACAGTTCTTAATGAAAGAAGATACAACTTTTTGCTAAGTGTGGTTCTCATTTACGACAATTCTCAGAGGCATATCAACCTTGTGATCTTTCAACAAAAACTTGACCGAAAGGGTCGAACGGAAAGCGGAACGTATAGCCTTACAGATAGCACTCATATCGTTTTCTATGAGCATTGAACAAATCGCCAGTTTTGTAAATGTAATCTTCGTCATCAATATAATGAATTCTACGCATCACAATGACAAACACTTTGTATTCAGCACGGCTACATTGAGAACAATGATCGCTAAGGAAACGAATATTCCACACTCTGTGTAAGAATTCACAGATGGAATCAGAGCTGACCATCAAATAGATTTCACCCGACAACACTCTGTACAAGTTCAATACCCGAAGGATAGAATTGCCGGACAAGGATCGATCATTGAAATTCAGAGGCATCATACATCAGTCTATGATAACAAAACAGAGGATCACTAATCTTTTGTGAAAACTTATCATATTTCATGAATAAAATTCCACAGTGCACAGTGCATTCCTGAAACAGTTGGACTAGCCCTCTTATGCATGAGCAAACGACAAATGTATAATTCAAAGTATGTCTATAACATCTTTTGACAATATATGTTGAAAGGAATCTATTATCAAATGCCGCGGTGCAAATGGAGGATTTTATGTGTAAATTTATTAATTTAAATTATTTATTTAAATTTATTTTATTTATGTGTAAATGAAGGATGTGCAGGCGAAGTCTACATTTCTAATCACATAATCTTCGTAACACTCGGCACAGAAACGTATATGAAATAAATTCAGATTAAATATAGATAATGAATATATAAATATAGATATATAGATAAATATAGATAAAGTCGCAATCAGATTTTGGGAGAAGCGGATCATCAGAAATGATTAATGATTAAATAATTAAATGATTACAATGAAGATGAGCATTATGCATAAAGACAATGGAAAATATCTTATCTTAATTATAATAAGCAGATCAGCACAGGTGGCACATAAACGTAGGTCCAATTCACAAAATATACTCGAGGTTTCCCGTAGCACACCCATAGTGAAAAACTATCACCTTATTTTAGTGTCATAGTATCCTGGCGCTACAAATGGAAAGGCCATCCTTTAATTTTATAAGTTTTTAGCTCGTAATGTCGTAAAACGCAAACTCCACATTAAATATAATTTTCTTCTTTAAATTTTCAAAGTCAAAACTGCACGCTATTTCTTGATTTTTTTAAAGATATAGATTAAAAGGTTGTGCGTATAGTCACACATACCATACAAGACATTTGATTGTGGCTTAAATGCTAAAATTTATCGATTCACATTCAGGAGAAGTGGAGACTACCACACATCAGTAAGAGTATAATTAAAATTTGAACAGGTGTTGCGATTTACGATCAGTGTTGTAGAATGTGAAATTTCACAATACCCAAAGCTTTAGCTCGCTCACTTTGACGAGTACTCTTCTGCGATGAGAGAGAATTTCAATCGATGAGTTTGACATTTGATCTATACACTACAACGCCATGTGGTTGACGCGTACTGGGAAAGCACAAAAGAGAATAATTGCCAGCGTTAGTTTTATTTGAACTTTTCATTCCTTTCTTTTCTAGAATGTGCGGCGGGAGAAGGTGGAATTATGTTTATTTGACGTTGCCCAGGTTTTTGACACATGGTCCATCACATTATCTTATGCATGCTTCCTGGAGAAACGCCTGGGACATCCGGGGCAAATTCGTGTTTGGTTCCGGGAAGCTGGAACCGACTCCTCCCACATTGGGCTCTGTAGCTTTGCGCGCATGTAATCCGTACACAACAGTCGACAAGAGAGAGAGTGCAGAGTGATTATGAATGACTTTACACGTTTACAGAGTGTGGGATCATCTCAAATTACGAAAGTGTTCCGTGTACTCGCACATCTGGGAAACGCACCGCGAGACCTTTCCCTTTGCTTGTTGTGTCTCAAAGCTCAACTGTTTATGAAGAAGCCTTTCCGGTCACGTGATGGACCATGGTGAGTATAAATACCTGACGATTAGGATAGTCCAGCCTCGCCTCATCAAGCAGTCGCTAGCGTACGAGATGGACTGTAAGTTTGCTGTTGTCGCTGTTTGCCTTTTCGTTGTTGGCTATGTCGAAGCTGCTAACAATAACAACAATCGTGAAGTTGCTCATAGAAGCTACGATCTATGGAATGTAAGTATAGTCAAAACCTCACACTTTTTGCCTCTCACCATGGGCGTACCAAGAGGGGGCCGTGGTGTCCCTGGAGTGTCGGGGTCACTTGTAAAAATTGTACACTCTTAATTCACTTGTCGGGATTTTCCTCACATGACGTAATATGAACCGCCGAATACCCGCACAGTCTGCAGTGTCCGTCTGGAGGAAAATAAATGACGGGGATGGGACTCTCCCCCCCCCCCCCCAGGCTGGAGGCACCTTGCACCCTGGGAAAAATCCTGGGAAACCCCACGCTTCTCACAGTATGGTGCTCCCAGAACCATTCTAGACGTTTAAAGTTTGTCAAATATCATGCTGGTATGCCTCCAAACGCGCATACTTTGTACTGACATTTTAGGAAACTGCTTTCTGGAGTTAACAATCTCACAAACTGCATTACGTTCTTCATCTTCTAACCGGTCCAAAAATAACCGCTGCAGATATTCGTGTTGACATATTTTCGCACGCCTAAATTCAGTCGACGATTTCAGCGGCCCGTTACAAAATTACAAGGTCTGGTAACTTACGTGTGTGCAAGTTGTCGCATGGAAGTTATCGCGAACTTTGCATAAAACTTGGTTCCTTTAATATTACATCTGTTTGTCCCACCCTGGACGCTCCTTAACATTCAGACCCCACACCATGCCCTTTGAATGATCATCAGTCAGAGATATGTTGGTTCGCGCCCTCAAAGCACAGCTCGGAGACAAATCATATAAATCCATGTCAGCTATGTTGTGATCGTGTTCAGATGACTGCCGCGAATTCTAAAGACTGGTTCACACTGCACATCACTGCGTCTACGCTTGCGTGCATCGGTTTGCATTGACGCACGTGTCCTCACGAAACGAACCGCTCGCGTTTTTGCACACGTCGCCCCTTTCACATTTTTGCGTTCTGCGTGTTCAATTCCTCCAATGAATTTTCTCTCCGCTTCACTGCCCGAAGCCGCGCTTTCTCAAATTATGTCGAGCTTGCGCTCACGTTCCTTGCGTCAAAAATGTTGAAGCCGGTTCAACTGTTTGCGGTGAGGGGCCTGCGAAGGAGCGTCTGTCCATTTCCATGGTAACGATCAGCCGTAAGCGCACGGAGCACACGAGCGCAACGTAAACGCTTGAAATGCACGCGTTGACTAGGAAGATGCGATCCCTATGTATTACTTGCCAGTTGTCATGTCACAACCACGTCACATCAGTAATCTATATTTGTGTCCTACCTGTATGTGCTGTGATAACGAGCCTACACTCTACGCCCAGTAACGCATACGTACCGCATGGACATGATTGAAGAGATTCGGCGAACCTGACAAAATATGAGGTACAGCGCACCATTTCGTGCATAAAGCACACATGTGATATTTGATGCGCCTTTGCCATGCAATGGAGCTAGCTATACGCACGAGCGAGCAAGATCAGCCAAACATATAAGGCTGTGAGGTACATTCGCCTGAGCCATTTCAAGCTTACAACCTGACGTGGAAAAGGGAAATCGTACCGTCAGTGAAGTCCAATTTGAAAGATAGTTCCAGTCACTCGCGACGCGCATAAAATACACACACGAAATGAAGCACCTTGCAACACACTATCTTATCACGAAAATACATACCTGAAAAGTTGTATCCAGTGGTGTTGACACAATCATAAAAAATATCCCGCGCACACTGTCGGGAAGTGTTTCACACGTACACATGTTTCAATGTCACAAGGTATCGCAAAATGGACGAGCAATATGATTCGCTGCAGTCCGCGTTCTTCTGGTGATCTAGCTAAGACAACACGCTGAAAGACAACCAGGAAGGCCCCTGATTGGCTGGCTATAGAATGCATAACGTCGCATTTTTATTGGTCCAGTTAATTTGGCCCAGGACGCACATTTCCCCAGGGCGTGAGTCGTGACGTTGCCCACATACGTGAGGCCGACAACGGCAAGCCCTTTCACCACCACCACCACCAGTTAATTTCGTTTGCACTGTGCCCACTGCGGTGTCAACTATATCCAACTGTGGGTTCTATAGGGTGCTGTTACTGTTGGGCTATGCCACGCCTTCATCCATTTTTTGCCCTGTCTTGGATTGGACGAAATGGACTGTGTGGGACCGTATCAAATTCTTGAGACTGGGAAGCTCAACGCTGGAGGGCTCTAATAAATATCTCAGAGGCTGTGTACAGTATCTTCATGTGGCTCAACGTAGCTTCGATTGCTCACTTTAGCTATCGCTGAATCTTCGGCGACGATGACGGAAACGAAAAACTCTAGTCGTATAAGGTTTTTGCTCCGGCTTGGTCAATTTCCGAACATTTTATGTCCGGGAGAAGCCTTCACCCGGACGGCGGACGCAAGCCTTGAATTTTCGAACTGTTCAGGTAATATCCCGACAGGTGGCAACCATAGTGATCACACACTTAACGTTGTTGCGACTTGGTTTATAAGTCGGCTTGTTAGCGAACCGAGGCATCAACACGGGAAGGAACAACTGTACAAGTTTATTTGCGGTGACATCGTCAGAGCAAGAATGAGAGCGATTGGCATTGGTGCCCAACGGTTATATAGGTTTTGGGCGAGGGAACAACCTTACCACGGGCTTCCCGAAACTAGTTCGGTTCGGTTGCGTTGCGCCATTGTTCTATACATTGGCCAGACTCCTTTCAGTCCGTGAATGAGGATTGCGGCGTTTATCTCGCTGCGCGTCCTTGGCCGGCGATGGATTCCATGAAGGGTTGTCGAAAACGGTGTCCAGTTGCGACAGCGGCGGATTAGACGAAGGAATGCCCAAAATGGTGGTCGGTCGTAACAGTTGAAACGGCTGTTGCAACTTGAACATGCATTGCACAACTTACCTGTGATATCAGTGGTGATTCGTGGCAAGGCGAGGGATCTAGTTTCGTATCGTACGTGCCTCAAGCCGGCGCAACCTGGAATGATATAGGATACTAAAGTACACTCTTAAAAATGAACTTCACCACATAGCACGCCCCTAGCCAACCATCATCCCGAATGACAACGTTCTCGCCCCCGATTTGTTGAAAACGAGAGGCGGAACCTATTTTGTGCTGTACATAATGGGCACAAAATAGGCTCGGCCTCTCGTTCTCAGCCAATCAGGGACGGAAACGTTGCCATTCGGGATGATGGTTGGATAGGATCGTGCTATGTAGTGAAGTTCATTTTTAAGAGTGTAATGGTAAAACAAGCCACCGTTTCAGAGCCGTGCAAAATGTAGTTAGTTTGTATATAGGAGCTATACATGGTCTCGTATAGCTAAAATGTGATAGTCTGTTTCTAAAAAAAGCTTTCGTAGCCCCGAGAGTCATCACGCGTTCCTTGCGTGGGCTACGAAACCTTATCTGATTCACACTTGCCATATCCGCAAAAAATGTAATGTGTAAAAGTAATTAAGAAGTATATGCAAAGTGGGTGTATGCGCAACGGAATATTTGAAGGAGGTACAAGTTGTGTTCATACGGTACAGCGTGCAGTACCAGCTGTGTACCTCTCCAATCCGCAGCTCCCTCTTTCCGGAACTATTGTGTACCCGCTGTCTAACGGTCTTCGCTTCGGTGTAACGCTTGTGCACCTCATCCCACGGATCCTCGCTGCTTTGGAGAGGTACAGAAGAGGTACACAACGGGCTTCAAATTTAGAGTGTACCTTTGTCGGAAAACGCACTGCTCACAGTTTTTATGTTTTTTGGCAGGTACTGAAGGAAGAAAATGTGTTTTTCGTAATGAAGAAAACTTATCGAAATCACAGTATGGATTGCATCTACATCAAACAAATCGGAAAAAACGAAAATAATCGTCAGTTGCAAATTGAAATCGGATATCGCAATCGCAGTACACAGGAATTGTAAGTTAGATATTAGTTGATTAGTTCGTAACTATACTACATTGTGTGTGTACTATATCATATTCACAGCGTACCTCCAAGCGTGTACAATGTGACAGCAACAGACATGATTATCCAAAGCGGCATATACGATGTTATAAATGTTAGAGGAACCGGGAACTGTAAGTAAGCTTGCTCCCACATTATTAAGCTCTGGACATACGTAGTAAAATAACGCCTTTTCATGGATCAATTAGTAAAGTGGAATAACGATGTAGTGGATAAGGCAATTAAACTCAGAAGCCTCACAACCACAGTGACAAACAACAGAAGCCTCGGGACGGCCAGTTGCGTACTTCAGTTGAGCGATGACAGTTGAATGACGGTGGTCTCACTGCTGATGCACAGCCTTTCGTGTGATTTGCTTGATAAAGTAATGCCTTTATATTAATGCGTAAACGCAAAAATTGGAGGAAGCAACACCTTCAATGAAATGACTGCAAGATAGGGTGACTGCAAGTAAATTGAGTCGAGTAGTCAGTTCTGGATACAGGTAGCAAAAACGAAAAAGTCACCATCTGATTGATTGGTTGATTCATTCATTCATTCGTTCACTCCTTAATAAACTAGCGCTTTTTGGGTGATCTCATTGATAAAGGGAGGGACCTTACAAAACCTTACATAGACAAAACGTTAACCGATCGACGTGTTGTGATCGACTGATTTCTGTAGTTAGTTTCTGCACCCGTGTGCATACACGTATACGAGAATTTTGGTCTTTACAGCGAGAAGTATTCGCAGTTACCAGCTGGTGTACTCAGATGGTCAAGGCTGCAATATTTTGAAAGGACTGAATTTTTACGTGCGTGACAGTGAGTACATATATTAGTGAACAATCTCTCTTATTAACCTCTTATGTGACACGTCGCACGATTTTTGTCCGAAAGTTTAGTGCTAACACACCACTTTGAGGACGAAATGTCGGATTACCTCCCACGACTAATTTCGATTTTCATTCAATGCATTGGTAGAATCGTAGAACTGGTATAGTTTCGTGCTCAGTTTGGTATTACAATGTATTCATACCGATAATACATTATTTCGCAGGCGGCACACCAATATTGGCCCAATAATGGACAAATGTGGGCTGCCAGGTTCACTAATATAAAATGAAATGAATAAATAATAAATTAAATTTCGGCCCCATATGAGCTGCTAATATTGGTCCAATACGAAAAGTGCAACCCAATTGGATCAATATAGGCTGCCTATATTGACAAGCCCATTTTGCCCATATTGTGCCATTTCTTCCCTGATAACGGGAATGAAGAGTCCGTTTAATAATAAACCATTTAATAATAAAGCGTGAAAGCATTATCCACCACTAAAATCGATATTACATCTTTCCTCTTTTTTTCCTGCAGATCTTCTAATTGATCCACATTGCATCGCGTTGCAAAAACAACACTGCCTCACCCTAAAAACAGGGGAAGAGCATGTCTTGCTCAAGGACCCAGGTAGTTGTATTGCCAACTTTAGGATGGGACAAGCGCAAGCTTGCCCACATCACGTTTCAGAAATAGTACTGCCCTCGCCCTAAAAACGAAGAGCAGGCTGTATTAGGCAGGCAGGTAGTCCCACAGAACTACCGACGGCATACAAACATCCCTCATAAGCCTTCATCGGGACGGCACTATATATCAGCGAAAAACTTGCAACCCCCTCCTAGAGTACAAAGGAGCGAATCACTTTCATGACTGTGACGGACACACGTCTCAGTAACTCGCACTGCATCTGAAGTAACTTCAGGACACCTGGCGTTACACAGCAGATATCCCTTTCTATCAGATGTGTTTTTACTTCACATGCCGCTTCCATCGTTATTAGAGAAACCACGGATATTTTCGCTCGAATGAAACGATCGATCGGAGTTTGGCGCATGCGCATTAGTTGTAGGCTGGGCGATTTCGCTGAAACGACCACACGCTGTAAGTCGTTTAGTTTTATTCCGCAGCTACGACCGATTGGCATCGCGAAGCAAGATGGCGGCTGTTTGCAGCAGGTGTATCAGTTATGCTACAATGCATGTTACAGTGCCATTGCCAGATTTGTTGACTGTTTCGGACAATATGTACCCTCTGCAGGAAGTTGTTGGATGTAACGACCTATAGAGCACGGCATTTCACAGGCTTCAACGTCCAATCTTGCCGTTCTGCTTAGGCATTTGTACCAATATGGGACGGTCCCATTTTCTGCATTTTCAGTCTACATGGGGTACTCACGAGCAATATGGGGCCCATATTGTCGACATTTTCCCCATATTGGTTCAAACATTGAGTTTGAGCCAATATGGGGAAAATAGTGGCATAACGGGTCCCATATTAGACCCGTATCGCCAACACCCAGCCAGTATGGGCCCAGTATTGTGTGCTGCCTGGGAATATGCGCGGGAGATGCAGTTTTATAATCAGATCAGTCGATAAGGAGAACTGATCGAGTAGGAGGTTGCGTTTTCTTTTTTCTTTTTTTTCTGCAAGAGTGTGACTGCAAGTTTTACATGAATGACCAGACGTTTTTAAATAATGCGACGCCTTTTGGAAGCCCATAGTGTTTACGCTGTTCGCTCTCCATAGACTTCGCCTGCGCTGTGTGTCAGATATTTCCGGCGCACGTCAGAAGAACCTGAAGTGGTCGAAGTTATCCGCAGTCCTACCCTGCGACCCGTGCAGCATGTAGCCATATAAACTTGTGGGCGGACTCACCTTACGTGTAAATCAACCCCCAACTATTATAACTTCATCTCATACTAACACTGTCACAATATTTTGTTTTCGCATAGTCGCGTAGGTTTTGATTTCCTCAGCAATCATGCCCTATCTTTTTTTTTTGTTTTTACTGAGTGGAGGGCAAAATTTGAAAAGTTGTGTGCCAAATGTACGACTTTCATCATTTTTGCATGTACTTTTGGCAAGTGCCCAGTTTCAAAATACTATTTGCTTTGTAACCATTTTTAAGGTACTGTCAGGATACGCGTACGTCATTTGTAACATTTTGTATGAAGAAATGTGTTTTGCTTCTGCATTAATGCTCTTGCGTAAAACAACGCAATTTTCGATAGCAGAAAAACTGCCTCCGGTGATAAACTGATTCATGTACTCTCAGCGCTGCTGGTTCTCAGTTGACATGACAAGACGACAACACAAGACAAGACAAACAAGACAAGATGACAAGACCTAAACTAACACGTGCCTTGTGTTTTTATAGGATGCGAGCTTTGGACGCCACCAGGAAATGTAATGCGTGTGACGCTAAACAACTGTTACGGTCAATTCAGCAAGTTATGTGGTTATTATCAAGTTGAGTTACCTTACAAGTCTGACTGCAATATTCTCAGGGAAGTGTACTACAGAGCGTAATAAACGTCTTCCCGACAATGTAGTGCATGCCTGCTCTTCGTTTTTAGGGCGAGGGCAATACTATTATTGAACCGTGATGTGGGCAAGCTTACGCTTGTCCCATCCTACAGTTGGCAATACAAAACTTTTCCCGAGCATCCTTACTGTCAACCAAGTTTTGATTGAGTACGATAAAACAATAAAGAAAGCGAGACAAACCACCGTATCAATCTTCCGATAAGTGAAGCTGAAACTTGGGTGGGTCAGTATGTCATACCAATATCAATTAACACCCCCCAGTACAGCAGGTGATGGCGAAACACAAGGGACGATACAAAGAGACGAGGACGATCAGGCACTGTACTAGCAACCAAGAGTTTATGTGCCAGAAGGCAACGTCTATTTATACATGATACTGGCAAAAGGGCAGGGGTGCAGGCCAGCTGGTACATGGTGAAAAAATTTGGAACCCGAGAGAAGGACAGAGGAGGGACGACACTCGTCGTGTCGTGCCTCCTCTGTCCTTCTCTCGGGTTCCAAATTTTTTATACATGATACGTTTCTTCCCCCCGTGAACCGGTATTGTTACAAAGAACTTTATCTGTCAAGGTGACCGATGCAGCACACAATAGCTAGCACACAATTCCTTCAAATATCTTTATCTGGATAGCTTCTAAACAAACCAAGGCCCCTCCCAAGCAGCACAATGTACTCAAAGTCGAGTGCAATAGGGGTGGACGGCATGTGTCTTATCAATGCTCTTTAGTTTCACGAGTCCGTTCAAGGCCTTCCCCCTACCCGACCACCCCTATTGCACTCGACTTTCAGTACATTGTGCTGCTTGGGCTGCTTCCTGTTTTTATGTAAAACTTTGGTATTTCGTACATCTTGTTGACAACCGGTACAATTAGCAAGGGGCTCCCCTAGCGTACTATAGCTTTTTTCTTAAATTGCCTGCCAGCTTGTCTTTCTTGCGTGAAAATTAACGCCATCCAGCTTCGGTGAGATTCTGTTTTGACCACCTGCTGACTAATGCTGACGCCCCTATGCCAGCCGCGTCGTACGAGCGTAGCCTCCAAGAAATACCATTTCAAAAGATGATGCAAAAAATGCTGGAACAGCAGTGTGCCAGCGAGCGTCAAAATATATTACATACCGTTGCACACAGCGCGGGTGCCAACGCAGTGACTGCACGATCCTCCCATCAACGGCCGTAGTGTCTACGAGCAGGGGTAAAAAAGATGCACAGCGTCGTTGACAAAAAACGGGAATCCTTGACAAATCGACTACATACTCTAGACACGGACAATATCCTGAAAATGAAGCACGAATGACGCCAATTGCTTGTGAGCGACGGCGCACATCTCCTCACTGCAACGTTTCGTGAGAGACTGAATTAATCCGTTGGTTGTTCCCGAGAGCGCCAGAGAACGCTTGAACATACATGCACTAGATCTTGTACGGAATGCAGAAACAACAGCTTACAGTAAGAGGTGTAATACCAAGGTGCCACGGCACATGTACTTTTGAGGATATGTTCACAATCACTTGAAATAACTCAACCTATTTTCAACTCGCACGAGCCACTATGTGGTACGGCACAGAAATGTATTACAACGCGCCCTCTTGGCGACATCGCGGCGGATGGTCTGCTCGCCTCCTCAGTTGATTTGTTCGGAATAAATTTTCAAATTTTCATTCAAATTTCAAAGTTCACTATTCTCGATACGATTCGTATTCTGCAATTTCATTTGTTTGAATTGGACGCGTTCTCGATTAGATCATTTTCTACACGGACGCACGGCGTTCTTCACAATCATATTACTACTACATTTGAAAGTGATGATTTACTGTTGGTCACAATTACGCTCGTTGCTTCTGCAACTGACTTCTCGCGTATTGTAGTGGCGGCAATGCAACATGTTGGAATCCCATTAAATCAATGGGAAAGCAGTTTCTCATTGATATACATTAGGTCAATTACTCATTCCTTTTATTGGCGCAGTCTGTAATACACAACATGTCAGATTTCATTAAAGGGACCATGAAAGGATATTTGACAAGCCCACGATAATTTTTAATTTGTTCCCCTGTACCAAAGCATTCACTCTGTGGAATATGAAGTTGAAAATGGTTCAAATAGCGAAGATATTCTATATTAATCACGGGCTTGAACGGCAGCTGTTACGACAAGCCTCCGAGGCGAACTGGACGTGACATCATACACAGAAAATAAATTGTACAAGTGTACGAAGTCGGTGTAGTTGGTATCTTGACATATTGTTGTATTTTTCTGCATTCAACAATATATCATACACAGAACATGTTGTCGATTCGTGGACGGACTTCTGCGAGCAAACTGCAAAATTTGCAAACAAGCTTGCATACTTCACTATGAAATATGTTCTAATTGGACCTGGAGACAACATTGTATCTAACCGTTGACATAGAATCCTACGAGAAATGTAATATAGCCGTTGACTGCCAGCATGGTTACCGGAGCACGTTTTCTTCTTTGAACTTCTTCTTCGTCAGTACATACCTCCGTCGGTGACATTTTACGATCTCCTGAGTACCAAACGACCCATAGAGGCTTTTTGTGTCGCATAACCTCTTCCTCCGTTGCTGACAATTTGCCTTTCGCCATATTTCAAGTGACTTCGACGGCAGATATACGACGTCGTTGTTGTCCAAATCGAAACCATGCACCCTCATGGTCCCGCGGGTGTGTCCTCGTCGTTCACAGTTGGCTCAGTGAATCGCACGGCGTTGACGTAAGCCCGCTTCGAAAGCATATATCCGCAGCAAGTATATCCATCATAAGAGAAATCAAGTCACTAGTGCTCTGAGTACCGTCAGGGAACTTGCGCGATCTACAGAACGCTGATACTCATACAGAAGTAAACGAACAGTAAAACATGTTCCGTTGTCTCTTCTGGCCAACATTCCGTCTGACAATGATTCTCAGGCATATCGGGGGCTGAAAAGAAAGTCTATATAGTTTAAACTTGTTGGGAATACGAAAAAACAAAACAAATGTAAGCCCATTCTCCCTCCTAAAAGCGCTCATTCAAAGTTAGTGAAGTCTAATTAAATTTAGGTGTCTGACTTGGTGCCCAGACAGCGACTTGATTTAGGGTAAAATGTAAAATACCAGAAGACCACTGCATACTGCCCTAATGAGGGCGTGAAATTTATGTCATGTATTGACCCATTGCAAATGCATAATGTGCGATTTTACGCGACTTGTAGTATGTAATACGTTGGCCATAGGAAGTTGTATTGTTGAATGACAGCTCAAATGAAACTTATGAAATTATGAAAGGTATGAAATTTGTAATGCTATTAAAATTCCCGGAGTTCTTTATTTGGTGTTCCGTAGATGTGACGAGGAGGAGAAGCTTCCACGTTTCCATGCACAGGAAGGCGAGACACACTGACTGTTCATAACGCCCGGGTCATATTCTTGCGCGGTTGTTACAGACGAACTAACACGTCGGTCGTTTCGGTCCACCCCATATTTTTATTGTAATCAATTTATGAGGAAAAAATGTGCAGTAAACATAAAATAAACATGAAGTTATTAATACTGCGCCGTTCGCGTGCTGTAATCACCTGTTCTGGAAAGAAAAGGAGGCCTTAAGTGTAAGGGGAAGCTAGCAGAGTTTCGGTTCCGGAGTTGCCGACAGCAAGCCGCGGTTATTGGATAATTATGCGGTGTGCGACTTTGACGCTCACTGCATCACAAGAAATAATGCGGCTGAAACAACTGACCAGAAATCCTTGACTAGGACGTTAGAACACGTGGAATTAGGAGGAAAGGACCCGGAAATGGTCTGCGTGGGGAGGTCAAATCGGATGGAGTAATGAAACGATTGAAAGTCTTGTTTGACCTTGGGGATGGTAATCCTGGCGGTTCCTCCTTTGTGTGACCGCCGCCACAGCCGAAGAATATTCGTCTCTCCCGGAAGAGCCCCGCAAGCGCACAAACAAACAAACCGCCTCGGGTGCATTCTGTCGTCGGTAAAGACATGAGGCCCTGACACCATAGAAATCATAAGGATGATTTCTCCTTATGATTTTTATGTCTGACACCTTTACGTTTAACTTTCGGGTACGACGACTTGTTTTCTTTTCTTTTTACACAATTAGTACACATTGAAAATACAACATATGAAAAGGGGACTGTCATTGGATCAGCGAAGACAGCAGAAAGATTATATAATGCGAATTGGAATGATTTACGGGCTCGGCGCTCCCGGGGAAGAGGTGGTACCTCACACCACAAGCTCGCCGAGAATTCTGTGGGGCTCTGACTTTCTTTTTAATTTGATGGCCTGCTTCCTGGAGATGTGGATTAGTTTTGAAGCCAGTGCAAGGAAGCTTCCCAGGCCACAGGATCGTGGTGATCGTTCTTCACTGTACACCGGCAATAGATCGGCAACCCGCGGGAGCAGGAAGACTAGAGTTCGGGAGGCGATGACCAGACAGATTAGCACGTCAGCGAAGGCGCTAGACAACATTTCTGTCGGCATACCTGCTTACGGTTACAAAGCTAATCCAGGCAGAAGATTCCTTGCCGCATTTCCCACGACGGAGGGGAAAAAAGTCGCGAGGGCCAAGCGCTTATAACATCGTCAAGGTCAAAGGAAATGTTCGCTCTCACAACTCCCTTTGGACTTGACTTTCCTGGACCACACACCCTGTTAAACCCTTTCCCCACTATTCCCACTGTTGTTGTCATGTCAACATTTCTTCATTCGTAATAAAGTGTTTGGTGTTGGCTGGTGGTCTTGTGAATCTTGCTGCACTGTATCTGGAGTTTTGTTTCCCGAATTGTGTTTGTGCTGCGGGCACAAGTCACGACCATGTCATCCGTGCTTCCAAGGTGTCAGACAAGACATTTTGCTATATCTGGAGTATCTTACAACAAGTGAGTGTCACTGTTCACTAACATTCACAGACACCTTTATTGGAGAGATAGAAATAATCAAATCATTATTTCTATTCATAGGCGATGGGAATTGTTGAAGTGTCATTGGTCTTACTTCTGTCAATATTGCAGGTGCCCCTAGAAGTCGGCCCAGGACGCACATTTCCCCAGGGCGTCAGTCGTGACGTTGCCCACATACGTGAGGCCGACAACGGCAAGCCCTTTCACCATCGCCACCACCACCACCACCTTCCCCACTATGACCTCATACTTTTGAGACAGTGGCTTCAAAACATATCTGAGCAGTCTTTTCACTCTTTTCACCCAGACTCCAAGGAAAGGTTCCAAACACTTCGAGCCCTCATGCTTTTACTTCAACCACAACAAGAAATGGCTGAAGCCAGGTGCTATCCCTACTATTTTCTCCTGGAAACAGGACAGCAGCACGGCAGTATATTAATTTCATTTTGTGATGCAGAGAGTTCAATACACACTTTCGGGGCGGGTGACGGGGATGTGAGCACGCAAACGTAGGAAGTGCCAAGCCGTTTCACGTTCACGTAGAACCTTAACCGGGAGTTCACCAGCTTCAGCCAGTTCTTGTCATGTTTCAGTACTTGTCGTGTTATTATTGGAACTCCGAGGCAGCGACGAAGGCTTTGACCAAGCAGAGACCAAAGGGTATTTAATGATGTTGTTAATATCCTGCGCAGAATAGGAAAGCTGTAAAGCACAGTCGCACTAACCAACACCGCGTGAACTGCAAGCAGGGAACGTTGATCACAGCCCCATCCTGAGCCACAAAGCTGCTGCATTGCGGGGAGCCATGGCTGCACTTTAGTTTCAAGGTGTTTAATGTGGCGAGCCCAGCGCAAGTCGGAGTCGAGTAACACGCCAAGGAAGCGGTGGAAGCGTACCGGCTCAAGCTTTTTGGCACCAACCCAAAGAGGGAAATTGGTCATAGCTTTGCGCGTGAAAGGGAGCTCGACGCACTTTTCGGGTGAAAGGTCCACCCAAGTTGCGTGATGTACGTATGTACACTATTTAAAGCGAGCTGCAGGGGGCGCTGTATGGCTGGGCGTGATTTTCCTACTGTCCAAAGGGCGACGTCATCTGCATACACCGAAAACGACACTTTGCGAGGAATTACTGATTGTAGGCCGGCCATCACCACATTAAAGAGTGTCGGACTGAGAATACTTCCTTGTGGGGCTCCTTGAGGAACAGAAGGCTGAGGGATTTGGCCTTGGGACGTACGGACAGCGACAGTTCGGTCCGCAAGGAAGTCTTGGAGCCAGATGAAGAGCCGACCGGATACCCCAAACAAGCGCAAGGCGTGCAGCACACAAATGTGTGAGACGGTATCATATGCGCGCTTGATGTCGAGGAAAACCGATAGGACGATCCGCCGGTGCGTAGAGACTAGGTCAAGGACTGGATCCATGGAGCTTTGGTGGCGACGAAATCCAGCCATTTCATAAGGGAACGCATGTTGGTTTTCGAGCCACCAGTCGAGGCGATGCAAAACCATTCTCTCCATCAGTTTTCCTATACAGCTTGTCAGGCTCACAGGGCGAAAGGAGGATAGGGCATTAGGGGGCTTGCCTGGTTTCAAGATGGGAACAACCAATGCCTCCTTCCAGGTAGGTGGTAAAGATTCTTGTCGCCAAGACGTATTATACACATGAAGAAGAGCTTGGAGTGATCGCCCGTCAAGGTTTCGCAGTGCGGCATAGGTGATTTTATCGTGTCCCGGGGACGAGCGGGCGTTCACAAGCCTGTGTTTAATTTGGATCAGAAAGAAATCCGCGTAAATACGGTAATTTTTTGGCCGCTCGGTACTAATATAGGTATTAACGTAGGCAAAGGTAGGCTTCAACGCTGCCTTTAGCTCGACTAATGTGAAGTCGCGGTCCATAACTTCCGGTGGACGGGGCCAGTCTTGGTGAAGTTGAGCCGTCAAACTGTGGACAAAACTGCGGTGTAGCGCTGTCGTCGAGGCAGCCACCGGTGTCTTTAGTACCACACAGAAGTCCGTCGCTAGCGTGTTTTCGTCTACACCCTTAACGATAGCCAACGCCGAGAGAGGATTCTTTTGAGGGGGCGCCTCCTTCAGAGATCGGATTGTCCGCCAGATCTTCGCGGCCGGATCGAACGGTGCAAGATGGTGACAAAACTTACGCCAACGCTTCCGGTCCTCGTTCTTAAGTACTGGTGTTACTTTACCTTTCATCCGGCGTTATTCCACAATCTCCGTAAGTTGCCCTGTCCGACGAGCCGTTCTTTCTGCTCGGCGACGTAATGCCCTAAGGTGGTTAAATGCTGGAGAATGACCGACCACACAACCACCAATATCCAGAGGACCTCCTGAAATGGTCGGAATATCTTTGTCAGAAAGTGACGGAAATAGGATGTCTTCTGGATGTCTATTTGGGATGTCCCAAACCGTACATCCTATAGATATCCTGCAGTCATCCTGTGGCTCACGTCTCATGTCAAATCAGAAGTTGCGATTGAAATCATGTGGTATGAATTCCCGAAGTATGTGGTGGGTGTAATTCTCTCCCGACTTGCATGCCACATAAATTTTACAATGTACCTATTGTATAGCAAAAAAGGCAAAATAGCTAAGCTCTATTGACATGCTACACAAATATTTTAATAATTAGCCCCAGACTCATTTTATTTTTGATTACTTGTTTTAATGTTTTTATGTAGTTATACATGTGGATCTCTTGGATGGTCCATTCTTACTCGCTTAAAGGGACCGAAAAGTGAATATAAACCTATCGAAACTTTATGTTCAGCGAAAAGCTTGAACCTTCAAAAGTTCAAATGTCAAAGAACTCCGCTGAAATCGCTGTAGTTTTTCTGTAATCGAATTTTCCATAACCGCATGTCCAGGGACCTAGTAGGAAACCGAGCAGTCTGTCAACAATGGCATGACCCCGCGCCATCTGTCGAGGAGGGATGTAATACGCGCACTTCCGGGCGCTAATCCGGCGAAAACGAAAATGGCAGTGGGCATTTGTGACCGCTTTCTACGTCGAGAATGTCGACCCTCTTGGACATAAGTGCGCTGGAATTCCGCATTCGAGAACTGTCACTCACACAGAACTGTTGTTCGTGCGATAGCGTGCTGGAAAGTGCGTTCTTCGCAGCAGAAGATTCCTCGTCCAGAGATTAATCGGAGTCACATTCGTCCTCAGGAGTAGCTCACTGTGCCGTGAACATGGACTGCTTTGTGAAATTTCCATGTATCAGAGAGAAGCACTTATGTAAGCCGAAACAAGCGCTGTTTTTTCGTCGTGCAGGTGTTCATGTGTGAAATGCAAACCGACGGATACTACGGTGGATACTACGCTTTTTGCTGCCGAGAGGTAGAGAATGCGTGTGAAAAGCAGACAGACGATTGCATCAGAACTAACGAATATTCCGAAATACTGTGCTTTGACACCGAAGTACTGCCAGTGTATTTTACATACATCCGAGAAACCGAAGAGCATGGCAACGTACACGGCAGCGCCATGTGGTCTTTACGCGCTACTTGAACGGCAAACTGGACGGAAAACCCTTATTTCTGCAGGAAATTCCGTTTTACCACCTGTTGGCGATTCACAAGGATATGGGGTGCTCCGTGAAAATACAATAGAAAATACTCCACTGGATCTCGATCTGCGTCATGCATGCTATTAGGGATGCTTTCCCATCAGTGCGCTGACCTCTAGAACTGTTGTCAGCACATTTTCATTTCTTGTTTGCTGCAAGTTTTTCTCATTGCTTTTTCTTTGCTGTCACAGCATATTATAATTACTAGTTTGTACCTGGAAGGTTAAGTAACCTGTGGGCATAGATGTATTTGTAGGTTATACTCATGTCTCACTTGTATATGTGAGGAGTAAGTAAGACAATTTTCATCAGTGTCATTCAGCTGAATTGTGTTCATAACCTTTTAGTATACTTCTTAGTGACCACGTTTCCAAATGTCAACTAATAATTGAACCAAGATTGGGATTTAACACTTAATTAACTCTTTTGCTAAACGGAGTACTTGTAACTGATTCATTATCACGTCGCCAACTAACATTTGTAAAGAAGGACTTGAGGGCTGACTTCAACTATTATTAACCCTTGCTCTGGGTTCAAAGTTAACAATGCACCATTGGTGTGCATAGTACTCCAAAATGGCTAAATAATTTATTGCATAAGTTCTCTGTTACTGTAATTGAGATGTACTTTTGTAAAGTACTTTTGACAGCCCTGCAAATTGAAACTGGCTTCACTGTACACTACAAATGCATCGTAACATTTAATTGAAATATAATATAAGAGCAGAAGCAACGTTTTGTCCCAATTCAAACTATATCTTTCTTTTTTATTGTCCAGGGATTTAGGAAATAGAGTAGGACTTCCTGCCCTCTGATGTTTTGACGTACTTGAACGTACAGTTGTAAAACCTACAACAAAATAAACAAGAGAAGTATAAACAGTTTCGTCTTTCCCTTTTGAATTTAACAAGCTAGTTATATTTTACCATTTGTTCACTTTTGTATTCTCTGTTGGTGAAAAGATTACAGGAAAAATGATGCTGCAGATCAAACAATGACCTGTCATCTTGATGAAGATCAGAACATTTCTTCAGGCATGCTAAGTGAGACAAAAGAAATGTACAATGAAGGTTGTACAAAAACAGCAAATCTCCGTCGACTATAACTTTATATATGTGGATGTTACCACATCGTGTAGTTTCCACCCAAAAGTAGGACTATTCAAGGTTGTTTGGAAGGTTGTTGGGATGTTGATGTGCTATACCGTTAGAGCACATCAATATAGATGAGGGGCAAACACAGTAGACAGCGTAATGACTGCAAGCTCAAGTGAAGATTTATTCAACAGAATAAGAAACCGAAAGCATGAGCAGAGAAAGGCAGTGCCCATGCAGTGTATGGTGAACCATATTCATTTCTGAGAAGGTAGGATCGGAAGAGCAATTAAGAGAAATGACAGTTGCGTCCGAGATAGGGGAACTCTGCAAATTTTGGGACCAATATGATGTGGTAACCTCGCATGGCTCACTGCAGCTCTGACACACATTGAACAATTCCAGTAGTTACGGCTTCAAAGACAATGAACGTTTGCTGTTGCACTGGGTATTCAAGTGTAGAGGATGCATCTCTAGAAAATTAATTAGTGTTCCTTAGCCATAAAGTCATAACTCCATCTCAACAGGAACTATTCTCGTACCCTTCAAACAAGCTAGTAGTTCTCATCGGTTTCTTCTCCTCTTGTTGACGTCATACTAATGTCCTGCACCTGTCCAAAGACTAAAAAAAAAGAAAAAATGTCACAAAGTCTGCAACACGTAACAAATCTAGTGCTTCCATTTGTGGACTTTGCATACCTGCTTTCGGTTATTTCTGTCATGTCAACTTGAGTGCCTGGATCACACATACGAAGCAGTCTTGCGCCACTTCAACACTGGAAGGCCCCTAAAATTAAATTTGTTGATGTTGACAAAGTTGAGTACGGGACAAGTAGGATAACATAAGTTAAATGGAATACGTCGTCGCTATATTATAACTTATACGTGTGTGACGCCTGTACATACCTAAGACGTTGTGTTGAACTCGTCACCTCGGTGAAGCAAAAGTACTGGATACTGAGCATCAGTGTGCTTCGGACGTCTTCGCAATTCGCCTTCTACGGCATCTTCGTAGTCATCGGCAGCAAAATGAGCTCAGCACATACCACACGACTGCTACATCTAATAACCGAGTGCTTTGAACCACATTCGTTTTCGCGCACTCTCCTGTTGAATCTTGTGGTAGAAACGCCTGCCGCCGATGGTGAACGAACATGATTTTTGCATCCCCAAACACAAAAACCACACCACTCATATGTAGGTTTCTCGAATAATTGACACAACAACCACGAACATGTCATTCACTTCTCTTCGCGCGACCAACACGACCGCCCACGACGTAAACAATAAACGCGATAACACAGACGACTTTGCAGATGGCGCGGCGGATCGTAGCTCGTAGCGGCGAAGTAGCTGAATGCTTTATTAACGTAAAAGCTATGGAAGTGAGCGTCATTTTTAAAATAATGTTTAGCTGTAAGATAATGTGCGCCAGCTTCGTTCTCTACAAAATTAGCTCTCACGTGGTAAGGGTTGACCAATCCCTGGGAGCCCTGGACCTGAAACCCAAGTTGCTCTTTTTCGCCGTTCGCTGGCAGCACCGTCCATGTTCCGGCAATCTTCAAAATATTTATACGTAAAAAATACGCCGAATTGAGAAGTAATGCTTTCTGTGTCTTATCAAACAACGATGTTGTGCACGACAGTGGGCAAAACTATGGGGGTTACTTTTTCACTTTTCGGTCCCTTTAAAGGAATTTGTGTACCCTTGTCCTGTGCTTTCTTTGCATTAAGCTAGCATTATCTGATAGCAGAAATGGGTGTCTTTTTCTTAGTTTATTAGCATACGCTTCAGTTTTTGAAGTCAAGCACAAGTGCGCGCAATTTTTGCGGCTCTTTCCTCAAATCACTGCTGTTGCGCAGAAGAAAGTCGCATGGTACAGCTGAGAAGTGGGTTTCTCTGTTTGTTTGTTAGATGTTGTTAGGAGCTCGGTATGTTGAAGAAGCACGCTATTATAGGTATCCGTGCATAACTGCTTGCATCTGAGCGCAGGATAGGAATTCCTGAAGCACGGCACCCTCAGCGTAAATTAATTATTTTAGATGTGAGTCTGCTTCACTGCATGACAAGGCTGAAATGGGTAGAGAGAAAAAATTGGAGCGCTTCATTAATAGTGATCGAAGTAATAGGGCAATTATAGTTTCCGTAGAAAGTAGAATTTTAATAGGCTCCTAAAGTTATAGTTTTGTAGTAGCTCTTGTAAACTGCAATGCAATAATCATTAATATAGTATAGGAATGCCATCATGTTCCCGTAAAGGCGTTCTGTCTAGTCCTCCGTCGAGCGCGAATATAACTTTGCCCCCAAGCTTTCGCGCCTTTTTGCTGGCAGGTGTAGCCTCAGACAATGAGCATAGGAGCATAGAAAGGGTCATGTATTACATAAGCCTGGTGATGATGTTGAGTGGTCTCACTTATTATTTTAAAAGAGCAGTGGTAGTTTACTGGTGATGTGATTCTAATGACCATGATGAGCCTTTGGGGGTGAAAATCGTTAACATGAACGGTGCTCTTTGTTGAATTTTAATGTAAGAATGAATATCATTAAGAGTGGGACAAAGGAAATACTCTTGCGATTCAATAAATAATAGGAGTCTTTGTCTTTGCCGCTGTCTTCTTCAGACAGGATGCAATGACGTCACGCAGTCTGTAGCAATGCATTGACAGTTAGTGGGAAAAAGTGTAGCAATAGAAAAATGGTGTGTATTGCCCTTGACGGATTTATGATGAGCACTGTTTTTGAATAAGAGGAGTGCGTGTGCTTAGAAATAGTTTGATGCTGGTTTTTTTCTTCTTTGTTCAAGTGTTTCTTTTCGCTTTTTCCCCCTTGTTATCTGACAAACATGTGCTGACATGCCTGGGCCTGTTCTGACATGCTTTCCTTCTACATGTAGTTTTTTTTCTTTTTGAAAAGAAACATTCTTGACGATGTCGATAGTGCTGCCCTGAATGGGAATAGTGCTAGAACAATTCTGAATAATTTTGCGATTCATTTAGTTCCGGGAGTAACCGCGAGGGGGACAGGTGTGCGTCTTTATTCAGGAGGAACAAAGCGTCATTATTGAGTTAGCAGCCTGGCTCTCGGATGGGATGGACATGTCTTGCTGAACCATTATTGTTTCCTGTACAGTAAGACTTTGGGAATGAAATGCTTAATCCCTACAATCTCCTCTCATGTATGGTGCTCTTCTGCAATAGTTCCCTATGCAATCATTATGGTAGAATATAGGAAATAATCTTCGGATAGTGATTCAATAAGTAACAGTTCCCCTGTCTAGAGCGTATGCGTCCTAGAGCCACGCACCTGCATGATGACGTCATACTGCGACACTATTGTTTCAGGTTGACCTTGTCTGGAGGAGCATTAGTGGAAGAAAACAGTGTAGCCCTGAGACAATAGGATGACGTCACAACCAATGAGAATGGCCTGCTGGGGGCGCAAGGATTCACCTCTGTCTTGGACACTGGCGGGTGTGGACATCGTAATTCTGCTCCTAGCAATTGCGTTGGTTGTCAGTGGAAGAGCATAGCTTCGGTGGGGTTCTGTCTGCCTCTGATGGGGTGCGGATGTGTGGTTTGTCACTGGTGAATGGTGTTCGACGATGCAGGTGGATTTTATGACGAGCGGATTTACAATGAGGGAATGTAGTGTACGTGTCCGATGATGGTGAGTGTCTTTTCACTCTGTTCAAGTGTCTTTGTGTTTGTTTTCCTCTGTTGCCCAGCAGTCGTACGATTTGTCCTGACATGTCTTGACATGCCCCGACATGCATGCTTTCCTTTATTGACGCATTGTATTTTTTTCTTTTTTGACGGGGAACATTCTTGTCTTGACGATGTCGATAGTGCTGCCCTGAATGGGAATAGCGCTATTCTTAATAATGCTATGGTTAAATTAGTTCAGAAATCAACCGCAAGAGAGACAGATGCATGACTTTATAAAGGAGAAAAAGCATTACGATTCAGTTCCGTGCCTGACTGTCGGATGGAGTAGACGCATCGTTCTGCGCTCCTTGTTACTCGTACTCTGTGTTGATTCGTTGAGCGCCTAGTCCTCTTATTAGCCACTGATGGAGTTATGTGTTAGGATATTTTGTCCTTTTGCAAGTCTCATTTAGTAAGACTTTGGAATTCCTACGATTAGTTCTCATGCATGGTGCTCTTCTGCAATAGTTTCCTATGTAATCTTTATAGAAGAATAAAGGAAATAATCTTGGGATAGTGATACAATAAAATAGGTCCTCTGTCTAGAGCGTACTCGTCCTAGAGCCACGCAGGTGCATGATGACGTCATGCCATGGCTTCATTGTAGATTGACCTTGTCCAAAGGAGCATTAGTGAAAAAAAACATTGTAGCCCTGAGACAATAGGATGACATCACGACCAATGAGAACGGCCAGCAGGGGGCGCAGGAATGCTCTTCTCTCTTAGCCTCTCGCAGGTGGTCGCTGCAGAGGGCGACAAGAGCCCGCGCGAAGTGGCGTCCCAGTCAGTTTCTCGCTGGCTGTCGCAGAGAGCAGACGTGCGCTCGGTTGCTCCGCACTCTCAGTTTCTGCCTGGCTGATGAGCAGTCGCAGGGGAAAAGGTGGTGATTTACCGATGTTTGCGCGTTGTTTTACTGTGCTCGTGTTAAGCCTTTTCTCAATGTACGCGCATCTTTAGACTTGTTTAGCGGTGTCCCGTATCAAGCCTGTTGACGCACATTTACCGTCGTGTGGCTAGTGGTTCCCGCCTTGTGTCATAGTGTTGTGACGCTGTGGTTAGGCCTAGTCGATTGCCTTTTCCCCGATGTGTACTGTTTCCTCCGTGCTGTTTAGCAGTAGCGGTTTGACCTTTTCTCTCGCATGCCTAGACTTGTTCAGCAGTGTTGCCATTTTTAACTGCCGCTAGTGTCTTGTTCTGTCTTTCTCGCATAGAGCTATGATGGTGGTGCCATCTGTTGTGACGCCTTGCAACTACTTGCCCGATATCTGAACGATGTCGTCGATCTCTGCAACTGCTGGGTGCCAACTACCAACATAGCGGGCGCTGGTCACCCCGGAGCGGTTTCTTCGCCACAACATCGTTGATTTTTGAATAAATTGTTTCTCTCCACTCTATTTCTATCTTTTTATTTTATTTTCTACCTATTTTTATTTTTTTATCAGCTCTAGTAGCCGGAAACTCACACAGTGGTCTGGACACGTCTTAGATGCTGCCCAATTAGTGTAATGACTCCCTGAATGATCCTAATTACTGTGGGGGGTCCCAAATTGCTCTAATTGCTAATAAATGGCGTCCAGATGACTGTGTGAGTTTCCGGATACTTGAGCTGATCTAATACTACTTACAACAGCATATTAAAATGGTTAATGTCGAGTGCCACTGTGGTTGCACAGTCCTTTGGCAAATTTCACTGCAAGATTTGTGCAGAAACGTCTGAGCAGACAAGTCGAAGTTACACAGGGATTGAAGGATTGCCCATCACTCACTCTTGGCGTATTGTGTATGGCGAGACAAAACAGTATATGTCATAAGAGTCTTCGGCGCGGTTAGAGAGCTCGGATATCAAGCGACTTCAATTTTCCACTACCTTAGAGGGAATTCAAATACTGCAGTTATTGCCCTTTGTTTGGTTTCTGTGTCTTCAACACACTATTTAGGAAATTGTCGAAAGTGCGCAAACGTGTGCAAATAATTCATGATCAAACATAAAAATAAATAAATAAAATAATAAAACAAATAAATAAATAAATGAAATAATCAACAAATAAATAAACTAAATATATACAAAAAGTTTACAAAGTTGTGCACACAACTCCAAATACCTGAGTATTGCAAAAACTGATTGTGCAACACGATAGTTCCTGGCTTTAGTTACTTTGCGAGACGTGAGCTTTCCCGGTCATTCAAACAGGAACTTAACTATAGCCACGGTTCTCTCATCGTCACATGCGACCAAGCAGCATCGGCATCAACCCGGAGTCTGTTTTCAATTTGGAAACGTCTGTTGGCGTGTTAGCGTCTACGCAGCCTGGTGAATTGTGTTTCCTCCTGTCCTTCACCTCTTCCGACCGTATAAAAATGTGAACGTCTTTTCATCTGTGTACTGAGGTGCTTCCTTATGCATTTTGTTCCTGAAGCCTTGCAGAAGCTCTATTACGACAAAGGGGAAGCGGCGTGTGTAGGACAGTATGATCTTCAAGTCGCAAGTCCGAACCAAGAGGTGTAGTAATGACCAGATATTTATCTATGGTTATGTGAACTGCATTCATGATGTGTACTCGTGCTCCACTCGAAGATCTTAAAAAAAATATTAAAAAATCTTAAAATCTCTAGTATTACCAACGTGATCTTGCCATGTTTATCTCATGCAATAATGCATGAAATGCCTATGCTCTGTGTAAACACTTAGAAAATACTGATGTTCATCGCATAGTTTCGGTTCGGTTCTAGTGATACCTGGAACAGAAGCATTGGGGTACTAGTCAACTATTTCTATCAGTCAATTTACCTACGTATGCAGAAACATCTCAAACTAGGAGTCATATAATTACATCAGCTCATGTCTAGAGCCTGAAGGTTTCGGGAAATATTTTTTTTTATCAAATTCGGGGGTGAAAAATCGGAGAAATGACCATATGCTCTAAACTAATGCGAATCCTGGGTAGAAATCTTCCTTTATGCTAAGGTTCGGGAGAAATCTGACTCTATTACTCAGACAAGCTATGCAGGCTTCATAGAAATGGTGATGTAATTGCGTTTGCTGCTAAACAAGCTAGTGTGCATCTTTTGAGTTTGTTTTCTTCGGTTCATTTTACAGTAAGTTTCGGTGAGGGCAATTTTCTTTGTAAAAAACAAATTTCACCCTAAACAGGCAACCTTCAATTTGGGGTGCAAATTCTGGGAATAATCAGGTTAAACCCTAAAACTTCAGTCTCTACTCATGTTGATACAATATATGCAGGAAACATCATCAGACCGCAGGGACACCACCAGTCTTCCGCGTAAGACAGGAAAAATCTCAATTATGTGTTGCGTTAAGTCAGTGGTAATCTTTTTCTGTTAGTGTGATGAGCTTTTGGAACATTTCCTGCTTTCAGGTTCAAGAGCTTGATCAGCTTGGCGGTAGTGAAGTAAAGCAATCTACACGAAGGATACTCGAGTACCTTCTGACGGACTGCGTTGCTGCAGATTTCAGCTGCGTTGTTCAAAAGGGCAAGCGGAAGCTTGTGTGGCAAATCTGTTTCAGTACAATTTCCTACTTAAACTATGCCTCCAAGATTCCTTGGTGGCAGTTAGTGTTTATACTACATGTCAGCTCTACCTTGTGATATCTTCATGCTAGGATGGGAGCAATTTTCACATTTTTGGTGTACCAAAGTGCATGGGCTAGCTCGCATTTATATGCCCTTTATGGTGCTGGTAACTTAATTAACCGCCTTCGTTACTGAGAATAGTCACCCACTTAGATGAAACGCCAATTCCTAGATCTTGCTGCTCATTCCAAGAACTGATGTTAACATGATACATTGTTAGCTAGCTCGTTGCCAGGTGATATACAAATGAGGTTTTTTGAGTGGGAGTACAGAATATTCAATAAAATGTCTTGTCACTGTGAACAGGCTTGTGTGATGGAACAGCTTGCATTATAAGATGTATACACAGCATACGGGGGCAGGAGGCATACTGCATTAACGTTCCAGAGAAACGCCCTGAGATGCCTAGAAAAACATCCTGAAAATGCCATAAAGGAAGCCACCAGGATTGCCCAAATCAAGTCCCCGGCTGTTGCAATGGCAGTACGAATGATGTCCAATAGTATGTCATCCGGACAATCCGGGATATCTTACGGACATCTGATTGTCCAGTTGGTGACATCATATAGACATCCTCAGGATGTACCTTGGTTGTGTGGGGTCCTGTTACCCTTTTAGATATCAGTCCTGAATACCGCGGCTAATTGCTTGCGAGAGAGCCTCTGGGGACATACCGGTGTGCACAGATGTTCTGAGGCCCTCACGAAAAAATCTCCAGTTTGTGAAAGAAATCAGTCCAGTCGTTGCTGAGAGGGGCAGTCTGTCGTGCGAAATATATAGAGGAAAATGATCGCTACCTCTAGTGTCGACGTCCGTAGCGCACGACAAGTGTCGGTTGAGCTCCTCGAGAGTTCCAATACATCAAGTGATGTTGGGGATCGCATGTAAGTTGGCTCTCGATTGTTCAGCAGGCACATGTTATTATTCTCCATTGCCTCCAACAACCTCCTTCCCCTACCGTCCGTCCTTCGGCTTCCCCAGGCCGAGTGACGGGTACTGAAGCCACCGAGCACGAGCGCCGGGGCTTCCAGAGAACCAAGGAAGCATTCGAGGTCATTCCACGGGACTTGTACCGCGGGACATATATAGATACTGACGACCGTTAACAGCATAGGCCCAAGGCGGATCCTGCAAGTGACATAATCATAAGAGCGATGACAAATCGACCCTATGGGCGCAGCAACCAGGTCATTACGAACGTGTAGCGCTGGTTTACTCTCAGAGGATTTATGAGATCGATAGATTGTGTATCCATTAACGGCGATGTGTAGAATCCATGCCGTGTTCGCATACAGCTATGAAAGGGAACTTGTACTGTTGTAGATGTAATTTAAAATCAGGGAGCTTGTTACGCAGGCTTCGAGGATTCCACTGCATCGCCATGGCCTTTCTATACAATGCCGTCATGCTGATGCAAAGACAATGCCTCCAGTGTCAGAAGCGCCTGGACCGTTGGCAGTTGCGACGCACTCGGGCAGTGGAAAAACAGAGACAATTGCCTTAAGGGCAGCGAGTACCGCTGAGAAGAGTCCCAGAGAACGAACTTCTCTGGGCTGATCAGGGTAACTGTCTCCTCGTGCCTGCTGGTTCCTGCCTGCTGGTCGTGCCTGCTGACACTGGCGTAAGTTTGGGTTAGCTGCCTTGATGGACGAGGAGGCAGTGGGTGGCCTCAAAGCGACTTCTATCGAGCAGCGCAGAGGACACGGTAGACTCTCACTGGCTTCATAGCTAAGGACATTATACCGCCGGAACCCCCCTGGTCACTGCCGGTACCGCCGGCTTTCGGAAGCCTTCCAAACCTTCTGGATAGA
Source organism: Ornithodoros turicata (assembly GCF_037126465.1). NCBI lineage: Eukaryota > Metazoa > Arthropoda > Arachnida > Ixodida > Argasidae > Ornithodoros > Ornithodoros turicata. Next base: position 123,774,643 of record NC_088201.1, read on the forward strand.
AGAGATCAGGTCTCCCTCAAGTCCTCCGAGCCCATTTTCATGCTCTGGTAGACAAGAAGTTTTCAACGTTTACGACAGCATATACAGGTGGTGCATCCCGAAACAACAACTCCGCCTCAGCATTCGTTATACCATCCGAAGGCGTAGTGCAAGGTCCACGCCTTTCACATCCAACCTCCTCCACAGCTGCGGAACTCTATGCCATCCTTTTCTTTCTACAACATATCACTGATTTTACCCCGCGGGAATGGGCAGTCTTCACAGACTCCAAATCTTCACTTCAAGCTATTGAAAATTCCGGTATACGAGGCCCATCCGCACCCTAGTCACAGATGTGGTAATGGCTTACCACACTGTCTACGCAGCAGGCCACAGGCTATTTCTCCAGTGGGTTCCAGCTTATTGTGGTGTCGTGGGGAACGAGCAGGCCGACAGCGCCGCAGAACCAGCACTCTCGTATCGGAAATGGACCACTATTGTTCTGCTGAGAGGAGACCGCCGTTCCATTCTGAGACGTCTCGTGACACCCCTGGCTTCCCGCCAATGGACAACCGACATTCTCCCCCCTCCCTCTCTATGTTGAGCAGAGTTGATCCAACGCTCTCCACCAGCGGCATGGCCGAGTGGGCTAAGGCGTCCGCTCGTTGGTGGTAACCAAGGTCGTGCTGTAGACTGGGAGGTGGTGGGTTCGAATCCTACCGCCGGCTGTGCTGTCTGAGGTTTTCCCTGGGTTTTCCGAAGACTTTCCAGACGAATATCGGCACAGTTCCCCCTGAAGTCGGCCCAGGACGCATACTAATCCCCCTGTCCCCCACTCCTTCCTGCTGTCCTCTCTCCGTTTGTCCACATCTGTACGCCGCTCATAGCCACAGTTGCTTCGCGGCGCTAACACGCAATCAAAAAAAATGATCCAACGCTCGCTTTCCGCATGCCACGAAACACCTCTCGTCAAGATGCTGCATTAATTCAGCGAATGCGACTCGATGTGGCCTTTACAGCTCAGTGGCGTTACCGCTTGAGGCAAGTTGACTCTCCTACCTGCTGCCACTGTGGTGCTCTACAGGATCTCGAGCACATTCTTCTTCATTGTCCCCACTACCAACTCTCCGAGTCTCTTAGTCAGCTGGACTCCTGCCCCTTCCCCCTATCGAAATTGCGTGGTCTCTTGCCCAATCCAGCCCAGCAACGATCTGCGCTCAAAGTTCTTTTGACATTTCTGGACACCATCGGACTTCGATCGTTATTGTGAAGAAGCTCATTATTTTATTCCCACATCCCCACCAGCAATGGTTTAGAGTATCACCTCCTGCGATGAACCTCCCCACTCTCCGTCTCGAAATAAAGTTGTTGTTTCACTTTCGGCATATTGACAGCATTTGCAACAGGTCGCATTTGCAACTGCGGTTGCTCAGTCTCTGATTTCATTAAGTTAATAATAGTTTATTTATTGTCAATTGAGCAAACGTGCGGCAAGAGCAGACGATGGATGTTGAGGATATGGCGGAAGTCCTTCTCAGAAAAACAGCCAAAACGTCACACAGAAGCAGGGCGAAGGAACCAATCACCGCACCCGGAAAAGAATTGCTTCGCGTTCGCTTCGAGGTTCCCGCGGTCGATGTTTTGCAGTTTTTCCGGCTGTGTTGTGGAATCTCGTTCGTGCTGTGAATATAATCGAGGATGATCGACGTATCCGTATCGTTTGCCTGCTAGCGTTTGTAATGCGTAACTAGACACGTACGGTGCACGTCGGTCGACGCAAATATACGAACGCTCAGTGGCAAAACACCGGTGCGCCACTGGGAGCATCTTCGTCTGTATATAACTTTGCGCTTCCAGATATAAGTCAGTACCAACAGGACTAACAACATTCACAACTAACACCTCTGTAAGCTGTTCACACATGCTGTACTTGCTTCGCTCACGGCGAGCGCCTACCTTTGTCGGATGGTGCCAGTGTACATACAACACGAATTACGAGGGAAACAGGTACGTATACCCATAGGTGTACCTTGTTTGCATTATTCGCGAGCTGTTGACACCCCCGCGCCCAATCTGTATTCAAATTTGACAGGGTGGTTTTGTGAGGAATTGATCAAGCTTTGCATTTCTAAGACGTATAGTCACCATCAGTCATATAACGGAAGATGTAACCCGGTTGTGTCCGCACGAAGTAGGACAGCTTTTCTTAGGGTATGTTGTAAATTCGTTTATTATCTGCCCAAGACCCACAACACCAGCACCTTCAGTCGACCCAAATCTGCTAACGGACCCTAACAAAAACTATTCCGTATATTCACATATTTTCTGAAATACAAACTTATGTAGGCATGGCCTTGGGAAAAGTAAAGTAACTGATTTAGAGTTACTACACGAGTAAAATAGCGAAGTTCCGTTACATTTACTCTTGGAAGTACAGTTTCTCTTCACAAATAGTAACCAGTTAATTAAAAACAAGTAACTTACTTTATAGTCACTTTCCAAGGTGGCAAGAAGTACTTCAAAAACGTTTATTCTAAATTCTGCTCTAGTGCATTGTCAACTACTTCTGCAGGGTACACTTGAACAACAGCTACAACATCAAGTTTGTATCTAAGTCCACCCTGCTTTATTCAAACATCTGTACCAATGCCGATCAGCCACTCAACTGGGGCACTAGATGGAACCAACGCTTCTTCCATACTTAGGAGCCCTGACCACGAAACTGTTTTCTGACCATCAGGGTAATGGTTCAGTTGCATGTTGTCCACTACCAAAATCAACCTTAATTTGAGCCAAATACATTTTGTTCTGTTATTTCCTTCACATGCAGAGTGACTTCACTCAGTGAAATGCCATAAGTGGATGCATCATTTATTGTGACAGTGAAATATTGAAGCAGTACTATGCTGTAGATGGTGTTGGAAAATTGATGCATGCTGAAATCAAAAGAGGGCATTCATAGGGTCTATAAATATTTCTGCAGCACTCAAGCAAATTGTCACTACTGCAACAACTTTCATTATGGCAGTGAAAATGCAGGTATCAAATAAAAATAAGACAGATGCAACTGCACTGCATGGGTTTTATCCGCGCAGCATTGTGAGAAGCATTCTTCTTGCAATGTCTGTGGGAAAATGTGGGAAGAGCCTGAAAAGGGCCTTTTTAATATCTGTTGCGGAAGGCCTTGGAGTGGCGAGCACAGGTGGTTGGCAGCATTCCCCTCTTGAATTCTGGAACCTATGCAAGACGGGTTAAAATAAATCGGTTGTAACTGCTGAGGTGACATGCGTATTCAACCAACTCAGTCTGTCGTCGAAACATAATCTCCTTACATGCAGTTTGTCATCATTAGCAACACACATTCTTGAGCACTTCCTCACAAAGTCTGCGATGAACGGCAGTATAGCTAAGTAACGCAAGTGTATAGTATAACTGGAACAGCTCCAACAATTTCCTTGTAGTACTACTGCATGCATTATCGATGCCGTGTTTTGATGGTATAACATGCTCACATAATGGGCTCGTCTATTGATACATGAGTGTGTGCCACTCAGTGAAATGGAGGATCATGTATTCTGTTACGGAGCTTGTGCTTCATAAAACAAGAAGTGGTATTCCAGTGTACAGATATTTCTGCATGCTGCAGTACTCAGGTATGTTGCATTAGCTGTTGTAGTGATACTAAGGTTTGTATCGAACAAGAAGGACAGCACACAGATAAAGAAGTCAGCAAAATGCTCTACATAGGCTCAACTGGGTTTTTCTTGCACTGCTGTCTCCACGTAAAAATGTGGGGTTGCCATGAAAAGGGCTTTTTTGTAGTTTTGTAGTCATTGTTATTGTGGTGGTAAGTCTCTGGGTGGAAATCCATAGATCTTGGCAGTACCCAGTACTTCACTTATGAAACCTACGTGAAAGAGATTCAACGAGATACACTGAATGCACTGAATCTTCATTTTTTCTTTGTTTCACCTTACCTGGCTGTGTGCTGTTCCACAGCTTCTGCAAGATTTAGTTTCTTGCCGTACCTCGATGCACAAGCTGGAATAGAATAGAATAGAAATAGAAAGAAGAAAGAAACATTCAAAGCTTCCTTGGGCAACTCGAATGTTGTGTATCTCTGGATGAGCGCCAAGACTCCTTCGGTCAGCACCCGTGCATAGTGTACAGAGGAACAATAAACGGTTTAATTGCTACAAGGCATACTGTAGTTCTTTATAGATATGGCGGAAAGAAGCTTAATTTTCCTGTCATATTGCTTTAGTAAGCTGACAAGACAATTGTGTGTGTGTTCAAATTCAATTAAGCCTGCCTTACAACTCTTTAGCAAAGCTGTTTAGCAGCAAAGTATTGTAGCAAATGTATGTAATGAAGGGCACCTCTCGGCTCACAGTAAATAATACAAATGCAATCTACAAAGCATCACGCACAATACTACCAGCTCGTGCTGCTTAGGAAGCTTGTGAAGCTTACCATATGTAGCGGCTTCCATCACGGGGACAGTGACCCAAGACTTGTTGGTTTTAGATGCCTTGAGTCTGTAGGCCTTAGAGTCGCCTGTCACGCATTGTTCACGGGTCTACATGTTCTGCAAAAAGAGAGCATGCAATGCAACCCAAACCAATAGCATGCAAAACAAAGGCCCAGAAAGCCCAAGCGCATATTACCTTGCACGCATTTCCTTATCTGAGTATAGCATACAGACTTCGAGATGAAGTGTACCAGAACACTGTGGAAAGCCCCCAGCCCGAATGTCTGTTCTTTGTAGGAGAGCTTCAGGATATCCTTGAGAAGGGCTGGTGCCATGAGAATGTCACGCAGCTTGAAGTAGGTCTCACTGCCTGAAGTTGTGTAAGATGAAAATGTTTATGTTTAAAAATTCTTTTTCTGGCCTTTGGTTGTCACAACCCTCTTGTACCCACTGCCGAGGTGGTGATACGGGGCCATGATAACACACTGGATACAGCGGGTTGTCGTGTTCATGAGCATCCACGATGTGGTTCACCATGAACATCCACTTAGCCAAGCACGGCTCCCCATCATCTCCACTTGGACACCAATAAGCATGCCGCACGATGCTCTCAATCCGCAGTTGCTCTGCTTGATGCTTTGTTGTGCGACCCAGAGCAAGAAGCTTGTTTTGATGCGTATTGTTAGGAGGGACTTAAGTGCTACACATAATGATCGTTTTATTTCCTCACCTACCTTTAACAACATGCCAAACATCAAACCGATGTTTTATATGAGGGCGCAAATCCCTCATCATTGCCTGGATGCCAATATGCCTGTCGGTGACAAGTGTGTCCACCACCATGTCATAGGCCTCTAGGTATGCCAGGCACCTCTGGTGACCTTCATTGTCCATGGCATTACTGCTAGTCACTTCAGTTTTCTGTTGTATAAGTATGTTTGCGTAGTACACCTACATGTCTAAGCAAGTGCACTTGGCAAGGACGTGCTTTTCTGGATAACTTGCGTTGACCAGCTCAAAGTGGACGATCTTGGTAGAGATTGCTTCCATCACTGTGTACGTCCCGTACAGTGCAGTGTGACCTGGCGAGTCAGATCTGGCATCGCCAGCTAGTGTGAGAGAGCATGGTCTCAATTGCTTCAGCAGGTCCCTTTGTTTCGCCTGATACACCTACAAGTACAAACTGATGTGTAAGACTGCAACTGTTATGTGCATGTTGTGCTTGCTTTTTGAAGGCACTCATAGATGATGATGATTGGATGATACAGTACAGCACATGTGCCACCCATATTCTCTACAGAGGTGTGTTCCCTATAGCGCAGGAGTGTGATCTGCAGTGTGCAGCACAATTTAAAATGTATGTTAAGGTATTATATGGTATTATAAGGTATGCTATGGTAATAGCATAGTGCTTCAGTTTACCTTACATAGGTATGGCACTCTGTCCAAGCTCGACCCCCCCCTTCCCCAGTTAGTACAATCTTTGATCTGACTCTGATAGCACTCAGTTAAGCTTCGGTTTAACAAAGTCGCAAAAATTTCAGAATGTTTTGTTATATTGAGAAATTTGTTACATCGAGTACCTGGCTTCGTGATGTAAAATACCATCCAACACGAAAGAAAGACCGCGGTAAGCGCGGAAACCAATGTTTAATCGTCTCCAAACGATGCGTACCTGATATGAGTCACATTCCCACGGCTGACTGCCCAGGCAGAACATGATGGTCTAGTAGACGTCTAAATGACGTCTAAACAAAGACAAAAGGAATGTCTGTAGAATGTCTAGGCCCTAAACCAAATGTCAATTATCCGTCCACAAGACGTCAAATATCACGTCTAACGTTACGCCACCTAGCCATCTAGCCCTAGACATCCAATGTCTATGTACCTAGCCGAGATTTAGACACGTTGTTGACCAGATGTCTGGAACTTCGTCAGACACCTAACCATGTATTACACATGAAGTCTGCGGCTTGACCAATTTTATCCCTCCATTCACGCGACAGGTCTAGGGTTATACATTTCCTGTACCTTACTTTAGCCACCCTTACACTCTGAGCGAAGTAACCTCTAGTAAAGGTAAGAAAATTACTATTTTTTACCCATCTATCAGAGATGGGCACAGCGTAACCTTTATCGTGGAAACCTCTATAGAGGTTACAATGCTGCTCTCTATTCATAGGTTACAGCCTGTTTATGCTCCTCTGCTTTTAGAAGTTACATTCTTCCAGCTGTTTTGTGTTTAGCATGTTGATGTTTATGAACCACAAATCTACATTGTGTAAGGTTGATACACATTTATTTCAGCGAAATGCAATACAGTGCACTGTATATGGCTCCAGTAACAAATATAACTTAGTACTTTACCTATGAAATGTGTTACACTTATATGTATATGAATTACCACGTGTAGGATACCTCTCCTTGCACTGAATTAGACACACAAAAAATTACGACTTCAAGAAAACTGACTGACACTGAAAAAATAATACGATTAATAGTGAATCTATACAGCTACGGCAGTTTTCCTTTTGTAATGGCCAACATCTTTTTCAGAGCACCATTCATAAGACCCCTTGGAATAGTATCTTTTGGAAGCACAAGACGCTGCACAAGAACCAGTAGTTGTGCAATTGCCAAAGGATAGCTTATGTTTTTTATGTAGTAAATACATAGACACAAAGCCAGAGCCTTTTCCAAACTGCTTGATTCCTGCAGTGTAATAACCTCCCCTACAGTGCCTCCAAAGATGACCTTCTTGTCACCTCCTAAGTAAATGTGGGGGGCGGGAAGGGCGACCTCATGTGGGATGACTTGCTGAAAATAAACGTGCACAGTAAAGTACTGTACTAACGTATCGTTACTGCACATACCTGGTTGAGTAGGAAAAATTCGGCAGTGTCAGGCTGAAGCATACGCTCAATGTCCACGAAAGACTGTACCTTTCCTTCAATTTTTGCTATCTCGTTCAGAGCGTCTCTCAGCTGTTTTTCAAGCATAGGCATTGCGGTCCCAAAGCGTAGCTCCGCCTCCACTATCAGCTGTTCACAACGCAATAAACAGACATTATCACGGGAATTGCTTTTTGTATGATATATTCCTATCATGGTGAGAAATTTATTGCCTTTATTGCACTTGTTGCGGAAAACGGTGGTTGGATGTAAAAATTCGCGATATTTTTTCTAGTAGTACAATAGAGGGGGAGATAGCTGTATCTGAATATACCAATGTGCTCAATAAATTATAAGTGGCGAGAACATAAGTTTTGGCAGTGAGGCATATATATGTTACTGCTTACCAGTTTTTCATTCAGGAAAAACTTCGGTAGGGGGTCCAGGTAAGTCTGTCTGCGCTCAGAGATGGTTACCTCCAAAAGTAGTGTCATTCTGGCTATGTCATAATCTAGATTATGTGTGGAGGATGACAGTGCCTGCATTGCAAGAAGCAGAGTAGAAGGGTAGCCAAATTAACAATTAGCAATTAAATACATACATTCAGTTCTGCCATGGCGGACTCGTATGACACGTTCTCCTGAGTAGGCGCAGGTGCAGGTGGACTTATTGCGGCAGCGTTCCTCTTTCTGTGTCGCCTTACTTTTCGTGCATTAGATAATCTCTTGATGAAAACGCTCTAAAGGCAATAGTCTTGCATGAGATATGTGCAGACCATATACGTGGGAAAATATCCAATTGCCCCTCTGAGCAAGACAATCAGTATTAATTTAGCGTGGGTACTCACATTAACTTCAGTGCTCTTGCTATACATCTTCGAGCGTGGTGGTGCGTTTTCCCATTGCAAATAAGGGTATTTTTCGGCGAGAGCGTCACCTAAACGTTTGTATGTCCACCTTGCCTCTCCTTTTGAACACCCCTCTATGAGGTGATTCTCACTGCAGTTGTAAAATATGTTCACTGCTGCACTGTGTTAAAGGCTAGTAGAGATTGTCCAATGCTTACTCCAAAAACATGGCGACTTCGTCCCTCAGTTGCCTGGATAGTCTTTTATGTTTGTCCTCAGGCATTTTGTTCCCATTCAATATCGGTTGCACCACGTGTGAAAATTCTGGAAGCTTGTCCAGTGGCCATTTCTTTAAAGTCTAGAAGAGAAGGAACAGCAAGTGCCAAACATGGTACTGGAACACAGCACACATTGCTTTTATTGAAGAGGATAGCTAGAACGACAATTTTGTTTGCAGACATTTTTCACACATGTTAATTTTCAAACTGAGGCTTGCCTCAAAGCCTGGTGTCTAAGTTTCTCTGAGCGCAAATTAGAAGGGAATTAATTTTATTTAGTGATTTTGGAATTCGGCAGGCAACAGATTTTGGAATTCTGTCGCAGACAACTTTTACCTCAACTCTTTGTACAGATTCCAAGAGCAATGCACATATCGCTCTCACAGGTTTTATTGACAACAATATCGAAGAGAAAACATGACCTTTCAATAAAATGAGATTTAACACGTAAGCACACATATCGGGAATGCCCCTCTACGTTCGTAATGTTATGAAGCTGGTAATGTATGCCAGCACCTCGGAATGCAGTAGTACTTGTCATTTATCTTGTATGACCACAGGGACCATGGAAACAGCAAAGACGTGGCCTCAAAGATAAATTTGTGCGGTGTAGCAGACAGCACAAATGCGTTAGCCTTCGAACAGAAGCTTTCCTTCACAAGGACGTTGGAAACTATGATGCACAAGTTCTTCCAATAGACAAACTTTTCAATCATAACAAATGTGATGATACCTGTTGCGTTACCAACCGTTACAATGTCTTTAACACGCAATACAACGTTGGAAACTACAGCCCTACTAAATGCATTTGCAGTTTTCCCAATGTCACTTGTCTGCACGCCAGCGCCAGCAAAATCTGCAGTGAGTACAAATGGAGCACTTCTGATGCTCTTGTCATCAATTGTGGCATCATGCTGAAGGTTGGGCACTCCTTCTGAGTGCCAGATCTCAAAGGACATACGTGATTGAAAGAATTGTTCAACGGAGTAAGGAAGGTTCTGGTAATTCCAGAATTTCTTAGATTTTGGTAGAGCATTTTTACCTTCGAATCGCATTGCCCAATGATGACGTGCAGGTCCAAAGTTTCTGATCTGTTGTACTAAGTGCACTAACATATGATGCTTTGGGGTAAACTTCTCATTCCCGTACAGTTCCAAAAAACAGTTTGTTATGCTTCGCTATTAGCGATTCCAAGCAACACAGATCATCTACAGTGAGAGTGGGGGACAGAATTATTTCTGTTATTGTACACAACAGAAGGTAGCATTTCACATGTGGCTCCTCATCACTGGGTATTTTGTTTAGCAGCATGAAGGGGAGGTGTAAGAGAAGCACAAGGGAAGCACTGGATGAAGATACAAGCGCAAAGTCCGAGTCAAACACTCTTGGATATTCACTCTTACTTATAGAGTTGTGGAAGCGAAACTTGCTAATTATGCCGTTAAGACCCTGAGTAGTAGTCCATTTTGCTTCTCTTACGATGAAACGGGCAAAGAGAGCGATTTCTCTTGGTACAACGCCTTCTAATAGCACATGCATTGGGTCATAAAGCAGATCATGTACCAACGAGAAGTTAGCTATCACGGACAGCACAGAACCTCCATTGAGGCCAAACTGCTTGGAAAGTTGCTTACGATGTTCTCCTTCAACAGCGCAGAGCTGCCGAACTTGTTCCTGTATTTGTTCATCTGTGCGCAAGGGACACTGAATGCCGAAGTGGTACTTATGGAAGTCCTTCGTTTCAACCAAACAGGAACGGCAGGAGAGACGAACATTAGGACTGAAAGATTCCTTAAACCCTCCCATGTTGTGAGCCGCAAGGGAATCCCCAACGTAAGCGAGCAAACACCCGTTAAATAGTTTTGGGCCCCCTCTCGTTTGGAGCAGGCAACCAGAAGCCAACTCGTTTAAGCATGACACGAAATCGTGTAGCAAAACACTTTTTGCGGCCTGTGATTTTAGACTTTTTGCTTTCCCTACAGCTAGCAAAAAGATACTGCTCAGCTTGGACCTGTGCGAAGCCGGAATGTTGACAAATGTTACGTAGAATACAGAAAGCTTTCCGCGAGAGCCCCTCTTCATTTCTAGTGCGTTTGCTACCTCAATGTCATCGGAATACAATAGGCATACTTTCGAATTAGGTTTGTTGACGCAATTTACATGGTGAGACAGGAAACGAGTGCCATCAGTAAAGTCGTAAAGCACGCCTTCCTCCTTCGAGACAAGTAGTGCCTGAAAATATTTTTCGAATGATGGGTGACTCAGCAGGTTCTCCAGTAAGGCTTTCATGGGAATATAATACGCTTTGTCACCACAAGGCAACTGCACTTCTTCCTGGGGAACGTAGATCCCCTGACGCTCGTAAAGAGCTCGTCGTGAATCGTCGTCTCTGTAGTCAGAGACATTTATGTTCATTCCCTCTGCAGAAAACATGTCATTTATGGCAGTAACCACGGTATCTATGGCAACTTTTGAGCATCGGTGCTGTGCCTCTAGTTTCCTGCACAAAGTGGATAGCAGCATGTTTGCATTTGGTGGTACATTAAAAGTCTCAATTGGTTCATCCATTGCTGCATCTGCAAATGGAGCTTCTGTGCTGCCTTCGATTTCCACCTCCTCATAGGTAACACACTCAAGAATATGCCCCTTGTACCGGGCCAAAAAGCGGAACTGGGTACCACATTCCTGACATACAGGGGTGAACCCTTTAGGATGGAACGCCCGTATATGGGCACAGAACCGTGCTAAGTATGGCGTAGCAAACCTGCACAGTGAGCATTTGTGAACACGGACCTTGTTCTTCGGCGTAGCAGACCCCGCCGCGGCTTCATTGGCAGAAGAATCTACTGAAAAATAAATCACTGCTCATTAAAGGGAAACCACGAGCTTTGGATACCCACCAGAATTCCTAACTGACTGAAGAGCTACATCCACAGATCCAGGGTCAGATGCTGTTACATCATCTCTGTTTGCATCAGCATTCCAATTGCTACATGTTGCCATATCTGGTGGTGTATCTGGCGCTGAACAAAGTATGCAGTAACAGCAAAAACGTCATGTCAAGAAAAGCAGTAGAAGTCCTAAAATACATGCATCGTGCTTTGAATCTAGTTATATATAGTGCGTGCAACAAACTGTCTCACCATTTGACTTTATAAGTGACACCACTACAACTGACCTTAAGTCCTTTTTGTCAACAAACGTTTTTTTATATACACAGAAATGGCCGACTGTATTATCAGCACTGTAATGTGTGAGTACTATATGGCCTCACCTTGTGTTGCTGACTGCACAGCCAGTGGCGGGGGCCCAGCAGAACAGGGCAGAGGAAGCTCTGCTGGGGATCCTGGTACCATGCATGGTGCTAGAGCAGGAGAAAGGTAAATGCGTATCTGTGCCTAATTCAGTTCCCTTTACCAGCACAAAACACTCACTGTGGTGTGGCAGGTACGGCAAAAAGCCAGTCTCCTCCCAGCCTAACTCACCTACCAAAGACGAAAAAAAGGGAAACACATATATGATGACTAAAATGTTCATGGCGTGTACCTTATGAATTCTATTCTGAAATGGTTGCTTGGACGTGATAAAGTAAATACCTCGGCATGCTGAGGGAGTGGGTGGAGGAGCTGGTTCTGAGCAAGCTTCTGCTCGAGCCTCTGAGCAAATGTCAAGCTTCGTCTGCTCTAGCTGCATCTCATCACCTGAGTTAAATTTATTGCGAGGCTTACATCAAATCACATTCACGGTCCCACGAGAGAAAATCAAAAGGAGAACAAAATTCAAGACCGAAAAGGCCACGCGATAATGTTGACGTACAAGGAACGTTGCAGCGCAGCGACATTCATCCCCTGATAATTTTTTGGCCACAATGCGGCACTGACGCGGGACACACGTTCTTGATGGAAAGCAAATGTTCTGAGGCTGGCACATTAAAAGGACAAACACGACGCAAGCGTCATGTTAAGCTAAGATACATGATAGAGGATGGCTGCCATTATCTTATCGTTCACGTTTTTCACATTTATACGAATTGCCAATGTCACCGGGGAACAACTGCGGAAGATCAACCGTTGCTCGTCTTGAAGAATCGCGTTGGAGGTCGCTCCCACTTAAATATGTGGCACGTGGTCAGCAAATATGACAATGATATGACAAAGGGGTGCACGAAATTGAATTGTTGCAACATGCCGCGAGTTACCAGAAGAACGTGGGTGATCAAGCTCGCAATCCGCTCATTTTACATACTGCATTTTGCATCGCTGTTGTTGCGATGTCTGCGCTGCAACAAACCCGTAGTTCGAGCTACAGCAGCGAGCTTTCTCATAGCACAAAATCGAAATCATTTGAAGAAAGCGTGTAGTGAATCACTTACCAATTTCACTTAATTTGTTGTGGCAACCGGGAGCGTGATTGCAGTATTCGCACTTTAGTTGACGGGCGGACGCATCCACGATGTACTGCTTGCATTCGTCGCATTCCTTGCATCTTCCTCTTGGTATGCCCCAAATATCTTTGTTTGATAAAGCCATGGACAAGGGAACGCGTAAGACAGTGCAAACCCGCGGTTGCCGAAGCCTGCAGCCCGCAGCGTCTAAGACAAACGCGTCTGGCCTTGACCGCGCGTGCCAGGCGAGGATATGGGAGAGAGGTGAAGAGTGTACTGTAGAAGTTACACCTCTACTGAAGAGGTAACATTATAGAAGTTACGAGAGTCCAACCTTGTGTCTCGCGCTGGGTTACTTCTAAGAATGAATCTGTAACCACTACAATTCGTTCTTTACCTCTAAATTCGGTGTTACCTCTTCAATCTCTTCAGTTTAACTTCTAAATAGAGGTAACATGGCACTAAAAGTTACCATAAAGGTAACCAGGTTAAGAGTGTACACGTACTTTAGACCATAACTAGTCCTGCTACCGTCCTGGCATGCACTCACGCAGCAATGTGATAGAATTGATAGCAAACATGAATCTCAGCGTGAACATTTATTCACAGTAAACCACACACGAAGTCTGCGGTACAAAACTCACTCTAAAACTGTATTGACTTTGCTGCCAGACAGGCGTCTTGTGTTTTGACTGATGAGTGTTGAATTGGCAGCAGGGTGTAGAAGGCGATCTCATTCATTTCTTCCAATCAGTGATTGGTGGTGCTGCAGCGCAGCCTGCAATAACTCACTGTGGCTAGAAAATAGAACAAAACATGCCAGAAAGCATTATGTAGCCTGCTAGTTCTAACTAGTTCGTTTAGCGGCAATGCATACTCCTTCACTGGATGCTTGTCTGGCCACATAAGAGCAAAAACGGTATCACAACCGATCTGATAGACCCATAAAGAAAAGATGCTGCAAGTGCAAAAATCACAGGACGGTTAAAGGCACGCAACACGAATTGCAGCGATAGCTGAAAATCTCAGTTTGTGCGTGACTACCTGATGTTAACGCTGCGGGGGTCTCAGGGAAACGAGGCTCTAACAGCCTCGTTCCCCAACAGTCATTTTTGCAATTGAGTTATGTGTAGGGAGTGGATTTTTCGGGTTAAATGCCTTTCTCGGATTCGGGGGTAGAAATCGGGCGCTATTTTTAAATCTGCAATTCAGGGAGAAATCGGGCGATAATTGTGCCTCCTGGTGTTTTTGTTTTTCCTCTTGTCTATTAAGTCCTTTCCAATCTCTCTATTTTTTCTTTTTTTCTTTGCGGAATTGTGACCTTCCAGCGGTAATCCCCGAAGGCATAGACAGTGTAGACACACATGGGTGTATTTATTTATTTATTTATTTATTTACATACGTTGAGGACCCCCAAGGGGGTATTGCTGTATTGCTGGGAAAGTAAGTGACCCATTCTTACATGTGTTACACGTGGCGATCTTTGTTCGTCTTCAGTGGAAACGTCACTTGAGGATTTCATAGTTACTGGTATTCAGGGAGAAATCGCGTTTAACCCGAATTAGTTCCGAATTGGAGGTCAATTCGGAAGGAATATCCGGGCAGAATCGAGTTTAACCCGAAAAAGTCACTCCCTAGTTATACGACTAGGTGGACTCTCTCTCTCGAAGGAAGTACGCAACTACAAGGTGTCTAATTACCTATGATTTATGAACCAATTTATATACTCTCACTCTCTTCCTGAGGATTTCAGACTGACTGCAATGGCTGAAGCAGGGTAGTTGGTAATATTCTATGACGGCAAACTGTATACCGCCGGTCTCGACTCTTGTTACAGTTTCATTATCAGTGATGGAAGTACCTCGAAGCATTCTAGCGCGACCATTCACGCAGGAAAAATACTGTTTTGGCGGACCTTCACGATCCACCGTCGCATGGCCCGGGGCGTGTATGATTACTAATTTCCAATGTGGAATGAGCGCCCCCCCCCCCTCCCGCCGCCCCACGTTATTTTCAGTTTCGTTGTGTCTTGGAAATTTTTCCATTCAACATAGAGGCGCGAGATCGGTGACTCACAAGCATAACCTGCTTCCGAGGAGTCTGTGCATAGTGGGAGTGAACTGAGGGTTCACATACGCAATGTGTTTCGTTGCCTAAGAGCCAAGCAATCCACAAAGGTAGCAAGTTAGAGTGGCTGCCGGAAATTGGATTAACCGATATCTTTAGACACACGCCAAGCTACCCTGGGAATCGAAAACCAGTCTTAGCGGGGAAATCACCTCGTGCCTTTCAGTTCGGATAGCGATGAACATAGAAGCAAAATGCAAGCCAGTTCGTGTACACTGGCAACATGTCATGAACTGGAGAAAGCATAAAATGAAGAACACAATTGATGAAACATCAACGTGACAAGCGTTTTTTCGTGACGCGCGCGCGACATCGCCTGGTCGAGCAGGTGACTGCCAAGCACTCCATGATTGGGACAGCACTTCCATCACTGCATTATGCAAAAAATCTGTGCTGCTTTCACGACTTTGACACAAAAATTTTGTACAGGATAAAAATAACATTGTGTATATTATAAAAGACAATACAAAGCAAGAGCTGTATCACCACGTCAAATATTATAAGGTTTATTCAGATGACGTCATCCGCAGGAGACCGCAAGGACGAAACATTGAGGGACCTATAGTACGGCGCTGAGGTGACGTCAGCGAATCAACCCTATAGAAACTCAAATCTTGCAATACTGCCAGATAGCCGTTTGCGTGAAGTAAGATGGAATGACATAGTCACACTGTTCTCCATTCAATACCATGGATGTTTCAAAACGACTAAGTAGAGAAATACTAGCTCTGTACCTTTTGAAGAATATTTTGTCTGCTGCTCGTACATGTTGTGCGGTTCTTTATCAAGCTTCTGACAGTCCTTTCTTGTACATCTCACTTGTCTACTGACTTTCATATCATCTATCGATTTCCTTAACCACATGACAACCATGTAAATGAAAAGCAATTTGAGCCTTCCACCAACTGTATTTGCAATACTTTGTTCACACAAAAAATTAAAGAGGCTCCTTCTAGAGAAAGATTAGGGAGCACTTCAAAACTTCAACAGTCATCGAAAACTCGTGAATCTGGGAGGTTAATTAGTGATACCGTATTTTTTTAGCACCAAGGCGAACCAATGCACTTACTGAAACGTTGCACTGCCGAATATACCACGTTAATCACTACTTTGTATGCTATTGCATTCAGGTCAGCTCACACTTCCCATGTGTTTCAATCGGTGATACGAAGCCGAAATAGATAAAGGAAACGATATTCCCATATTATGTCACGCATCTCTACCACATGCGATCTTGGTGCACGCAAGCAGGCACTTACTTTAATGAAGAGTGAACTCACTCCTGAAACTTGAAAGCCAGAGAACAAAGGAACGCTGTCCACCACAGTGTACTCTTGGAGCTCTGCTGCGCTCAACCGTTTTTGTCACTGGACAGCACGGCGTACGTTCTGGCGATGCTAAAAAATTACAAGACAAAATGTGCGGGAGATTAGAACTTCGAAAGATTTTCGTATAACAACCAGTGGAGTGCAGCCAAGTGCTACCCGTTGCGCATCTGGAAAGTTTGAATTTCAGCGGTTGAAGCTGAACAGGTTCGAAATGGTTGGTTGGATGGATGATGGATGGTGATTGGGTAGACGGACAGACGTCATTGCGATTGCTTCATGTCGTGCTTATTGAGTACTTATTTTTTGAAATATTCTTTAATTTCCGTGGCCGTTCATTATAATTGGCTTGGCGGAGCCTCAACACATACGTCAATGGTTTGTTGACCAACCTGAAGGAAATTTGTTCCCATGAGTATCAGAGTGCAGTACCAGTGACCCGCCAGTCTCCCTTAACACTTCTCGGAATTTTAGAAAAGAAACGTTGTTTCATGGTGTTATAGCTGATCTGCCACTGTACTGTGCATTGTGCACATTTTCACGACCCTGTATGAAGGACACACCATTTCAATGCCTGCAAAGTGTTTTCTATAAACAGATGCTAACTGTCAGTATATATTCTCTGTAGGATAGTAGGATGTAATGTAGGATAGCTCTTACTTCACAGTCCGACGTACTCGGAAGTATTACATCCATGCTGGAATGCCTGACACGTAAGTGAACAGCACTCCATTAACCAACGTCTGTAGTGCCGGGACGTACTCCACCATTCAGTTCGTCCTAATGGTATTTCTTTTGAATAAGAAATATAGGGAAACTTATTTTTGGATGACCCTCCTAATTCCAGTTCACTTTCTCCATTTGGCTTCATTTTTTTACATTTCTTGTGGTGACTCTTGTGGGCAGATACCAACAAGGAAGACTTAATAATAATTGGGGTTTACGTTGTGAGATCATGAGCGACACCACAGCAGTCGGTCTGTGGGTTGCCCACCTGAGGGTTCTTTAAGGTGCAATGAGAGCTCACCACACAACACACTGTATTTAATGTCCCTTGCGGAAGGTGGCGTGTCTAAGCAACTTGTATCCTGGCACCAAGTTGCTGGCGCACTAGGGTGGGTTCGAACCGGCGATCTCGGGATCAGAAGGCGAATACACTACAGACTCAGCCAGCAAGGCCGGTTCACGGACAACTTGAACAACACAATTATCTTAACTCTGCCATCAAGTAATTCAGTTTCCTGCATATGTTTTGTAACAATTGAACTTCAGTTTTGTAAGCCTGAAGGGTAAGCTTAGAACCGCCTCTTATAATTTAGTGACTCTATTTGATGCGTGAATGTGTTCACACCTGTTAAAGACATAATAAGACAAAATCTTGATGATTTCTAATATGTGGTATATACGAGGCCAGCTACAAAACGTCTACAATTAGACGTCAATTACCAAATGTCCACCAGGTGTTTTGTAAATCACTAATTTTGGATGTCTAAATAATGGTAAGACTTGTAGACGTCTAGTCAACGTCTAGTTTGGTCATTATCCCTAAAGTCTAAGGTTAGAACAGGTCCGGATATCTACGAAGGCGCGTTCAAGTCAAACCGGGACTTTTCATTTTACGCAAAAGTAAAATGAACTTACAGGAGAGAAATTTGGTTTATTTTTCAACGTAATCTCCAGTTGCACTAATACACTAGTCCCAGCGTATCGCGAGGGCTTGGATGCCAGCAGCGTAGAAATCCTTACCGGTACGTAGCAGCCATGATCGGATCGCATTCTTGACCTCGTCATAGAAGCTGAAGTGGCGGCCCCCAAGGACCGCCTCGAGTGGCCCGAAGAGGTGGAAATCGCTGGGGGCAAGGTCTGGACTGTAAGGGTGATGTGGCAGCCACTCCCAGCCAAGTTCCTGTAAAGTGCGTGTCGTGAGATGCGCGGTACGCGGGCGTGCATTGTCCTGTAGGAGGAAGACTCCTTTGGTGATGAGGCCCGGCCGCTTTTGCTTCAGGGCCTTACGCACATCCCTGAGAACCCTGAAGTAATATGCACTATTGATCGCACTGTATGCACTATTGATATCGAGACACGTTATCCGTCGGTCCTTGGGGATCAGGCGCTCCCGAAGTTGGATATTCTCAGGAACTTTGACACTGTGCTCTGAGCCGCCCCGGCCAGGATCGTCCTGCACTGATGTACGGCCCTCTCGGAACCGTTTGCACCACTCAAACGCTTTGCTGCGGCTAAGTGTATCGTGGCCATACTGAGCCTGAAGTCTTCTGTGAATTTCAGATGACTTTACGCCTTCATTCACGAGAAACTTCGTGACAAGTCGCTGTTCGATGTGCGCGCTCACCTCGTTGTCGGCCATCTTGTCCAGCACGTGTCTTCTGTTTTGCACAAACTTTGGACCACCACGTGGTGAATGCGGAGGCCTGTCGCGTGTGAAAATGACGAAAAAGAAGTAGCGCGAGCCATTTGTGCACCCAGGAGACAGAAAGTCCCGGTTTGACTTGAACACCCCTCCGCTAGACTACCATGTGTTCCCTGGGCGTACTAAAATAGCCTGTTGTTGCCATGTGTTTTACGCTTGTGCCGTGAGGCGGCCCCAACTAGAAAAGTGTCTGTCTGTTATGACCAGTGTTTTTCCTGCGTCTGTGCAGGCGTTTTGTGTTGTCATTAGTTCTATCAGCGCCTCTGGTTCTGTACGTTATTTACATATGGATTAAATGGCACCTCGGGAGTGGGGGGGGGGGGTACATGTTTATTCACAGAAAAAGGAATGGCACCTCGGATTTCATCATCTTCGCCTGGGACAAGTGCGTGAGAGCTCGTTCATTACTTTTCATACAACAAGCCTATCGGTGAAGCACGTCTATAGCGTCCATCACCTGAGTCTAACGTTTCACTCGGCATCCTTGTTGTCACCGTCAGCACTCCAGGAATGGAGGAAAGAATGGAGAAGTGAGGGAGGAAGGAAGCAACCGGTGGCACCGGGCACCCGAGGAGGCTGAGCGAGAGGGGGAAGATGACGTGTTAAGAGCGGGTCATTGACACCGCCAAGTACAGTAGAAAATTCCTGAGGAGCATTCTGCTCCAGTTTGACAAAAGTCTGCAGCCATTTTTGGTATTGTCTGTTGGAACACCGTTCTTGAAGCTTCGTTACATCGAGAAAGATTAAGGAAGCGACTTTGCTTTGTCGAAAGAAAAAATACATTGAGTTCACCGGGGAAGAGGTTGAGGAAATGGAAAACTTTGTTACATGGGTGTTCCTTACATCGAGGTTTAACCGCAGTTTGTTTTTGCTTTGTCCCTTGTTTGTCTTTAACCTGATCAGCCCTGCTGAGATGCACTGGGGACAGAAACTTCTTGCAAAAAGCATGTAAGCACATACTTGTCTGACAGCAGGAAATAAGTAGTACTTCTGCGTCCTGAAGTACTGAGATCTTGACAATGTTCGGACGTTCACGAAGTGGAGCATCCGCAGTGGCTGCTCGATGTTTGCGCCCGAGAAGAGGATGCCAGCACATAATAGGATGTTTCCCAGGGGCCTGTTTTTCACCCATGGCTGGCTGTAACATGTCCTCTTCCACCCACAGGTACAGGTAGTTGTGGCTGTGACACATGTGCCCTTCACAGATAAACTTGTCTTTGTGTCACTCTTTATAGACATGCAGAGCCAGCGAAATGATCTCCAACAGGCAGGACTCTGCTTCAATAAGCATTTGCTCATGTGCCTTGTCCCTGGAAAATTTACGAAAATTTTACGAAACACCAAAAGAGTTGCTAAATACGTACGTGGAACAGTAGCTCTGCAGAACGCAGCTCAAAATACCTTTATCTACAATTTTTGGAGCCCTGAACTAGTATGGTAAAATGGAAAGTGGTATACCTCGCCTGTTCGCCATTTATTCATGCCTGATGTGGCTAGATAGTGCATGTGATTTTTATGTTGTGAAATAGTGTAATGTTGTGATTTATGTTGTGAAATATATAATATATTATATTTCAAACTGCATCCTCCAACACTGCTGTTCAGCATACGTCTTCTACACGCACATATTTTTTTAAAAACATCTGTGACGGTCATGCGGTCACTTTGGGTCATCTTGCGTGGAATGGCCCAGTTCCATTTTGAAAGCTCATTTGCAGCGATAACGTTTCATTAACATAACGTCACATTTCATTTGTGCACTTGAATACATCACTGTACATATACAGGGTATCTCACGTAACGTGTCAAAAAATTATATTTAAAAATCTACACGTCGGAAAATTATGGGGTTAACGGGATTCGCCTTCAGAGAGTTTTTGCCATCGTGTGAGGACACTTTTATGAATTTTTCGCCACGCGGCATTTAATTTTTCGAATTAAAGTCCGGAAATTGTCTAGTCAACCTCACATTTTTTCGACAGATTCGGGAAGCACGGGTCGGGTTTATCCCAACACGGGAAAATTGATTGCTTTGCGCAAAAGTAAAGAACGGAAAAAAATTAGGAAAATATCAAATTTCGGGCCTCGCAAATTGCCGCTTGCCTTTCGCATCCCGCCAGAGCGCTCCGGGAAGCATAAAAAACAGTCGCCCCGCCCTTTCGCAATCGGCCCTTCATATCATGCAGGTTGGCGACCCGTATCACTCAAGCAAACGATAAAAAATGCGAAGAGTAGAACAACAGAAGAAGATAAACGCAATCACCAAGTGAACCTGTCGCTGATAACATGAGGGCGTTGAGAGTGGAATTAAAGGGGCGGGGCGACTGTTTTTCATGCGTCGCTTTCCGGAGCGCTCTGACGAACGGGATGCGTAAAGCGAGCGGCATTCTGTGCAGCCCGAATAGGGATTTTTTCCCAATTTTTTTCTGCTCCTTACTTTTGTACCACGAAATGAAATTTTCCGTGGTGGGCTAAACACGACCCATGCTTCCAGAACCTGTCGAAAAAAAATGTTAGGTTGACTAGGCAATTTCCGCACTTTAATTCCGAAAAGTAAATTTCCCATGGCGAAAAATTCATAAAAGTGTCTCACACGATGGCAAAAACTCTCTGAAGGCGAATACCGTTGACCCCGTAATTTTCCGACGTGTAGGTTTTTAAATATATCTTTTCACACGTTACGTGAGACACCCTGAACGGGGTGTGTGCTCTAGTGTCATATGCTTGTGCGTGATGCGATAACTATTTGACGGACAAATTTCTGCTGCCAATCAATAACATTACATGTAGATTTCTCTGGCATAAATTATCTTCTGCGTCGCACTGGAAGCCTGTCTGTCAAGAAGCTATCGTGTCAAGAGAGAAAATGTGACTGCACTGAAACATGCAGCGGTGTGAAGTACTGACAAACTGATGAATCAGTGGCGATGTGTTGTCACCGTCAGTCTCAGAAAGCAATGGAGCTATAGGTGTCACGAAGAGCGTACAATTGTACACATGTCATGTCAGATGCAATACTCTTAAAATAGCCGTTTAATTCCACGTGATCCAATACAACTCAAGGAGTGACCACATCGAGTTTGATAGCCCTGAGGAAAGTATCTTAATTCACTGAAGTGTGCCACAAATCCTGTGTATGTAATGCCTCTGAGGATCTCATCCTTAGTAAGCCACATGCATACTCACGTTTGGCTAGTCCGGGAATATTGCACGGATTTGTGTCTGGGTGCTGTCTGCTCTTCCCTGTAAATTGGCACATGACACAATGAAACAGTCTAACCAAATAAAAGTGGGACAGTGGTTCCAATGGGGAAAAGTGCTAACCCTGCGAAATGGCCTAAGTTACCACAGTAGCATCTATAACCAGGGGAAAGTAAGTAAAGTAAAAATGTAACGTTCCATGGTTCTGTATCCGGTCAGCTGTAATGGTTTCGATGTGACGAGCTTCCGAACTTGGGTGATTCCCGGCTAATCCTGCCTTTCTCGGGTCATTGGGGTGGAGTTGTTCGCCATATTCTGAACGTTTCACCTCTCATTCCGGCGTACTGTTCTTGAGCTGCTGCGAGACAACGAACCACAACGGCAGTCACTCGCCTCAGCGAAGTTCTGTGTGCTGCATCTCGAAAGAGCATCGGGACCTGATGATGTACTGCAAATGCTGAAGTTGAATTCTTTGAACTTTCATCAAAAGAAACGAAGTGTGATCACGTGTGGTTCTGAGGGTCTGTGATCACGTGTGGTTCTGACAGATTGAGATGATGAAGGGTCGTGGAGGCTGCACTTCTGCTTCCGAAAGATGAACCAGTCATTCCACACTGTGCTTACTGGCTTTGTATCGAGTCTGACAAATACGACAGTCCTGGACTGCCTTTTTCAAGAAAGTTTGAAATTTAAGTATGTTTTATATTGGTTTCACATATCCCCACCACATATTGAGTGTGTATATCACTGTGCTTTTGACGCTATAGCATATCTTGCGTACATTATTATTCAACACCTAGTGTGGCAAACTCGACACCAGCCACACCGTGCCCAGAATTGTTTCTGCCGTTTCTTCAACTGCTTATTTTTATCAAAATATTATTTCAGTATATAATCATCTGATGTTTAAGTAGTCATAATTTTACCATGGTTTTGGCGCACTATAGGCTGAGTTGCTTATGCGCCATTGAAATTGAATCATCATCATCATCTTCTTCAACCGCCATTATTCAATTGAAGTGCCAGGATTCAGTTGGATACAATGACATGGCCAGATATATCTTTGTCCTCTCGTACTGGAGTTGCTCATTTCGGAAGAATAGTCACTGTGAAGTTTGTTTTCCTTTTCGGAAACATTATGTGGACTAAAACCAAACACTTTTCTTTCAGAGCATCCTTTATGCACCTGCACTTCATTTAAGATGTGTTACAGGAATGGCAGACCACTCAACACCGGTGAACATTTGAAGGTGAAAGAGCAGGAACGAAGAGACGTTAATCTGTGTGAAAGGTGCTTTGTATGTGCCTGAATCGAGGACCAATCCCAAAATTCACGGTCACCCCCCCCCCCCCCGCCGGCGCACTCCGTTACTATACTCAGCCGCTATGCGGGAAGCGGCCTTACAGGATGTGAATTCAATGGGAGACAGCGTTTATGGCAATTAATAGCAAAACAGAATACAATTTTTAAGATGTCATCGTCTAATAGAGAAGAACACCATGTAAAGAACCCCTGGAGACATGAAAGACGCCAGCAGAATATAAGCCTAGTGCACCCTTGCCAAATGAATTTTAATGCATTGCGCCTATGGGGATTCCGTCGATTTTTGCACATCGCCCATGTTTAGACTACAATTTTTCGACAAAGGCAGTCAAATTCTGGAAATGTCATCACCTATTTTCGTTCAGCACGTCCTCCAGGCCACATACCAACCACGGCACGATGTGTGAGTGTTAATACTGATGCACCCAGGGCCTTCAAAGTTGCGACTCAGACAGGGTTCTCCTCCTAGGAGCTCGACGGACTGAGTCCCAGTATTATCGTAATACGGATGCGCTGAGACTGTACGGCCGGTCTCAAGGAGTTCGAAACGAGAACGGTCATTTTTTCCAGAACTCGAAGGGACTGACAGAACAGACAACTTTATTTTGAGTGAGTAATATACAAATGATACCGTTTTGTATTTTATATCGCTTTTATATTAAACTATACAACTTGATAAAACTGTCCATTTCGAATGCCGTTTGGGAAGCGATTTTGTCAAACGCGACCTCTCAGGGTGCAACAGGGGAACAAGGTACGGGGTTCAAACCCCGTGATGTTACTTTCACATATACATATTACAAAATTAGCTTAGGACATCTTTAATATTATTTTTATATCAAACGATATTAAGCATCGAAGTTGACAAAATTGGCAATTTGGCCATTTCGAGTGCCGGTTTGGAAGCCATTTTGTCAAACGCGACCTCTCAGGGTGCAACAGTGGAACAAGGTACGGGGTTCAAACCCCGTGATCTTACTTTCACATATACATATTACAAAATTAGCTTAGGACATCTTTAATATTATTTTTATATCAAATGATATTAAGCCCCAAAGTTGACGAAATTGGCCACTTGGCCATTTCGAGTGCCGTTTTGGAAGCGATTTTGTCAAACGCGACCTCTCAGGGTGCAACAGGGGAACAAGGTACGGGGTTCAAACCCCGTGATCTTACTTTCACATATACATACTACAAAATCAGCTTAGGACGCTTTTTGCTTAGCGAGTGTCGTTTTGGAAGCAGTTTCTTCAAACGCGACCTCTCCATGTACGCCCTGGCACCAGGATTAAAGGGGCTTCGCACGTTTTAAAGGGCTCGATCTGCTGCCGAACGTTGCGGTAGCCTCTGTTACAATCCCAGTACAAGCCGTTCATAGTATCTTTTTGGCACCATGATACATATCATTTGAGTCATTGTAAAGGGCCCTGCTGCCGCCTTTTCCAAATTTTGCGGTGGTTTCCGATGCAGTCGCAGGAGAGGGGCATAACATAAGCCGTCGCGTCTTTATATGTGTGTAAAATGTCTGCCACCGTGATTAAAGGGGTTTTTGTCCGTTTTAAAGAGCTCTGCTGTAGCCTTTTATGGAGTTTGCGGCCGCATCCGTTATAATTCCAGCAGAATGGCAATCGCATAAGCCGTTGCGTATACTTATATGACTTTGGAACTATGATAGAAGGGGTATCGACCGTTTTAAAGGGCTCTGCTGCTGCATTTTCCGTATTTTGCGGTTGTCTCTGTTACAATCCCAGTAGAAGGGCATAGCACAATACATTGATGACATGTCATCGGCAGCATGATACAAGGGGTCTCGCCCGTTCTGAAGGCTTCCTGCTGCATCCTTTTCCGATATTTGCGGTCGCCTGTGTTATGATCTCGGTAGAATGACATAGTATAAGTTGTTGATAATATGTCTTTGGCAGCATGACACAAGGGGTTTTGCTCGTTTAAGAGGGCTCTACTTCCACGTTTTCCGAATTTGGCGATCGCCTGTGTTATAACTCCAGCAGAATAGCATTGCACAAGCCACTGATAACTTTCTTTCTTTCGCTCCATGATACAGGGAGTATCGCCCGCTTTATAAGGCCTTGCCGCCGCCGTATCCAAATTTTGCGGTCCCCTCTTGCGCAATTCCGGTAGAAAGGCATAGCATAAGCCGTCATGAATATGCCATTTAGTACCATGATACAAGGGGTTTCGTGCGTTTTAAAGGACTCTGCTGCTGCCTTTTCCGAATTTTGTGGTCGCTTCTGTTGCGATCCCTCTAGAAGAGCATCATAAGCCGTTGATAATATCTCTTTGGAACCATGATTAAAGAGGTTTCGTCCGTTCTAAAGGGGCTCTGCTGCGGTCTTTTACGGATTTTGCGGTCGCCTCCGTTACAATCCCAGTGGGAAGGGCAATAGCATAAGCTGTCTCGAATATGCATTTGGCACCATGATACAAAGGGTTTTGCCCGTTTTAGAGGGCTCTGCCGGCGCCTTTTCCAAATTTTGCGGTCACCACTGTTAAAATCCCAGTACAAGGGCCTAGTATAAGTCGTTGATAATGGCTTCGCTATGCAGAATACAGCAGTGACTCTTTGTGGTGTATTCCTTGGTTGCCCCTGCCATCATCGGGGTTGCAGAAAGGTTACTTTTTACTTTTCTCAAAGATGTTGGCAAGTGATGCAATGTTTCAGAAGGAGACTGTGGGTCATTTCTTGCAGGTAGACGTGTAAGCGAATCATGGACTTCTTTATGCGTGCTGCACTTCGAGAAAAATTGGTTGATTACCATGAACAGTGAAATTCAAACGGCTTCGTAACGGATATGTATTTTCATCTATGATGTCTTTTCCTCAGACTTTAGCACCAGTGCTCGTATGTGTCTGTTGCCGTGTAAATGTTCGGACTGCCGGCGATTTGCCGTGCAACTTCACTTTTGTGCCGCGTATCTTGGCAAGTTTTTTTCCTTGCCATATCGTCGCGGCTCTCTCATGCTGAATTCAAACGGAAGGTATCAGCTTTTAGTCCGTGGCGCAACTCGTATCAGCAGCGAAGAGGAACGACAATTTCTTCTTTGTCATTGTTGTTGCGGCTGGCACTATCATCAATGCGCATAGAAGCCAAGATATGCGGTACCCGGCGTGATAAGATGTCTGCGTGATTTCGAGTGGAGCGAACCATAGGGTGGTATATCTATATGGATGCATATCTATGGGTTTATGCATTGGTGGCCAAGCTGTATCGGGAAATCTCATGAATTACAGGGGAGTGGTTGGAAAAATTCAGGGGGAGTGTACACCTCCCTGGGGGGTGGGGGTAATGACCCTGGAAAGGACCGCAATTATAGCAAAGTACCTTAGCGTAAACAGCTGAGCGGTATAGTTATTAGGCATTCGCATATACAATTCGTCAATGAAAAACTTCACTTGACACACCAACAGAAACAAATGAGCTTCTTTTCCAAATGAGACATTGAAAATTTGAAAGGCGTTGCAAGTTCTTCGTACATAGTTCTTCACGAACGATTATCCCAACGTTCAGGAGCACTGAAATTGTCGGTTTACACACTGTATTGTTGATTTTGCTTGCATTTTCAACGCGAAAAAGAAAACAAACTCAGGGAAAGAGAAATAATTAAAAATTTTCACACAATGACCCTCGTACACAACTACTCCATCTATTTTTTTTTTTTCATTTTTTTCTCTGGGCCTCTCTGTGCTCCGTATATAGTTTTTCGCGCATGATATCTGGAGAGGCTGCTGCTATGCTGTAAGCCCATAAACTTAGTGTAATAATTAAGATGATGTCATTCTCTGCACTTGTCTCCACTATTACTTCTCAATTATCATATTACTTACAGTGTAGTTCATCAAAATGCACGTTCAGACCAGATCGCTATAACTACTTGTTGAGGTTCATGAGTCACAAGAACTGCTCGAATGTGAATGTACTTCCTAACGTCGACAGGAGCAGCACTACATCGAGCAAGGGTAAAAACAATGCCTGAAAACCTGGTTTCATTCCGAATTCTTCATTATTGGTGTGTGCGTGTGTGTGTGGGGGGGAGGCAGCTTTATTCTATTTAGTGGTCAAGAGCCCTCGGGACACAGAATAGCTGACTGCAAGCCATGCACATGCGGCCCGCGTGTGTGAGAGCCCTGATTGCCCTGATTCAAGCATTGCTTCATCTTAAGCGAGAAATAAATAATGTACTTGAGGGCGCGTAGCACTTGTTTAGCGTTATCTCCAAATCTGGTATTTAGTTCTGCTCCAAAATCTCTGGTCCAAAGAAGTCGCGTTTGATCAAATCATTGCCACTCGCAGACGCCACCACTCGCCCATCGCCAAATTGTCCATATCTTCCATTTCATTTAGTAATAACTCTAGTAATAACTTTAGTAATAACGTGACATCGAAGATGTCATCACTTAATTACGTAGTCTGTATATCCATGACTAATAGCTATGAGTCCGCGGCCCATACCTGTTTCGCTTGCTAGAGCCTGCGAAGTAGCGTTTGGTCAAATCATTCATTTTCAAGCGACCAAAGAACAAACAGGAGACAAGATCACACACAAGTCGCTCTGTTGTTGTTTCGTGTTTGTTCTTTGGTCGCTTGTGGATTTACACCAACCAGCCCAATCTATATACTTCAAACATTTTGCCAAATCGTCGCCCAAGTGGCACTCACTGGCGCCAATTTGTCAGTTTCCTCTATTTTAGCTCGTAATAACTCTTGATACCAATTTGATACTGACGGTATCATCATAAAATTACGTAGTCTGTGTATCGTCTGCGGACCGTAGCTGCTGTCCTTGCTGCTGTCCTTGCTGCACTCTTAGAACTCGCATTTAGTCAATTTGTCGTCCAGAAGGCTATCACAGGCGCCAACCTGCCAATTTCATCCAGCAATCTCCCGATATCTGGAAAGTCTCATGCGCGTTCCCACAGTTATACATCACGTCTTATTCTTTATCTTACGCGAATGCTCCTGGGCGTGTTATCGGTGTTGTTATCAGGTCGGGGCGCGAAAAGGGAATTGTTCGCCTCAGATATGTCCTCCTCTCCCTGCCCAGATCTGTTCCACCTCACGCACTCACGCACCACCCTGTAAACTTAGCTTCCTTGCGTAGTCCTCTGCTATCAGGTCAAGCCGGGTTTCAGAGGGGGTGTCCCTGAATGCTGCTCTTGGTCACAAGCTAATTCCTGTCTTCAGAATGGGTGTCAACTATGCTCCTTCTATCTACTAACCAGATTTACTTGTTAGGGCTCCTTGTAAACTAATGGAACACATCATATACCAGCACGTTGTTAACCATGTTAAGTCTATCAATTTCTTTTTTTTTATTCTAGCATGGCTTTAGAAAAGGGTATTCAGGCAAAACTAACATAGTGGAATTCGTTCACAACATTTTAAACTGTCTTGATTTCTGGGCCCACGTAGATGGAGTATTTTTTTTATTTTGTAAGGGCTTTTGAGACTCTGCTTTATGCTCGCGTGTTGGCCAAACTAGCCTAATTAAAATTTGATCCTGCTACAATTAACTGGATATGCAGTTTCTCAACTAACCGCAACCGCGGCAACAACTCGTGAGGAGAACCTATCGCATCGCCACCATGCAGCGTTTGTCATGTTACAATTGCGTCACATTTTAATCTAGTGTGAAGCAAGGCTGATCGGTCTTGTATAATTACACGTCCCTCCGTTATGTAATACCTCACGGTTTTTCAGCCTATGACAGGTAAATAAATATATTGCCAAGTAAATTGTTTACAAGGCTCATTACCCCATTTCACAACATTACCACGATTAAGAACAAAGAGAGTAAACGTTTCGTCGCCTGTCCGGGTGGCATTATCGCTACAACGGAGAACAGCCGAAAACAACATCGAAGGAGACAAATCAGTGGTGTGCATTCCTTTCATCCAAGGTGTTTCGTACGCCATTTGGCGGCAGTGTGCCCATCAGGCATTAAGACTGTGCATATAAAGTTGAGTGCATAGACTGCTATGCAACCTGCATTGGCGGGATAGACAAAAGACGTGGGGCAAGACTAAAAGAGCACACAAGGGACATTGCCAGGGCTACTAATGCTACTCAAACTAGAAACGATTAGTCTACCATTGTTGGCCTAAAGGACATGTATTCAATTTTGATGGTGCGGTAGTCTTTGCGCATGACTATCGATGGGGCCCTAGAAAGTTCTTGGAGTCCTGGTTTTTCAGGCATGATGCATCAGCCTGCAATACAAACCGTGGCCCCCTATCGGATGTGTATGACGCCCTCTTAGATAAGTAGGCTCATGTGCTCGTCTTTGGCCTTTATTGTACTGATGATGCCACCCGGATAGGCGGCAAAACATTTACGCTCTGTTTTTAATCGTTGTGTTAAGCCGGTGTTTGCAGTAAAGGATGTTACATTATGAGGTCGTCACCCAGCTTTTCGAATCTATTTTCAAATAAAGTTTTTGTTTTACAAAGCTCAATACAGTGTAGAAGTTATTCTTATTGCCTATTCTTTAGGGGATACTATTCTTGCAGTCACATGAAGCACTGAAGGGCCAATTTCAAAAGTAAAGGCATCTGATTTATGTTCTTGCCGACATGGCACAGCGTATGCACGAGGTAGCTCCATTTCAGAAGCCTGAGAACACGCAAAGCAATTAGTGTGCTAGCATTAGATATTGTGTGCAGCATTACATATTTGGTTTTGCTAGGGCATGTAAGACGGTTGGATGGAAAGGCAGTTACAACCTGTCTCCACAAGACACTCAGATTCATTACCAGTTTCCTGCAAGAGAGCTAAGGCTTTTCCAGATTACTAGAACATGGGTACCTGGTTATAAATAACAAGAATTCATATACCAGAGGTCAGTGTTTCACAGACCCTGCTTTCCATCAAAACTGTTAAAATGCGTGACCCCACAAACCTGCACAAAATCCCTGGAGTGACTTTACTGGGCACTGTCGCTCTCCCTCTCACAATGTGCTCTCTATGAACCTCACTCCCAGTTCTGGATGCACTGCCTGAGGTAACTTCTGCATGCTTTCCCAACACAAATGGTCGCAACTCCCACGAGCAGCGTTGTACTTACTGAAAGCAATATGAAATGCTGTGCCTTGACAAGTTATGCTGATATCCTTCTAATGACCGTAAAGAGATGTTCGTTGCTTCCTTTATTGCAAACCGCACTATCAGGCGCAAGAAAAGTCGCCACCAAGCCGGTGAGTATTGCCTCATAGTCATGGCAATCAATGGAATCGATCACTGAGGCTCAGAAAAGATGTTTTCTATAGGCATCTGATGCAGGACTGAGCCATGAGTAGCCCTGTGAAAGCACCAGGGTTTCTTTGAATTTTAAATGTGTCAGCTCTTAATTTTCTCCTCCTCTTTTTTTATGTAGTACGTGATTACTTTAGCCTTGCATAGCTTTAGAGATTGAGGATACAGAGATGATTTAAGAGGTGGGACAATAAGGCAAAGTGTGACAACATACGTTCTGACAACAACACTCTGAGAACGTTTATGTATCATTCACACAAAGAGAGGATAGGTATTACAATAGATGTTGCATCTCTTTCTGGTTTTGATGTTTATTTGTTTATGAATATACCTCATAGGCCCTTTCTGGCATTACATCAAGGGGGACATCAACATGGGTCACTGAACCAATACAAAAGTTACAAGGAACACGCATTTTTGGAAGACAGACTCTGCTTTTCATTTGTTCATTAGTCTTGCTCAATAAATTCTTCATTGCAGCAAAGGTACAGAATGTCACAAAAAGAGTGCTCATCTAACGTTCCGCAAGACTCATTAAAAAGGACTAGTGTGGTGTTCAGAGGTCGGCATTTCGGCCCGAAAGAACTCAGGATCACAATCATCTGATAAGGCGAGCGTGAGGCTGAAGCCGACCTACGCTCACGCTCAGGCTGATATGGCGCGTGATCGCTGGGCACCATGAGCGCGATACTGCATCGCACTCATCATCGCGCCACTGTTTATCGCAATCAGAACGTCGAACGAATGAGTTGATGGCGCATGCAGCGATCACCACGAGGGTGATTGCATGAGTTCGATCACGATATCAGGCAACGGCCGTTGGTGTGATATCTAGGCATTATCGCATTCACGCGATCACCATGTAGTTGCGCCGTTGGCACATAACACCTTGCACACAGCAAAGGCAGGGATGGCGTGAATTTCCTCTTGCGATTGTGCTTTCGCGCCAAAAATAGGCAAATCAAAGATCGCAATGGCAATAAAAAGCTGTTCGAGCCCGGATGTGGGTCCTTTGGGCACTGATTGTGCAGGCAAGAGGTGTTGCGCCACTGCTGCAGCGAAGAATCGTGTCTGATCGTTTTGACGAGCTCCACACCATGGGTGACTTGGCTGTTCCCGATTGGTTGCAGGGCTACTTCAAATATCTCGGCAGCTGTAGTGACGGCGAGAAAACATTTATGAAGTGTCTTCACTGCAACACGCGAAAGATTGGAAAGAGAAGAGCAGTGGGAAATTTCGAGCACGGTCAGAGCACGCTGTGGATCTTTCCACAGCCCTCGGCATCGACGGTGTCCTCGATACGGCGTTCCTGGTGCCTGAAGTTCGGCAGACGTCTGAACCTGACGAGTATCTTGCGGAGGGCTATGACGAGCAAGATGTCTAATTTGGAAAGACGACACCAGTCGATATAATAAGGTGGGTCGTCTAGCGGAGGTCTGCTTTGGCATACGGGCCACATGCCGGTGGCGTCGAACGCTTTTTTTCGGTGGCCGGTGCAGTACAAAGGGCGCGACAATGCCTCGCTTCTCCCGACAAGGCCTCACTTCTCCCGACTACAGCGGAAAAAGTCACCCTCGTGGCGGAAAGCGTGAAGGGGTTAAAAGGTAAGGAAGCCGGAGAAATTCCACGACGCAGCCATTAAAGGCTCACACCCCTACACGTATTTCTCAATGTCAATATGAGGATGTTTCTTCCTTCATGTATTTCCGCGCGCTGAATAAATAATTGGTATTAGAAGCACAATGCAGGCTACCGATTATGACTGATTTCCTAACTGACGTGGCCATTGGCCCTCTCGTCACCAGTATGTCTACAAGCCGAAGCAAAGTGCGGCAAGCACAAAACGACACACACCATCACATGCCGACATTGCAAAATTCTAGCATCGTGACAACAGACATTTGGTCACCCGGCAACAGGTTTACAACGACACAGTGATCGGCGAAGACGAGATGCGAAAAATTAGAGACGTCGGAGCATGATAGCGACAGTTGAGAAAGCATCCAAAGACGAGCGTTATGCAAATATCAACTCTTATATTTGAGCTTTATGGGCAGGGACATGTTGAGGGCAGACAGCAGTGAAGTAGAGCATCAACCATAATATTGTCACGAAGCGAAATGGGTCGGCGAGTCGCCGAATAAACAGCGAACGGTTTATTAGACTACTTGGTAGCAAAACACAAGAGTGATAGCTCTATGAACACAACTGGGTCCAAAGAATGAATGCTCCAGTTTGGAGCGCACAAGCATTTAAGCGTCGCGCCGAAAAGTCTAGAAACAGCACGTGCGTTTGCCAGAGAGCAGGCGATGTGTCTGGAAGCTTCTTGCTTCTTCTTCAGCATGCGCCGGGATGAGATGTACCGTTTCGTGCCTGCCCTGGAAGTTTCGCGATGATGATTCGTGGCAATATAAAACTAATCAGAATGGGACTGAACACACGGCGTTGCGAACGCGCCCACAAAGTGCGCGGTTCCCTATACTTTGCGCTTTTGCTGAACAACATGATCGCGGTGATGGGCGCGATCACGCAATAATCGCGCTCAGGGCAAACAGCCTGATCGCAATCACAATGTAATTCCTATGAGTGCCTGCAGAGGCGCGGCATCGTTATCGCAATACAGGAATCACAAAACACAGATTACTGCCGTGAGCGCGATCGCGATCACCACAGGTTTTCCTGATGTTATTTCAACGCTCCGTGATCATCGCAAAGGCGCATCAATGACGATTGCAATCACAGCCGCACTCATCCCTTTGGTGATCGTGATGGCGGTTATTGTGGGTTATCGCGATCATGCGTAATGGGTGGTTTTCAAGTTGAGAGGTGCCGCTACGCATGCTGGGTCTTCGAGCTTCCGGTCCGAAATTTCGCTCAATTGGAGAAAAGCGAAACATTATAAACTCTGGCTTAAACGGCAACCAAGATGGGTTCGCCTGGGAAGGCCTGCCCCCAAAGAAGTAAGGTACTTTACGAACTGCTTCGCACGTACTTTTCTTCTGACAAAGATAAGATTTCGCGACAGATCGTGCATGTTTCGGTTTCGTTTGGTGTGCGCTTTGAAATCAATCTTTTGCTGGGAAATTTTCTGTTACAACGCGGTCAATTGGACGCTTCAGGTAACAGAGATAACAATCAACATTTCAGATATGACACAACAAAATGTACAGGCAGTATTTTACGCAGCAATCTTCTGCACTCTGAGGAAAATACGCATGTAGTCGTTTCCTTTTAGTTTGGGACGAAGCTGTGACTTTAGTCATATTATTTTCAGTTTATGAGTTGATAACGTTATCACAGCTACGCACGATTGAACATGATAAGTACACAGCACGACATTTGGTGACAAGTGCCTACGCCCTTTAGTTCAATTTTCGTTGACGCTGATAACATTTCTCCAAAGGCGCAGGATCCAATGGTACGCGATACGTTTTATGTCCTTTTTCCACAGAATTATTGCAGTTAAGCGCTGAACATCCGCTTACTTTTACGTTGAAAACATGCTGACACTATACGGCTCCAGCAGAAGTTCGGACCGGAAGCGTAAATCCACGTGACATTGCAACTTCCCGAACGTCATTTTGACAGGAAGTTGCAAACCACCCATTTCGCCGAGGTCTGGTGGTGTTTCGACACCACATATTGAACGCATGAACTATGCATCATCCTGAGAGCTATACATCATCGTAAATACAGATACTGAATTATTTTAAATGCGCTAGACAAGCTGTGCGAAGAGGTCAGAGGTGGGCATTTCGGCCCGAAGGAACTCACGATCACGATCATCTGATAAGGCGATCGTGAGGTTGAAGCCGACTCACGCTAACGCTCAGGCTGATATGGCGCGTGATCGCTGTGCACCATGAGCGCGATACTGGATCGCACTCATCCTCGCGCCACTGTTTATCGCAATCAGAACGTCGAACGAATGAGTTGATGGCGCATGCAGCGATCACCATGAGGGTGATTGCATGAGTGCGATCACAATATCAGGCAAAGGCCGTTCGTGTGATATCTAGGCATTGTCGCACTCACGCGTCACCATGTAGTTGCGCTGTAGGCACATGGCATCTTGCACACGGCAAAGGCAGGAACGGCGTGAATTTGCTCTTGTGATTGTGCTTTCGGGCCAAAAATAAGCAAATCAAAGATCGCAATGGCAGTAAAAAGCTGTTCGAGACCGTGTGTGGGTCCTTTGGGCACTGGTTGGGCAAGCAACAGGTGTTGCGCCACTGCTGCAGCGAAGAATCATGTCAGATCCCGTTGACGAGCTCCACACCATGGGTGACTTCGCTGTCCCCGATTGGCTGCAGGGCCACTTGAAATATATCGGCAGCTCTAGTGACGGCGAGAAAACATTTGTGCTGTGTCTTCACTCGTATTGTTGACTGATTAGATGAGTCACAAAATTAGTGAGCCCATCTTCCTTATCGTTTTATCCTACTACTCCTATATCCTTAATTTACTGATTTGCTGTAACACGCAAAAGATTGGAAAGAGAAGAGCAGTGGGAAATTTCGAGCACGGTCAGCGAACGCTGTGGATCTTTCCACAGCCCTCGGCATCCACGGTGTCCTTGATACGGCGTTCCTGGTGCCTGAAGTTCGGCAGACGTCTGAACTTGACGAGTATCTTGCGGAGGACTATGACGAGCAAGATGTCTGGACCTTTGGGAAACACCACACCGGTCAATATCATAAGCTGGGTCGTCTAGCGGATGTCTGCTTTGGCATACCGGCCACTGCCGGTGGCGTCGAACGCCTTTTTTCGGTGGCCGGTACAATACAAAGGG
The DNA here is from genome assembly GCF_037126465.1 of Ornithodoros turicata. NCBI lineage: Eukaryota > Metazoa > Arthropoda > Arachnida > Ixodida > Argasidae > Ornithodoros > Ornithodoros turicata. Next base: position 123,809,957 of record NC_088201.1, read on the forward strand.
CGCGACAATCCTCACTTCTCCCGACTACAGTGGAAAAAGTTGTAGAGCGAGAAAAGAGGCGACCAGGCTCTACTGAGGTTGATGGGTTTAATGACGGTTAATGGCGATGAACCGAAAACGAAACCTCAGGTCGCGCGCAGTGCAGCGCGCAACCGATGGCGGTGCTGGCGATGAAGATGACGCTGCTGCTACAAAGTCATCCTCACATGGCGGAAAGCGTGAAGGGGTCAAAAGGGCAGGAAGCCGGAGAAATTCCACGACACAGCCATTAAAAGCTCACTACCCTACACGTATTTCTCAATGTCAGTGTGAGGACGTTTCTTCCTTCATGTATTTCCGCGCGCTGAATAAATAATTGGTGTTAGAAGCACAATGTAGGTACCGATTATGACAGATCTCTTAACTGACGTGGCCATTGGCCTTCTCGTCTCCCGTATGTCTACATGCCGAAGCAAAGTGCGACAAGCAGAAAACGACACACATCACCACATGCCGACATTGCAAAATTCTAGCATCGTGACAACATACATTTGGTCACCCAGCAACAGGTTCACAACGACACAGTGATCGGCGAAGACGAGATGCGAAAAATTAGAGACGTCGGAGCATGATAGCAACAGTTGAGAAAGCATCCAAAGACGAGCGTTATGCAAATATCGCCTCTTATATTTGAGCTTTATGGGCAGGGACATGTTGAGGGCAGACAGCAGTGAAGTAGAGCATCAACCATAATATAAACCGTTTTGTGATCGTGATGGCGGTTATTGTGGGTTATCGCGATCATGCGTGATTTCGTCGAGGTCTGCCTCCAGTTGGGATATTGGGTACTGGAAGCCCGTGGCAGTTTGGACTATTCTCTAGAGAGCTGGCCAGAGATTTTCCCTCTCCCCCGCGCGCCCCACCCACCCGGAGCGCGCCAATGGGAGGACGCGTGAGCGGCGTCGGCTGAGTGCCATCGGGGGGCAGAGGTTCGAACGTAGACGGGGACGAGATTTTGACGATGCTACATCCACTGGGTCGTTCCATCCACCACGGCCCTGAGTTGGCCCGTGAGATGGCGCTGCTCGATCTGTGAACCTAGGGACGCGCGTTCCTTGGGACTGCGAAAATGGTCGGCAATAAGTACTGAGTCATGATCCCATTTCTGTCTCTCTTTTTTCTTCTTCTTTTTTTCCTGTTTTCGTGGAATGAATTGGCTGATTTTGACGGCTCCTGTGTTCCTGTGACGCCCGCGTTTGTTTGTTTGTTTTTGCTTTTAATGAACGTTTTATGATGGCTTGTTTTTGCTTTTAGACGTTTTATGATAGGCGTCCGTGAGCGATGCTCGCGTTTGTTTGTTTGTTTTTGCTTTTAATGAACTTTTTATGATGGCTTGATTTATTGCCTGTTAGGCGCGGACTTCGAATGGCGCGTTTGCGGCGTCCTTGATGATGCCCGCGTTTGTCTGTGTTATTAAATATATGGAACACGCGTTGTTAGAGTGATCTTGATAAGACGTCCGCGGAATCGTTGCGCCCGTGTTTGGGTGATAGTAGGGCGTTCTTGGCGTGTGTGTGTGCCTTCCCTTTTATTGAGCATGTCATGCGATTCGTGTGCGATGCGCTGTGGACCGGGACACGGCCGGTGAGAGGTATACCCCGTTTTTGTTTCTTTGTCGTTTCGCGGGACAATGCGTTTCTCTGTTTCATACCCCCTTTTTGTCTTCACTGCGTCATGCGACACGTGTTGTTACGAAAGCAATTTGATGAGATGCCATGCCCGTGCCATTTTTGTGCGTATGTTTAGATAATGCCGACAGAAGACTCTGGTTCTTTTCCCCCTTTTACTGAACATGAAGCCACACATGTTGTTACAGAAGGACTTTGACGAGACGCCCAGGCCGTTTTTGTGCGTATGTTTGGTAATGCTAGCTAATGACGAAAGAAGACTACTTTTTTGATGGTTTCTTTCATAAAACTTTTGGTGGCACCGTACCGCTGTCAATCGACTGGGCGCGCATCATCTTTCTATGTGAAACCAGGAGACGCATGCAACTGACCACAACAGGCTGCGAAATTAATGCACATGACATTTATTGCAAGGAACTGCATGGACAGGCTTTTGTTGGCGATGACAACAGTACATGTGGTCAAGGGCGGTTGTCTGAAACCCGTGCCGTAATGCCTCGGTAGTGGAGTACACTGTTGTTTTTATATGCTGTAGCATATCATGATGCGTGCTCATGCAAAATGACATCCGACTGTCATTTTATAGGATTAATGGTTCCGAGACATGTCATCGAACGTCGTTTGGTCGAAAGCCGTTTGATCGAACGCGGGACATTTGGTCGAAAGCCATTTGATCGAACGCCGTTTGATCGAAACGGCAGCGGTCGTTTGATCGATTTTTTATTGATTCGCTTGTAGCGTTGATGTAACAAAAAACAAGAAGAAAAACAAAAGAAAGCGTCAGTCCTAGATGCTGTTATCTTAAGGAATATTTAACTCTGTGTAATACGCTACCTAATGGCCTGACATCCCTTTCTTTCGACTGTGTGGGACGGAATGTTCAAGAACATTGCGGGCACATACGCCATTGCAAGTCACCAGTTCAGACCGGAAACGATGGACTACAATTTGCTACGCTGCCAAGGTCAAGAAGCTGAAGAGATACTGAAACAAAGAAAGCGCCGGTTCCGCGTAAAGCACCCACCAGCGTTTTGACCCGTCTTTTCTCCTTGTAGGGGAATAATCCGCATTCACTGAGCGACCCAAAGACGGATTTCACAACACAAAGTTCAGTGACAAAAAGTTCGTTGTGCAAAGATAAGAGGTCAGAGCGGCTTAAGAGGAAAAAGTAGAACGAATTATTGGTTCCATTGTATGCTCAAGTATAGCACGTGCCTAGTGGTGTTCTTTTTAAGCTCGTCCTATCTCAAACTTTATAACTCCCTCCGATGTCCTGTTGCCGCGAGTTCCTGTAGTACACTTGATGTACGTACTGGACCGTAAGGACGCTGGACTGATGTCTGTTATGATTTCGTTAGTTTGGGATGCGCCTATTTGCCTCTTGCGTACCACGGCGCACTGAGAAAAGCAATGCAAGCCTATCGGGTGTCCGCCCATTTCATCGAACGCGGGTTCGTCGAACGACGTTTCATCGATGCCATTTTATCGAATGCAGTTTCATGGAACGCCACCGGACAGTTGCTCACCAGACAATTGCCCGTCGGACAACTGCTCACCGTTAGAATCAATTTGCCACCATTTTAGATGTTTACTGTTGTAGGAAAATTTAATACGCAGATCCTGAACAAATCATAAATAGTACAGCGGAAAAGTGCAGAATACTTGGTGATGTGGAAATATCCTCAGATGGGGATCACGACTACTGCCCTGGGCCACAGCACATCTCGGAATTCGGAGAACAAATTGTAACCTACATTGCAGGTTATGTCGTACGTTCATTGAAGGCATCACTCCTGTGTCAAACCTGCGTGTGTCAGCTTACTACATCTTCAAATCAGCAACCGACCTATTCTCTCATCAACCAGAAAAGCATGGGTGGGCTACTGCACCCGTCAGAAAGCGTCATACAAATAGGACAGAAGTGTGAGAAGGTCTTTCGTGCAGCATCTTTCTTGAATAGGCTTTCCGTGAAGAATGTGCTGCAGCGCATGGTAAACGAGGTACTCCATGAATGCCTTCATCACAGACTATTCGAAAGTGCAAATGATCACATGTTTGACAACAGCCCATTGGAAAATCATTATATTCATCTAGTAAAAGCCATTGCAAACAGGTACTTGAAGACGCGGTTGCACTACGCATCCAGAGAGATAAACGAAAAACTTCACATCAACAGAGTTCGTCAAAAATTTACAAAGCTCACCCAGTTCAAAGGACAGTAAGAAGTGCTTTATTCTCGTTTGCTTAGCAGCATAGAGTTCGGACAACGCATACCGCAGTAGAGTATATGCAATGTATGTATATGTAGGGTGTATGCTATAAAAGGTCAGTCACATTTTCGTGCAAGAAGTGATACCTCCTTGATGCTATACCTCTATCACGAAAATACTTCCTCTGCCTCAAAGTGAATAATTGAGGTGCCTCAAAATGAATAATAATAAGGTGAGGAACCTACGAAACGATTGTGGTTACCTAGCGCTGTGTAACAAAATAAATATGACCATGCAAACTTTCACCTCCATCCATCGGTATTGCGCATAGGAAACACATGAAGACGAAAGTTTTCGTGGCTGTGTTTATTTTATTGCGCAGTGAATGGTAACCACAATTTTTTCGTAGGTTTCTCTGGCATAAGTGATTCACTGTATGGCAGCACAAGTCCGTCTCTCAAATAGATATAGTGTCACGCGTGAAAATAGCACTGACCTTTTATAGCATACACCCTGTATATCATCCAACGTACAAATAACAAAATCCATTAGAATGAGCAATACGTGGAGACTAATGAACGTGTTGGATTTCTTCTGTATGTTTATATTTTGTGCAATTTCTCCAATCTGAACTAAAAATTAGTTTGAAAAATTTGTTCTTTTCTCTTGAATGACAGCTAACTTATATGAAGCGCTATTCATTACAGAGAGGTCAGAGAAGCAAACCATTCATGGGCCATTTCTCCGGGTAAAGTCGTTAGCTATGTTTCGTAATGCTTCTGTGTCACATGTCACCATGTGTCACATCAATACCCATGTACATAGAAGGGACACATACCCAATGTGGTACACCATCAGGATAGCAGCGCATTAATGAAGGATTACCTTCGATAAACGATGGGTCCCTGCCCGTCTTTCTATGCGATCGATTTCGGATTGTTTGCAGGACTTGCATGCTAATCGGACTGTTAGTACATATTTAGGCGCGGCTCCAAATCACCCTCGAAACGATGTCATGCTAGTAGGTGCAAGTTGTTACAATCTACGCTTCTGGAAGCAGAGCATCGTTGTTTCCAAGGTTGTTTCGGAATTCTTGGATGCATGTACCTATAGCGTACCAAAGTGGCCCCCAAAGTGTCGTGTGTAAAGCCTTCTCATTGGTTGTTCGACGTCACGTGATAGCTGCAAAGCTAAAACTGCTCTCCTATCTTTACGTCACTTCCACTACGCTCCTCTCCTTGCTCGAAAATGCTTCACGGCACCTCCTTTTCTTCCTTCCTCCATGGTTTTACTGCATGCGCGCAGCAGTTTCACGCTGTCTCACATTTTGAGGGCACTGCTAGCGGCTCCACGGGTCCACTCTCCCCCGTTCTCGCACGCAGCAGATTCCGCTCGAAGGAGTGCGAGAAGGAAGGGGGAGTCATTGCCTTTTTTCTTAGAGTGTATAGGAAAATCTTCTCACCGTTGCTGAACGAATGCAAAACATTGGTAGAAAACGCTCGAGCTTTGTGGCTCTTATACTGTCGTTATTGTTCTTGTTGTTTTCATTCATTCGTGATGGTATTAGGTTGATCCCTATGGGCACCACGTTGCCCCTCCTCCCCCCCGCTGGCCGGGTTGAGTATTGTGCATGACAACTATGTCCTGTGTAAAATTCCGTCTGAGGGTACAACGCGTGCGCAACCATGTTACTGTGCACATATTACGGGCTTTCCCGGCGTGTTCTAGTCAATATGTGATCGAAGTGGATCTATTGTTTGTGATTAATTTGTTACTGTTAGTCCTTTTTTTTTCGAACAAAAAGTGGAACCTTTTTAGGATGTGGTTTCGACTGTAGTCTAGGCAGTATACACCTCGCAGGTCGCCAGCGCAACTTGTGGACGGCTTACGCGTTTCCGCCCTCGCGCCGCTGACGCCGCCGCCGCCGGTCAAAGTGTCATCGGCGCACAGGTCTACTGTTGACTCATTGACCGCGGAGAACGGCCGAAGCACTACACGGACGGGTACCACAAGAACGGATATTTTGGGTGCTTCGCTCGATCGTGGCTGGATTTGGATTCTTATTCACACGTCGCAGTGAGTGCAGTGAGTCTCGCTGCTTCCCGTAGAGCATGAAGGGAACCAAAAGAGAACCATAAACGAGAATTTGCGTCATAAAAGAACGGTTCTCATGGTTCACACTCAAACGAATCAATCGCGAACGACCCATCACTAAATCCAAACGCCGCTGGTGGTTGGAGTTAGAGAACACGAGGGCGTCCGATGTCTTGGAAGAATGCGGTAATTTCCACCACGAACAGCACCAGCAGAGCTTGAAGTTTGTGAAGCTTTAAGTGAGTATCCCTCGACGGATACACCACATGTGGCAACATTCTATACAGGTAAACGGCCGTGGTATCATTGTTTATTAGCGTTCGTTTGAGATTCTATTGTTCTTCCAGTCGTTTCGGCCCGTCGAGTTAATGCAAATGAAAACGAACATGGCTATGCTTGGAGACATGTTGTCGAGGGTGTGCTACTTTTAATTTGTAGTCGACTCACTGTGGTTTTCATCTTCAATGTTCTTTCAGGCCTAAACGGCTATCCCTCTCAGCGACTCTCCGAAAGTGTCAGAGGTTTTCTCTTTGAGCAAGCCTGTAATTCTTCACCGTCTAATGCGTTCCAGGTAAGAATGTGAGGTAAAAGGGAAGATTCTTTAACGTTGATATGCCTGTATCATGTCTGTGTCGTTTTTCCTAGTGTGCTTCGACGGCAGAACTTCAGCTTGGCCGGAGAGTTCCAGAGATTGGAAAACACGAATTATACTGGTGAGTAATATCGATTATCTTTCTTATTTACGTACGGTGGCGATATTGTGAGAGAGATATCGAGATCCGTATGAACGGATGCTGTGTGGTTTGCAAACATAAATAACCACGAAGTGGTCTTGACACAGGCATGAGTAGCTCATCAGATGGCACTTCACGATCTTTTACAGATGCAACGTAGAGGTGCGCAGGTGACGAGAGGGCCCACAACGACCAACCAATAGTGCTGTAGATAAACGCTACGGCTGTAGCATATATGGAAGCCGTGCAACAAAACGCTTGGAAATCGATACCTAATTGTTTGCTTCAGCAAGTCACCACCTATGCCATATGTGCTTTGCGCAATATAGTGATTCTATTCCTCGATTTCCTGCGAACTTATAACTGCATTTCATATACGTTTAATACGCGCTGATCGGCGCTTGTTAAATTAACGTGTTGTCAATCCAACATTCATTTTGTTGGTATCCGACGTCTTGTCTACGTCGACTTTACAATAGTGAGTTGACTGGACAGTAAGAAACACGGTCGTCATGTTGGTGGTGACATCATACTCAAAGCTATTAAACACAGACACCTCACCCTTCAACTTGATGCACAGACAAACAGGATTCGCGGAGTCACTTTTTCTCTGCTCTTTTTTTCTTCTTTTTTTGAATAACAGACAGGACGAAATGTGTGAAAAGAATAAAACGTGTTTTTATGTTGTTTCTTAACTTCTTTAACATTCGTATAGGTTGTACTAAGGTGACCATGAAATGATTTTGCAAATTCGGAGCACTCTGGAGGAAAGGGTTCTAATGATTCATCACCTACCCTACACACATAAACTTTTAACCGTATTAGTGCAGCGGGGGTGCAGTTAAAATAGCGGGGTCTGACCGCCGGACCCTTCCATTCGAAACGGGCTTACGTCATCAACGTTCATTCCTCTCAGTGAACTGTAGACGACCTGGAGCACCCCCCCCCCCCCCGGAAGACCACGTTGGAGCACCCTTTAGGTTTGGACAACAGTGACGTCGTATACCTGACGTCGAAATCTGTAGAAATATGGCGATACGCCAATTGTCAGCGACGAAGGAAGAGATTATGCGATCCACACAGCGTCTAGGAATCGTACCGTACGCAGCAGCTCCCAAAAGGCCACTGACAGAGACATTTTCTGACGAAGAAACTGACAGAGGGAAACGAGCTCCGGTAGCCATGCTGACAATCAACGGCTACTTTACACGTCTGGTAGGATTATGTGTCAACGATTCGATAGGATCTTAGCTGCAGGTCAAACATCGTGCATGGGAAAGCTTGCAAGCCTGAGACACGGAAGAGAAAAAGACAACACGACACGTTCTCGTCGTGTTGTGTTGTGTTCACTTTGTCGTGTTGTCTTTTTCTCTAACGTGTCCCAGGTTTTTATCGTCGTTTTACAATGTACCAGCTCGCCTGCACCCTTGCACTTCTACCATTGAAGCTTGCAAGCTTGCTTGCAAAAGAGCGTCCGCGAATCGGCAACATCCCCTGTGTATGATGTCACGGCCAGTTCGCCTCGCAGGCGGGTCGTAGCAGCCGCCGTCCACGAACGTAGTTAATACAGAATCTTTTCGCTGTTTCAACGATTTTCGACTTCATATTTCACAGCGTGAATGCTTTAGTACAGTTTGTGGAGACTATGGGGGCCACGAAGGAGCTACGAAGGGCGACGAAGAAGCCGCCACGGAAGGCGCGATTGCCCAAGGGTGGAAAAGGAGTGACACGGGAAACCGGCAAGGTAAATATCAGTGGTAGCGAAGGCGGGAAAGAATACGAAATCTGTCTTAGCAACCCTGCGCCCTTCATGATACCCATGCGAGCGTGGTTGTTGAGGGTCAAACTACGAAGGTAAACAAAAATAATTTAATCGGAGGTGCGAATAATGTGTGTACTAATGCAATATGCATGTTCTTAATATAGCAATTCGTGCGGTCTGCCAGTAGTACGTAAGAATGTAGACAGAGCCGAGTACGTTTCCGGTTCCTGTCCCTCTTCATGCTGTTAGCTATGAGTTTGCTGTACGTTGACTGCACACTTTGTGACTGTTCATAGCCGTTTTCTTCTTCATCGTCGTCGTATTTTAAATTTCAAACCACCAAGTCCAACATGGGACATTCCTCGGAGGAATGCCACATTTCAGGACTGTAGCCAGCTATTGCTTTATTTGAGTATCAAGAATGTGGACAGCACTGACTTTGGAGCTGTCGGTTCCTCTTCCTGTCTTTGCGACGTTTGTGGGTGCGTGTGAGGAAGCCTTCTCAGCCAACATCAAGACATTCCTCACCTCCCAAGGGGTTAGGTCCAAGCTGTGTGAAGTGTGAAGTGTTGGACACACTTGTACCAAAGACATTGAGTTTGTGCTCTTCATCGGTGTATGATGATCTATTTCACTTTTTTCTTAGGGTACGACTATTCTGGTTTGCACGACAAAGGAATCAGGAAGTACGAAGTAGTACGCTACGTCAGAAGGCACTGTGGCAGGCAGCGAGAGTTCGTAATCTCTGCACGTTGTTGTGATGTAACCAGAAGTTTTCTTTCCATGCAAAATGATATGCATGGTTCTGTTGTCTATCCAGTGCTTTCAGTTGTAACCTAGATTACACATCTTTGTAACCTACTTTGTCACATAGCTCCTTACTGTGTTATTTGTATTTTGACAGCCATGCAGAGTTCAGTAGTCTGTGCCTATATGTTTACTGTGTGTATGCCTGTGTACATAGATCCCTAGCATGTAATTTTATATTTCGAATCCTGCGCTGAGTTCAGTACTGGTGTGCACAACCGCCAGTATGTAGGTGCAGTTATGTGCAGGGCTGAGCACCTTGTGCAGCTTGAAAATCTACACCACATGGCAAGATGTGTACAATATAGCAGAAGCACAGAACATTGTCGATGCTTTGACATGCCTTTAATACAAAAATGCTGTTGTAGTCAAAGTAGAAGTAGTCATCAGTAGGGTGTGTACATGCTGACCAAGGTTGTCACTGCTGGAAGCTGATATTATTGTGGCTGTTTTGCAAGATAAACTATCACAGACTTCTAAACTGAGCTAATGGACTTGTGCCTTCTTATTCCCCCATAGCATTCGTTGCAATGCCAAAAACTGTGGGCAGACATAGCACCACACAGTATGCAAATATCTTATAATGTGATCTTCAAGTCCAAATATGTTAACTTCCACCTTTGTACGAGATATATGTGGAAAGTTACAGATGTGCATGAGGGCAGGTATAGGGGCATGCATTGGACATTAAGGTCCTGGACCCCACCTGTGTTTGCTGGGATTTGTACATTATCCTTTCGTGCTTATTCAGTACATGGACTGTCATACTGGTTATTTTGCACATTATTCTGTCGTGGGTATTGATGATGAAAGATGGAAGCCACTGAAAAGTCACTGTGTTCCAGCCTCAGAACATCAATTATCTCATGTGGGTATTTATACTGTTCACAACGGCATGGCGAATTTACCTGTGATAAAAGAAATCAAGCCCCCACCTCGTCTCCTGTGTCCTTTGTTGCACGCATGTCGCTAGTGTTGATTCTTCTCTGTGTACAAGTTGTTTGATGTTTTGCTTTTGGATTTGCTTTCAACAGCGATTGTGATATTCCGCGTTTCGATATCGCGACGGAAGGAACGAGCAGCGCGAGCGCCCGGCCCGCGCTATACGTAATGGTGACGTACCAGGTGACGTCATTATGACGGAATTTGTAGTTTCCCCCGCAACGGATGGATGGCGCTGACGGTCTTTATCATAGCCGCCCTTGAAGACGTGGTGGCCAATCCAAGCTTCGCTACCATTTATATTTACCTTGAAACCGGTACAAGGGACTGCGGGAGTTGAGTGGGGGTGACTTTGGCGAGCGGCACGATCGAGGGGGTGCTGCCTAGGGAGCGGCCTTAGTTTGTCCAGGTATGGAATAAACCTTTCGTTGTTTGACTGACCTGCCTTGTGCTCCTCTTGGATGGGCTCTTGGATGGCCTCTTGGATGGGCTCTGCCGAGCGTGCCGGGGAAATGTGAAAGAATTCCCATAAGTTATGGCCTTCCCCAAGCAGCACACAATATTGGGCCCATATTGGCTCGTCATTGGCGATACGGGTCCAGTATGGGGCCCGTTTCGCCAATATTTCCCCCATATTGGCTGATACTGGGTGGGCAATATGGGCCCCATATTACCCCGTTTGAGCCAATATTGGGAAAATCAATGCACTATGGGCCCGATATTGCCCGTATGCACCCCATATTGACTGAAAATACAGAAAATGGTACGTACCCGTGTTGTACAAATGCCCAAGCAGCACGACAACATATTGGACGCTGAAGCGTGTCAAATGCCCAATTCAGTACATCGTTACATCCAAACGTCCCGCGGATGACACGCATTCTTCGAAACAGCCAACATACGTGGCAATCCCATTGTAACGTTCACTAGAACTCCACAACTCAACTTTCCACGTTCTACAAGCAGCCGCCATCTTGCTTCGCGATGCCATTGACAATCGGTCGAGCCGACTGAGAGCGAGCCTATGGTCGTGTGAGCGAAATCACGCGTCCTACAACCAATGCGCATGCGCGATAGTCGGATCGGACGTTTCATGCGGGCTAAAATGTCGCTGGTTCCTGTAATAATAACGGAATTGCGGCAGGTCAAGCAAAAACACAATGTTTGATAGGAAGTGATGAATCTTCTGTAAAGTTAGGTGCTTTCAAGTTGCTGCAAGCAGTGTGTGTTGTTCTGGCGTATCTCCGTCACCGTCACGAAAGTTTTTCGCTCCTTTGTACTCTCGGAGCGGGTTGGAAAATTTTGGTTCGTACACTATTGCGATCCCAGTGAAGGCTTCTGAGGGATGTTTGGCATTACCAGTTCCATGGGACTGCTGGTGTCCTTCAGCAAGACGGGCGTAGCACCCGTTCTTCGATTTTGACGCGATGCAGTGTTTTTCTTTTCTTTTCTTTTTTGTAATTGTATGCAACGTGGATCAATGAGATCTGCAGAAATGAACAATAAAAAAAAAGGAGAGAAGCAACGTCAGTAGTGGATATGAAACCGGATAATGCTTTCTCATGACACGGACTCCCCGTTGATGTTATCAGAGGAATATTGGCAATATTGCCGAAAAATGAGCTTGCCAATATGGGCAGCACATATTGGACCAATAATGGCGTGCTGCTTGGGTTGTCCCTCGTGCGCCAGGCAAAAACCCGAATCATCATCACCGTCATCAGGTTTAGTACAGAGGAAGAAATTGAAAACGATCATAGGCTTCACAAATATCGTTTCACGATCCCTTTAACATATGAACTGCGTTTCGATTAGATCCATACATGTGATTTTCGCATATTATTAATTTTATTTCTGAGAAAAAGATTCTTCAGCAGATTTGTAGGTTCTACCTCACTGCGCTGTAGACTTCAGAACACCTGTATCTATCGTAGCTGATGGCCTTGATTGGGCCACAGAGATAGTCGTACATCTCCAGGCAACACGGGTCCACATTCTCGGGATTCGCCACATCAAGGTAGCAAGTACCCGCTGGAAGGAATAGAACAGAAAAATATTTCAATTGATGCACTCTATTTGTGGATTGACCAGCCTCAAGACGGTAAAAAATTCGGAACCTACGAATAAATGAGACTAAGGAGGAGATAATGAGTTGCAATGCTCATATGTCAGAATGCATATTGTCTACGATATTACCCTGAGCGAAGACTTCTCCTGTTCAATCCCTGTACGCCCAGTCCGTCTGCACCTCAGACCCGAGGTAATGTGGCACACACCTAATTTAGGCCAGGTAGCTTGCATCTTATACCTGAGTTCTACTGATTATTATTCACTCATCGAAGAAGACGGACTGGGGCAAGGGGGAATGTTCATATTTGACAGTCTCAGTGACCTTAGTGCACGGTACGCTGCTGTTAAATATGTTGATGCATGCAAGCATTTGTGCAAACATATGCCAATTCTCGCCGTCTATGAGTACATTATGCGTGGTTCCAGATGAGTATTTTATTCGACACATGTAATACAGTGGAGGTTTCTATCTACGCTCTTTTGTTGAGTTGCCGCCTCTAGCATGTCTCCTGAAGTTAAGCCAATCTTCTAGAATCGTAAAGCAAGCCAAAAAGTAGGTTATCTATAGGAAAGGCCGTGTTGGTGGACGTTTTGCCTGCGACGTGCACGGTAGAAATTTCTTTTCTTTCTCCAACAGGAAAATGAAAGAGAAGTCCAAAAGACGAAAAGAAAAAGAAATGAAAATAATATATGACATTTCGTATGTACTTTTACATGTAGTGACACTTCGTTAAGGTAGAGTCTAATTACCTATAGCGGCCTCTCGATGCATTACAATAACACCCACAGTAATATGACATTTATTGAGTCATCAGTTTTTACGCTTGCCTAATTTGAACCATCGCGTAACACAGGGTGGGGTAGCACGTAGGTCTAATTCAGCGTGAGGAATAACAATTGGCTTATACGTGCATGCGCGTTGATGAGCCTCGCGGGGAAAGAAAAAAAAATTGTGTACGTGTGCGTCCATTTTTGTTCCCCAGCTTCGGGGGTCTACGTCATGGACAAAATGATTTTCGGTCTGTGCCGCGTGCATGCGATTTTCTGACTTGTCCTTTAAAGTAATCAGCGTTCTGTGACACTGCTGTTCGCAGTCATGTATGATTACTTTTGTGAAGTACATACACTATGTACCATCTCAACATCTGTGTGCAGAACAAGATGTACTCGTGCACATTTGGCGTTGTTGATAACAAGCAGCAACGCGAGGAGTTTCTTTTTTTTTTTTTTTTAGTATTGGTCCACCTCGCAGTCATGTATTGGATCGACCACTGTAGTTTTCCATAGGAAAAAAAAAAGAAATGGAATACGAGTAATGAAAAAAGTAGAAGGAAAAAGTGCAGCCATGGCGGGTGATCCGGGAAAATACCGGTTCCCATTCTCTGCAAATACGCATGAAAAATACTACACAAAACATAAAAAAACATCGAAAGACTAGGGAATTCCATCAAAGAACCACTCCCATAACTGCAGAGAGTATCATCATACATGCCGAAAAGTGACAGATAATAACAGAAGGAACAATGCCAAAAATAAAAGAGCAACAACGACGACTTTATTTCGAGATGATGGATGGGGAGTTTCATCGCCAGGGGACATACTCTACCCCATTGATGATGGCGATGCGGGCAATGAAATAATGAGTTTAAATGTAGAAGAACACAGAAAATTTTATAACCCCTCTAGACACAGAAATACAAAACAGGTTTTTCGCGTTAAATATCACTTATTCTGCATTAAATATGGCATTCTGCCTCACGTACTACTACTTCGTTTTCTTTGAATTCCTTGCTTTACAAATGGCACAACAAATGGTTGTATCTTTGCACAGTGTCGTCCGACGTTATTAAGAATATGGCACTGTAGGCGAACTTAGCACCTGCCACTTACATATAGATACTTAGGGATGGAACCGGTATGTATCACATATGTAACATCATGAAATAAAAGGTGACGCTCTGCCAAAAAAAAAAAAAAAATAGAACTGAGATGGACCTCACTACATAGACGGGCGCACAATGTAGGCCCATTGAAAGCTTCTCCGAGATATTTAGTCTGAGTGATCAGAGTATTTATCAGAGTAAATATAGATAGAGTATATCAGAGTAAATATCAGAGATATTTGTCGGATATAAGTCTGAGTAATTGGGAGGTTGGGGAGTCTTCTCCTTTTCGCCCTGGTTTTGAACTGTGCAGTTGCAGCCAAGAACAGGACGCAGCAAAGAGCATGAGACGCAAGGCGTTATCGCACGCGCGTGGGAAACACTTCGCTCGCGGGCGGCATACGTGACGACAGGACCGGCCCTTGACCGATTTGAGCAAACTGGGCCCCGCGGAGCCGGAAACGCAACTGAAAACATAGATTTCGAACTAAAGCGTCAGCAAACATGAGCAAGGATTGAAGTGTAGAAATCTGACACGGTAATGGGCGATGAAATGGGCATAGACCGACCAGACGCAGCGGGGCCGGGAAAGGGAGCGGGGTGGGGCGAGAACAAAAGGACAAGGATAATATGCACAGGATGCGGGAATGACTTTTCCTTAAACTGTTGACGGATTCCCTTCCCGCGCTCCAACAGATATGTTTTCTGAACGTTATGGGCAACTGCAATTGTAACGAGCCCGCGGCTTTCGCCAATATGTTTCGCTCTTGTGGGAGGAATATTTCCTTTTTGTAAACTATGTTGTGCCTGTCGCTCCCTTTTGCCGGTCCTTGTTTGTTTGATACAGTTGACGACCATAATCGGAAGAGCGAGGTCGCGGAAGTGCCCATGACTATGGGAACAAGTTTTAAATGCTTCAGTGCATTCTTTTAAAATAGTGAGCATTCAGTTCGTCCGATTAAGGAATATTAAGCTCGGCTGCAAGTGGTGTATATGTTCCTGTGACGTGATTCCTACGTGGGATACAGGACCAAAGGTTCTTCCTCGGACATGAACTGTTGTGTTATCCAGCACGTTCGCAGCTTTGACGACACCTGCCCCGCCATAATATATCTCTATTGCTTGAAGAGTGTATGGCTCTACTCAGAACCACACATTAGAAATAACGCGAAGGGTACTCACGGCCTTCCGAGATGGGATTCCAAATGAGGCAACTACCGCACTTGAAGTACAGGGCCCGTAAGGGAGAGCTCTCATCTGGGTCTGCAGTTGTAAGGCAGAAAGGAGCTGTTTATGACCGACATCCAAAACACAACTTTACAAGTTATTAACCGAGGAAACAAACCAGCTGAGCCAAGAACGTCGATCTAGAGACCCAGACTTTTTCAAAAGCAACCCTTCTGTAAACCACACAACATTTGCGTAAAACCTGCCCAGAAGTGGTTTCCTCATACAACGGGTCCAATAGATCGTTGCATGCGAACTATCTACTGTTGCTCAAGGTATTATTTGGATAATGTAATTCAGTTACACTAATATGATTGTAGAATAAAGTACCGGATCAGTTACCGCAAATACGTTTTTCTTTTTCTTTCCTGTTTTATTTTATTCACTTGACGTCACTTGAGGTCGTACAAAATCATTCGATTGTTCGTGTGGCATGTTTTGCAGATATGCTGAACATACCGCACACAGATGAATAAAAATTCAAACAAAGGGACGCAGTATAATTCCACAGAGCACTGAACTGTGCAGAATTCACCTCACATGTACGCAAATACTGCTTAAATTCCTTCTACAAGAACGCTCAATATTTGATTTGTTCAGACTAAATTCAACGATGCATAATCAAAATATCTGTTAAGTGGATGTGGTGGTCCATGTGGTTTGCAAAAATTTGTAAAGTCGATTATTGTACCAGTTGTAGCAAAAAACCGTAACACTCAAGCCATTGCAAAGTGATGCCGCGATTCGGCAGAGCAATGCACTACCTAGCGACAAAATTCCGCGAATTGACGCTTGGATAACAAAACTTCAAACACTCTACAAGTGTAATGCTCAATGTGTGGCAGTACGTACCACGGAGAAATGTATGTTCTACACAGGCGAGACCCAGGATAGCTGAAATTCCAGCTGTTCAGGGACAAAAAAAAAGTGTGGTGGCGACAGCTGTCAGGTCTGGAACGGTAAGGTTCTTGGATGATGTATTTCCTTGAGGTGTCCAAGCTGATGCCGCATGCAGCCGCGTCAATACGCCTGCTACTACCCGTGTTTGAGACCCCAGTTCGTTAATGTATTCGTCATGTATCGTCCAGGATGGATCATTCTAAAAAAATTGAACCATTGCGTTTTTCAACGAGTGTCTTAAAGCAATCCTTCTTTTGTTCCACCATCCCAGAGTGGAATTCTCTGCCCCAAGAAGCCGTTAATGCTGCCAATAATACATTATTTATGGCTAAGATTAGGTGTCTGATGCACTGATTCTTAGTTTTTGTTGTTACTCTTCTTTTTTTCTTTTTTTGTGTTCGTTTCTACCATGTAATACTGTGTGTATTCAGTGTACAATATTGGTGTGTTTTCCTGAGAGTGATGCAAGTAGCATCACCATTGTACTTCCTCACTCCTCTGCTGTAATGCCTCACGGCGCTGCAGAGCTCTCTGAATAAAAAAATAAAATAAAAATAAATAAATTCGTGAAGGCGTGTATAGTGCGCAAACTATAGTTCAGACATATTTCTAAGGAGCAGCACTTGGCGCGCTGTCGAGTCATAGGGCTACTTAGCTACCCTTACAAAAATATTTAACTAGATCCTATAGGATTTGTATAGAAATGCCTAGATAAAGCAGATTAAATTTTTGTAGGAATACTGTACAGTTTTTATGTACTCTTAAATATATTTTCTATAGATAATTGGTGACTGGTTTCTATAGAATCTGGATACAGGCGGGTGGATACAAATCCTATACAAAGCAGTTAGGAACTGTAAAGAAACTAAATAGAGATTGTATTGAGTAGCTGTCCGAATTCTATACATTTCTTGTTCGATGTATATACAGCACGTATGCATTGTCTTTATTTGTGATGCTTGATGTTTGACTGCATAGCCCTGAGGAACATGCAACAGTGGCGATGTTGTAAGGTAAAACACACTCAGATTTATTTACATTTTATGTACAAAATCACAGTTGTGAGTGGCCAACAATGTAAATAATTTGAGTTTTTCAATTTTGTCCTGAAAGTTTTTATTTTCCTTTTCACTAATTTATTTTGTGAAAATAAATCAATTTGATAGCTGCAAAGACAGTTACTGACTGTTGTGCGGGTACTGAGCTACGTAAAGTGAGAAGATACATTTCGATAGGGGATATGTCTCTATACAGAATGGATACGGAATATATACATTCTGGATTCAGATGTCTAAACAGAAAATAAATTAATTTGATAGCTGCAGAGCCTGTTACTGATAGTGCGCAGGTATCTAGCTACATAATGGTGAGAAAATATATGTTTCATGGAGGATTTATCTCTATAAATAATGGATACAGAATATATACATACTGGATTCATATGTTTCTATAGAAAACATATAGAACTCACTTATTAAGCTCTCTATATAGATCCTATGCAGTTTCTATCTACAAGATAGACACTGGATACGCTAGATAGGCCTTCTATAAAACCCCTATACAAACTAGAAATTCATTTTTGTAAGGGTATTGCTGTCAATAGGAACTACCATTGGAAAGACGATAGTCGCAGTTAGAAACCAGCATTTTCCTGGCTTCGGCGATCGACGACGACGACCATGATGGCACAATAACCGTAATTGATTTCCTACTTTCAGCGCTTTTTTTTTTCTTGTCACGAACCGCATACGATATGATTCCGATATGATTGATTCCTAACTGCAACAAGGTTCAGCTAATCGTTCGGATTCACACGATGCGCAGCACCGCCAAATCATTCACGATATTTCCGTAGGGGATGACACGATATGTCACCGTTAAGAATACACCTTTTAAAATCCCAGATGTTCAAAATCCTAGATTTCTAAATTAAAGCTTTAATATGAAGAGTGGCAGAATGATAGTGTTGGATAATACATATTACTGACAAACCTCGCATATTGCGTGATACAGTTACGATACAGTTCATCAAGCCGTTCCCCATAATTCGCCCTGCACGCAACGCTTCGCCAGTCGCGTTTATGATTTTGAGTATATGGGACTCAAAACGGTGGATTCTTAAGGTGGCAATTCGGGATACCTCCTTTGTCTGCAGTGTCGCACACGTGAAATCTCAGGTATGAAATGACCTTTTACTTGTCTTGACTCACATGGAAAATTGATAATATTGCTGACGTTGTATCCAGGTTCTGAGCTTAGTGTTGCCAACTGCTGGTATCGCTTGACGCTGCATAAAAGGAGAGAGGTGATCAATTATAAGTATACTGGACGGAATTCTGTATTGGGTTAGGAGCGATGTTTACCAATTGAAACTGGATGCTATAGACTACGGAACTGGCAGAGTTCAGTTGACGACTGGTACTGCTTGTAAGAGCTAGGTAACTTAGCGTGGGACCAAACAAGACGCGAACGTATTACATAACAGAAGTCTGCCAAAGAAACGCTTAGTGGGGGAACTCCTTTCCAAAAACACTGAACCCACCGCGATGGGTCGCCCAACCCTCAACCAACTCTCAACACTCCCCCAACACTCTGAACATGCCCCGCATACGGCAACGGTATGGTAGAAACAACAACTTCATTACGGGTTGATGGCTGGGGAGTTTCATCGCCGGAGGCGATACTCTACCCCGTTGCTGGTGGTGATGCGGGGAATGAAGTCATTGCAACGATATTGCATTTGCATTGAAATTAAAATGCGATATCGTAGAAAAATGAATATGTTCCTGTATTCCGCTAACCTTTGTCTACCACTGTGCACGACGTGGCAGGCGGATACGTAATGCTCAACTGTTCCACACTGATCAGCATGCATGTCCAGCATACACAGTTTCGGTCAAGTAATACCCCTGTCACGCGGTAAATTGAACGTCACTCCTACTGAATGACATTCGTTTCGTCTCACACGGTGAAATCAAATGGCAATACATGTGAATGATATTCGCCTAGCGAATGAGTTTCCCGAACTCATTCGGGTATATACTTGCACGCGTGTACCGTTACCGCGTGTATACGGAAACCGTGTTCGACAAAACCGAACAAGGTAGTACTGAAAATTTTATGATTTATTTAGATACTATGACGTGGTCCGTATATAAATGTTATAACTCAGGCGCTAACGTAACACAAAGAAAGTGGGCGCTGTTACAACAATAGTCATGTGCGAGACCCCTGAGCTCCCTTACACTGTTGCTCACTTTCGCTCTCTTTTTAGAAATCAACAAACGCTAAGCAATGTTTTCTTGTGTCCGAACCCATAACCTACTTTGCAGTGTATCTGGCCGTGCATTTGTTCCATACCAAATTGAATTTAAGCGCGTGTTGAGCGTGAACAGGTGTCGATCGCTATACCACAGTTATCTATACATTTTGCCATTACATATGATGAAATGCAGCTATACTGCAGTAGCGTGAACGTACATCGCTCATCAGCAATCAAACAATGGCCAGAGGCATGTAAATATTGATGACTTCCTGTCGGCAAATTAGTCTCTATCAAGCGAAATGTAATTCCTGGTTCATATTGGGGTCACAGCTTTGTCGTAGGAGCATACCCTACCCGCATGATGAGCTGTATATCAACCTAAACATTTTCCCTATTATGCCAACCCCGAATATACTGTCTGCATGGAAATCTTAAGGGGTATGCTAGAAGGGAACCTCCGAAACTGGGAGCGCCATATTGAATCAGCTGCTGTTGCCACGGCGCATGCAAGTAAAGAATCCAGTAAGCATACACAATATATAATGCAAAAAAATGTTTATGCAACAGTAACACGCAGTCCTAATCCATGTAACCCTAAGATTTGAAAGCAATAAGGCATTAGCAAACTCCTAAGACAATGCCCTAATTAACTTTCAGTAATAAACTTTTGATTATAAAAGCTATGAAGTTGTCCCAATGAGAACATCTGTTCCTTTCCGTCACCTGATATCGTAGCCGCTTTCAGAACAAAAATCCGCTCGGTAGTTCGTCCTCAAAAAATTCGTCAAGGAATACCGTTTTTTTTTCTTTATTTTATTCATTGCGCATCTTCGGAGGCGCGTATTTCCTTCATTCCCAATGTGAGAGGGGGGAAGAGCACACTATCCCCTCTTGCGTCCTGGAAAAAGGTTAAAAGAAAACAGAAAATGAAACCCAAGATAAGGGCAGTTCCGAGAGAGTCACCCGATACATTTGTTTTTGTTTTGATCAGGGTGTCGAACCGCAAAAAATACGGGCTCGGTTCGGGTTCGGGTTCGCGTTGTTTTGATTTCGTTCCGGTTCGGTTCCGGTTCGGCCACACCAAGAATCGAACCGGTTCGCAAACCGGTTCGCAGCCCCGAACCGGTTCGCGAACCGGTTCCACGCTTCCGTTTTATATGTTCCATAAAACTGCTTTTATCAGGAAATGCGTGGCTAATAGCTTACTGCTGTTGTCTGCATTGACGTCTCTAGCGGTGAGGTAGCCCTTTAGCGAGAGAAATGAGGAATGGATGAACACTTATTGCAAATATAGAGTCCACGCTGTTGAAGCGGTGTAGTCCTGCTACTTTCTGTTCCCAAAATATCTTTTTTCACACGCACAGTGCCAGCAAGATACACTTAAGGGAAGCCTAATAAGATGGACAGCGTAATATAGACGACAGTAGTAGCCGGCACACTGACTTCGCAACGTGAATCGATCTGAAACCGTACTGAAGCATGTCGAAAATCAGCCTGCCAGCCTTACTCTGTCCGAGCTCACAGCAGTGTACTAGTTAATCCACAACACAAAGGCAATATGTCACGACACAACTGCACTACCAATAAGCAGAACTACATTTACTTTTCAAGCCACGACCAATCAAACAGGCACCGTTCTGCGTACGCTCCGTCTCCACTTCTCATGTTTCTGACTTGTTTAATTTGTACTGCTCACGTGTAAAGGGAAATCTTGGGCGCTTATTTGAGCGCATATTCGTCCTGTAGAGCTACATAACTGGCCTACTCCATTCCTGTTTCCTTCGTCCGCGTGGCAGCTCGTCTCTGAAGAGTAGATGCCGCACCGCGTGCGTGCGGCGCTAGCCGCGGCGCTCACAAGGACAACTGCGCTTCAACATGTTAAAAAGACGCTGAAAGTATACTTACTATACGTCGTCCTCTCACTGCTAGGTGAAAATTTCTGAAATCCATCATATAGGCGCGTGATGATGATACGAATGTGTCTTCGTTCGGGGATAGAGAGGAACTCTTATGCTGACTTCTTTTATGTCCGAACCGTTTTGTTGCGAACCGGTTACCGCTATTATTTTTTACGGTTCTGCTCCGGTTCGGGTTCAACAGTGTCATGAAAATTTCGGTTCGGGTTCGGGTTCGGTTCCGGCAAAAATAACGGTTCGGGTACGGTTTTTGGTTCGGGTTCGGGTTCGGTTCGACACCCTGGTTTTGATTCCGCAAGTTAAAGGTCATCTGTGCTTCAAGGCGGCACTGTGCTTCTTCACCCTCTCACTGTGCGGATGAAGCAAATATGCGTCTTCGAAGATGTGCGGTGAACAAAATAAACAAAGAATACGGTGTTCCTTCACAATGTTTTTGTGGACGATCTACCGAACGAATCTTTGTTCTGAAAACCGCTATGATATCAGGTGACCGAAAGGAACAGATGTTCTCATTGGGACAACTTCGTAACTTTTATAATTTACAACTTAATTAGTGACAGTTAATTGAGACATTGTCATATGAGTTTCCTAATGCCCTCCTAAGCAGTGCACTTCCAGCATATGCTACATTAAAATTGATTTCATCTCGGAAAAGTGATATACGAGTTTTCTTCTTCTTCTTCTTCTTTTTTTTTCAAGGTTCGAATGGCCAGCAAAAATGACGGAGACGGGTCACAAAATTATCCTCGCGCAGGCACGCTCAGTAGCCCATCGGCAGGTCGCGCGTGCGTCGGTCACGTGACCGTCCTAGTTTTCATCCAGCAACGAGGCAGGAAACATGTCCGTGGCTACCGTCCGCCCGCAAAATGCGAGATCCGCGCTATGATTCGTTTCCTTGACGCTGAAGGTCGTCGTGCTGCCGAAATCCACAGAAGAATTAGCAAGGTGTATTACCGGGATTTCATGAGCGGGAGTTAAGTGCGGAAATGGTGGCGGCAGTTCAGAGAAGGGTGTGCTGTCATCAGGAGTTGTGCTTCTCCACGATAACGCCCGTCCACACACTGCGACCTGCGGACCTGGCGCCGAATGATTTCCACCTCTCTTCAGCACCTCTTGACTCAAATGAAGTAATGGCTGGGAGGTCAGCGGTCCAGCACCAATAAGGACCTGCAGACCGCAGTAACAAGATGGCTCACTGGACTGGCGGCGGCCTTCTGTGACCAGGGTATAGGAAATTTGATGTGACGCTACGACAAATGCCTCGACCGGAATGGCCATTACGTTGAAAAGTAGTATAAAGGCATTGAAATCTTTTGCGAAATACCGCATTTTTTAATTTGCACTAGGTTCCGTCTTGTGGCTGATCGCACCTTAAAAAAGAAAATACCCCTCGTGTATATATTTAAAAAAATATGTTCACACTTAGTTTGGAAGACCCTGTATTATGCCTGCTTGAGTAGGAGTATTAGCTGGAAGAAATATCCGTAAAATGTCCCTGCCTCGTTTGTTTAACGTCCTATAGCTATCTTTCGGACGTCCAAGAGGATGCCTTCTTTCTCTCACTTGGACCTGTGAGCGTACATATATCGGTCGAAACTGGTTATCCCATGAATATCCCGACATCCATCTTCTGACGTACAGGTTGGGACAAAAGTTTACGGAACATGCGAGCGGCGTATTTTTTCTTCGGTGCGACACCCTAGCGGCCGGCGGGTGAGTTCACTGCTTCGGAGGGGTGGAAGCAACACACAGGAAGACACACAGTGGTAGTTCCCTTGTCGCTTGGGTGTGTGAGCTGGAAGCTACGGCTGTGTGTCACTAACAGCGCACCCTTCCACACCTCCGAAATAGTGAACTCACCCGCTTCCGTCAACCGCTAGGGTGTCGCACCGAGGAAAAAATACGCCACTCGCGAGGTCCGTAAACTTTTCTCCCAACTTGTACATCGGGTTGTTGGGGTATCTGTATATACACACAGCAAAAATGCAGGAGTTCCGCCTTAAATTGGTCTAATACTCACATATAACCATTTGTCAAGTACGCGTAATCCACAATTACACGTTTGTTTTCGACAGCGTACACCTTGTTAATGAAGCAGGCTCCATCAGAATGGAAATTGTTCTGGTAGCCGTAGTAGGTTGATGGACATTCGTAGCACTGCAACACAGGAAATGTTATATGACTTAGATGTTGGATGCGTAGGTCTACAGGCACGCACAAGACATTTCGAATGCAATTTAAATTGTAATAAAAATACTAACCAAATAAAGACATGACTATGACGAACACTCACAAACCACAAAGTATTAAAGTAGTAACACAACGGACAAAGTATTTAGAGCAGAGCATCAAGTATTCTGAAAGCATTTAGCCTATGCGTATGTATATCAGGTACTCGGTCGTAACTACAAAAACGTATCGTTTGGACGAAATAGCCTCGTATTCACCATCATCATCGTCACTATCCAAGTTATCATATTCATCACCTTCATATTCACCCACATTCCTCACCGAATCATCCTTTGGTGAACATTACTTCGATTAAAACGTGTTTCTTAAACTCATCAGTTTCTCATGTCATCACTTTGGTGGAGGATGGTGGAACATCAGTTCTGGTGCCTCGTACCTGTTGGTCATCTATTTCGTAACATTTGGCGGTGCATCGCCAGTATCACGGCGGAGCTTAGGTTCCGATGAGCAACATCTTCGGGTGCCCGAAGGCACAGCCAACACCACGAGTGGAGAGGGGGATCGACGTGATCGGATCGCATCGGAGGGTAGTCGATCCACGTAGGCTCCATCTCACCACGACCGTTTGTTACCCATCGAAGCCCTACCATACCTTCCTCATGTCAATGGTAAATCTCCCAGTATTCTCCAGAGCAGGAAACCTAGACATTGAACACTGGCTCGAAGACAGGAAAACCACGAATGAGAGTTTGAAAACTGGACCATCTTTCATAGTCGCTTTCAGGGCTTGTTGTGCAAGTCAACGGTCTGTAACGCTCATACTGCACGCCTACTTTCCGTACAACGTCAGGAGTCGCGAGAGAGCTATGCGAAAAGCGATCCCTTTGCGACCGCTTAGACCACAACATATCAAGACAAGAATATACATAAATATCGCCACAAAAGGCATCGCGGATGGAAGGCATTCCAATATACCGCCTCCTGACTGTCTACATCGCCGATGTAATGGTTGCGTGTAAAACTTTCAGAGAAGACGAACACGCGCATCCTGTACGACTCGTCATCCGCCGTCTATGCTGCCGACCACGGCAATACAGCTGGACATGCATACCCTGCGGCACGTAGTCGTCAACTGATTGGTGCGGAGCTGTCACGCGCTATACCACGTCCTTTAACTGCAGTATCAGTTGTCTGGCCAATGTATCCGTTACAAGAAGAGGAATCAAGACATCCGTAGGGAAAGAGACGCTAACGTTTAATTACAGTAACGATATGTCCGTACTGAATGACAGCGATGACTGTGCACGGATCTGGCTCGAACCTGCCTCGAGCCACGTTAGCAGACAAAAATTTCTTATCTTCTTTTACAGTATCGTCACCATCCGCCACACATCATACTCCCCTTATTTCACTTGGAACTAGGCAATGCGCCCTACGGATGAGACGTCCGGAAGCATCCTTCAAGGCCGAGAGTCAACATGGGCATTGCGATAGGTCGCGATGCAAGAAGGTTTTCCATAAAAGCTTGGACGGAATTTGGTTGTCGCCCACATGACTTTTAGGTAGTGCTTGTGACTGCGGAGTAATTCTACTGGGATGGTGCCAGAGTGCGGCTCGCGAAGGCGATAGCAGTCTCTATAGAGAGAATTGGGACGACACTGGGGGAGCACGGTACCGCTGGCATAAGCACACATTCCGGTGACGAGTCGGTGACCAAAGTGGGAAAATAGAGGAGCTGATGTGAAAGCAGCCTTTAGGTTGGAGATAACCTGTGCACGCTATGGAGCCCCGTCAAAAATGATATCACTGCGAAGAACTAACGTAAGTAGGGTGGCGTGGTCACACAGTCGGCGGATGAAACACCGAAGGGGCTAAGTCCGAGTACGTAGCTGTTTGGTGTTCGTCGGCAGCGCTGGTGACGCTGAAACTATGCGAATTTCGTTTGCATGTGCAGAGATCTACCCTTGACACCAGGTGACCAAGCACTTTTATTTACTGATAACCGAATTATCACGCATTCTGGTTTACCTGGAGTCCGGCCGAAGCAATGCTGTGAAATGGCGTAGGGGGTGAGCTGTACTCGATAAATAAACGATAACATCGCCCAGGCAACATCAACGGATGTTCCAGTATACTCCATGCAAGACAGAGTCCATCATCCTTTCAGAGGTATAGTCAGAAGACTACATGATCCTAAACGCATAACACCTCGTAGAGGCTGTAGCGTGATACATTTCTAATTACCGTTGGGTTCGTCCTTTGGGAAACCTGCGTCCGATTAAGACATATTGCTCAAAGCCGCCTTAAAAGGGAGACTTCGGAACGATCTTTGAACAAAAAAATGCTGTTGCACAGCAGTTTTGGTACATATTTCACCGAAATACCCACTATGGGCAGGGATCCCTTCTTACGCGACGTATTATGCGGAAATATCAGTTAATATAAACAGAAACCACAGTCACGGGAGGAGACAAGACAAATTTTCTCTTTCCCAGAGCGGCCGCATGAAGCCGGCGTATGACGTCATCGGGTTTTGAGAAGCAGCAGAAGTAATTGTGTGCTGCGGTCGGTAATAGCGGTTTCGGAGGAGCGATCCGTCATGAGTTCAGGCCACTACTACCCTGTAGAGTGATGCAATAATATCAAAGAAATATCAAAAATTTTCTATTTAGATAAATCGCAATATCGCAATCGATAAAATCGATATTTATATCGATTAATTGTTATATATATATATATATATATATATATATATATAGATATATATCGATACTTCATCGATATATCTGTATTTTTCAGAGAAATACCGATATATCGGTGTTTGAAAAGCCACTACACAATTACTTGAACAACTGAAAAAAAAAAAAAAAACATGGCTTTGTTTTAGTATATTTCATGCGTATTAGATCTGAGGCACGTGATGAAGACGGTGACGTACAACGTGCATTACAAGGATCAGTGAGGATATGTCATCAATTTTCGTGGAAGAAGGATTGGGAGATAAATAGTGCAAGAATTTCGGCGAGTGCAGAAGATGTCGCCCTCTTCAGATCTGCACCAGCTTGCATGCCTCCTCCTTGTTTATTCCTAGAGGAGTGGATGTTTGCGAATAGGGAGCCACGCCAGCGACAAAAAAATCCTCGGTTTCAGCTGTCGTGTATGTTGTGTGCTCGGTGAACTCGTTCTGCACATTCCAATGTCTCGTTCGCTCGTTTACAGGAAACATCGGCATCGTGTTCAAAACCAAATCAAGAGGGAGAGAGGGAAAAAGCCTTCAAGTTTGATCCGCTCTTTTTTTCATGGCCTGCCCCCCGCGCAGTAGCCGCCGAATTGCTGATATTTCTATCAGCATGCATATCGATATCGGTATCGATGTGAATATCAATATTATTATCGATAAATATCCACAATTTAACATTATCGCTAATATCGGAGACATAAAATATCGATAATATCGATAAGGACATCGATATCGTTCCAACCCTACCCTCTATGCTTTGAATTTGACGCGGAGGAGACGACGAAGTTCCTATTGAGTCACAGGTGGACGCGGACTGCAACATCCACGTTGCACGGGTGTTCCCCGCGTATGACGAATCTTCCTGGAGAGCCTCATCTACTATCCATGCCTTTTTAATTCCATTACACTTGTGTCAATTACCAAAGGAAGTAATATCAACACCACATATTGTGTATTGCATACCTGTTTGAGTCTCCTTTTGGGTACGCGCAACGTCGAGTTGGCATAGGAGCACCCGGGAACAGCGTAGGAACAGTGTGGCTCGCCATTACTATGTCGAACATCTGAGATTTGAAATGGTCGGAACACATTCTACTATGTCGAATCATTCTTCTCGATTCCAGTGTTTCGGAGCGCTGCCTCCCACTCAAAGCAACGCTATTAGTCTTTCGAGAATCGAAAATACGGAACACCCGACGAAGAAATCGACTTGTTGCTGGAAGTTTTGAAGCAACACCTCTCGTCACCTCTCTTTTCACTGTTGTCATTGCTTCAGAAGTAAGGAGAAAACCATAACGCCTTGAATGTACACAAGCCAGGTCAAGAAGTCGCACACCCAGTGACGCAGGACGGCCGCACAGGGTTGCCTGAAACACGGCCTCCTCACATTTCAAACGCATTTTTTGTAACGTCCGCACCGTAGATATTTCGTAACTGCGTCTAACATGTCAATAACCGTAAAAGTAACAGAAGTCTGCAATATATTTTTCCCAAGTCTCCCGTTATTAACAATATAAGAGTTTAGCTTTACAAGTGCGCGAATGCAATTGTCTGACATTGAATGGCAATTGCATGCATTGCATTGCATAAGGCAAGGCCGAATGGGTAAAAGCACCCGCTCGTTGCTAGCCAAGACTGGGACGTGATGCGTTGGAATCCTCCCTCCGACTGTGCTCTCTAGAAGTTTCCCTTGGTTTACCGGTAGACTTTCCAAACGAGCGTCGGCACAGTCGGACAAGGACGCACATTAACCCGTCTGTCCCCCACTCATTCCTGCTTTCCCCTCTCCACCTGCCCACATGTGTACGCCACTCACAGTCACATTTGCTTCGTGACACTAACACTGAATAAAGAAATGCACACCTCTGTACATTTTCTGTGGGAATGCGGCACGTGGAATATAGGCGTAAGTAAGGGCGCACTTGCCCAACTAAGCACGTTGGCTTGCTGTGGATAAAATAAATATTATTGAAATGCAATGCACGACAGAGGGGTAAACATATAAAACATATTTGAGGGGCTTATAAAGAGTTAATGTATAAATATATAACATAACATACATCATGCATATATACAACATATATAGATATTTAACACAGGGTTCGACAGAGTTAAGACAGAGTTATAAAATATTTTAAACTACGCTAAAGTACAGAAAAAATAATATGGTATATGCTGAGGTATTTACTCAAGATGGGAACAACTTTGCATGTTGATGACTGCCCCTCAGTCCTGCCGAAACACTGGTACACATGTAGGGGTAGCGAACTTGAAAAAAAAAATAGAGAGAGAGAGAAATTGAAATACCGAAATTGAAATAGCGAAAATCATGTCGGGGAGAGGCATTAACAGACACACTGGTGCGGAATTTCAGGAGTGAGGTCGTGGTAGGTACAGGGGGGAGCCTGTGGTTGGAGGCCCCAAAGAACCCCAAGTGAGATCTTACAGACATTGTATCACTGAAGTTCACCCACGCGAATTAATTAACGAATGACAATTTAAGAAAGAACTGGGGAGTTGGGCTATTAAGCTGGGGTATTACGGGTAAATGTTGCCCTCTCCCCTTGTTATATGAGGGAAACGTATGGAACACCGCACATGTCCGTGAAAACCGCTGCATTTGTGGCACTGGAATACTTAACTTGTGTTTACTGAAACAATGCCTCTTGCGGATGTCACGTTCTCCGTGGGACGTGGGAAACTGTCCGCGGCCAGCCAATGGTCATTCCTTGCAGTGTCACTCATGGTGAGCTAGGAAATCGATATTAACAGAAGCATATCGACACGTTACACTACAGCTGCGCCAGACTGTTGCCATAGATTCTTTGAAAGAAAAATCGCTGTGCAGATTGTCGTCGGAATCCGATAGCATTTGCGAGATCACTGCGTGCATGTTAAGTCGACACTGTTTTCATCCCTCCAATGAACTCATAAATGGTATTGCCACGACAGTTTCTGAACACCAGTTTCTGCCGTAACTTTGTCATGCGGATATTAAACACAGTACGTACTTTGAAATAAACTAATCGAAAATACGTTGAGGCTCCTTTTCAACCAATAAGGATCTTCGGCAACGTGCATGGCTGCCTCCGTAGGTCCTTGTCCGACGTGTTGTTGTGCGTATGCCACGGACGATTCCATTGGGAACGCTATAGAAGATGTCGTCACATTTTGCAATCCATGCAGCAACGTGCGGGACTTCTAACCCCGACAACTGCTTACGCTCACGCGGCATGGTTGCGGTTGGTTGCGACATCTGAAGGAGCACCTGGGTCATTCCATATTCATTCCGTATCATTGAATTATGAATGTCAGAAAAATATTTTAGCGGAATTCAACGCGGCTTTCACAGGAGGCGGCGCCAAAGTGTGCGGGAGGACCAAAAAGTAGGGTGGGTTTAATGGCGTCATCGCAGGGAATGGCTCAAGCTATTTCAGATTTCTCACTTCCAGACTGACAAGGAAGCACCGCCTCTCAATTCTAAGTGAAAAACTGAAAGCGGCAACTCTGTGCTCAGTTGAGTACAGCCGTGGTACTGTTAGCAGACAGGCATTCAACCTCAAATTATTGACCCATGTCAAAACCACGTGCAACGCCGTCGTTGTCTCCTAATGTTCTTGGAGTTCCCCGCGTCTACCGGTTTGCTCCAGACGCTGTAGTGTCATACCGGCATCCCATGACCATTGGTGATTATTTCGTGTTTTTTTTTTTCCTTTCCGCTTTCTTTTGAGCAGCGCCTGGCACAACCAGTAGTGGATAGCTCAATTGCTGTTCTTCTACATAACTTCACTTCATAACTTTAACTTGATTCCTGTACCTCACATCTAAATGGCTCGCGTGTGATGGGGTAGGGTGCTGCTTTCTAGCGGTGAATCAACGCATTTCATAGTCATGATCCATATGCTGTTTTAACTAATGCTCCATTCGAAGAGCAAGCACAGCTATGTGTTGCGTTATTTCGGAACTTTGGAAAGGGTGTGCCGATGGAAAACGGTGACGCGTTGCGCACGAGGATTTTGCAATGAGTGCATGCCCGCGTCTCTGCACGCTGGCACTTCGGACACCTGTAGCTAGATAAGAATCGCTGTGAGAGAAGGTCTTCTCTCACAGCGGTTCTCATCTAGCTAGAGGTGTCCGAGGCCCTTTCTCCCGGCGGCAGCGCGCAGGTCAAATTGTCCTTCGCGGCTGTGGCGCCAGCGCCCAATGCGTATTTACACACGGCGGTGGCGCAGAGAACGGTATATCTCATATATCTTAATTTTAGGGTCACCAGGATCACCTTGAACCTTGTGGGCGTCAAACAGATGTCACACGCAGCAACAAAGTTACCTTTAATGTTCTTAAGCAAGCGAACATATCCATCAAACGGCTTTGAAGTGCAGGTATCCTTGCAGAGACGCAGGCATGCACTCATTACAAAATCCTCGTCCGCAACGCGTCTCCGTTTTCCGTCGGCACACGCTTTCCGAAGTTCCGAAATAACGCAACAGATAGCTTTGCTTGCTCTTCGAATGGAGCATTACTTAAAACAGCAACAACATATGGAT
This sequence comes from Ornithodoros turicata, assembly GCF_037126465.1. Lineage (NCBI taxonomy): Eukaryota > Metazoa > Arthropoda > Arachnida > Ixodida > Argasidae > Ornithodoros > Ornithodoros turicata. Next base: position 123,840,911 of record NC_088201.1, read on the forward strand.
CATGACTGTGAAATGGGTTGATTCACCGCTAGAGAGCAGCACACTACCCGATCACACGCGAGACATTTAGATGTGAGGTAGGGAATGAAGTTAAAGTTATGAAGTGAAGTGATGTAAAAGAACAGCAATTGAGCTATCCACCATTGGTTGCGCCAGGCGCTGCTCAAAAGGAAAATGAAAAAAAGAAAAAGAAAGAAACACGAAAGGAGCACCAATGGTCATGGGATGCCGAGTACGACACTAAAGCTTCTGTAGCAAACCAATAGACGCGGGACCCTGAAAGAGCATTAGAAGACAACGACGGTGCTGCACCTGGTTTTGACATGGGTCAATAATTGGAGGTTGAATGCCTGTCTGCTAATAGTACGACGGATGTACTCAACTGAGCACAGAGTTGCCGCCTCTCCGTTTCGTAGTGCCACTGGTAGAGCTCACATCCTGTTAGTACGGGTTTAATGTTGCATTACTTAAAAAATTCTCACAGGCTTTTCGAACCTTGCCCATTCCAGTAACAACTGACTCGTCGTCGTCCTACATATCAAAGCGTTCAAAATGCCCCGAGAGAGGGCAAGGCGGTTCGTCTCCTCCCTAGACCTTCAAGGTCATTTGTGAGAATTTTGCACTCTTTATTAATAGATCGTCGCCTTTTTACTCAGACGTCATAATAATATGAACCTCTGCACACCCGCACAACCCGCAACGTCTGTATGAAGGAAAAGAGGCGAGGGAATTGGACGCTTTGCCCCTATGCACCTGCCCCTCCACCATTGGAAAAACTCGTGGGAACACCCATGGTCCGTACACAGCGCTAGCATACACGAGCACAGACACAAATACAGAGACATACAAACACAGTTTTCGACGGTTTTTGACCCACACGCCGACCGTTATTGCTTAGCGACGGTGGTCCGCATACAACTTGTCGCGGCAGCGCACACCTCTAGACCTAGAGGACGGATCCCATAACACCCGACAAGCGACTGCTACACGCGACAAACGACAAATTCGGCGGCGGCACCCGGGCTCTCGTGACTACGAAAGCTGTGTCGCGGCTACAAAATCTTGCATCTGCTCCCCGTAGATATTTGTCGCTTGTCGCCAGTCACCGTTGCCCGGCGCGTGCGTAAACTCGCTAGATTTGGCGGTATGTAGCTGGAGCGAACGACAAAGCATAGAGATGTCGGGAAAACAGCGTAGCCTGGGTGGCAGATCAACTTTGTTATAATGAAATTTCGAGCTTGTAGGTGGAAAGTAGCCCTTTGAATCGATGGTCATCGCGTGTGACCAAAATCTATTGCACATTGTGTGGAAACGGATAGGGCTGCAGCGCCACCATAGTTACGTATATCATAACAAACATACGGCAGTGTAAATTTCTGTCGGTGTTTATGTTCCTGTGGTGTTTCAATCGAAATTTCATGATATTTAAGACACATATGCCGCATATTCAATTCAAAAATACGAATTCTTCTATCGCAAATGTAGTTTTGTCGCCAGCTGCTCAAATGGATCGGGTAGCTGCACCCGGTAGTGGCGACAACGACAAAATGTGTACCGTGTCGCTTGTCGCGTGTTATGGGATCCGCCGATGGTAGCGTAGTGAAAACTTCGTAGGTTTCGCTCATAAATGCTATCGCCGTTAAGAAAAAATGATCAAGGGAGTAGTTTACACGTTTGACCCCTTTTATGCCGTCGACTCTCTCGCACTGTCCTCTCCTCTTTCCCTGTCTCATCGATTTCACTCCGCCATCGTGGGTTCCGAGGAGAAACGTTCGCAGTTGGCATATTTTTATCCCGAGCCACAGACGTAGCTATGAGCCACGTCACTTCCGCCTGGCGCGCCGCCCTCTTCTGTGTCGCCGGTGTCGTAAGTTGTGACTGGCTGATGTCTGCATCATTTCTCTCGTCTTGGTACCATATGGGTGTTATTAGACTCCCTTGGCGGCAGATCTTCGGAACTTCGGAGCTTCGGATATCTTGGTTAGTACCAGATATTGAAAAACACACCAAGGAACAAAGGAATGGAAGCTCGTTCACAAGGCGAGAAGGGACGACAACCTGACCTACATTCAAAACAACAACTTTATTTGAATGATGGTGACTGGGGAGTTTCATCGTCAGGGGCGCTGAAACTTTTTCCGGCGACAAATGTTTTATCTCATTTACAAGAAACATTAAGGTGACGATATATTAATCGCTATAGACCGACGCTGAGCGATTTAGAAACATACATCAGATCACTTTATTACAACGAGGACTAGCTCGCTATCTGATACTTCACAATTTTTGTTGCAGCATTCAAGATTTCAGGAGCAAAAATAAGGAGAAGTTCCAGCTCAACCACCAGCCAATGCTAGAGTAGCGCTGTAGCATATCAAGAAACCATACAATGAACGCTTGGGAGTAGAGTCTATGCTAAACGTTTGAACGTCAAAACGTTTAAACGTTTTCTTAAGAAACGCGTTTTGTAACACGTTTCACAGATTAAACGTTTTCTTAAAACACGCTTAAACGTGTTGAAGTTAGATATGCGTTCATCAGCACGTATACGTATTTAAACCTTTTCCCAGGATACGTTTAAACGTTTTCGTTCGCATAAACGTACAGCGGCACCTATATATATATAAAGGTTTTCTTAGCAGACGATTAATCGCTTTCTTTCCTCCTCTAAACACTAAGCTTACTTTCCTTGAAAGACAGTGCAGGGTATCGTTAAAGTGGTACGTTACTTTGTCCTGCTCATTTGTGACCGTCTTATGTTTAATAATGGACAGTCACAGCGCACGGCACATTTTATTCCGTTTCTTGGTGGTTAATAGAGCATTGCCACGACCCCGTTCGCAGCGTACAGCGAACTCCGCTCCGCGTGCAGTCATGGCATTGGGATCGCTGACACTCCAAAAACGGATCTTTATCTCATCAACATCGTCCGGCAGAATTACAATTCTGGGTGTTATCCTTTTCTCCATCCCAATTTGTTCATAACGGGAGGTGTACGGCTCTTTGTGGGAATTCGCGTCAGCGAATGATGCCACAGAAGTCGTACTCATCCCTTTTTTCCCACTCTGGCGCAAGAATGATATCATTCGGGACAGTTATTAGTTCTTAACGCGTAATTGGCAAATGTTCTGGTTTTAAAGTGCAGCAGTGAGAACCAGAAGGAAAGAGCAGGTTACATCCTTCAGGGTAAAGTAGTCGCTCAAGGTGACAATCTTTCGCGTTGGTCTTCTCACTAAAATACTACTCGCGTAAAGAAGGTAAATACGGAATTTTATTATGAACTACCCAAAAGATTCAAACCGCCATTACGAGCTTGACATGTTACAAACTGTAGTGAAATACGTCGGTTTGTAATAAAATGTACGATAGGGGTTGCTTAAAAGCCAAATATGAACTGAAGTAATAAGCTACTTATAAGACAGTGAGAAACTGGCGTAGTTGGTAATTGCTAATGGAAACCATGGACGCGCCAGACATAACGGGAACAACGTCTGTCTCTGTCGCCGTAATGCCTGCCGCGTCCATGTTTCCCATTAATAACGATGAGAAGTTTCTTAAATAGCTATCCGTTTCGAAAGGCGTAGCGTTTCGTATTAACAAGACGTTTAAACGCTTCTCCTTGACATAACGTTCAACTGCTTCCTTTTAACAAAACGTTCAAACGTTTCGCATTAAACAAAACGTGTAACTGTTTCATAAGGAAATGTTTTCCCTAAACGGCGTATAAAATGTTTAAACGGAAACGTTTTAAACGGAAATCGGAAAAACGTGTTAGATCCCGAGCACTACTTGGAAGCCATTACTTACTTGTTTGCTAAAAGTTTGCATGCACATGCTCTTTTGTATTGTTATCATAATGCAGTTGAGCTGCAGCAGTCGTGAAAAGTATTTTTGTGTGTGCGTGTGTGAAATGGCAATAAACATCTGTGGGAAATTCGTGCAGCTGCACCAACAATACATGCCAAAGTAAACCACTCCACTGACAAATATGACCGAAAAAATTATGATAAACATGCAGAAACTGGTCTGAGGTCATGGCGCCATATGGCTATACCAAGCGTCAAACAGCCACACGGGGGGTATATCAATCGGCAACGCTACGGCGACATTAATAGCGCATGCTATGTTACCACAGGGATGGCATCCAATGTATTCCTCCGTAGACGAAAGCGTGCTGGGCGAACGCAATGCATCCTGGACAGGTCCTGGTCGCACGTCACAGCAAACGTCAAGGCACACGTGACCTTAAAGATGGCGGCGCCCGTGATCCGCGGCCAAACCGTTTGTAAACAATGCGGTTGCTGTTTCTAGACGGCGTTTTGGATGTTTTTCGATCACGGTAATTATTTTTATCCGATAACCTTGCAGTAAAACGCGCAGTTTTGCACACAAAGCCTCGTATTGTTGACTTCCAAAGATGTGATGACGACTGCGCATTAAGACTTACCGAGCCGATGCCATGTACTTAAACTAAGGGGAAATGGGCTACCATGTTGCGGAAGAAGCACCGCATAGTTTACGCTGGCAAAATACGGTAATCGCTTGGTGTTATGACGGCGAAAATATGTCGGAAAGCCACAAAACGACATATAAACAGAGTCACATGACCTGAAAATGACGTTTTCTATGACGTGCGACCAGGACAAGATGGCAGTTTTGCCAAAAGCACCCGCTTGAGGGTAGTTACAACAATGGCGGGTTTGTGTCACCCCTGTGTATGTTACCATGACGGCGCCAGAGAGAGGGTTCCCTACATATTCAATAGATGGCGCTCGCTGTGTTTCGGCGCGCGCCGAACGTGTTTCGGTGGTCAGCCGCTAGGATATGACTCGAGTGTGAAAAAATGTCCATTTGGGCCTGTTGCTAAGAGTTCATTATTCTTTGAAGAGTCACCATCATACACACCACACACACACACACACTACTCTACGACAACGGAACAACGACAACCCAAAATGACAACAAGCTGCTCCACCTACCAACACAAATGTGTTGGTTGACGGAGCAGCTTGTTGTCATGTCTTGTGCTGTGTTTGATGATTACTTCACAAGGAACAAGAAGGGTAAATCTATTTCCCGCTGCGAAGGGAGTCACATGACTCCGCGTGGGGTGTTATATGTGAGTTTCAGTGTTAGTATAGGGAGTCACCTTGTACTTCCTTTTCTCTTAGAATGGACACGTTTCACACCACTTTGTACATTGGAGAACACTACAGCGTTTGCGAAACCCAACCCAGCATCACTTTTTTGAGAATGTTCAAAGTTCATCTGCGAAAGAGCATGTCGGCAGAATTAGAAAGCAATCGTGTAAGCCTGAGAATCCGCAGTCTAATGTCAATTTTCCGATGTAGCTAAGCCAGGGTATATAACTGGGGGATAACGTGTGCAGCTTTTCGCGTTTGCAATACCTAATGGCTGCAAAATATATATTTCCCGCTTTCGTAATTTTCTCTCATCGCGAGCGGCAATGGCGTAGTGTGCCGCCATAACGGCGGAGAATGACCCACCACATCATCATCCCATTTATGTGTGTGTGTGTGTCATCTCGAGTTCGTAGCACACATACCTTTTTGAGAGCCTTGTAGCGACGGCTCAACCATGAAACACATGCTTAGCATGCTTCTTAGAAGTTCCTTAGTAAATACTTTCAAGCATGGGCATATCGCATTTCTTGAAGAAGTGAGATCGACACAAATTACATCACACTCAGATGATTTCCGAGAACACTAGAGTCGGAAAGCCTGCGGGTCTCCAAAGGTAACCCACGGCAAAAAGATTTGACAATATCCACCAGTCATCTCCATTTTTAGTTTGGCTATAGGAGCTTCTGGAAATTCTTCGATATCTATAACACAACGTCATGCTTCAGGCATGACACCAATTGTTAAGGTGTAGGGGCTGTCTGTTGAATTACATATAAGCTACCCACTTACTCTTTCGATATCCTGATACCTCGACAGATCGGGCCGACTCGCTCCGTGAGAAACGAAATTTCTCACTTCTGGAGCCACGTTCGATCCACATGTCGCCCCATAGGCGCCGTCCCAAAAAGCCACACAAACGAGTGCGACGGCTATAGCTTCCATTGCTGCTGACATTTTAGAAACGTCTGCAGGCCGTTGCTCAGCAAGTCAATCTGAAAATGAGGTGGCATTATTGCAGGTGTGTGCCATTAAGTACTACAACCCCTGCTTCCTGTTTTGAAAAATGTCGAAAACACACGTGTGGCTGTCTGACCTGCTTTCACTCCAAGTACACGTGCCGGGCTTGCAGGATCACACCACGGAGACATATACCGCGAAGTCAGTCAGGAAACTATGTAAAAAAAATGAAATCTGTGTATTGAAATTACAATACAATATCGAATAATACAATTAGTTTGCGGCAGCAGCATGTGCTACTAGCTAGGCAGTTGTCGTATCGCCTGCTCTTTTTCTGCAGGTTAGTATGGTGCTGTCCTCGTATAAGTATATACATCTACTGTTTTGAGTTGACTACTGCCGCGGCAAAGTGTGCAATATTTTCTGTGTTTGGCACTTCCCCATTTCGCAATAGAGAGGCAAGACCTTTAAAAGCCATAAATGATGTAGAAGAAAAGTTAAAGAAAGAAATGGAATATATAGACGAGGACCCTCGAAAGAGGCATACTGTCAGATATACGGGAGCTGAAGTCTCAAACGAATGATCTGAGCGATAAAATCACAACAACCAACGATGTCCTCCAGTCACCGCAGTTTGATTATGACAACATTAAAACTAAAAATGCCAAACTTGTTCTGGAGTGCAATAACTTGCAAAATATGGCAAAACAGCTTGAAAAAACGTACTGTAGAACTGGAGGAGCATACATTAAAGTGCAATGTCGAGATTCAAGGAATTCCTTTTGCTCCAGAAGAAAACTTGTAGGATATTGTAGAGATGATGTGGAAAAAGCTAAACATGAACATATCTCCAAATGTGATTGGTACATATCACAGAGTACCTCACATACGCCCTGAAAATGTTACGTCACGTAACAAAACGTTCGTGACGAGATGCTTGAAAAGTCAAGGAAAGCGCGCCTGAAATGTTCTGATATTGGCTTACAGTCATCCTCCCCAATATATGTCAACGAACATTTGTGTCCTGCGGCGAAAAGATCGCTTGGCGCAGTAATGAGACGAAAGAAACATTGTTGGTGGAAATATGCCTTGGTCAAGAACTACAGGATACATCTACGAAGAGAACATAACGCAGAAAAGCAGATGATTGGCAGTTTGGAAGATGTCAGAAATATATTTTGTTAAAGGAATAGACAATCTAGTTGACTAATGGTAGGTACCTGTTTCAGTACTCATGAACACAACAGCTTGAAACGAATTCACGTAAATACACGCTCTGCTTCTGGTAAATTAGAACTTCTGAAATGCTTTGTTTTCAAGTTTAAATGAGTATTTTGATGTTATTATGTTAGGTGAAACATGGTATACTGATGACGTAGAAGTGTTTACACCTTATGGATACGACAATTTTTTCATGAGCCGATGTAGCCAAAGAGGCGGCTATGTTAACTGTAATATGAAATACAGTGTGGAAAGGTAGAGGAGTTTTATGTTATTACACAGATTTATGAGGTATTCACGTGCTCTGATAGATTACGTTATTGTCATGTTTGTTACAGACCGCCAGAAGGTGAAATGAATAGTTTTTTCGGTTTCTTGAGTCGCTTTTAAACTTTGTGACGGTACGTAGGGTTCCCCTTATTTTAGGGAGCGGCTTCAATATAAACATATTTGAGCTTACCAAGAACCAGAAAAGTTTTTCTGTTTGATTGTTATGGTTTTAGGAAACACGTAAAAAATTAACAAGAGTAGTAAGCTCAACTGAGTGTCTGATAGGTTTATTTTCAACTAATGTTAACGAAACTGAGGTTTCTTCCTGGATACCTGAAACTGATATTAGTGATCATTTTGCAATCAGTATTGCGGTAAGGAAGGCCTCTTCAAATAAAGGAAAAGCAAATCACGTATACCCAGAAGTGTCCGTGCCATACGGGCGCCAGTTCCTTCATAAAATTGGGAAGGCAGATTCTGCGAACTGTACACTTTGTGGAGGACACTGAGCACGCTCTCGCGCACTTTTCATGGAGGTAAGAAACGAACGAGATGCCCTATGCGCCTCTCCCAATGCAAGCGAGCGTGCTGTAACCCGCGCATGGCATTCTGGTTAGTTGCCCACACACGTGACCCATAAACGTCACGGCAAGACGTCATAAAACATGGTGCCCTCCGTGTCCGCGGCGTATCTTACCTGAATACAGAGATGAGCTGCGGCCGAATAACGTGTTTCCGCTTTCATAACATCTTTGGAGTTAGAAGCTATCACACCCCATCCCCATTTTTTTTCTTTATTCACATCACATCACATCACACCCGATGAAACACAAGACGTACGTACGTCATCGTGACATTGCCTGGCTTCTCTTCTGTTTTGCTCAACTTTTGCTGTGATTTATCACGCAGCAAATGTTGAAACAACCCATAACCTTCAAAGTATTGTGCGAATGGACACCTTGAAGGTAAGACGTTTGCTGAAGATGAGGTTTGCTAAACTTCCAAGCCTCCGCGCAAACAGCCATAACGCCGAAACATGTGGGGATCACGTGACCGGGCAACTAGATGGGCGTGGTATTTCCAGGAGCAACCGCTAGAGGGGTCCCTATATATCTTAAAGCCCTCTCCTTAGTTTCTTACCTCCATGGCACTCTTCCATACGCACCTCAAAGGGCTACCATGAAATCTGCTCTCGACCGACTGGACAACGCAACGTTGACCTGGTAAAAGCGCTGGGTCCTTGGCCAGGGATGCTGCCCTGTCAGCGCTTGTGACATTTATTCAGAGGTGTGCGTTGGAGTCAATCTATTAGGACAATGTAATCCATTCTGCGCTACGTTTTTTGGCCTTTGGCCTATAGAGGACGGTGGTATTCCTCTACATGAGTCCCAACCGACGGTGATGGTATGCCACGGAGAGGCGATGGCGGTGGCCTATCTCCATGGCCGCGCCGCTGGAACTGAGGAGCGGGTGCTCCAGGCGCGTGTCCATCATCGTCGTTCTACACGGCCTGCTACAGTACTCCCCCTCCCAGACGCGGACCGGCGAGAAAGAAGAACCGCGTTCCCACCTGAGGCGGAGAGCAACAGCAACCGTGGATGACGCGCACTAATGGACGTGTTCGGGGCATGGCACAACACCCGCTGCGGGAAATGGTCGATCAGCGAAGCATATGAGGGGCGAAGTCTTTGGGCGTCGGAGCCGAGCGTCAGAGTCGTGGCGTAGGGTGCCGCAACCGGCACGGGAGCTAGAGCTCGTAGGGAACCAGGAAGTGAGGCTGCGTAGCCGTGAGGAGTGCCGAGACGCCGGCTGAAGCGTGCCGTGGCGTCGGCTGCCGCGACTGCGAAACCGGCAGGAGAGCACGTTGCTCAGGTGTCGCGGCCGGCAGTGGATGAGAGTTGAGATGCAGAAATGAAGCGGGGGGTGGTGAGTGTGCCGGGGGCCGTGGACAGCGCAGGTCGGTCCCTGGAAGCCGTGAACCGGTGGGCGGATGCGATGGTCAGTGAGCGGTCGGATCGTTGCGGGTCGGTCGGATCGGTAGCTGATCGGTAGCGTGGACTGAAGCGGTCGGCGTGTCGTGCGGGAGGCGAAGGGCGTTCGGGATGTGATCGTGATGAGCCGAGTAATGATAATGGCTTCCAGGTATAGCGCGCCGTGGTAGTGCTCGTCGTTGGTGTGGTCAGAAATTTGGGATGGTGAAGGGCCGAATTGCGCCGAACTTGGTGTTCATCGTTCGGGTCACCAAAAGTAGTCGGGTCACCAAAAAAAGAGGTCTTCCTCTACGTGAGCCCCGACCGGCGATGATGGTATGCCACGGAGAGGCGATGACGGTGGCCTATCTCCATAGCCGCGCCGGTGGAACTGAGGAGCGGGTGCTCCATGCGCGTGTCCGTCTTCGTCGTTGTACACGGCCTGCTACAGGCCGATAGTTATCGCGAAAGTGGGGGTGGGGGGTCTCTTTTATACTTTTTTTCGCCTTCTGGGGGGCGTGTCTGTTTATGGGAGTAGCCGAATTTGTCGTGTGACGAATTCAATCTCTCCCTAGTATTTTTCTTGATCAACATCAACATCCGTAGTTATACTGAAAGCAACCTGTATAGGTTTCGTATCGCCTTAGCTAAATGTAAACTCGAACTCTGTACTAAATGAATCTGATGTTAACCTTGTGTATGCTAAATTACTTACTGTTTTTAAAACATTTTATTTTTAGTCTTTCCCTTGTAGACAACCAAAAAAACAACCTAAGATTTATCGAAACCCTTAGATCACTCTAGAATTAATGAAAATGACACCAGGCAAGTACAAAATGAACAAGGCTTTCTTGAAAAGTATATGTTGAAATGAACTAAAAAAATGCAGGAAATTGCGTAACACTACCAACAAAACGATGAAAATTCTCAGAGAAATTACTAGAGTATATGAATTTTTTGGAGGGTGTCAGAATACCTGACGAATTGTGGAAAAAAATAAATGACGTTTTACATCCTAGCAATAAAAATGCAGGGTTCTGTTGCTGTTTGGATTGTGATAGTAAGTGTGATGCAGCTGAAAAGTTTTAACGAATACTTTACGTCTGTCGGTTATTCTACAAATACTCACGAGGACAGCGACGAAGCGTTCTTGGAACAGCCTTCTTTATGTCAATATCTTTTTTTTAAACCAATCTCGGAAAGCGAATTGTTGTTCACATTTAATACATTGAAGAACAGCAATGCAGCTGATAAACATGACTTTCATATTGACCCTATCACGTTAGTTCTTGACTTAATAGTATTTTATTAACGCGCATCTATAATATTTCTTTAACGAGTGGTATTTTTCCAACTGATATGCAGATAGAGAAAGATACTGTATTATTCAAAAAGGGAAATCAAATGACTTAGGAAATTACCGACCCATATCTGTCCTACCAGTGGTTTCCAAGTGCTTAGAAAAACTTTATAATACTTATATATCATAAATATATAATTTATAATTGGTAATTCGCACAAATTCTTCATAATTCGGTCTTCTTATCACATATCAACGATTGTTTTCTGCTACGGGAATCCACTACGCAGGAAAATTTGGGTGAACTGCGGATTATGCGAAATATTGCGCATAGTTGCAGATGTAGGCTATAGGGGCTCCACCGAAGAACTTTTTCGTCGGTACCACATATTGATATATTTAGATTGTATGGCTTTCGGCTTTGTTAACTTTTTAAGAAATTAGATAGAATGAGCTGTAATATTAATCTGGCGTTTAAACCTTATTTGCATAACACATGTTATCATCATCTGTGAAAGATGCACGGAGTAATTACGGTAGCCAATCTTTGGGTTATACAGTACCTAATATATTGAATAAACTAACCGTAAAAGGATTTCCACTGTTAAACTTACACTGAATTCCCAAGTTGCGTCAAATTATATCTGTCTCATCCAGAAATGTTTTTTTTTTCAATTGTCACATGTATAATGAGCATCCATTTTAATTAATGTTTTTGCATGTGTCTGTTGACAAGAGCTGAGTATGCAGCGGGAGCCCGGACTCGTCAAAATGCTAGACAGCTTTTTACCGGATGCCCCTTCACCTGTATTTGTATGGGTGAAAATAAATATGATTGATTGACCTAGGCCAACATATATAATAGAGGCCTCAAAGCTACGCGGCTTCCCCTGTTGGCCGCCTGTGTAGGCAGCGGCGCTCGTTCCGTGGCCCAAATCGATGTCGATGTTGTTGGTACCGTGCCGCTTTGAGTCGGTACTTGGTGCTCTAGTTCCGGATTTGCCGGTAGCCTTCACGTTGCCCTCAACTTACCACAGCGCGGAGAAAGATTCGTTAAAATTTTATAACAATAAACAAACACAAAAAAATAGGGGGTGGAGACGTCAAACTATTTTTCATAGAAGGGTGGAATTTCCGGAAATCCCAGGAGTTATGTGACGACAGTCGCATTCAGTGCTTGCGAAGCCAGGTTGACAGCGCGGTAGTCAGAAAATCGGTGTCTACCGATGGTTCACTGCTTCCTTAAAAGATGTGGCTCAAGAAGCGACAGAAGGGACGGCACCGATAAATGTCTATTTCACCAATTTCCTGTCGACCAAACGTTATACGACGTATGGAGACAAGCAATACCAGAGCATGGTGGATGTCTTTAGTTCCTCTTTCAAAAATGAGCAATGCTTTTCATAGTGTGAAACCTATCGCGCTTCACAGTGCAGCAGTGCTCTAGCCCCTTGCGCTCCACAATTCTTGCACGTACCCGCTTGTTTATATCGTCTGCATCATTCTCATGCCTCTCAAGGAGCAGGAGCCAAACTTCCCAAACAAGATGGAGCGCAGCTTCTGCTCGAAATGGTATTTCGAATCGTTTCACAAGGAGCAGTCACGGAGGTCAAGCGCTATAGGACTGGAAACTTTTCTGTCGACACCTCATCATTTTAATTTATTTATTTTTATATTGTTTTATCTAATTTCCTTATTTTTTCCCATATGTGGCAGCTTATTTAGACTTGGACAGTTCTATAATTTTCAGATGAGAAACTGCGGCCCACCGAGCTCGACAGAGTTTGTTAGAAGCACTTCCTAGAGAATAACTATCAGGCTGACGCGATACGGAACCTCAAGCGAGGTGCCGTCCCTTCTGCTTTTGTTGACAAACGTCAAATAATCGATGGCCCTGGAGCCGTTGACCCTTATGTTGTGCCAGCAAGTACGAATCAGACGGCAAATATTACGATAGCTCCAAGCGAAGCAGAAATTGATGATGTCGGCCACGGTGGCCAGGCCACCAATAAAGCAGCATCGGTACTCCAGGTGCAGCGATCCCCTCGCACACGACAAGTGATACAGACTATGGAACCGTGGAGACGGTTCCTTTTTCCGTTCACATGACCGGAAGCCAACTCCGCCCACGGGCTAGCGTAGCGGTACAGACGACAGTCAGGAGTGAAACCGACACCTTTGACCTCCGTATTTTTAAACGCACGGTATGTAGCTGGAGCGAACGACAAAGCATAGAGATGTCGGGAAAACAGCGTAGCCTGGGTGGCAGGTCAACTTTGCTATAATGAAATTTCGAGCTTGTAGGTGGAAAGTAGCCCTTTGAATCGATGGTTATCGCGTGTGACCAAAATATATTGCACATTGTGTGGAAACGGATAGGGCTGCAGCGCCACCATAGTCATGTATATCATAACAAACTTACGGCAGGGTAAATTTCTGTCGGTGTTTATGTTCCTGTGGTGTTTCAATCGAAATTTTATGATATTTAAGACACATATGCCGCATGTTCAATTCAAAAATACGAATTCTTCAATCGCAAATGCAGTTTTGTCGCCAGCTGCTCAAATGGCCAGCCAGGCTCAGCCAGGCGAAGATCCCAATCACGGTGGTGCTGACTAGTAAAGGCAACCAACATCATTTTCAGGTTCCGATTAACACGTTCGGTAATGTTAGCCTGAGGGTGATACGGGGAAGTCTTCTTGTGCTGAATGCCTAAGACAGCGCAAGAATCTGAGAACACCTTACTTGTAAAGTAGGTAGCGTTATCTGTGATGAGCTGAGCAGGAAACCCGAACCGGCAAAAGGTGTCGAGTAGTCTTCCCGCACTCTCTGGGAAGTCAGCGTCCTGAGAGGAAACAGCTCAACCCATTTCGTGAAATGATCAGCAACCACAAACAAATACTGGTTACCTCTAGGACTACGGGGAAATGGTCCCATCACATCACAAGCAACTATCTGCCAGGGCCTATTACTCTGAATAGGCTGTAAGCGCCCAGGGGGTAAACCACCACGAGGTTGTGCTCTCTGGCATATCGGACAAGTACGAACATACTTAGTTACATCCTGCCTCATTCCTGGCCATGTCGCAACACGAAATAACTTTTCATAAGTTTTCCTGCCACTGCTGTGACCTGCCAAGGCCGAATCATGAAAGTAACGTATGAAAGACTTACGCAACTTCCGTGGCACCACGACTCTGAATGGGGATGAGCCGTCATCGTCATCCGCCTGGGGTATGTATCTGAACAGGATGCCATTCTCGCCCAGCAGATAGGAGTCGTGCCGTCCGTCAGTCGTTCCCGTGCCCGCCGAGTCCTGCTCAGCTAACCATTGAGACACCCGCAGACAAAGGCCGTGCGCTCTCTGAGCGTCTAGGAGCTGCTCTCTGCTCACGACCATGCCCCAAGACGAAGATATGTCTCGTGCCACTTGTGCTGCTGCCAGGAGCTGGGAAGGCGCCTCGGTGCCTTCCTCCTCCCCCCCCCCTCGCACGGGCAAGCGCGTCTGCTACCACGTTCGTCGAGCCCCGCCTGTACTCCACGTTGAAGGAGTAGCCTTGTAGCGTCAGGGCCCACCTGGCAAGACGTCCAGATGGGTTGCGGAGCCGCTGCAGCCAAGAAAGTGCCTAGTGGTCAGTCTGGACGGTGAAAGTGGTGCCGTCCAGGTACAGATCAAACTTCCTGAGAGCGAAGATGATCGCCAAGCATTCCTTTTCCGTGACGGAGTAATTCCGTTCTGCCGGATTCAGCGTGCGACATCCGAAAGCCACTGGGCAGAGAATAGCGTCATGCTCCTGCAAGAGAACTGCGCCAACACCATAATCGCTAGCATCTGTTTGCACTACAAACGGTTTGTTCAGGTCAGGCAAATATAGCCTGGCCGTATTAGCGATTGCGTGAGAAAGAGCTCGAAAGGATCGTTCGTGCTCCTCTCCCCACTGCCAGGGTGTATCGTTGCGCAACAACCGGTTAAGCGGCTGCGCTAACTCAGCGCAATTAGGAATGAATTGTCTGCAGAAACCAACCATACCCAAGAAACGCTGCAAGGCTTTTACGTTACCGGGAACCGGAAACTCCATGATCGCCTTTAGCTTGTCATCGCTAGGACTGATGGTTCCGCTGTCCACCATGAAGCCGAGAAGGCTGATCCAAAGCGATGCCAGCTGCATCTTGCGGGGGTTGATGGTTAGCCCCACCTGTTTCATCCTTGCAAGGACGATTGACAGGTGTTCCAAGTGTTCCTGAAAGTTTCTGGAAAACACTACGACATCATCCATGTACGGCATCGCGAAGTTATACTTCGCATCTCCCAATACGGTATCCATTAGCCGTTGGAAACTGACCGGAGAGTTAGACAGACCGAAAAGCATCCGTACAAACTCAAACAAACCCCTATGACGGAAAAAAAAGGCTGTTTTCGGGGCATCCTCCGGGGCAACTTGGATTTGCAAAGTTGAAAAATTTTGCAAAATGGCCATCAGAGAGAGCATCCACTATGGCCGGTGACCAGCTCGTAGGGTTCACGAACATCGACACCCCGAAGCCTGGACATGAAAGAGAGGTCGCAAACAGACTTCTGTGCTTCCTCTTCTTGAGTCTGAGTACCCGGTACCGGCTGCCAGTGGCGTTCTACATTACCAAGCGACTACAGGGTCCCCATCTGCACGTCTTTATCCTAGAAGTCATGAAGCGATTTGAAGAAGCAGGCTTCATCGTGGTACGCCTTGTAGCCGACAATCACAAAACCAACGTCAGCGCATTCACAATGCTCTGCGGCGGCGAGGACAAACGTTCAATTGATCATCCGTTGGATCCACAGAGAAATCTATTTGCCGCCTATGACCACTGCCATATCATTCAGAACATTCAGTCACAGTTTCTG
The DNA here is from genome assembly GCF_037126465.1 of Ornithodoros turicata. Lineage (NCBI taxonomy): Eukaryota > Metazoa > Arthropoda > Arachnida > Ixodida > Argasidae > Ornithodoros > Ornithodoros turicata. The sequence goes on from NC_088201.1 coordinate 123,856,654, forward strand.
TCGGAGAGCAAAAATTTTCAAATCGACAACCATACAGTTTCATCGAAGTGTCTGAAAAACCTGGCTGCCATCCGGGACTCCACAAACGACGTGATTAGTCCGCTGCGCTGCTTAACACGGAAACATTTGTTTCCGAGTAATTTAGAAAAAGATGAATGTCAAAAAGACAGTCGAGATTTTCACTCCAGAAGTTATAGCCGCCTTGGAGTGGCTCCAGCAGTACGGACAACAATACGGCACTAACTGCTTCCAGGACGTTGGAGCCACAACCAAGTTCATGAAGATGGTCGGGGAGTGGTTTCGGATCCTGAATGTAAGAAACACCACACACAGCATACATTCCAGAGACACATCGTGCGCTGCCTTCTTGGATGTGGAAGACGAGCGGATGAAATGACTGGAAGAGGAAATCTTGTCATACATCGAGGCCTGGCGAGTGTCCTGCCCGTGTCCACAAAAGCAGTTTTCGACAAACGAAACGTACCGTGCTTTCAAAATAAAAACGTTGTCGACCGTTGGGTGCGTGATATACCTGATAAAAGCAGGCTTTCACTTCGTCCTGAATAGGACGTTTTCAAGCGACGAAATAGAAGTCCTGTTCTCTGGAATGAGGCGCATGGCCTGAAGTAATGATGAGACCAATGCAGCTAGTGTCCTCTCGTCTCTGCAAAAAATTTTAGTCACGGGTTTGCTGAAGCCATCACCAAAAGCAAATACAGTGACAAATGAAGTCGCACCAATCTGCATTTCAGCCTTAAAGAGACTTCCGAAGCCTTCATCGGTTGGATATTGCGACCCGACGGTGCTGCGCTCAGGAATGGAGAACCAGTTTCATCGCTTGGAAGCAAGTGCATGTAAGTCCCGATTACAATTACCGACCTCCCCTCATCTGCAGAGGTGATGATTCTCGGATAAACACACGACTTCTGCGAACGACATCTTTGCTAACAAATAACTCTCTTTGCAGCTGCACCACACTCTGGACTGAAGGCGGCGACAATGGCTGTTATGGCGGACTACCTCATCCGTACACTTAAAGGTAATTTTCGGTGCGACAAGTGCTGTTCCATGCTAGAAGCTCTAAGGACCGACGCTCCACTAAGTGGGATCATTCGTAAACTGGACAGGGGTGGGCTCACATATCCAGCGACGAGCTTTGTGGGGCCAATTTACAGTAGAGTCATTCAAGTTCCTTGAGGCGAAGCCACGACTATGGTGTGCGCACTTCGAGAGGTATTTGTACCGCACCTAGCAAAAAATCCCCTCCTGTAGTGCCCGGACTCTCCCAAACATGCCCCGATCACCGCCAGACTAATCTTGACGAAGTTTCTACGGTCCTGCCTAGCTAATAAAGCCTGACCGAAGTGAAACCATCCGTCAGTTTCATTCGAAGCCTCTCTCCCACAAAACCATCAAGCTGAAAATGAGGACGGCCGAAGGGCGCCCCACTGTACCATGCTAAGCGTTGTTTTAGTGTTGTGGAATGCTAGTGTTAATTGATGTAAATATGTGTAAATTGATTCACAAATATACCTGTGTATACAGACTATGTGCATATCGGTAAAGACTTGTGAGGTGTGCGAATGCTAACTGATGTACCGCTTGCGACACGGTTGTCTGAAATCTGGATATCATGATTCCACAGCGTCCTTCGGTCCCTCGCAAAACTGGCCTTTCAAAACAAGTAGTAAACAGGTACATCAGAATTTATTGTTCGTGGTTACTACTCGTTTTAAGCAGCCACTTTTATGGAAGACCGAAGGCTGCCGTGTAATCATGAAATCGAGATTTCAGACAGCCGTGTCGCAAGTAGAACCTACTACTCCATGTAAATAGCTCGGAAATATGACTGTATGTATGGCATATATTTGTAAATAGCCACTGTTAGTATAGCTTTGTTTTAGGGGGACAAATGAGTATTCGTATACGTTTTGCTCAGTAGTGCCGATTAAACTGCGGAAGCCCGCTTTGGGCAGTCGAAACTCCCACAGTTCATATTCTTCACAATAGTATTTTCATACAATTTGTCCTCCTGCTCTGTCATAGTGCAAGAATTATATAAATTCAATGAAATGGCCCAAAATTACGTCAAAAAAGTTGGTGGCAATTTGGTGGCTCCCCACTGAGAAGGCACGTGAAAGTGCAGGCTATTGCCCCATCAGCACGCGATCATTCATTCATCAAAATCATCAAAGTACATATATATTAAATGGAAGAAAACAAATATAAAGCGACACACACACGCGCATACCTCACGGTCATGTAACATCCCTCCTTCCATACGGGTCGTGAATGCAATCGTGGCGTACAATCCATATTACCGTTGCGAAATCACTTCTTTTTTCAAAACGAGAGATGTGGCGGGAAAGTCGAAACTTGGCGCAGGCCGCCATAAAAATAGGGCGTTCCCAACAACATCGACATCAATCTGGGCCACGGAACGAGCGCCGCTGCCTGCACACGCGGCCAGTTGGGGAAACCACGTAGCTTTGAGGCCTCTATTATATATGTTGGCCTAGGATTCATAATAGTATTTTGCAACACAAAAGTATTATGAAGAAAGAATACACTAATTGAGAAAAACCCTGTATAACTTTATTAGGATACCTATATGACATAGACATATAGTACTTGATTTGTTTATCTAATTTTGCTAATGGCTGCGTGCATGCCAATGCTACGACTGCCACACTTCTGTCACGCCATGTCACGTCGAGACTGGGAGGTACCCGGGTTCGAATCCCGGTGCCGGCTGTGCTGTCTGGGGTTTTTCCTGGGTTTTCCTCAGACGCTTTCAGACATATGTCGGCACAGTTCCCTTAGAAGTCGGCCCAGGACGCACATTCCCCCAGGGCGTGAGTCGTGACGTTGCCCACATACGTGAGGCCGACAACGGCAAGCCCTATCACCACCACCACCACCACCACCACCGCCACACTTCTGATTCCTCCTAACACTTTCTGTCAGAACTTCTTTTTTTTTTTTTCGACACAAGTATCTGAAGTCTTGTCCTGAGGAATGTGGTGACGATAACGTCACTTACTTTATGGCATTTAGGAAAACAGCCCTGGAACTCCAAAGCATCACATATTGTCATTTGAAGTGAAGAAATTGACACCCTATTAGCAATGAGGTTCTCCTGGTTCTTCTTCACATACACCTCAGCAGTTTTAATGAACTGCAACACCGCAGGGGATGGAACATCCAACACGGTCTTATCATTGCTGTAGGACATCAGTGAAGTCAGTTTATTGGCTGCAGGTGTGCTAGATATTGCTGTGCTCTGTGCGCATACGTCAAGGACGTGTGGGCCCTTGGACCGAATGGACCTTTTTCACATAGGCGTCGCATACTAGCGGCTCTCCAACGAACCATGCTCGACGATCTTCAAAACAAATTCACCGGGATAGCACGGAGGACCAAAACCGGTCCAGAGTGATCCCGACATGGTCGCTCCATTTGTGCGTTCTCCCCACTGGTCCTTACCAGGCGCCCACAGCTCCCCATAGAGCCCATAGTTTGAGATAATTCAGGCAACACTGGACATACGACCAATGAAAATGCGTCGTGATGCCTAGTAGCCAACCAATCAGCAACCTCTCAGTTTGGCTCGGCTTTCGGCCGGCCCTGGCTGCCGTTGACTTCTACTGGTTTTCGTACCTGGCGCCCGTTATTCCAAAATAACTAAGACATTTTTGATAGGCTAAATACATATTTATTGATGCAACGTATAAACTCAAATGTCTGACTCATATATTCACCGTGCGAACAGGACGTTTCGTTCCTTGAACAGACAGCAACCAAACCAAGTTTGAACTTGCAAAGCACACACACAGTCTACTTCTGAAGTCGAGCGAAGTCCACGAGTGCGTGCGTTTCACAGATGAGCATCTTCTTCTCATTCTGGCGATGCACCGTAGGTCATACAGTCACGAGAAATACTTTTGTCGTTACGAACGCTCTCTTCTTAGTCACTCTATTTGAAAATGCGACAGCGCTCGAAAGTGTTCCTCAGGCGTCAGCTCACCAAGAATTCCAGTTCCGACCCGGCAAGAATGTCCGTAGGTTGACACTTTATCGGAGATCCGTATATGGCCAGAGTCACTATAACTCACGAACAAATCCGCGCATACACTTCCTCTTTGGTCGTCGGTGAGCCGCGGAGACGCAGCGACCTTGCTTGGAGCTGCCCGCCTGGCCGACTGCACGCGAAAAGTGAGCTGTCAGATATTTCGAAACTTTATCTACCAATCCCGGAGCGCGCATCCTCCTTCGGCCAATGGGCATCCGTCATGATGCCTGACGATGTAATATCACGTGACTGTGACGTGATTTTTATTTTTCTACTGCCGCAAATGCGGGGAGCTGTGGAGGCCTGGTCCTTACTTCTGTCGTCCCCATACCGCGCCATCTAGTAAAGACGTACATAATCCTCCGGACGCCTCAAGGTCATACGCACGCGCATAGGCCATTGTGAAAAAGGTCTATTTGCACCCGCTTTTTGCTCATTCGGAATTTCATCATGCCCCATATATTTTCTATCACGTTCAGATCCGGGCTACATGCGGGCCACTCGAGCTGCATGATACTAAACTCGTCTAGTCTGCGCTGGACAGTGGACGACATGTGAACCGGGCTTCTGTCTTCCTGCAGAATAAAGCAACCGTCAGAGAAAGGACAGTCAAGGACGTATGGGAGCAGATGATCTTCGATGACTCCAACGTATGCTGCTCCGTTGAAGCGGTCGTCTAGGCGGACAAGAGGCCCGAAGCCCTGGTGCGAAGCAGCTTTCTGCAGGCTACTATCCCTTTAACCCTGTTTTCCATTTCGTTTTTATTTACACGGGGATGTTTCAACGATGAATTTTGTGCGTCGATTCTTAAGCGCATATTCTGGGAGATTTCTTTTTAAGAGTGGTTACGCGTTTATTTTTGAAAGGTTATTTCTGAGGGTTTCAAACGGATACACCCAACCTACGATCGGCTCATGAAGACACGGTTCCAAACAAATCCACCAGACCCAAAAAAGCGACGTGGTCCTCTTGTATAAAGAGAGACTTCCAAGGCACATGTGGAAACTCGTCAAGATAATCGAGCTCTATACAAGGTCCGCGACGGCAACGTGTGGTCGCGCCAGGTGAAGCTGCCCAGTGGAGCGGTGACACGTCTATCTGTGCAGTTGCTATAGCCGCATGAGGTGACTGGTTAATTGACGGGTGTACTTGAGTGCTTTATTTCCGTTTGTGCGGGGAAAGGAGGTTAGTGTTTATTTCTCAAGTCCATGTAGGAAGATTACTACGTTTCAGTGCATATCGTGTTGAGTGAGGAAGTATATATAATAATATACTTTGGGGTATACGTCGCGAGACAACTGAGATCATGGGCGACGCCACAGCGGTCGGTCTGTGGATTGCTTTTGCCCACCTGAAGATTCTTTAACCTGCGATGAAAGCTCACCAGACGGCACCCCCTATTTAACGTCCCTCGCGGAAGACGGCGTGTCTAAGCAACTTGTACCTTGCCACCAAGTTGCTGGAGTTCTCGGCCGGGTTCGAACCCGCGATCTCGGGATCAGAAGGCGAACACGCCACCGAGGCCGGTTTCTGGCCTTTGTAACTGTGTTTTTTTTTAGTTATTGCAAAGAGAGAGGTGGTAACTGACGGAATAAATCAGCTTTCCGCAGAACGGCGTCAGTCAGATGATTCAGAGAGTCGAGTTTCAACGACAACCCTTGTGTACCAGAAAACTATTTGAATACTTTGGACGTAATAGGGACGTGTAAACTTAGCGACTGCCGCAATTCATTGTGAAGATCAACACAAACACGCTAATTTCTTTAAATTCAGTTATAGAACGCTACTAATGGTCGTTTCACAACATTCTCCCCAGATAACTTAACGGGGCGACGGCATGTGTTCCAGCGATATCAGGTAGCATACAGCTTGCATAATCGCCATAAACGCCGCATACATGGTGACAGCACTCGTAATCTCGTCATTCACAGCGCAGACTAATGACGGACACCTCTGTAACACGATTGGGATAGTCTTTGTTTCTTTTTTTTTTCTTTTTTTTTGTTACTTTCTGACGATTACATTACAAAGAGTGCAAAAACATTTTGCAGTCCCATAGTCAAAGGCTACACTCTTAGAAATAGGAGTCTACATTTTTGACGTGGTTTCTATGCGCTCGGAGTGATCACCTGACCGGCGTCGAGGACCGGAGTCACGTGAACTATGCGACGGGGCAATACATGCTGGTGCCGCGGTACTGGTCACACCTCTTCTTCGATGCCTTGCCGCCAGCGTTTCCTCGCTTTGCTGATTCTGGGGTTCTTTTACAAGTAAGAGACCTCCGTTTAATAAATTTTATTGCGATGACTATGCTAGCAGCACTACTATTGTAGTGGCTACCTCTGTGTCTCAGCGGCCCGCAGTGGGATGGACGTCACCAACGAAGACTTCACTGGTGTGACGAAGACTTCAAATGTGCGTGCGATTCATACCGAAGACTGACAGATATTAGCCGGTACACGGCACAAGTGTTACCCGGAACATGCGTCCAATCCTGACACTCACCTGTCGACCATGACCGCGTTCAGTAAGATATCTCTGTGATCTCTCCTCCAACATACTTGGTACTGCTGTGGTACCAGTGTACCATTTTTCTCTCCTCGCTGCCTCACCTGTCATCGTTTTAGTATAAGCTATAGTTCGTACCGTTTAACTGTTATCGATAGTGACTTTTATTACACTTAGAGCTCAGCTACGCCGATTTTTGAGTGTTACAGAATGAAATGGTACTCATATGATGTGTTCGTAAGGGAACACTGATTATGTGTGCAAAATAGTTATCCCAAACTCCTCGCAGTTTTTCGAAAAAGTGTTTTTTTTTTGTTTTTTTTTTTCACTGACATTCCGTCTTGTGGCCCGCAAACCCTGTGTCGACGACACATTCGTGGTCTGCCAGTGCTCCGGCTTGGCATGACATTTGGCTTGATTTCTTCCGCCAAGCCGGCCGGTTTCTTCTGTCGAGCCGTCTGCTGCGCAGATTGACATTTGGGAGGTGATAAACAGTGCGCTATTAGGGAGCCAGTATATTTCTGGACTTCACTGAACCCACGAGGAACATGAGTTTTGCTTCCTTCGACTGCATAGCATTTGCTAGGCCAGTACAGATTTTCTGGTGTGTTTCGTGTTCTGTGCTGCGTGCCGACAATGCGTGAGCGTTTCGCTCCCGTCTGCAAGAACACTGCAGCATGCAGTTCCAATGTTCCAATCCACAACTTTCCGAAAGGCGAAAGAAAAAGCTATTGACTGCAACCATTGGTTCCAATTTCGACTGGGTGACACCTTCGAAAGCAGCGATTTGATCTGTTCATTTCGCTCATACGAATGTTACGGAAGCAATGCGCAAGTTGTTTCACACGAAGCCGAAGATGTCTCGTCCGGGATGCTGTGCCAACCTTATCTGCAGCAGGAGATTGCAGGGGCAGGACTAGGCATCAGATAAAGGTAAGACGCGTAATGTTAGACAAGTCAGTCGTGCGGTGCAAACGCCATCACATAGAAAAGAAAAAATGCGCTATCTGTATGTTACTGCGTCATCCTTTAGAGATTATGCCCCAGCGGGTGTATTCTAAGTACAGATTTGGAATTGCCTTATTTGTTAAATGATTTCGCAGGCATCCTGGCCCCACCGAAAAGCTTGCACTCCACGTCTCAGCTATCACTATCTGGGTTTCAAGCTGAAGGCTGTCACCAGTGCCAACCAGACGCCCCTTCAAAGTTCATCTGTTTTTGTTGACGGAACAGTGACATCTGGTACTGAGACATTTCATCTTCTGATCAATCAAGTGCATTGCATCACTTGTGCTCGGCTTTTTGTGTTCGTATACCCTTGCTGTTGCTCGTTAGAGCAACTTCTGCTCATGGTGTTTTCTTAACAAAATGTTGAAATCGTTCGATTTTACGTCTCTTTCGCGGAAGCGTAGCTCGCTATTTCTCCACTCGCGGCGACTGCAAATCTGATGATAACTAGATTGAACTTTTCGGAAACGCGTCTAGTTCGAATTTTTCAGATATATAAAGCCGTTCACCCTCTGCGCCTGTTCAAACGTGTTACGATTTTCGGTTCGGAGCGGAAGTTCGAAAGCCCCTAGCGGCGATTCTGTGCGGATCCCGAAAGAAATATTTCACACAGAACGTATGTACGTCAGTGAGAAGGACATATATTGTTTTCACGAAAATCGGCGATGGTTGAGCCACGCGATTGGGACGTTTGAGCTGGAATGACCCAAATCACTGTAAAGTTTGTTTTCGTTTTCGGAAAAAACAAGTGGACTAAAACCAAACACTTTTCTTTCAGAGCATCTCTTAAGCACCTGCACTTGTGTTACAGGAATGACAGACCAGTCAACGCCGATGAACATTGCAAGGTGAAAGGGCTGGGACGAAGATGCCTTAATCTGTGTGAAATGTGTTTTGTATGTATCTGAGTCGAGGTCATAGGCCACAAGCTAATTCCTGTCTTCAGAATGTGTGTCAACTATGCTCCTCTATCTACTCACCAGCTCCACTTGTTCCCTGTAAACTAATGGAGCACACCATATTCCAGGACGTTGTTAACCATGTTCAGTCTATCAATTTCTTTTTTTTTTAAATTGCAGCAAGGCTCATTACCTCATTTCACCACATTACTACAAGCAATTGTTAGAGTAGTGGCCCAGCATATGAAGCTCACCACTAATCATTATTAAAACAAAGTTCATAATGTAAAATATTTTACCGAAAAAGATTAAGGACAAAGAGAGTAAACGTTTCTTCGCCTATCCGGATGGCATCATCGCTGCAACAGAGAACAGTCAAAAACAACATCGAAGGAGTCAAATCAGTGGTGTGCATTCCTTTCATCCAAGGTTTCATACGCCATTTGGAGGGGACTCTGCCCATCAGGCATTAAGACCGTGCATATAAAGTTGAGTGCATAGACTGCGATGCAACCTGCATAGGCGAGATAGACAAAAGACGTGGGACAAGACTAAAAGAGCACACAAGGGACGTTGCCAGGGCTACTAATGCTACTCAAACTAGGACCGAATTAGTGTACTACTGTTGGCCTAAAGACATGCATTTAATTTTGATGGTGCGGTAGCCTTTGCACATGACTAGCGATGGGGCCCTAGAAAGTTTTTAAGAGTCCCGGTTTATCAGGCGTGATGCATCAGCCTGCGATACAAACCGTGGCCCCCTATCGGATGTGTATGACGCCCTCTTAGATAAGTAGGCTGATGTGCTCGTCTTTAGCCTCTGCTGTACCGATGATGCCACCCGGATAGGCGGGAAAACATTTACGCTCTGTTTTTAATCGTTGTGTTAAGCCGGTATTTGCAGTAAAGGATGTTACATTATGAGGTCGTCACCCAGCTTTTCGAATCTTGTTTCAAATAAAGTTTTTTTGTTTTACAAAGCTCATTACAGTGCAGAACAGTCTCATTGCCTATTCTTTAGGGGATACTATTCTTGCAGTCACATGAAGCACTGAAGGGCCAATTTCAAAGGTAAAGACATCTGATTTATGCTCTTGCCGACATGGCACAGCGTATACACGAGCTAGCTCCATTTCAGAAGCCTGAGAACACCGAAAGCAATTAGTGTGCTAGCATTAGATATTCTGTGCAGCATTACATATTTGCTTTTGCTAGGGCATGTAAGACGGGTGGTTAGAAAGACAGTTACAACCTGTTTCCACAAGACACCCAGATTCATTAGCAATTTCCTTCAGGAGAGCTAAGTCTTTCCCAGATTACTAGAACATGGGTACCTAGTTATAAATAACAAAAATTCATATACCAGGGGTCAGTGTTTCACACACTCTGCTTTCCATCAAAACTGTTAAAATGCGTGACCCCCCAAACCTGCACAAAATACATGGAGTGTCTTCACTGGTTACTGTCGCTCTCCCTCTCATAAGGTGCTCTCTATGAACCTGTCTTCCACTTCTGGATGTACTGCCTGAGGTAACTTCAGCATGCTTTCCCAACACGAATGGTCGCAACTTCTATGAGCAGTGTTGCACTTACTGAAAGCAACATGAAATGCTGCGCCTTGAGAGGTTACGTTGATACCCTTCTTATGGCCGTAAAGTGATGTTCCTTGGTCACTTTATTGCAAACCACACTATCAGGCGCAAGACCACTTGCCGATGAGTATTGCCTCATAGTCAGGGCAATCAAGGGAATCAATCACTGAGGCTCAGAAAAGCTGTTTTCCATAGGGATCGGATCCAGGATTGAGCCATGAGTAGCCCTGTAAAGCACCAGGGTTTCTTTGAATTTTAAATGTGTCAGCTCTTAATTTTCTCCCCCTCCCTTTTTTTACGTAGTACGTTATTACTTTAGCCTTGTACAGCTTTAGAGATTGACGATATGGAGATGATTTAAGAGGTGGAATTAGGCTTTAGGCAGAATAAGGGCAAAGTGTGACAACATACGTTCTGACAACAACATTCTGAGAACGTTTATGTATCATTCACACAAAGAGAGGATAGGTATTACAATAGATGTTAATCTCTTTCTGGTTTTGATATTTATTTATTTATGAATATACCTCAAAGGCCCTTGAGGGCATTACATCAGGGGTGACATCAACATGGGCTACTTAGCAAACACAGAAGTTTCAAGGAACACGCATTTTTGGAAGACAGACTCTGCTTTTCGTTTGTTAATTAGTCTTGCTCAAGAAATTGTTCATTGCAGCAAAGGTACAGATTCTCACGAAAGGGGTGCTCATCTACCGTTCCGCAAGACTCATTAAAAAGGACTATAGTGTTGTGTTTCAACACAACATATTGAACTCATGAGCTATGCGTCATCCTGAGAGCTATAAATAATCCTAAATACAGAAGCTGAATTATTTTAAATGCGATAGACAAGCTGTGCGAAGTGGTACCTCCAGTTAGGATGTTGGGTACGTGAAGCCGTGGCAGTTTCTGTGGGGAAGACTTGTCTAATCCTCTACACTGCACGGGCTGGGATGACCATGCTCATTTTTCCCAAGCTTGTGCCAAACCCACCTTGCAAACTGTCGATACACAGTGTATCTGTATCGTCTACACAGATGTACATAAAGTATAGTTTAGGCAAATAGGTAACCGGTGACAGTACAGGGTGTATGTCGGTGGCATTTCCACATGTACCTGAGAGCCACTGCAGTTTATCTGCATACACCCTTTATTATTACTACACATACTGTATTATTTTGAAAACCAACATTTTTTTTACTTTTCACTGAATCGAAAGGAGGAACACTCAATATCGCTAAAAGCCTACGCTAAAAACCTAAGCACAGGGCAATACGTAAAAAGGTGACTCAAGACACAGCACACTGACAATTCAACAGTTGCCTACATTGCTTTTCTCTAGTTGAGAGTGGTGTATTGTGTCGTCTTTTTATGTGCTGCGCCGGGTACTGAAGTTTTTAACGGCTTTAATGCAAGACCAAACCAATTTTGAGCGCCCAAATTTTAACATCGTTCGACGAGGACACATGTGACTTACTTGTGAATATGGTCGCTCACAGGTTCGCGCTGCCCAGGGAGTTCAAAATATGCCACCTTCAGGTCAGTCGTATTTAGGCATAGAAGTTGGAAATATTCGCGGGTTGTAATACACTCACACTGCAGTCATTCGGCAGTGCTTTCGAACTCCTTGCAGTGCATTCGACCCCCTTCGGCATTATGACGCACCAGCCGCACCGGCAGTTTAAACAGGAAGTGCGCGTTAAATATGAGGACACGAAATTTCAGAGAACGTTTACATGTTCGATCACAGTGTGCGTTAAAAAAGCTCATTGCTTACCTGTCTGTCGAAGACAGGCGACGGATGGTGTTTGCTTTATCTGTGAGACCGTGACCGATCTTCGTAAGGCTTTGGCTTCGGCTTGCATACGCGGCATCGGCGACGTTCCGAAAGCAAGGCTCCCGAACTGTTCAGCACACAGAATTTTCTGCTCGATCGCAGAAAGGTCAGACAAAAGTTCCGGGCTCGAAGTCTCCGCATGTCTTGCTTCGACGTCCATATTGAAAATCGATTTCCGGATACCGGCGCTCTCACAAACTCTCTAACAACAGAACTTCCGATCCGGGCGCCCAATGAAACATGAACCTCATGCTTTCGTCACGCACACAGAAATTGGCGGATATCTGCTACAATTTCGTCTAGATTTCGGCACCGATTGCGCGAGTTCAGGAGGAAAAGCCAAGCCGGTTTTCAGCTTCCCGTTTGGCAAACTTTGCCGCCGCGCACAGCCAAAATATTTCGCTTCTGGCTTGGAGACATATTATACCTTCGTAATAGATGCAAACGAAAGATTTGTCGAACTTCTGGTCAGAGTCTGTTTAACTCTGTCCCTCTGCCGTCTGAGACCAACCACCGCACCGCTGCCAGCCCTGCTCCCGGCCAGCCGGTCACAGGAACAATCTGCGCAGAAGGCGCATTTTTTTGGCCAGGCGCAGAAGAGAGAACTTGATGATCACTTGATGCCTTAGCACCTTGCCGGTTGCAGCGGGTAATTTCAAACTGTTCCCTAGTGATGGGAAGTCCGGTTCCTTATACTGAACCGGTTCGTGAGAATCATTAGTCAACACCTCAGGAAATCAGCACCTCCTAGTGTAAAATTACTTGCCTATACAGCTTCAATACGACCAAAATTGGAATATCGTTGCAGTATTTGGTGTTCCCATACAGACAATCTAATTGTCTTCCTTGAAGGTGTCCACAATCGTGCCGCACGTTTTATCACTAGCAGTTACCGTTACACTTCTAGTATCTCTTCTATTAACCGTTCTATTGGCCTTCCCGACCTTGACCTCATCAGAAGATCCGTCCGTATCCGTGTACATATTCTACCTCATTTTGTTTCGCCTGCTTTTATGTGTCCTCACGATTGGATCATTCGTTGAAACTAGAATCTATCAATGGACGTACGTCTCAGTACTTATTTTCCCAACGCAAAGTCGTTGAATGGAATGCCCTTGCACAGTCTTTGGTCGCAATCACAGACCATGCCACATTCAAACGCTCGCTGTCCATGTACATCGGTGTCTAATATACATACCGTAGCTGCGTATTCATGTTTAATTCTTTATTAACGCAATATTTTTCATATGCTCCTGTTTCATGTTCTCGTTTATCTCGTTCGTCAATGTTACTATGTTTCTGATCGATGAAAGATGAAAGTCACTGAAAAGGTTAGCCAGCTTTAGGACTCGAACTCACATCTTCTGGATTACCGGGCGAGGGCTCTACCAATTGAGCTAAGCTAACACACACCCCCAGCGACCTTCAAGGGCGCGTCATCTGAAGCCTCACAACATCAGTTCTCGCATGTTTCTTATGTCATGATACGTTGCCATGTTATCGTTTTTGCTCCCCCTCATGTAACGCCCTTGAGAAATGTATATAAATAAATAAATAAAACATTGGGGATTCGTTCGAAAGATTCCTTCATGAATCAGTAACGTCGCTGGGTCATGTGACCCTGTGACGTCACTAGTCTTCTATGCGGAGCCTCTACCGTAGCCACTGAGGTGCGAAATTCGAAGAAGGCATGCACCGGGAGTTGGGTTTAAAGTTTTTCTCAGAACTAATCATTAGTGATCAAATACTGGTTGGCATGCTTCTGTAGTTTATCTCGCGGCCTTAAAATTTTATAAGCAGGAGCCGAGAGGGAGGTAAAAGCTAACGTTATCAGAAGATGGAGCATGTTCTGCTTTTATTTTGTTGATTTTCTCACCAAAAATAGGATTCCAAAACGCAAATCCTTCAGGTGCAAGCTGGGGGTATACCTGGGAAGCATGTCCGCGAGTCAATATACTAGCCAAAAAATGATTTTTTCCGTACACCTACCAAACAACATGGAATTACTATCCAGTTCAGAGCACAGCCAGCAATACGGAGAGCGAACAAAAAATAAATATAAACCAAAGATCAGAAAACAGATATGGGCAGACAAGGGCATGAGGCAGTTCAGGCACGTACACTTCGAGCACTGAGTTCGACCCTTTATTCAGCTCCTCCACTGTCAGCGTCACCACCATCACCGGGCCGTGCTCTGGCAACACCTCTCAGAGCTTGGGTGCACGGACGGACGGACGGACAGACGTCTCTCTCCCAACACGCCTTGGCCCTGTGCAGCGAGCTACCCAGTGGAGCGTCACAAAAACGATGTTCCGCTTTCTGCGTGATACGGGCCTCCTGGGCACCCTGTGAGCCGAGTGTATTTTTCATTTATTTCTTGTTTTTATTTGTTTATTTATTTATTTGTGTTTTTGTTATGTTTTTTTCTTTCTTGTTTATATTTTGCCTTTGCCTTTTTTTCTTTTTTTGTGTGTTTAGGGAATAGCAAGCCGGCGTACTGCATGGCTGACCGATTCTACACAGGGAGTCGCTGATCACCGGGGAACCCGTGAGCCAGTGAGTCCTTTGTAACAAACGGTTCTGCTGCTCTTCGATTCAGTCCGCGAGTGAGCGGTTCTCCGACTACTTCGATTCAGTGATTCAGTTTGGTTCTCTATGGTTCTTCAATCTCCGGTTCTTCATGTCGCTTCGGTGATTCAGCTCTCCCATTCATCCCGAATTTTATGGCTCAGCCAATGACGAACCGGTCAGCTCTCCGTGTGGCGAATAATCAGGTGGGTCAAGCTATGGTGGCTAGATATTGTATGCCTGGTGTAAGAGGCGCGCGCCTTGAGGCGGGAGGGCCGCTGAAGACGGCGACAGGTGGCGCACCAATGCGTAGGTATGCCAACCTCTCGTGAAGATGCAATGGAAAAGCGGCTGCAGCGCAGCGCATGCACGAGCGATTGTTGGCAGGAACGACAGCATCATACGTTCATGAAAAGGTTACGACAAAGCAAGCATGAGGCCTTCACACTGGCTCGAATTAAGCTCTTTTTTTATTTATCCCTTTCACTTGTAATATATGAATGAGATGGGGGGTGCAGCGAAGGATGTTTTATGTGGGAGGAGGGTGTTACGGAAGTCGTCTCATACAGCTTAACATTACTATAAAACACTACTTTATATACTGTATTCGCTTTTTGGTTCCAGTTTACGGGGTGAGGGTTCTTGGTTCGTAACAGCATGCGGGAGATCGTGAACAGAGGATAGCGATTTCATATGCGGTGCTGTCGTAACAAATATAGATATACATGCACATACATCTTCGTCGTACTATGGCTATTCACTAACATACTTAAGCCCAATGACAAACCAAGACCACGGAATGTATTGTGCGCTACACCCGCACATGAACAAGACCCATATACAACTTTAATCACAGACAAAGACTGCAGCGGGCAACAAACAGCAACATTTTGGCAGCGCTGACTGCTTGACGTCGTCCTCTCTTATGTGGTTGACGCTAATAAACGTCCTTTTTTTCCTGCTATCTCGTAGTCCTCATTTAATTTCTTTCGCTTCTATCTTCCCTTTCGTGGTTCACAACATTAGCTGTGAACCACCTGGAGTAGAAAACCTGAGTTTTCTACAATGTACGCTATATTTGACATTACTATAAGGAACATAACATATAAAATACTGTTCTACAAATCAAATGAACATACATACAAACTAGTTTCATTGTAGCTTCGCTTCCTTAACAAGTTTACAATTTTTACTACGTTCAGCCGAGCGCGTTTTTTGCCCTTCAATAAGAAGTGCATTCTTGTTAGAGCATAGAATATGACTATATTCATTGCTAAGTAGTTACATCCCACACGTCCCACCGGCTTTTAGCCTCGGCCTTTCTCGCTTCACGCGATCCAGGTTCTTCTCCCATTTCTTGAAGAGGTCGAGATCGTCGGGCACACCGAACAAACCATACCTTTTTTCACACGCAGGGTATTTAAAAAATCCTCTCCAGTGGGCGTTTCTGGATAAAGCCCAAAATTAAGTGAAAGTTGATTTCAGCAGAGACCACCCCACAGATGCTGACAACAGCCTCCGTTTCGTATAAATGTGCGCGTATAAATTATAAACAGCGAAAACGATAAAGCGAAACCGAAACTATGAGAGCAGGCGGTGGCATCGGAATCGAGGAGCGCCACGCCGTGACGTCAGTCGCGAGATTCGTCTGCCGTGATTCCCATGTGTTGCATTGCATTGAAGACGCCAGGAAGCAAGTTACACTCAACGTGCAGTCATGGAAACCGACTCCGCATCAGAATAGAACTCCACGGGACTTCAGCCCGATTCAGACGTGTATTCTAGTGAGGAGAATGACTTGACCGCCACCATAAACCACAACGACTCGCCGTATTCGACGGACCCTGTACCAGTGCGCGCGTCGCTTGAAACCGAGGCCTCGGACCCATACACTGAAGACTGTCGAACTCGGAGTAACTAATGATGAGTTTCTAATAGGTTGTCGCACATTCTTATACAGGGTGTCCCAGAAAACGTGTCATTGAATTATAATAAAAAAACTACACCAACTAGAGCCATGCGGTCAATGGCATTTGTTCTTACTGGGTTTTTGCCACCTCCTCATATGAATGTCGTGTAACGTAAGTTTAATTATGTAAATTTTTGCGAGCTTAAGTCGGAAATTTGCCTAGTAAAGGTAACTTCGTAACCCCGCCAATGTGAAGAGCGTGTCTAATTTAGTCAAATTAATGATAATTGACAGGGATATTCAGGAGCTATCCCATCGGAGAAAATAGCCGAACATCATACTCTACGGAGGTCGCACAGAATAGCGCACGATGAATTTTTCAGCGCAATCTTTGTCAGTCCGACGAAAGGAGGTTGAAAACCCAGCCCTCCCCGACATCGCAGAAAGAGATAAAACAGGCACGGCTTATCATGTCCGACTTTCGCTGGGATTTTGCTTTCCCTCTCCCAATTTTAGAAACTGTTACTTTTTCTACTATCACTCTGTGGGCTGGCTTCGGAACCTCCTTTCGTCGCACTGAGAGCGATTGCGCTCAAAACGTCTTTGCGCGCTATTGTCCGGTGCTCCGAAAAGCATGATATTCGGCTATTTTTTCCGATGGAATAGCTCGTGAATATCACTGTGAATTATCATGAATTTGAGTGTATTCGGCACGCTCTTCATATTGGTGGGGTAAAAAAGTGACCTTTACTTGGCAAATTTCCCGAGTTCAGTTCGCAAATATTTACATAATTAAACTTGGAGTAATGACATTCACATTAGGAGGTGGCAAAAACTAATAAGAACAAATGCTGTTCACCGCATGATTCTAGGTGGCGTAGTTTTTTTATTATAATTCAATGACACGTTTTCTGGGACACCCTGTATAAGTGCCACGGGCGCACGCGTAATATGAAACATGTTGCAGGTGCACATGCGGTCGGTGCATCCCGTAGGTGCCCGCAGGTGCCACTCCGAGTTCCCGCATGAGCCGTCTTTTCGTGTCGAACATTCCTGGCTCAAAATGACGAGAGCATACCGTTCTCGAGCTGGTCTCCCTCCACTTGATTTTGCGCAGCGCCATTTCCCACTCCAAACGACGTTGTTTGGCCGTCGGAAACTGGAAATATGCCACGTCTGTTGTTGTATCCGATCTGTTGCCACAACTGATTATACAGCATGTCTTACCGGCCATCGTGGTGGGTGTAAGATCAGTGTGCGACGTAACGAACACAATTGCTACGGAAAATTTCCTTCGTCAAAACTGCCAAAACACACAGCAAAGCAAGGCGGACGGCGCGGGATATCTCGCGACTTACATCACGCTCGGTGTTGCTTGCAGAAAAGCGCTCGTGGCTCGCACTACCATGTCACCGAGCGCGTCATAGAAGAAAATCATTTTTATCAAGTTTGACTCAGTTTTCGAAGGAGATATTTTACAGGCATGGTCGTTGATGGCTAAAGGTGACGAATATTCGAAAATCTCGGAAGGGACCTTATGCGGATTCTCCCTTTAACAAGTTTACAATTTTTACTACGTTCAGCCGAGCGCGTTTTTTGCCCTACAATAAGAAGTGCATTCTTGTTAGAGCATAGAATATGACTATATTCATTGCTAAGTAGTCACGTCCCACACGTCCCACCGGCTTTTAGCCTGGGCCTTTCTCGCTTCACGTGATCCAGGTTCTTCTCCCATTTCTTGAAGAGGTCGAGATCGTCGGGCACACCGAACAAACCATACATTTTTTCACACGCAGGGTTTTTAAAAGAATCCTCTCCAGTGGGCGTTTCTGGATAAACTCTGGATATTTTTGGAGAATATATACAAGGCTAGAAACGTGACAGAGCGCACAAAATGTGCAAAGAAACAAATGCAAACACGTGCAAACAAATATACTTTGCTGTTCTTGATTTCGGGTGACCTATCAGTTTCTGTGTACAGAACTGCCTGTCCTATCATTGCATCAGTTTCTATTGTTTTCTGGAAAGTTAAGTTCCATGCACGCGTGGTTGAATGGCGTGGATCCTACACGCGCCTGTATTAGCGGTCGTGTTTCGGCGTACTTCAGTTACAATACCTCCAGAAAGCGGAAGAAAATCTCTCCCTGAATGCGCAGAAGTAGAAGAAAGCGGGAAAAAGTTTAATCTGAGAACTTATAAGTTTAAACAATTAGTTGGGGGGAAAAGTTACAAAGTTAAAAGCTAATGCAGCGCGTACCTCGCCTTCTGCAAATAGCCAACACAGGGAGTTTTCGGAGTGACATTGAATTCAGAATGTCTTTCACATCACTTCTGGTAAAAATCTCTAAAACATCTGGATAAAATTGTGTGGATAAAATCCGAAGAATCTACTGGATAAAATCCATGTGGATTAAATCCAAACAAACCTGTTCACACGTGCGGTAACCAGTGCATCTCACGTCAAAACAAGTTTTTACGCGTTGCTTTTTCTTCACTGGTAGGGTTGATGTTCCTTCGGTATCAGTCATCAGTCACCGCCACCAAAGGAGCACGCTGAATCACAAAAAAAAATATATGTATAATTTTGCAATAAGCAGACCAGCGCGCAACGAACAGCATGGAAGAGACGGAACACGTAGCATACATTCGTAGAGCAGCGCTCCTTGCTGCCGTCTTCCGCAATGCCAAGGAGAAGGCTGCGGGCGATCCTCACACCAGGGGTGCGTCCGAATAGTCTGAGATGCGTCACTGCATAAGCGTCATGCGTCATGCACCGGAAGTGCCGCCATAATGGTGCGCGATCCGAATCCTCCACAGAAGGCGCACTTTGGGAAGTCTCCTACGATGCAGACTTCGCGGAGTGCATTTCGCGTTTTCCGGTTCTGCCGTGTTTCGGGGGAGGGCGCGTTCGTCGGACAGTTAGTTTAGCAGACGACAGTTTTTTGGGCGGCTGGCGGCTCTTTTGTTTGCAAAAATGGGGGCATACCAAGATAAATGGGCATAATGCGAAGGCGAAACAGGGCGGAAAATTACGCTTGCGAGTTCAGTCTCTTATATTAGCACTGAACATTTTATCCTTCGTTCTTTAGTTAATTTTAAAGCAACACGATTTTTCGTACCTCTCCACAGAATGAGAAACGCCTGAAGATCGGCTGGAAGGTCTGGAAAATCGAGAGGAACGCCCAGAAGATGAGGTGATCAGTGATAAGGGACCCGGGAGGCGCCCCCCTGCCAGTCCCCAACAAATATTGAAGTACAAATGTGAAACGAAACACGAAAGCAGACTGAACTTCTCCAACGGTTTTATGATTTGCGAATAGACTAATAAAACTACACACAAATGCTCCCCCTGCGGGATTGTCGCTTTCAGCCTTGGATAAGTTGTCAGAACACAACCGTAGCTCACGAGGTTGCATGATGGTTGTCATGCACGATTGCAGGGTGCCTTGGGCAGGATAAATGCGCAGCAAGCCGATCCCAGTACTACATCACGCTACTGTTGTCAGAATTAGAGTTCTCGTCGTCTCTTCTCTTCCGGAGTGCTCCTTTTGGACACGTTTTGTAGTACGCTCTGCTTACTTTTCGTCCTTCCGTCAGTTGTCGTGCACGACTTCTACACACATTGTCTGGAATGTCTACCTCACTTTCTCTGCGCATGTAGATAAACTGCAAGACAAACGAAAACTGCCTCGGTGTCCATGCCAAATTCCGAGAAATTATTGTCGTCTGCTACTATGCCCGATTTTGCGGCACCTCATGCTATGCGCCCTCTGGAGCCTATTTTATTAAATAGACGTTGCAGATGATCAGCACCAGATGGCGCGCGTATCGGTGCTCAGAGTGCTCGTCCGAATACTATGGCTCGAAGGCGCACATGTGACACACACTATGACGGCATGTGGGACGCGTCACTATTCGGACGCACCCCAGGCATACAATATCTAGCGCTGTTGCCAGACGCGCCATACGCAGTTGCCAGACCCGGAAACCGAAACTTTGCTCTTTACGGCGGCACAAAGCGTCGCGCTTCTATTTTAGATCATTTTATCAAAATATTGTTGATAAAATGGTCAAGTAAACGAGTAGAAATTGGTCCTGGCTAACCGTTGTTGCCTTTGACATTCTTAGCGATTGTTAGCAGACATTTCTACGCTCGCATGGCCGCATTGCAACGCATGCACAAGCTAGAAGGACAGTTTCGGTATCCTGGGCGCGTTCTTGGCCACGATCGCTTAGGGCAGCTCGTCACCGTTACCACGGCAACGGCGCGCGCACGTGACCCATATCGTCACCTGCACGTGAAACGCCGTTCTTGGCCATCCTCCACCGCAGCTGCGCATCTCGGTAACCGTCATTTGGGCGAGGGTGACAGACACTGATCTCTATAGTATATGGCTGGATAGCGCATAGGGTGCTTCGCAGCGTGGAACCGGTCGCCATATTGGTGGGCCCAACACGTACTGTCGTCTGCATTTAGTTAAGCGCGGCTGCCCGCAATTTTTTTGTTTCCTTTAAATTAGAGGGCATGCCATGCCAGCTTGTTGCAGTTTTCAGTGCACTTCACGCACGGACAGACGAAAGGGGTTAACTTTTCACAGGTAAGCTATTTATTTTGAGGAAAAACAGTGTTTATTCGTATCGCATGTATGTGACACACGCGCTTGCTCGCACTGCTACTTCGCTGGTGCCGTTAGGTACTAAGAAATTATGTTTGGCTGCTCTATTTATGTATTTTCTACACAATGTGCTTGTGCTATACAGGTTCCCTCACAGTCGCCCAGCCGTGCTGAAGAAGTGGGTGCAGAAGATGCAGCGCAAAAATTGGGCCCCATCTAAATCTTCGGTGCTCTGCAGCCACTTTGAGGAGGCCTCTTTCGATCGTACAGGGCAAACTGCGCGACTCAAGAGTGATGCTGTGCCTACAAAGTTTGACTTTTCACAGCACCTCCTGAAAGTAAACACAATAGTAACACATTAGAATTTGCTTGGGAACCTGTGTAATGTGCAGCAATTCTGAATGTGGTAGTTGATCCAACAAGCTCAGTACAAGTCTTCAGAAGTGAAACATCAATCAACATACATGACGCAACAAAGCTAATGCGACAAAATTTACGGTACAAAATAATTTACATTCCCTGCTAGGTTTTCTGTCTTCATCTTTAAGGCTCATGACAATGCGAGAAATAGCTTGCAAACAAAATTCTGTTATATTGAGGTGCCACAACTTCTCAGTTTTAGCTGGTGGTGATCACAACAGCTCAGAATTTGTGCACTGTGCTCTGGGTGCAAAGTCATGGAGACTTGTAAGACACTTTTTTTTTTTTGCGAACTCACATTGCACTTGCTGGACTGAACTGACACTACTACTTTTTGCTTTTATGGTTCTTCGCAATGTAATTTTACATTCACTACCTAGAAATGCAGAGTCATGTCCCTGATTTGATTATTCAAGACAGTCCTAGTATAAGGTCAGGGTCCTGTGGCGTAATATTCGAGCTTGTAGGAACCAATACATATACTAGCTCGTTAGGTATTTCTCATGCAATGCAAAAATAAATAAATAAATAATAATGAAGGAAAAATAATAATTTCTAGGTTTTCAGTGCAGTGCCCACTGACCTCCATCATGACCTCAGTTCCTGGCATGTGCAAGAAATGTGGAAATAAATGCTGAATTTAACAAATGTTGTCATTTATCCCACATGAACAACAGCTTCTAAAAATAATTAATTAATCTTTCCATCACAGAGGGTACAGCCAAGAAAACCACCTCCAACAAGACATAACGTAGAGGTAGAGCAGGACGTCAGCCATGAGATTTCACAGCCAGGACCATCGTGGGCTGCAGGTCCAGGGGTCTTGTCACCTCAGCCAGTCCGATCCTCACATAACCTTGCTGCTGACCACACATACACAGTGCAAGAGAGTCCACGGACCTTAAAAAGGAAGATGGAAGATAAAAAAAGAAGCACTGGAGAATGTGAAGCAGCTGAAACGCTCTGAAGAAAATGCCCGAAGACTGAAGAAAAAGGTACTCACTGCGGAGAGTGTTATAGAAGATCTCGAGAAGAAATCTCTCGTATCAAGTCAATGCACTGACATGCTTCGTGGCACCTTGTCTGATGTGCAGCTAGATTTAGTACTGCGCACCCTACAGAACAAAGCTGGAAAAGTAAGCAGAGAGCAGTATCCCCAGTCACTGCGTAGCTTTGCGCTCACTCTCCAGTTTTATTCAGCAAAGGCATACGAGTACGTCAGGAAGACATTTAACCTTTCGCTTCCACAACAGGCGACACTTAGGTCGTGGTGCAGCTCTATACACGGCGAACCAGGTTTCACACAGGAAGCCTTTGATGCACTCAAGGTTCTAGGTCCACATCTCTGAGACACAACGTTTTCCCTACCCTCTACGAGCAGATGTTCGAGTGCTCTCCAGAAGAAAACCACGTCATTCGCCTCATAAAGCTTATAGCTAACTGCTATGGCAAGATTCGACTTCACCATCTTGCAAAGGAGCACACAGAAAACGTGAATGACAGACCACGACTACGAAAGAAGCTCTCAAGAATCATAGTATTCAACAATCAATGACAATGACTAATGGCCGTAGAAGTCGAGTGTTGTAATATTAATTTATAAATTCTACATGTCATGCTCGCAGTGATGTTACTGTGCAATTTTATCCAATTTTACTGGGTATCACTTTAAACAAGCCGTTTGTGAGGTAGGGTGGAAGTAAACTGCGGCGTTAACCTCGCAAGTGCAATCACTCTTGCAGCACTTGTTACGCCATGCGCTCTTCGTGCACAGCACTTCGAATTTCTGTAACGAACTGCGCCGACAGCTGAACAACTCCAACACACTCGTAGAACACAATACGAATGCCAATGGATTATGGAAAAGGCCAAACGAGAACCATATACAGCGCCTAACGAACCACACAACAACAAACGAAAACCACACACAAACGAAACTACCTTACAATAACAAACAGTGCAAACCCTTTCTAAGCAAAAGGAATTAAATTTATAGGTTGTCACTCACCAAATTCCTCTATTTTTATGCTTCCCGTGCACGTAACTAACGACACCGTATTCGGAGTACAGGAAGCGGAGAAGAAAAAGAACGTAATTACCATGAAAACTACAGACACACCGCCGAAGCACGGTAGGAATACGCCAGCACACTGATTCCTAAGGAAGATTGCGTGCTAATCAACAATGAGGAGCATTTAAAGAGTAACAAATGCTCCAAATCGAATCGCTTCCCATTGTTTCCTATGGGAGCAGCCGGCGCCATTGGGCCCTCCATCATGGCGGCCGGTTGCCACACCTCTCTCCCACTAGCCCCTCTCCTATGCGCGATCCAGCCTTTATACATAGAGATCAGTGGTGACAGAGGACGGAAATTTAGAGGAGGCACAGTAAGCGGGTTTCGCCGCCGCGAAAATAGTATCGCCGCTGGCATTTCCCGCCAAATTCCTGCTATTTACTTTTCATTGGCTCCGGTCCCCCACGTGACCTTCCTCGATCGTGATTGGCTGAGGCTCATTTAACCGGTGGATTCGACCTTGTTCGTTTCTCCGAGGCGCCGACCCGCCTGACCGTTGTGTAGCTGGCGTCTGTGTGGGCAGACGGTGATTTCGTTTCGTGGATTTCGAAGATGTTCGAGCCATGGACGAACGCCTGAATGAAAGGTAAGCAGACAAACGTATGATGCATGTCAGTGATCAGACGTTTAATACTGTCGCCTGACTGTGTGCATGGAGGTACGCCTTGTCCCGTATATACACGCGTCCCGTATTACATCGCTTTCTGCCGGTTATCAGTCATGATCTGGTTGATGTGCTATTCTGCGTGGCGTCACTTGTTCCGTTTTGTTCCGCTATTTCAATGTGTCTGATGTTTAATACACTGGTGTGCATGAAAAGGAAAACAGCGTGCATAACGTATGCAGGGCTCCTCGAATTTTCTCATTAGTCGACATTAGGGGCGTCACGATAGCATGTCTTACATGCGTATTCAGCCAATTAACGCTGCCTGTGCTCGGATTTACCATATAATTAACAGGTTCCTTTTTTTTTTCATTCAGACACCGACAGCTGTTCGTGGCCCTGCGATCCGCGAGCATGCTGCCCCTGTCACCTGAAAATTCTACAGTTGTGCTGGGATGAAGCAGATGGCTTCTGCGACTCATCACGTGCTACATATGTGTATAATAATATCTACTTTCTCCAAACCGAATAGGTTCCCTTAAGGATTGTATAATATGATAGTCACTCGTTCTGTTGCTCGGCACTATTTATTCTTTATTTATTCTGCAGTATTCTATAATAATCGTGTAGATTTACATGCATTCAAATGTTCCTTCTTGTTTATATGTTTACCGTGTCAATAAATTTGTACATGTGAGTTCCTTCGTCTTCCGGATTTTCATTTCCTGTTTCCCGATGATATTAGCAGCCTGGCGCTCGGAACAGGGGGGGGGGGAGAGAATTCGAGTGAGAGGGTATGAAGAGGGCACGCAGGGCACATGCGCAGTTCGATCAGCCAGCGCGCGCTTTTTGGCGCCGTTTTCCGGCTACTTTGTCGTGATTCGTTACGGATGATCACGTGGTCAAGGGGGGCGGTGGTTTTTGTGGCGAAACTGTGGAAGTAGCTTCCGCAGTTTGTAGTAGTCCACAGTAGTTCCACGATTTCTCGGTGGAGTGCAGCTGTAGCAGCTGCACTCCACCGAGAAATCGTTGCGTCGTTCGTCTTCAGTGAGCGTCATCTGCGAAGAAAACATGGCGGAACTCTACGCATTTTTCGAGAATGTTGGCGTGCGTGAGGACGAAATAGCACCCGTATTTCGCTCTAACAGTGCCGCATTCACTGTCCTGTCAGACGATGCGTTCATCAGGCACTTCCGGCTTTCTAAAGAAGCAGTTCGAGAAGTCTGCGATGCTGTCAGGGAAGACTTGAAATGACGTATGGATTGCATTTTGTTTATTCATGGCGAGGTGCTGTTATTGTGTTGCCTCTACGTGGTCTTCAACATGTTAAATATCGCTAGAGCGAGTAGAGTAAGAGTAACGTATAGTAAAGTAGGGTGGGATAACTGCACTGTGGATAGTGTCTATACTCACAATCGCAACACTTGCAGCGCAGCAGTGGCGATCCACCACGCTCACCGTCAAACAATGGGTGCTCATGGCACTGCGTTTCTACGGGACCGGGGTCTTTCTTGGTAATATAGCTCATGAAGAATATTTCACCACGACCAAGAGCCCTGTCTCGGAGTCTCTACACGCCGTCAGCCTGGCTGTGATAAAGCATCTGGCACCCATGTACCTGCGCTTCCCACAAACACCGGAGGAGAAGCTGGCCGTGAAACGTGGGTTCTACGACGTTGCAGGCCTGCCTGGATGCCTTGGTATGTTGTAAAAGTACGCTCAGTGCTTAGGTGAATGTTATTACGACCTATGGGTTCCCTGTTCATGCAGGTGCAGTCGACGGCACGGCGGTCACAATTATAGCACGCAGCACCAAGGATCCACGTTTCACTCATGGCAATTATTACAGCCACAAAGGTTACCATGTACTGAACGCGCTGGGAGTACGTGATGGGAAGCATGCTTTTTAAAATAGATGATTGGTAGCAATTTTGCTATGGAAAAAATTATCAACGTTACTGTTCATGCACAGATTTGCGATGCTAATCGCAGAATCCTCCACCTAAATGCACGCTATCCGGGGAGCTGTCACGACGCTGCTGTGTGGTCAATGTGCAGGATACGGCAGAGGGCTTCAGTCCTGTTCGACGATGGGGAGTGGCTGGTGCGAAAGTCTTACATGCTTGTAGGCGAAATAAACGCACAATCTATGTACACAAATATAGGACATTTATTGCTAAAACAAAGGATAGTGGTAGAGACAGTAAAGAAATATACCCCATTTAGAAAGACATAGCTGGAAGGTTTGAGCATTACTATTTGTCCACAGTGATGGATGTTACAATGGATGTCAGCTTTAATGTAGTGAACGTGTCAGATAAGACAAGGTTCAAAGGCTAGTTATGGAATAAATATAGTGAACAGTGTAACAAGTGAAATAGATACATGTACACTATACACGTTTAATAATCCTATACATGTACAATATGTAGTACGAAAAGTCAGAGGATGACAAAGAGCTTACAGGGAAGCACAAAGGGGAGTTTAGTAACACCGATGTGGGTGAGGTGTTGGCAAACAGTGCTGCAGTTCAGGAGGACTGATCGAAGGCAGCGCTAAACATTGACCCCAACCTCTATCAGTGTTAATAAATTCCTCTGTGTTTCCGTGTAAGCTCTTTGGCACCTTTTGACTTTTCGTACTTGTATATTTGTATATATATATATATAAATTGCAGAAGATGAAAAATCAAACAGACGCGACGTGGAATATGAGTGAAAGGGAAGGGGACACAGCGACGAATTTGAGGTGTTAATAGAATACAAATGTTTATTTTGCATAATTAAAACAGTATTTAGCAAATGGGGAAGAGTCGACGTTTCGGAGGGAAGCTCCTCCTGCTTCGGGACAGAAGAGGCAACAAGACTGTCCACGGCCTTTATGGATTCAGCTTGCTGACTTAATCTTCTTAATCCAGGGACAATAACGCGGGTGACAACTGTTAAATGCTAGAAACTGTTGAGAGTCCGTAGGCTTACGGAACAGGTTTGTGGACAAGAAGTTAACCAACGGGGTCTTGTCCACAAACCTGTTCCGTAAACCTACGAACTCTCAACAGTATCTAGCATTTAACAGTTGTCACCCGCGTCATACTAAACTTGCCATCCTTTACAGCCAAGCACTTCGATACAGGCGCAGCTGTTCCAGTGACGATGACTTGGACAGAAATCTAGCTGAACTTAGGGAAACATTCATCGGTCGTCAATTTCCACCTAGCTTAGTTGACGACGATCTAAACAAAGCCCGCAAAGCAGATCGCAAGGCCCTGTTCCAAAACCACAAACGCGTGTTAGATAATGGTTCCGTAAACCTCATCTTAACATTTAGCAGCAATATTCCAAGCGTTAACAATATACTAAACCGTCACCATAGCATCCTTCTCCAATCGGAGCGCATGGGACAAATTTTCCCTCAGCCACCACGGGTAACCTATACAGGAGCGCGCGCAACTTGCACGATAATATAGTTAGCTCTAAGGATAGCAAAGCAGCGCATCCAGGAAACGGCTGTCACCCGTGCGATGGTCGCAGATGTCACATATGCAAATTAATGCGAAGCACCCAAGTACTTAAAAGTACCAATTCCATTTTTTCCGTCAAAATTAATGGTGACTTCGATTGCATGGTTGACAACCGTTGTGTTCCGACGGCTTGTTTAACTTGGCGTTCACAAGTCTGTCTTGGATGTTCCTTGCTCGACGATAAGTAACGCGGGGTGGTTCCGGAAACACCTGACTCATACGGTCAGATTGGGTGAGGATTGCATAGTGCCGTTTAAGTATGCGGTTTACGTCCGGGGCATAACCGTTGAAGCTAATAGTGAGGTTTACCGAAGAATTCTTATCGGCTCGGGATAGGTTCTCTCGATCGGTTGATCTAGCTCTGGCTATGGCATCTTTTACGACCTGATTAGGATATTTTCTATCTGCGAAAGTTTCTTCAAGGCTCTCAAGATGATTGTCTAGTTCATCATCGTTAGAACATATTCTCCGGTAACGCAGCGCCTGACTATAAGGGATAGCTAGCTTAGTGTGTCTGGGGTGGCAACTCTGGAACGATAGATACTGTTGGGAGTCGGTAGGCTTTCGATACAGACTGGTGGTTATGATTCCATTATGTAGTTTAACTTCCACATCCAGAAAATTAACAGCTGAGGAGGAGTAATTGAATGTAAATTTAATACTGGGGGGATGTACTTGGTTAAAGTCGTTAACAAACAACTGAAGGTCGCATTCGGAGTGGGGCCAAATAATGAATATATCATCTAGGAATCGCTTATATAGGAGTGGCTTCAGTGCACAATTGCTGAGGAACGGTTCTTCCAAGGATGCCATGAAGATATTTGCATAGTTAGGAGCCATTTTTGTTCTCATTGCTGTACCATTGACCTGTATGTAGTGTTTGTCGTCGAATTCAAAGTTAGTGCATGAGTAGTAATAGGTGGGGCAGAGCCCAGCCCGGGGCGAATCCAGCACCCCCCCCTACCCAGAGCCCTGCGCGTATTTTTCCCTGCGCGGCGCGTCCCTGCGCGTTTTTTTCACCGCGCGGCGCGCGTGCGGAGGCTTGTCCGCGCGATTATCGGTGGGGGAGGGATGCGTGCGCGCTTATCCTATCACATTTTTCAGCCTGAGCAGACTTCTTTGGCCGACTTCACATATTTTTTCGATACAGCAGGTTAGCGGTTTACATGCAGAGACATGCAAAGAAGAGTCATACACAAAAAGTACAAGTCAAAATATATTTATTAATGTCATTCAAGTTGAGATATATTTATTAAAGCCAATAGTGCTGGGAATTGTGATGCCAATCAGGTCAAGGAGAAAAACCCAGCCGAAAAAAACTTCACCACCTGTAACAGGGCGGTGCTCGGGTGGAGGGTTGCTGTGGTGGGCGGAACGTGGCCGGAGGGCTGCGCGCTTACCATTCATCCTGGGCTGACTTCTTTCACAATTTTCCTACTTGGGCGTCGCGTGGCCGGAGGGCTGCGTGTGCGTTAACCATTCAGCCTGGGCCGCCGACTTTCGTCATTTTTCAGTCTGGACCGCCGACTTTCGTCATTTTCAGCCTGGGCCGTCGACTTTCGTCATTTTTCAGCCTGAGTCGACTTGAATCGTAATTTTTCCAGCTACAACAGGTGTGCAGTTTACATGCAAAGGATAGCCATACACAAAAGTACAAGTGAAAATATATTTATTAAAGTCATTAGGAATTATGTTATGACTCTGCGTGAATGGGAAAAAACTTAGCCAAAAATCTGAAATAGAAGGAACACAATACACGTAACAATACTTATTAAAGGTATGATACATTAGCATTGAATAGGTATCACAAATCAAACACAATATTTTTATTAGTGGAAGTTTTCAATGAATCAGAATTGATAGCACATTTAAGATATTCTTAATCAATACGATTACAATCAAAATTACAAATTGTATTATAAAACGTCTAATATTCCTATACGTGAGAACCATCAGTGCAATAGCGGGAAGTTCTGATAGTTGTATGCAGTTAAATGTGAACAGCAGAGACTCTGGAGGACTATGGGACACGAACACAAGACGAAATAAAATCTATACCACTACAAAGAAGATATTCCACTTTACCACATAGCACGCTCCTAGCCAACAAACAGAACAAAGAACGACACGAACACAAGAGGAAAATCAGAAGAAAAAATCAAACTCATCAGAAAATAGACATGTTAAAAATGAACTTCACTACATAGCACACTCCTAGCCAACAGACAGAACGACACGAACACAAGAGGAAATAAAATCTATACCACTACAAAGAAGATATTCCACTTCACCACATAGCACGCTCCTAGCCAACAAAGAACGACACGACACAAGAGGAAAATCAGAAGAAAAAATCAAACTCATCAGAAAATAGACATGTTAAAAATGAACTTCACCACATAGCACACTCCTAGCCAACAAACAGAACGACACGAACACAAGAGGAAATAAAATCTATACCACTACAAAGAAGATATTCCACTTCACCACATAGCACACTCCTAGCCAACAAAGAACGACACGAACACAAGAGGAAATAAAATCTATACCAATACAAAGAAGATATTCGTAATCAAAACAACATAGTAATCTATCATTCAGAAAATCAGAAGAAAACATCAAACTCATCAGAAAATAGACATATTAAAAATGAACTTCACCACATAGCACGCTTCTAGCCAACAACCAGATCTAACGATATCTACCCAGATTTGTTGAAGACGGGTGCCGATAGATGTATGGAAGACCACGGAACACGAGCGACAAGAGGAAATAAAATCTATACCACTACAAAGAAGATATTCTTAATCAATACGATTACAATCAAAATTACAAATTGTATTATAAAAGTCTGAGACGTGAGAACCATCTTTGCAATAGCGTGAATATTTGTCATAACATTTCGAGCGCAATAGGGAATCTCAGTTTCATATTCCAACATTACTCAACTTTTAATTTCTTATTAAGTGAACAGCATAGACGTAAGGAAATAACGAGAAACAACACAATCAACAGCTACAATTAATAGAGAGCCAAAACCTGCGCACCATCCAACACATAGAGAAATAATAGCTAATCAATCTATCAATGGCGAAATAGCACAGACTTAACGCTGAAGAACAGAGGAACACGCGGCGACACGTAAACATCAACAGAGGAAAATAATCTATCATTGAACCATCATAAAATCGATCAATATACAATTTTCATTCTAACAAACACTACGAACCTTGATGGAAGGATCCAAGTCATAGGAAATATGCACGGTTTTCACTCTTTTCCTCAAAGCCGGGAGACTTTATGTCTATATCTATGTGACCATAGCACAGCGCATGCTTTATCACTCAAAGGGTTAGGGGCTATAGTACTTTGTCGAGCAAACGGGGCGCTCTAGAGGTCAGATAAGAGAGTTCAAAGGCGATATAGTTTATTGCGCAGCGCAAATAGATGTCGATATCACTCGCTGGGGTCACTATCTTTTCGCATCCTTTCCCTGAAATGGAAATCTTTCGTCAAAGTGGTTGTCAAGTCGGCTAAGTTTGTAGAGATGCGATATTGTTATTGAAAATGTAGAGAAAGTCCAAATTATTAATTGGTAGCAACGATACTCAATCAAAAACGAGAAACAAATTTAATTACGTCAATTTTTGTAATATTTTGCAACAGAAATTTCTAATGAACCACACAGAAATATCAAATGTGAAATGCAACTCAGAGTTATGAGGCATTCTCATCTTAGAGGTACTTACTTATGTCAATCGAGTGAACAATTGAAACAAATACGATACAATAATTATATCGAGCGGTAAATTCACAACTCATAGAATATCAGTCGAGTGAATACTTGAAACAAAATCAAAACAATAATTCTCACGACAGGTGAAGATTCTAAATCAGATAATAAAATTTTAATCAATAAAATAAACATAGATATGCTTTTAATTAAGTGTAGACGTGCACTTGAAAACAGAAGAGACAATTGCTCTACTTTGAAAAGATGGACAGATTTTGTACTCGATACCATAAGTCATGGGAAGATGTGATAAAAAACTGCTTCGAAAAGGAGGAGCCGCGAAACGATTTCATTATCGCTGCATTTCAATACGTCCTAGACATGGTCGTATTCGGAGATATGGTACAAACTACAGAACTGAAGGTGCAAGAATTTATATGCCGAATCTACAATACTTATAAAGATATCTGCACATCAACGTCTGAAGGGCCATTGGGATTGATGGCGGAGTTTTTGAGGTTTGCCAACGAAGAATTGAAATACACTAGACCAGATGTAATTGTAATCATTGCAATGGGCATTGCATACATCAAGAAAGCAGTCGGATCAAATTATCATATACAAGCAGTCTATATCGCACGATTCATTACGGATTTGTTGAAATTACACATATCTGAGATGGAAAGTACATAAAATCTTATCACGCGATATATTCCACTACCACGGCAACGCAATTATTTTCTTCTACCAGTCTCTGCAACGATGTCGAATCAACAGAAGTTCAATATTGTCGTGCAAGGTCTGATGTATTATCACCTGTTGAAACTCAACAAACATATCAATTGCGGTGGACCACCGGACGATTTTCATCTGATACTCTCTTGTACGCCATTCAAGAACCTTCATACAAAGAAAGGAAGCATCAATAAGAGACTCTGCAAATTCATCGCGACAAAGTGCAAATTGTTGAAGCAATACAAACACGGCGACAACATAGCGCCTGCATTAATCAACGCTGGATTCAAGCGCCCAATAATCAGAATAAACTATTTAATGTCTTCGGAATTCATCAATGAAGACAACAAACGAAAACTTCAGAGTTTGAAATAGAATTGTAATTTATCGAAATAAACAAGTGTATAAATGAAACAATAACTGTAATATTTGTCATCATTAAAATGAATTCTTCGCATCACAATGAAAAACACTTTACATTTAGCATGGCTAGACTGAGAACAATGATCGCTAAGGAAACGAAATATTCCACAATTTGTGTAAGAATTCTCGTATGGAATGAAACCTGACCACCAAATAGGTTTTACTCGACTACACTCTGTACAAATTCAACACCCGAAGGATAGAATTGCAGGAGAAGGATCGGTCATTGAAATTTAGAGACATGATACATCGGTCTATGATTACAAAAAAGGATCACTATCGAAATGTAATTAAATGTTCGTACATGTTAATTAAATGTTAATTACATGTTCGAATTGTAATTAAACTCTTACTGATGTGTGGTAGTCACCACTTCTCCCGAATGTGAATCGATAAATTTTAGCAATTAATCCACAATCAAATATCTTGAATGGTATGTGTGAGTATATGCATAACTTTTTAATCTATATCTTTAGAAAAATGCAAAAAATAGCGTGCAGTTTTGATTTTGAAAATTTAAAGAAGAAAATGATCTTTAGTGTGGAATTTGTGTTTTACAATGTTATGAGCTAAAGACTTATAAAATTACAGTATGGCCTTTCCATTTGTAGTGCCTAGATGCTATGACACTAAAATAATGTGATAGTTTTTTCTGTATGGTTACGGGAAATCTCTAGTATATTTTGTGAATTGGATCTACGTTTATGTGTGACCTGCGCTGATCTGGTTATTATAATTAATATAACATATCTTCCATTGTGTTTATGCATAACGCCCATCTTCATTGTATATTGGTTAAGCACTTCTGATGGCAGTTGTGTGATCCGCTTCTCCCAAGATCTGATTGCCACTTGGAAATTATTTCATATACGTTTGTGTGCCGTGTGTTACGAAGACTACGTGATTAGAAATGTAGACTTGGCCTGCACGTCGTGCTCGTAAAATCTTTCGTTTGCATTGTGGCATCTGATAATAGATTCGCTTTTCGCGAAGGCTTCGTATTATCTCCCAGGCAGTGAACCCCAATGCGATTGTAAAAGTTGTCGCGAACGACCAGCCGCAATCAGTTATCTTGCCTTACTTCCCGTTTTGCCATATCTTGGCCCCCACTGCAAGCCTTGGACGGCTCCTTTTTCCTACTCATACAAATGGACAACTGTGTTGACAAAAATATTAATTAATTTGTTCCGCACTCCAATCGGTTGCTTGTCAAAGACGCCTTTTCTTCTTCTTTTACTATGTCTGGGCTAGTGCAACTGATTGAGAAATATACATGCACTGTGGAATTTAATTCGTGAAATATGATAAGTTTTCACATGAGATTAGTGATCCTTTTTTGTAATCATAGACTGATGTATCATATCTCTAAATTTCAATGACCGATCCTTCTCCTGCAATTCTATCCTTCGGGTGTTGAATTTGTACAGAGTGTAGTCGAGTAAAACCTATTTGGTGGTCAGGTCTCATTCCATACGAGAATTCTTACAGAAATTGTGGAATATTTCGTTTCCTTAGCGATCATTGTTCTCAGTCTAGCCATGCTAAATGTAAAGTGTTTTTCATTGTGATGCGAAGAATTCATTTTAATGATGACAAAGATTACAGTTATTGTTTCACTTATACACTTGTTTATTTCGATAAATTACAATTCTATTTCAAACTCTGAAGTTTTCGTTTGTTGTCTTCATTGATGAATTCCGAAGACATTAAATAGTTTATTCTGATTATTGGGCGCTTGAATCCAGCGTTGATTAATGCAGGCGCTATGTTGTCGCCGTGTTTGTATTGCTTCAACAACTTGCACTTTGTCGCGATGAATTTGCAGAGTCTCTTATTGATGCTTCCTTTCATTGTATGAAGGTTCTTGAATGGCGTACAAGAGAGTATTAGATGAAAATCGTCCGGTGGTCCACCGCAATTGATATGTTTGTTGAGCTTCAACAGGTGATAATACATCAGACCTTGCACGACAATATTGAACTTCTGTTGATTCGACATCGTTGCAGAGACTGGTAGAAGAAAATAATTGCGTTGCCGTGGTAGTGGAATATATCGCGTGATAAGATTTTATGTACTTTCCATCTCAGATATGTGTAATTTCAACAAATCCGTAATGAATCGTGCGATATAGACTGCTTGTATATGATAATTTGATCCGACTGCTTTCTTGATGTATGCAATGCCCATTGCAATGATTACAATTACATCTGGTCTAGTGTATTTCAATTCTTCGTTGGCAAACCTCAAAAACTCCGCCATCAATCCCAATGGCCCTTCAGACGTTGATGTGCAGATATCTTTATAAGTATTGTAGATTCGGCATATAAATTCTTGCACCTTCAGTTCTGTAGTTTGTACCATATCTCCGAATACGACCATGTCTAGGACGTATTGAAATGCAGCGATAATGAAATCGTTTCGCGGCTCCTCCTTTTCGAAGCAGTTTTTTATCACATCTTCCCATGACTTATGGTATCGAGTACAAAATCTGTCCATCTTTTCAAAGTAGAGCAATTGTCTCTTCTGTTTTCAAGTGCACGTCTACACTTAATTAAAAGCATATCTATGTTTATTTTATTGATTAAAATTTTATTATCTGATTTAGAATCTTCACCTGTCGTGAGAATTATTGTTTTGATTTTGTTTCAAGTATTCACCCGACTGATATTCTATGAGTTGTGAACTTACCGCTCGAGATAATTATTGTATCGTATTTGTTTCAATTGTTCACTCGATTGACATAAGTAAGTACCTCTAAGATGGGAATGCCTCATAACTCTGAGTTGCATTTCACATTTGATATTTCTGTGTGATTCATTAGAAATTTCTGTTGCAAAATATTACAAAAATTGACGTAATTAAACTTGTGTCTCGTTTTTGATTGAGTATCGTTGCTACCAATTAATAATTTGAACTTTCTCTACATTTTCAATAACAATATCGCATCTCTACAAACTTAGCCGACTTGACAACCACTTTGACGAAAGATTTCCATTTCAGGGAAAGGATTCGAAAAGATAGTGACCCCAGCGAATGATATCGACATCTATTTGCGCTGCGCAATAAACTATATCGCCTTTGAACTCTCTTATCTGACCTCTAGAGCGCCCCGTTTGCTCGACAAAGTACTATAGCCCCTAACCCTTTGAGTGATAAAGCATGCGCTGTGCTATGGTCACATAGATATAGACATAAAGTCTCCTGGCTTTGAGGAAAAGAGTGAAAACCGTGCATATTTCCTATGTCTTGGATACCTCCATCAAGGTTCGTAGTGTTTGTTAGAATGAAAATTGTATATTGATCGATTTTATGATGGTTCAATGATAGATTATTTTCCTCTGTTGATGTTTACGTGTCGCCGCGTCTTCCTCTGTTCTTCAGCGTTAAGTCTGTGCTATTTCGCCATTGATAGATTGATTAGCCATTATTTCTCTATGTGTTGGATGGTGCGCAGGTTTGGCTCTCTATTAATTGTAGCTGATGATTGTGTTGTTTCTCGTTATTTCCTTACGTCTATGCTGTTCACTTAATAAGAAATTAAAAGTTGAGTAATGTTGGAATATGAAACTGAGATTCCCTATTGCGCTCGAAATGTTATGACAAATATTCACGCTATTGCAAAGATGGTTCTCACGTCTCAGACTTTTATAATACAATTTGTAATTTGATTGTAATCCTATTGATTAAGAATATCTTCTTTGTAGTGGTATAGATTTTATTTCGTCTTGTGTTCGTGTCGTTCTGTTTGTTGGCTAGGATCGTGCTATGTGGTGAAGTTCATTTTAAACATGTCTATTTTCTGATGAGTTTGATTTTTTCTTCTAATTTACTGAATGATAGATTACTATGTTGTTTTGATTAGGAATATCTTCTTTGTATTGGTATAGATTTTGTTTCCTCTTGTGTTCGTGTCATTCTTTGTTGGCTAGGAGTGTGCTATGTGGTGAAGTTCATTTTTAACATGTCTATTTTCTGATGAGTTTGATTTTTTCTTCTGATTTTCCTCTTGTGTTCGTGTCGTTCTTTGTTCTGTTTGTTGGCTAGGAGCGTGCTATGTGGTGAAGTGGAATATCTTCTTTGTAGTGGTATAGATTTTATTTCCTCTTGTGTTCGTGTCGTTCTGTTTGTTGGCTAGGAGTGTGCTATGTGGTGAAGTTCATTTTTAACATGTCTATTTTCTGATGAGTTTGATTTTTTCTTCTGATTTTCCTGTTCGTGTCATTCTTTGTTGGCTAGGAGCGTGCTATGTGGTGAAGTGGAATATCTTCTTTGTAGTGGTATGGATTTTATTTCGTCTTGTGTTCGTGTCGTTCTGTTTGTTGGCTAGGATCGTGCTATGTGGTGAAGTTCGTTTTTAACATATCTATTTTCTGATGAGTTTGATTTTTTCTTCTGATTTTCCTCTTGTGTCCGTGTCGTTCTTTGTTGGCTAGGAGCGTGCTATGTGGTGAAGTGGAATATCTTCTTTGTAGTGGTTTAGATTTTATTTCGTCTTGTGTTCGTGTCGTTCTGTTTGTTGGCTAGGAGCGTGCTATGTGGTGAAGTGGAACATCTTCTTTGTAGTGGTATAGATTTTATTTCGTCTTGTGTTCGTGTCCCATAGTCTTCCAGTGTCTCTGCTGTTCACAGTTAATTACATACAACTATCAGAACTTCCCGCTATTGCACTGATGGTTCTCACGTATAGGAATATTAGACGTTTTATAATACAATTTGTAATTTTGATTGTAATAGTATTGATTAAGAATATTTTAAATGCGCTATCAATTCTGATTCATTGAAAACTTCCACTAATAAAAATATTGTGTTTGATTTGTGATACCTATTCAATGCTAATGTATCATACCTGTAATATTGTTTGTTACAATATTGTGTTCCTTCTATTTCAGATTTTTGGGTTTTTCCCATTCACGCAGAGTCATAACATAATTCCTAATGACTTTAATAAATATATTTTGACTTGTCCTTTTGTGTATGGCTATCCTTTGCATGTAAACTGCACACCTGTTGTAGCTGGAAAAATATGATTCAAGTCGACTCAGGCTGAAAAAATGACGAAAGTCGACGGCCCAGGCTGAAAAATGACGAAAGTCGGCGGTCCAAATTGAAAAATGGCGAAAGTCGACGGCCCAGTCTGAATGGTAAACGCACACGCAGCCCTCCGGCCACGCGACGCCCAAGTAGGAAAATTGTGAAAGAAGTCAGCCCAGGGTGAATGGTAAGCACGCACGCAGCCCTCCGGTCACACTCCGCCCACCACAACAGCCCTCCGGTCGCGCTCCGCCCACCTGTCATGGGAAGGAAGTCGGCCCAATTAGGAAAATGGTGAAAGAAGTCAGCCCAGGATGAATGGTAAGCGCGCAGCCCTCCGGCCACGCTCCGCCCACCACAGCAACCCTCCACCCGAGCACCGCCCTGTTACAGGTGGTGAAGGTTTTTTCGGCTGGGTTTTTCTCCTTCACCTGATTGACATCACAATTCCCAGCACTATTGGCTTTAATAAATATATCTCAACTTGAATGACATTAATAAATATATTTTGACTTGTACTTTTTGTGTATGACCCTTCTTTGCATGTCTCTGCATGTAAACCGCTCACCTGCTGTATCGGAAAAATATGTGAAGTCGGCCAAAGAAGTCTGCCCAGGCTGAAAAATGTGAGAGGATAAGCGCGCACGCATCCCTCCCCCACCGATAAGCGCGCTGACAACCCTCCCCACACGCGCCGCGCAGGGAAAAATACGCACAGGGCTCAGGGTAGGGGGGGTCCTGGATTCGCCCCGGGCTGGGTTCTGTCCGCCCCTTTACTACTTGCATGTTAGGATCAGATTCAGGAGTTCCGTGAGGACGGACGTATCATAACCCTGATCGGGTTGATTCTTAAATGCACATTCTGCTGCTGCTATTCCATCTGAGTGAGAAATGTTAGTATACAGGGAAGTGACATCTAGGGTTGCTAACAGACAGTTAGGGGGAACGTTTATTTTACGTATATCTTGAAGGAAATGGTTGGTATCCTTAACGTATGAGTCGAATTTAGACGGGATGGGCTTGAGGAGATGATCCACGAATGATGAAAGATTCTCAGTGGCTGTACCATTACAGGAAACAATCGGCCTTCCGGGGTTACCCGGCTTATGTATCTTGGGGAGCATGTAAAATCTACCAGGCCTAAGGTCCTTTGGGAGTAAATACTGGTACAAGCTCTCGTCAATCTTCTTGGCTTTTTTTAACCTTGTTAGGACTTTGGTTACATTGGCACTAATTTCGGGGGTAGGGTCAGTTTCGAGAGATCTCTAAAATTCCGCGCACTGAACTTGGCGGAGGCCTTCTGTAACGTATGATTGTTTATCCATTACAACTATCGCGCCTCCTTTATCTGCCCTCTTAATTACGATATCCTTGTCGTTCTCTAATGCCGACAAGCTTTCTTGCTCCTGCTTAGTGAGGTTATACCTGAGTTTGCGTTTTGCGCTGTCCTGATACGCACGGAAGATATCCTTCTGAACTGCTTTAACGTACAAATCAATGGTTTTATCTCGGTTAAGTTCTGGAGTGAACTCTGATTTTATACGAAACGGATTACCGTTCGACTCTGTCTTTTCATGAAAGTATTCTGCAAGCCGTAGCCTCCGGACAAAGTTATCAAGATCTTCATGTAACTGGTATTCATCCACTCTTGCATCATTAGGGCAGAACGATAATCCTTTATCAAGTAGGGAACGATCGGAGTTCGTAAGTTCACGGGAAGAAAGGTTGATAACGTTACGATCTTTTGGTAGTCGGTCGGCATCACGCATTGGAGGGGAATTATTACTTAGATGCGTTTCAGGGGCGTGCTGCAGATTAGGGTTTGAGGCTACGGCAGAAGTGGACAACAAATTGGGCGCGTTTGAGGCTGTGTTATCGGCGGTATGATGTTGTATGTTATCCCGAGTGAGCTTTTTTTCTTTCTGTAGTTTTAGGCTCACTCGTTTCTTTTGAAAGAACTCGTCTAGTTCTGCTCTATGAGACTCAGATAAGGTGGTTGCGTTTGCGACGGTGTTTGCCTCCTCTGACAGGGAATCGATTGTATCTTGACACTGCATAATTAGTATTTTGGTTAGGGCTAGGGACATATTGTGCAGGGTTCATAAGTAAGTACTTATGAAAGGAGTGGAAAATTCCCGCGAGGACTGCAGATTCGTAAGATATCTATGTTTCCTCTTAACCAAAACCTGGAAAAAGAGTGGCTATCATATTTGATATATATATATATATATATATATATATATAATGCAGGAAAAAAAGCCATTAAAGAAACAAATAAATGATACTAGACGTGTTTGAAATTCAAACTTACAGATCAACTGGCTTCTATGGCTGCACGCAGAGAAACAGATACTCATGGAACGATGCGGCAGCACCAGAGGACACGTGTTTCGCCGTGTTTGCGGCTCGTCGGCCCTGAGTAGCAGCGCATCGTTCCGAATTGGCAAACCAGGGGTCACTCAGCGAGCGATATACACCTGGGAGGGTGACTGAGCACTCCTCAATGCCACAGTGCAAGCCAGTGAATTGTAATGCAGGAAAAAAAAGCCATCAAAGAAACAAATAAATGATACTAGACGTGTTTGAAATCCAAACTTACAGATTAACATGGCTTCTATGGCTGCACGCAGAGAAACAGATACTCATGGAACGATGCGGCAGCACCAGAGGACACGTGTTTCGCCGTGTTTGCGGCTCGTCGGCCCTGGGTAGCTGCGCATCGTTCCGAATTGGCAAACCAGGGGTCACTCAGCGAGCGATATACACCTGGGAGGGTGACTGAGCACTCCTCAATGCCACAGTGCAAGCCAGTGAATTGTAATGCAGAAAAAAAAAGCCATTAAAGAAACAAATATGTTGTTTCTTAATGGCTTTTTTTCCTGCATATATTCCAGAAGGTCAAGTCCGGGATCATCATCACCCGGACTTGACCTTCTGGAATATTCCCGAATCTGACTCACTGACAAACGCCTGTGGCGTGCCCGTACCGATTATGACGTCATGTAGCAAACCTATTTAAGAAATGTGTAATCAGCTACGCATCTTTTGTCCTGACGAAGACAGTGCCACTGTCGAAACGTCGACCCCTTACCCATTTTACTTTTTAACGTCTCCCCATGTAATAAACTAGTGTTTTTAACTTCCCTAAAATCTGTTTCCTCGTCTTTTTTTGAACTTATATATATATATATATATATATACATATGTAACATATGTAACATATGTAACATATCATTTTCTTCAAAGGAGATCTTGGCTACCCCCTTTAGCCCTGGTTGATGACTCCATTCCGGGCTCCCGCATCAGACGAAGAAGTGGCATATAATGCAGCTCACACCAGGACTTGGGTTGGAATCGAGCAATGTTTCGGAGTGCTGGAAATGCGATTCCGGTGCCTGCAAAGGTACCGCACCCTTCACTTTGCACCAGACAGAGCCTGCAATATCACCACTGCTTGTGCTGTGCTACACAATATGTGCATTTCATACAATTTGCCTGAGCCTGCAGAGGAGCCTGAACCGGCAGCTACAGTACATGCCAGTGCCACAGTTACAGTGACTGAGGACGAACCCAGCGAGGAGGGTGAACCCATCAGTCAAAATGACTCCTTGATATCACAGGCAATGCGCGTACGTGAGACAGTTGTCAACAGGTACTTCTTGCAGCCTGTCGAGAAACGTAGATACATCATCACAAGTGCTTTGTCGTTTGTGCATCACCTTTTATTGTTCGTGTGTGCTTTGAGAGCAGTAAGTCTTTTTTCACACTTTACAGCCTCTCCATTTTCGTTTGACTTTGCAACTATGGCTGTCACAAAAAGTTAGAAAGCCTTCTGTTTGTTTCGCTAACATGCCGTTCAACTGTGTTCATGCAACGGTGGCCAGATAGTTGTCGAACCACCTTGTGTTTTGTTTTTGCACCTACTGTTATGTATGTCAATATGTTATACCATTACCTTGTTGCGTTGGGTCCATGTTTAACTTCGCAGTTGTACACTTTAGCTATCAGTATGCATTGTGAATTTTGTTGCATCATGTCATCTACGGTAGCATCTCATCTCAGTTCAAGTTCGATAGCCTTGCATACCAAACTACTTAATTTTGACTTCGGTTCCATAGTTCTATACATTGCATGTTTATTTCTCTGTTGACATTAAACTAATGTATTATGTCATTGGACAGATCAGGGGTGTGATTAATTGTGCACAACAAGCCAAGACTCAGGAGAAGTAAGAACAAGGTCTGTGTTAAAGAAATATGCTGTAATTGTGTGGAA
This sequence comes from Ornithodoros turicata, assembly GCF_037126465.1. NCBI lineage: Eukaryota > Metazoa > Arthropoda > Arachnida > Ixodida > Argasidae > Ornithodoros > Ornithodoros turicata. The sequence goes on from NC_088201.1 coordinate 123,898,478, forward strand.
GTCAATCAGTGAAATAGCAACAGCAAAATGGTATTGATAAATATGTTTACTTCTCAAAGTTGTGTCACCTCATTGATCAGCATGCAAACGATTTGGTCCACAACAAGAATGGGCACCCTCTTGCAGCTGTGGCGGCGTTCTCGTGGTTTCAGCACCCGAGGCTCATGTGCAGGGGTTTGCGGTCTAGTAACATTTGTCACTGATGCGTTAGGTGAAGGGGTGGATGCACTTGGCCCAGCAGATTCCTGGAACCTATATTTTATCAATTTCCTCTTGGTCATCATATGTCGCCAGACTTGTACGTATTTGGAGTATTGCATTTAAAATACTGTATTTTAAATACAATTTGCGGTATTTTGGTACTTTACTCAATACTTTTTGTTTTGTGTATTTGTACTCTATTTAAAATGCATTTTATGGTATTTTCTACTCAATACTTTAATTACATATTTTGGATCTCCCTCTCAAACTTTCTGTGTCTCATCTTTCCATTATCTTGCTTGTTCAGTGGAAATTTCCTGAGTCCCCCGGGCTTGGCCTGGACATTGGCCCTTCTTGGAAGTCTCCATTTAGAGATCCTGCCCCGTGTGTCCTAATCCTTCGCCAGTGAGGGTTCTATTATGTGCGCCCTGACGCGGTGACGCCGAATTCTGACCTCGCCGAGCAGTGACCTGCTAGAAGTTTGCTTCGTTCTGGGTCACATATACTTAGTGGAGTTATGTGGTATCTCTTTGTCACCTTTTTGGGACTTGTGTTTAGATTACTCCTATCACAGAGCGGCGGCTTGGGTAGTGCGCGGTGTTTAGTGATTCACTTCACCTAGCGGCGACTTGCCGCATTGACCAGTGACCGGTGACTTTTTGCGTTCAAGGATAAATAGTATCTTAATTGTATTTCAAATACTTTTTGAAGTATTTTGTAGTCTATCTTAATTACATTCTAACGTTAGTGTTTATTATCTTATCTTAAATACAGTTTTGAGTATCTTGTACATGTCTGTGTGTCGCTTTATCTGCATGGTTTCAGGGAGATCTCACCTAGGATGTCCTGTGTGGGCCTAGGATAGGTCTGAAAAACAGCACTGTGTTACATAATGTGAAATCGTTTATGTAAATCTGTTGTAAATGGGTAGCACATGTATAGCATCACATATGTGCGTGTCGACATTCTCGATTCTTGTTCAGTTCCTCTATTCATATACAAATAAAAATGTACAATGAGCACTGAGTTGATACCAAGTACAAGTGCCTGTAGTCCTTGTCCACGTAGTATTCGATCACAGCAGTACACATACCTGTTGTGTGGGGTGCCTGAATAGTATGTTCCTCTCAGTTATTTCACAGCTCCAGAAATTCTTCCATATAGGCTAGGAGCTGCATTTTCTCCGCTTCGCACTTCGGACGTCACCATTTCGCTTCAGCTGCAAGAACGTTGATAACACATTTTTCTCGTATTTAGCGGTTGTAGCAGCCGATATACCACGGCTGGGTACTTACTACCGCATGTAATTAGTGAATTTACTAGGGTGTAAAAGAACTAGCATATTCTTCTTTCAACAAAGGGTATCCGGCGAGAACGGCTTCACAGAGATTGCAGACGATTCTTGGAAAGTTCTCATTGGCTGAGGTGACGTTGCGGCTTTATTGTTACGAAATTACGGTGGCAGCTCTTTGTCGGTGGGTAAAATGCAGCTACATTTGACAATAGAAGAAATGACATCCAATTCAGGCAGAAACAACCATCATATCGATAAGTGTTTCTAATTCTAATATTTTTAGCTAAAAACAGGCATCGGGTAGCGAGAGTAGCGTCACGAGGGCGTCCCGGATGTGGGGAGTGGAAGCGCAGCAGACGACGACGTGTTTGAAGGGCGTTCTTGGCTACTCGGTGCATGTCGTCTTCTTCCCAGCGTCGCGGTGACGGTGACGAACAGCGCTGACGGCTGCGCTGCGATAAGATGGCCAAGAACGCGCCCCTGATTGCGAATTTTGGCGTGCTACATATCTGTCATACACAGGCACATCTGTACATAGGGGCTGAGCCAAAATATCCTGTTTTTTATGTATTTCACAGGGAGGTGAAGATGCACGTTAACCTCTCCGCACTACAATTCTGCTACGGAAACTTAACTGATAAGTGCAGACTTTCAACGTCACAAGATCTGCATCACAGCTTAATGGCATAATCCTGATATAAAGCCCCCAGGGACCAGAGAGGCAGGCATAACAAAAAAACAGAAAACAACTATCAAAATGGTAGCGATCAATGATATTTGATTGAGGTGCCTCTTTCGTCTATCATGATTACTCAAGTAACTCATTTCCAAGCTACAGCAGTGATGAGCTCTCAAAGCACATTTGTGAGTAGCCTGCACCCACCCCCCACCCCTCTGCAGCAAAACAAATAGTCTGCACTGTGCGTATTATGGTTGTGGTATGATGGTTGAGTACCGTGGAAACACCATATTTTCTTCTATGGAAAAGGCAGTTCGATGTAAATTATCCCTCTTTATTGGCAAAGATGTTGTTCATTGTGTTATGAGCGTACATACAGGAAGAGTGCATATGTGGCTTTCCAACCACCTGTCCGGTGCATTTCAGATCTTTGGATAGAGACAATGCCTTGGAAGTGCACAAGATTATTTTGCAGAAAGCACAGTGCACGTGATTTAGAAGTCCCTCCGAATCACTACTTACCAGAGTGACACAGGCAATGGTCATGGTACATGTCAGGGTTCAGACCACTTATGTTGTGCATGTCCATATATAAACAAGTTTTATTAGAAAGCAATCGGTAGTTATGTCTAGGAAAGTCACGACTCTACGTATGCACACATTTTGTGCATGTTACAACCATGTTCCACATTCCATATCTATCCAGTATGAAGCGTTTGCGTGGAAAAAGTGATAATCATATGGTTTTGGTGAATATGGATCTTACAGATATTAGAAACCTGTAATACAAACTATTTAATCAGGTCGCGGTTCTGCACAGATTTCTCAATCACATGCGTGTCTCGGCTGATGTGAGAGCAAGTTCAGGACAACTTTGCTCATCGTGTCCTCAAAGCACATTTTGTTAAGAAATCAATAATAGCGATCCACAACAAAGTAACAAATTTTATTTTCTCCGTATATGCATATCTTTTGTGAACGTAATGACATACGGAGGACGACGGATACAAATGTGGTCACTTCGTCGCACAATGTTGTCGTACAATTACGCTGAGTACCTTCTTCTACATCATCCAGAGCGGGCTCAGTTGCCTGGTGTGCAACATAATATTTAACGGACAGCACAATCGACAGACACAACTGAACACCTGCAGGATCGCACGTCAGCAGTGGTTCGAGATACCGTGAACCCGTGAACACACAAGTTGAGGAAAGACGGCAGCCACAACCGGTGCTGTACGTAGCGCCGTCACAAGTAACGCCGTTACAGTAATCGATATTTTTTCGGTATCGGAGTGCGTATCGCGATACTTTTTTAAGTCGGTATCGGAAAGGTATGTCCGTTACAAATTTATGGTAACGCGATCTCTCTATCGTTAACGATACCGATTATTTTTGGTGCCCCACCCTTTTTTCACCGACCACATTTCTCACTCTTATTCATTGTCAATGGTCCGTCTAGCCCTCGTCAAGAAGCTTGTGGACACGCCTACGTGCTCCGTAACCGGAATTCTGGAATTATACGAAACACGTGTTCACCGCTTTTCTTTGAAACTGAAGGAAATAATAACGCTGTGTTCAACAAAGGAGTTGAGGTCAATGAACAGAGGTAGTGCGCTTTGGATTCCACTGCTAAGCTGCCGTGTGGCACTGAGTTACGCTCATATATACTGTGGCATTGTTAACTTCTGATAATATTCCTTGGCCATTGGACTCCGTGGTATGTGCGGGCCTGACACTATCGTGAATGTCACACTGGCCTCTGTCAGCTGCCGGAGAGACCACGGCTTGCAAGGGTTGCAGAAGACGATTTCAAGAAGCAGCTATTGATAAAAGTCAAGCATAACGTCTTCGAGCTCCATATGAAATATGCTGTCTTTTCACTGCAAAGCTGTTCACGTAAGCGTTATTTCTATGTTGCGTCATGTCCGTATTTCAAACAGAAGTATCGCCAAAAGTATCGCGTTACTTTTTTTAGTAACGGTAGCAGTACTCCGTTACTTTAAAAAAGAAGTATCAATATCGATATTTCGATACTTTTTACTCAGGTAACGAGTATCGGTATCTCGATACCATATTTCGGTAACAGGTACAACACTGACCATAACTCATGCTGGCTTGGATACGGATTGACGTGGCTATTCTGAGAAACAGCACGCTCCGGGCACATTATTTGTACAAACATTTATTATCGGTTATCTTTTATCTGTTATCCATTAGCTGTTTCAGTACAAATCCAGGTGGCAGATTTTGCGATGTTGACAACAATCCCACGATATGACGATTCCCGTGGTTTTACTCGGCGAATAGGCTGAATTGCATGGCAGGATGGCAACTTTGACCCATCTGCCAATAATCGAGTCCATGGAGAGAATGCCTGTCACATTCATGCTTGGGAGGAATGGTGACAGATGGCACATGCACCCGAATAGTTGACTTGGGCTTCGGGAAAGGAAAATCAGTTGCGCTGCGCATGCGCTAGAAGTGATGTCACGTGTCTTTCTTTGCCGCCACCGTGCCGTCTGCTCGCTTCGCGTGCGCATGCGCTAGTAGACAGCGGTTTGTTTGCTTGAGGTCGCGATTTGTGGTAGCGGTGTGTGGTGGCGGTTTGTGTAGCTTTGTCAAATATTCCGTTCAAGTTCCTCACTGGATGTCCCGCTCGTCCGTCGATGTTCAACAGATGAGGGGACGTTTCAGCAAAGCCTGCGAGTTTCATGCTTGGTTCAAAAGATGAGGGCGTCTGTACAAAATTGTTCAATGGGCCGCAACAAGTGCCAGTCCACTTTTTTTCAGCTGCAGCCTCTCAGTCCACGCAGCAGCAGCACCAGGCATATGTACATAACTTCCAAGTGAATTAAGACGCATGAGTGCAATTCTGAAGCTGGTAAGTACGTCTCATGCTCTGTTACACTAGTGCACACATACCATTCGCGTTCAACGCACTTATTTTGCATGCGTTGTAGCAAATGATTCAGTGGCATAAACCGGCAGACTGGTGCGTAATGTACACCCATAGTGCCGAGTTGGACTAATTCTGGTAGCGTGTTCGTACAATCTGTGAAATCGGACTGTCTAATTGTCACCTGTTCTATAACACCGAAGTCGGTATTTGAGTAGGAAATATCGTTGTTTCGGCAATTATCAGTAATGTTTCGTTATGCTTAATGATTCCTGTTATTTTGTATTTGTTGTTACTCAGAATTATCATACTGTATTCTTAACTGGAGCAAAATTACGAAGCACGTGAGGATTGTGTTAAAACTGAGGACATTGCTTATTTTTACTGATTTCAGATTTTCAGGCATGGAGAGAAGAAATGCAGGATGCAGCCAAGAGTCACTAAAGGCACAGGGTTAAAAAGATTGAAAGATGGAAGTTTAAAGTGTTATATTTGTAACTGATCAGGTGCTTTTACAGAGAGGACACATAAAAGGAAAACGTCCATCAAGTCACAAGGTTCCGTCAGGCGTGGGGACACCTGCCTTGCTGATATGTCTGCAATGTTCCAAACTGGCAAGGTCTCGTTTGTCTTCCAAGCTTCCTATTATGCACAATATTTTGGGCTGTGCCACACTTTTAAAACACTATGTTGTACTGGAATGTTTTTATTTTACCTTCAAGAAACTATTTGTTTATGTTAGGGAAACTACGTGACGGCATTGCACTCAACGTACTATGGAGCTCAGAATTAGGGGTGTGCTGAATGGCACGTTTCAAAGGATCCAATTCACCTCACTACAAGACAGTACTTGTACATCACCATGAGGGACTATAATATATGTTACAGTGAGAGGAAACACGGCAACAATCAAAGCAGTGTTGCCCTATTGGTCAGTTCTATCATAGTCCAAACAAACAGTTCAGTGCTTCCCCTCACACACAAAGACAAGAAGGACGATCCTATTGTCTTTCAACAAGGAAATACTGACTTCTTGCAAGATGAGGATTTCTTGCTAGTTCCCATGACAGGCATGCAAAAACAGCTGTTAAGGCATTTGGGCGCCAACAGAAGTGTGATGAACATAGGAGGAGCGGGCAAGCTAGCTGTTGTTGACTTGATGTTAATGCCAAAGTGTACACTTTCTTTTTACCCTGTTTCTCCTTCACTTTGTGCATTAAAGCTTCATTGCTGGTCGTGTGTCGATGTGTTCGCCCTGTGTTTTCTCTCAGACTCAAGGCAATGTTAACATCAAAAGAGAAGTGTACATAAATTCTACACAAAGCACCACAGATGGGTCATTCTATGTGATAGTTGTGTACTGCCACTTCACACATTTTGGGTATTGGTTCAGGTGAAACACTTCACAGCAATGCATGCTCTCCTGCATTATGACTTTTCAGCTGAAGACCATATGCCACATTTTGAGCTTGGTCTGGGGTATATTACAGCAGGCAACTATATTTAAGTGTGATGACATACATACACATAACACACACAAGTGGCAATTTGTATATCGTATAACGTGCTCTGACCTGAGAAATCTTGTAGAAAAAAGACTGGTGTTAATATTCTTCCAATAAGAAGTGGAATGAACTTTCCACTCACTGCACCAGGCAGTTTGTTTTATTCTGTGTGTTTATATCTCTCCAGTACGGAGTACTCTCTTCCAATATAACGAGACACCTGCCCATGTGATGGCGCCCCTGACTGATGGTATTGTTTTCTTAAGCTGCAACAGATGATTTTTACCATGAAGATACTAACATCAGTGGGCATTGCACGCATAAAGCCTTGGTGAGCTCAAAGCCGCTGTGTGTATTCTTGTGAATGATTTATCTAAGGAAATGTACACACTTCCAACAGCCATCAGCAAACTCTTTATGGCTATATATAATGCATCATTATTTAATTAGATTAAAGGAAAAATATATTGCCATCACACCAGCCCAATTGCAGTCTTTCGTTATCATCAAAAATATGGTGTCCGGGGTACAGGACTCTCAAGGTTCTGATAATGTAATTCACATACAATGCTCAGTCATTTAAAAAAATTTGATGCACATCAGTACGCTTTGTATATTCAAGTTGGCTTCATCTTGTCTCATGCTAGTGTTGGCTATCCGTGCGGAAGCCAGAAAATATTATGGGGGTCCCATGGGGACCTTACATGGGTAAGGAGGATTTTTCCCTCGTTTCCTTCTCCCAAATGCACTACCAAAGGTACAGTTTTGGGAGCTTTGAACCCCCCTGGCTACGCCCCTGTCGGCTATGCTATGCTAAACCTGCTGTAACACTACTGAACAAAAAAGCCAAACAACTCCGCTTTGTCTCAACAAAGATGCAAGGAGTTAAAACGGGTGCAGCTATGTGAAAGCCAACCACTGCAGAAATGCAAATAAGAACAACAATTCTGGAACCTGATGTTCGAACAGCTACTGGAAATTCAGGAGATCATACTATGTGTGAAAATAACTAGCACACAATCACAAATGTTTGGATGTTCATGCGTCTTGCCTCAGCAACTGAGGTCCAATGTATGCTTCATTGCATTTATTTAGCGTTTGTGACAAGAGAGGCAAAAGTCTACCCAGTCTACTTAGTATAGGCCAGTTAGATCACGCAACTTGGTTGATTCATTTTATAAAGGTTTGTTTCACACCTCAAGGAAACGTAGCTCTTCGGTAACCTCAGTGAGCCAAACACGCAGTTTAGGTCAAGTTTTGGATATTTTTACTGGTCTCGTTTGCTTGTTAGCAATACATCGTTCCAAAATACCACAAATTCCAGCTGGACACCATATCAATGAACCTGTTGCCTTGCCACTTCATTGGAGTGGCCCCCTGCTGGCTAGCAGGAAAATATCGAGTAAGAAACAGGTGACTGGCTGTTCTTTGCACCTCTCAGTTTGTGTATGGCCGCTTCTGTTTGTTGCTAGGGAGTCTTCTCCCATGAAGATATGCGACACCCCGGTGCTCCGTAAACTGTTGTCCCAACCTGTACGAATATTGATGCACAGATGGTGTGAAGATAGAAATGTGTCAAGGAGCAGGAAATACACCCAACCAGAGGATTTCTGTTGAATTCATGCTTAACGACCTTCACATCTACATCGTTTACTCATGAATGCAGTATTGTCATGTGACAACACATGACAGTCTATTAATGCTTTGAACATGAATTGAGGTTTACGCCTCTGGTTGGGCGTGAAACAATGAATCTTTCAACGGCTCATGACCCGTTTGGGGGTCATGAGACCCACAGTGTGAGAAACACTTCTCTATGCATTCGTTCCAAAAATCGGGCATCCTTCAAAAACACCATCAAACAGGACTTTTCTGCTGATACGTAGGGTGACATGCAATTACTTTTTGATTACTTGCATTTCTCTGCTGTGCAATAACTTTGCTATTTGTTTCTTATACTTGTCATGTGTTCTTGGTATCTCTGTTCCCCTCAAATTGTGTAGACATTTGCATTGACTGTGTCTTGGACTGTTCAACAGGGCGGGTTACATGGTGTTTCTATGGGGGAAAAACGGTTCCCTAGAAAACAGGTCACAAAGTGAGGGTGTCGTACTAACGAGTGTCATAATAACGAGTTTAGACTGTACACACATACCATTGACGTTCAGTGCACTTATTTTGCATGTGTTGTAGCAAATGATTCAGTGGTATAAAACGGCAGAGTGGTGCATAATGTACACCCATACTGCCGAGTTGGACTAATTCGGGTGGCGTGTTCGTACAATCTGTGCAATCGGACTGTCTAATTATCACCTGTTCTATCTTAACGCCGAAGTCGGTATATGAGTAAGAAATATCGTGGTTTCGGCAATTATCAGTAATCTTTCGTTGTGCTTAATGATTCCTGTTATTTTGTATTTGTTGTTACTCAGAATTATCATACTGTATTCTTAACTGGAGCAAAATTACGAAGCACGTGAGGATTGTGTTAAAACTGAGGACATTGCTTATTTTTACTGATTTCAGATTTTCAGACATGGAGAGAAGAAATGCAGAAGGCAGCCAAGAATCACTAAAGGCACCGGGGTAAAAAGATTGAAATATGGAGGTTTAAAGTGTTATTATATTTGTAACTGATCGGGTGCTTTTACAGAGAAGAGCATCAAAGGAGAAAGGTCCATAAAATCACAACGTTCCGTCAGGCGTGGGGTAGCCTGCATTGATGATTCGTCTGCAACGTTGTAGACTGGAAAGGTTCCAGGACATAACGGGATGTATGCTGCGGCCCCCCCCCCCATCTCGCTCATGATCAGAACCGACTATTAAGGCATAATGGTTTCAAATTTCCAAAGATTCTCTAAGAAGTGGCATGCAGTTCAGAATTTGTACGAGTACAGCACAACAGCGTGTACAGCCTGAGACAAAAGTTCACGGCACTGCGCTTTTCTTCATCGGAGCAGTCCCCTGCCAGCAAAAGATCGAACAAGAAACGGGTGACCATCTATCTCTCAGTATGTGTGTCCGCTCTTGTTTGATGCTAGGGTGTCACTCCAATGGAGAAATGTGACACCATGGTGGTCCGTAAACTTTTGTACCAAGCTGTACATTCTACAACCCCGACAACTAACAAACACTGCTCGGTAAGGTCAGTGTTTCAATTTGAGATTTTGCTGCCTATTTCTTCCCAAAAGGCTGCTCTTGCAGAAATGCTTACGAAACTCATTTTGGTGAACTCCGGTATACCAAGACAAGTGCAGAACATGAAAAAATTTATAGTTCGACTTTGAAGGCAGTTGTCAAAATAAATAAGTTTTACCTCTAAGCGATGATTGTCCATTCAAGGCAACGACAAACTCATAGGTTCACCACATCATCTAAACTTCCTCGGCCTGAGTGGTTACATGAACTATCATTCATTGAGCATTTGTGAGGAGACTGTTAGAGGAATCAGTCAGACATATGTGTTTCAGACGGTTTTTTTCCCAGTTTTCAGGTTTTTGTTATTCCATGACAGTATACACAGATAACAGGACTGAGAGGGCAAGCCCTCGTTATTATGACAACTCGTTAATCCAACTGTGACCGAAATTTTGAGGATGGACTAAGGAGAACATGTGTATTCTGCCCTCGTTATTATGACCGTCGACTGTTGACCTCGTCGATCATGAACAAAGTTTCGAGAGCGAACGGCGGAAAAACCCGGTGTTCTGTCCCAATTGTGACCACCGACTGTTGACCCTGCGGCTTTTGTGATCCACCAAGAATATCAGTGGCCCCGTGTGACGCATGTCTGGGAAACCCCCGTCTTCAGAATTCGTTAGTGAGTCATAGACACAAAATCAGGAATTATGTGCACCTGCTCTCGTCAACGTAAGGGATGCCATCCAAGCGCTCAAGATGGCTTTGCAATTCTTCGAGCAGCAGAAGGACATTCAAAATGTGCATGCTATTTGTAACGCAATGGAGACAGTGGAGAGCTTGCAAATTGAAACTGCTACGAAACAGACAGTTCTGGCGGATTTCTTTCGCAAATAAATTTTAAATCAGCCACTGAATCGTCTTCATTTTAGTACAGCATGTAGCAGTAGACCCATACATGTGTATGTGTGTTTGTGGGGGGGGGGGGGGGTCCGTGTGTTTCTCGTTAGTATGACAATTTCGCTTTATCACCAAAATCGGCGGGAACGGACTTGGTCATATTAACGAGTTTAGACTGTACATGCAGAGCATGAGACGTACTTACCAGCTTTAGAATTGTACTCGTGCGTCTTAATTCACTTGGAAGTTGTGTACATTCACCTGGTGCTGCCTGGACTGAGAAGGTACAACTGAGAAAAAGTGGGCTGGCACTTGTTGCATCTGTAGTAACAGAGCCGCCCATTTTACAATTTTGTAAAGACGCCCTCACCTTTTGAACCGCGAGCATGAAACTCGCAGGCGTTGCTGAAACGTTCCCTCACCTGTTGAACATCGACGGACGAGCGGGACATCCAGCGAGGAACCTGAACGGAATATTTGGCAAAGCTGCTTCGCCACACAATTCCACAAATCTCATCCTGAGGCCATGCTCAAGCCGCTCAAGCAAAGAAACCGCTGCCTGCTAGCGCATGCGCACGCGAAGCGAGCAGACTGCAAGGCGGCGGCAAAGAGTGACACGTGACATCACTTCTAGCGCATGCGCAGCGCAACTGATTTTCCTCTCCCGAAGGCCAAGTAATAGTTGAGTGTTGACTGGACCTTCTGCACCGCAGCGCTGCCTCCGCCGCCTTTTCTCCGCGAGCTGACTCCGGCGCTCCGATATCCCACGCGCGTTCGGTGTTCCGATCGGTTCCGCTGCGCAGCGGGAAGCTCAAAGTGGTTTCGCGCACTTCTGCCGGTCTTGGCCTCGCGAGTATTCAAGTATCATGGCATCAGAGACTGGATCTCCGTTTTTGAAGCGCCCGTCGTTGTTCTCCGTTGATAAGAACTCAAATGCATTTAAAACGAGCGCGGTGTGGCGTTACTTTGATACCTTAGTTTTGCAAGACGGTGACAAGAACCGGAAGATTAGCTCTGATTTCTTCTGCAAGGAGTGCCTGACGAACACAAAAGAGAAGGATGGAGATAGGCCCTTCGATAAGTGAGTATGTTGGTATCACTCTAAAAAATAAGGGAGTCAGGGTGACTCCCTTTGGGGAGGTCAAACCTTGCCACATATATAACCCCCCTCCTGGAGTCACTATGACTCCATCAAGGCAGGGGGGTCATTTGATGCCATCAATGGGAGTCATGTGACTCCCACTTCCATGGATCTGTTTTGACTCCTACGGGCATCAAGTGACCCCATAGGGGGAGTCACTTGATGCCCCCGGGAGTTCGGGGACCTTCCACCCCCACAGAAAAGATGCACCAAAACGAAGCACCGTTGCAATAACTTCTGTTTCCCTGCAGTGCTCGCTAACTGCACCAATTCCTGGCCAGAACGTACAAATATAAATTTAATTTGGTCACTTACACCAAGGTGTACTGGCAGTTCGGACATACAGCAGAAATACATAATTTGCTGCAAATGGTATTCGATATTTTTAACAAGCTACTGAATGGTTCCAGACTATAGGCTTAACATAAGAGATTTTTATTGCTTTGACAATTAGCACTCCTTTGAGAAAAGATAGCAGCAATAGGGTAACTGACTAAGTTACACATGCTTGGCTCTTTAAATTGAAATACCTGAACCACCTGGTCAGCTTTGACGTTGTTCACAGCCCTGCACAAATCTGATGATCCACATCGATTACGAACTAGCACTTGCTAAGCGTAGTGGCTATTGAATGTCCTATACTTCTTGAAACCAGTTCTATCCAGTTAGAGTGAACAGCTGGATTATTTAATTTTTGACCAGGATGAATGTTTTCCGTTCTTGTTCGTTCTTCATTTGCGGTGAGACCCAATGTCATCTACACAGTGGTGCCTTCAAAATCCCACCAGCCTGATATTCCCTGTACTGCAGATACGGCAATGGTACCTGTGGAGTTTCGAACTGAGATAGAACGAGTTCTCATTACCTGAGAGAATAATTCGGATGTGATTTGATATGAAAAGTTGCCCAAAATATGCGCAAAATAGAATGCAAAAAGGTATCTGGCAACAGCAAGAACATCTTACTGATGTGCAGGTTGGTGATGCTGCCACCAGAATTCAGGTAACACTTGCATACTTTCCGTTGATGCTGCCATTGTTACTGTATAAAAAATCTGCTAGTAACTCTTAAGCGCAGCAGCCCGGGCCCGGACGGTCTCCCTGCTGATTTTTATGTGGCGTTCTGGCCTGTTCTTCGTGAATTTTTCTTTCAAGTCATGTAAGCGTGTATCAGTGAAGGTTCGTTCCCGGACTCTTTCGGCTTCGGACACATCGTAGTACTACCTAAGAAAAGTGGGAATCCTGCTGATCCCGAAAATTGGCGCCCAATCACCCTTTTGAACTGTGACTACAAAATCTTAACGTCAGCGCTAGCTCGAAGGGTTCAGAGCGTACTCCCAACAATTGTCCACCCTTCGCAGACATGCAGTGTGCCTGGTCGAAGTATGTATGACACGCTATCGGGTCTACGGGATCTTCTTCGCTACGTGATGTCTTCTAACCTGGGCGGAGGCCTATTGTCATTGGATCAAGCCAAAGCGTTTGACCGCGTTGAACACAACTACCTCTTCGTTATACTTCAAGTGTATGGCTTCCCGGAGTGGATATGCGACACCATCAGAAGACTATATAGTAATCATCGAAGCTGTCTTTTCTTGCTACAGCGTTTCTCCCAGGAGTTCCCAATAGGCAGAGGCGTCCGTCAAGGTTGTCCCATGTCGCCCATTTTGTTCGTCTTAGCAATAGATCCTCTTTTATGGAATATCGACACCAACGTCTCCATTCAAGGTTTACCCCTTCCAACATCTGGGACATGGAAAGTGGCGGCATACGCGGACGACATTACGGTTTTCCCTGCTGATGCCGAGTCCGTTGTTCAGACGTTCCGCGTGTACGACCAGTATGCCTCGTTATCAGGAGGAATGCTAAATTACAGCAAGACCAAACTAATGTGTGTTGGAAGCAGAGTTTCTCATTGGCCCTCAACGTTGCTGTACAGCGCAACTGTCAAGATCCTAGGTGTTTTATTTGATAAAAACGGTCCTACACAGGACAACTGGACAGTAGCACTGCAAGAACTCTGTTCAAAGTGTGAAGCAGCAGATCCGCACGAGCTATCCTACCGAGAGCGGGCATAACTTGTACGCAGTGTGTTCTGCGGGCCGCTATGGCACCTGAGCCATGTTCTAATTGTGCCGCACCACATTGTAGCGCGGGTTCACAGTGCTATCATCTCCTTCTTTTGGGGAAAACGTCGAAGACCTGTAGCACGTGTCCTTCTTCCCCTTCCTATGTCTCAAGGTGGAGTAGCATTACCCGACGTCGGCCTCATGAATAGAGGCATCGCATTGAAAACCACATCTCGTATACTCAACGGCAAGTCGACACCAGCTCAGGTGCTGCTCGTATACTGGATGGGTCCACTGGTGGCGGATCTTGCGTCACGTGCATATAAACCGCTGGCACCTGCAGCCACGTCCCCACTACGGTTCTATGCCGCTGTTCAAGCGTATCATCGAAAGCAGTCGCAAATTCTTCCCCCCCACGTTGTGACATCGTCTCCTAGCGCACTTGCTGAAGCAACGATCCGACACGGACTTGAAACGGGTGCGAGCAGGCCTGTGCGTCAGCCGAGGCCCATATCATGGTCCTCGGTAATGCGTTCATGGCTTCCTGGACATCTGTATGATACCCTATGGTCCTTCGCATGGGAGATTCAGCCAACGCGTGACCACCTCTCCGCTTGGAACATTGTGTCCCAGGGTAGTTGCCCATACTGTGGTAACACAGAAACTAACAGCCATGTGCTCTATGGTTGCCGCACCGCAAGGATTTTTTGGGGACTTGTTCGGCGGCACACCAACGTTGCCTGCCCTGTGAGCTTCGATTGCCGGTGGTCAGGTCATCGGCTCAGTGTTCCTGTGACAGCCTGCGGTGCGGATATACTGTGGACGGCACGCTGTCAGGCTGTAGCGAACCGACGACGTGGCACGCCGTTATTCTTGTTACTGCGTCGGTTGCGCTTTAACCTCGTCAACACCCTGCAGCGGGACTTGTTTGCGTTGGGCAAGACCACCTTCGAGCGGCTGTGGTGTTCGCATCCCTCCGTTCGTGTCGCTGATGGATGTGTCATCGTGGAAGGCGCTCCTCCTTTACTGTACATATTGTAATTCATAAGATGCTGTTTATAATCCTTATTTTGTAGTAATTACCTGATCTTTCTGTTGCGGTTTTGCGCATACTTGGGCTAGCTTATGCCTTAATGTTGTACATAATGTACCTTCCTTTTGTTGGTGTCGCTGTATATATTTTCAGGCTTGCTGTTGCATGTTCTGATGCGGTTTTATTACACATTGTTGGGTCAATGCCTTGCTGCTGTACATCCTCTATTCCTTTTGTGTGAGAGGTTTTGTTGTAAATATTCTGCTGTCGTGTTGTTGCATGTCGCTTGCGGAGATGTTGCGTGTAATGAACTGTATATAGTCTGATTTTACTGACTTGTGTTCTTTGTAGTTTTCTGTATGTATTGCTGTATGTATGTATTGCTGTTTGTTTGCTGTACTAATTGTCCTATTCACACTTGTATGCATTACCACGTTATATTAAATTTTCCTCCAACAACTCTTAAGCGCTGTCTTCAAAATCTTTTCGCACCTTGTTTCATACATTCGAGTAACATTTTACTGCTATTCCTATACTATTAATTCCCAGTTTGCCCCCTGATAACAAGAACATGTGCTGTGCTCTTGCAATCTCACAGGCGTTTGTCACTCAGCTGCAGCGCGAAAAAACTGAATAAGGGTGGGCTTTCCAAGGCAACCCCCTCTACAATGGAGGGTTACATGGAAATCAATGAAGCACAGCAACTAGTTACGGCAACTAGTAGTACTTAATCGATGTACGTTATGAAATTTGTGCACGGCGTCAATCTGTATATGCTCCAAACAGTGATTCCACATTAACGTGACAGTTAATTAGTTAAGCTCTAGTACTGTACACAACGTTAACGGTAAAGAAGGTTGCTCGATGCCCGACCATGAACCCTTCGTTCAAAACAGAGAATGATGCAGAAGCTTGCAGGTCATCTGTTGCGTGATGAATGATGGTAGGATACACATGGGCCTGTCCCGGCTTCTGCAAGCAAAGTATTTTAAGATTGAAATTAGGAAGAGTGCCAGGAAAACAGTGCCACATTATCAGATAATAATATAATTTCATAAGTTCTATCTCTTCCACAGAAAGTCCATACGATAATTCAGGGCTTAAAATTGTCTTGGTATGTGCGTTTGGTATTTGAATGAAACAAGGTAAAAGGATGATGTTTCTCATCAGCACTGTAGTGATGTAATTTGCCCAAGCCATTTTTGAGAACCTACTGCAGGAGAAAAAAACTTTTAAAGCAAAAAATGGCGCTTTTGAGCAGATATGTTACATCATCACCTACATACTATGTACTTTATTTCTGATATACTTTCAAGCGAGGGTATACTGCAGAGGGACGTACATGTGGTCATCGAACCCGAAGTCCATTTCCTTGTAGCGATTGTCATGTACTGGAATCAGTTGAAGTAGGTTACCTGTAATGACAAAAATTAGACCAGTGTTCGACCAGAGCGGTGTCAAAATTCCAAAGATTCCAGGTGAAGTACAGTACACAATAGAATAAAGATAACTGACAATAATTTCCCATTAGTCATTTTCTGCCGTATGTTGCATCCACAACACAAAATATAAACGAAATGCTCAAAGAAAATGGCAAAGCTGGCTTACTGTTGAAAAAGTACTATGTGTGCTCTACACAGAACACCGTCTTCTTTAGGAAGGGAGTTGCCTCAGGACAGAAGCCGCCGATATTTCGAACAGAGACTGTTCTTCTTCTGGGCACCGTCCTCATCATTGGCATGGTATTTAAAGGGTTAGGTGTGACGTGTTTAAAGGTTCATGCGAATTGTGGGTCAACAGCCCGGAGGGAAGAAAGGTCCCTACGGGTTTTACTACAAGTCCTCTCTAGGGGGTTAACATTCTGCCCTACACTCAATTCTGTTAACGAATACGAAATCCACAAAGACATATCAGACTTTGCGAGACGGCTACGCCTTAGAGAATTCTTCGCTCATACAACACAAGAAAACAACAACGACCTCCGACTACCATCAACCTGGACACCAAATCACGGCCGAGAACCCGCACTAGACCTGTACATTAAACAAGTAAGCAACGACATCCTTCGCGGTATTTCCCAAAGCTCGCGTGGTCACAACCTCACTAAAACACAACGTGACATCATCAATGCGCTAGCTGACAGAGATGATATCATTATCAAGCCCGCAGATAAGGGTGGGAGTATCGTCATCTGGCCCACAGATAAATATATCTCTGAAGCACATAGGCAACTCAACAATACGCAACACTACCTCAAACTGGACCATGACCCAACAAAGGAGTACACGGCGCTAATAACCCATACCATACAGGACCTCCACGAACGAAAGCTCATCACACGTGATGACCTCAGATATCTCACCCCATCAAACACAGACGCAGGTCGTTTCTATTTACTGCCCAAAATCCACAAGGTACACGCCAACGAGCTCTATACGGCTGACATCCCCGGCAGGCCAATTGTATCTAATAACAACACACCAACAGAAAGACTCTCGAAATTCCTGGACCACTATTTAAACCATATTCCGACAACACTGCCATCGCATGTACAAGACACACCCCACCTCCTCAGAATAATCAGAGATATAAACAACACTCGTACATTTGGTAGCGACACAATACTAGCCACGCTGGATGTGACATCACTGTATACTAACATCCCACACAACGACGGAATCACAGCCCTCTGCAATACCCTTTCTACTACAAACACCAGAAAAGACACGGAAACCATACTCGCTCTAATGGACTTGGTTCTTAAACTGAACTACTTCGAGTTCAATGGTGAATACTACCTACAAGTACACGGTACAAGTATGGGCACACCTGTTGCACCCACATACGCAAATATCTTCATGGGGTTCCTAGAAAACAAAGTTCTCAGCGCCCTCTCATTAAAACCCACGGTGTACCTTCGATACATCGATGATATACTGATAATATGGGAACACGGGGAACATGAATTTCAAAAGTTCGTAGATCTACTGAACACCGCGCATAGCAACATAAAGTTCACATCACAACAGTCAACTCACTTAATTAACTTCCTCGACACCACGATATCACTAGACAACGGCAACCTCGTCACAACCCTGTACAAAAAGCCAACTGACAAACAACAATACCTTCACTTCAAGAGTCACCACCCGCGTCACTGTAAGGTTGGAATTCCTAATGGGCAGAGTGTAAGACTACGCAGAATTTGTTCAAACGACACAGATTACGCTGAGAAGCTTGACGAACTCTGCAGTACACTTGCCCAAAGGGACTATCCAGACTCCCTCCTAACCGAATTCCGTCGCAAGGCACTCACACTCGATCGAAACGAGGTTCTGGAAAACCGAAAAAATCCCGACGCGTGCCAAATAAGCTTCATCACAAGATATTCCAACGCACTTCCAAACATCAAAGCCATTCTACAGAAGCACGAGCCCCTCCTCCAAAGCAGTGACCGACTTAACAACATATTCACAAATCCCATACAGGTGACATACCGACGCGCAAGAAACCTGGCAGACTCCTTGGTCAATGCCAAAATAAGCAAAACGAGCGCCCCGTACACGGGAACACGACCCTGCAACCTCCCGCGCTGCAAAACATGCAAGCACGTTCAACACGCTAACTCCATCAAAAGCACTGCGAGCAATTACACCCACCCCGTTAACCACGCATTCACATGCACAAGCTCCAATGTTATATACTGCATTGAATGCGGCGACTGCTCTATGCAATACATTGGTGAAACCGGCCAACAAATGAACAACCGCCTTACCGGACACAGAACCGACACGTCCAACAAACTCCCCAAAGCAGTCGCCGAACACTTTAACGTTCCTGGTCACAATTTTGACAACATTAAACTATATATTCTAGAAACCGGGTTTAGATCCACACGTGACAGACGTGATAGGGAGTCTTATCTCATATACAAGTTCAACGCTCTTCACCCGTCCGGTATCAACAAATCACAAGGCACCCTAGAAACACTTCACAAATAAAATATGCTTTTCCCATCTACCTCCATTATCATCTGTTATGTTCTGCATGGCCACTGCTTTCTGCTCTCTTTATTGCATGCCACAACTTTGTATTACAAATATATATAAAAAAAAAAAAAAAAATTTGCTCGTTCTGGAATTTTCCCCACGTAACCACTAACCTCCTTATCTTTCGCTATGCTTGCGAATTCTTGTCTGTTGTCCCGTTTCGTCCACGTGTTCGTGAACCTTCCATTTTTCTGCAACCGGTCTGTAGCCTAGATCACTACGTTCACATAATCCCCTCCACACTCTAACAAAGCAGCCATTCACTCCCGCCGTAAAAACCCGTAGGGACCTTTCTTCCCTCCGGGCTGTTGACCCACAATTCGCATGAACCTTTAAACACGTCACACCTAACCCTTTAAATACCATGCCAATGATGAGGACGGTGCCCAGAAGAAGAACAGTCTCTGTTCGAAATATCGGCGGCTTCTGTCCTGAGGCAACTCCCTTCCTACATCTCTACCGGTTCGCTGGATTTCTACCCATCTACCGTCTTCTTTAGTTATTTTCGCATAGTTTTCGATGGGCCTTTTGGGCGCTATCCGTGTAGGACATCGTATTGTTGCAAAAAGAAAGTGAGGTTCGCGTGGCAATTTCCGTTCAAGTTCAATTGACTAAAAATAAATTTTCTGCAATTAAAAATTGTCCAAAGCCTTCCTCGATTGTGGCAGGCAAATGTTTCCACAACTGGTAATTACCGAAAGTCCCGCAATGCTCCAACGCCTGCATCGCCAGTTCCATTTTTTTATCACTTTACATGAAACCCCCTGTATATGCACTAGATATTAAAACACTGTGTACTGTAGCACAAACAAACTACTAGCGTGACATCCGAAGGTGCATATTAACTGCAGTGAGCCTAATTGTGTGCTCCAACTCTAGCCAAACCTTTCCTACTCCTAATGTGAATAATTCAAACATTTAGCTAATTAACTGACTCTGATATCGTACAGCTTCAGTTGTAGGGTCCCATGCCAGTAACCTAGAGGCAGTGATAGAATCTACCTAAAATAAATATTTTTTCTTTATCTTTATCTGCAAATAAATATCTGTACTCAGTAAAAACCCTCTATGTTAACCTAATGTATGCATGTTTACGCATAATCTTTGCATGCGCCTTTACGTTCATTATGACAGAGGTTGCACGATGGCTCAGATAGGTGTACAAATATTCCACGTATCTTGGAGACCCACCCACACCTTCTCAGCAAAATAGATCTACAACACAAAGAACTGCTTACCAACTTCATGACGACTCCATCTGTCTTCTGTCTTAGCAGTGGTGGCAGGAAGCAGAACATAGCACTGACCAGGGCACCTAATGCGATGGGCAAATCACAATGGCGACTAAATATGTGACAGACCTGTATTATTCAATAAATTGAGATTGTGCAGTCCCATACCATCAACACAGAGCCACTGCTTTCTGACCAGCAGACACGTTCATAAATAACCACAGCAGAAGGTGCACCACTGGGGAGAAGCAGGTATTCGCGTGGCTCTGGTGTATCGAATAATTATCTGAACTGCTGTAGTAGAAATGTGATGAGGTGAGGATTACATATGTATCTAAGTTCTGCAAAGCGGGTGCCAAGGTCAACAGCAACAAAACCATGGCTCCAGCTCTCTCCTCCCATGTAGGGGTGTTGGCACACGCTTACTGTGCTTCCATTTCAAAGGCAGATGCTTAATGCATGAAGATATAAAACGCAATCTCAGCTGATGCGGTGTTCTGAAGTACAGCTCAGATGAAGCTGTATATTGCGCAGACGTACATGCTTCACACACACACGCAAAAAAAAAGAAAGCTTTCCATACGAACAAAACGTGCTCAAAATCATAACATATCTAGCAACTGCATTATATAAAAATCAGACATTATGTGAAAATTCCGTCCTGCGTTGAACTGCGCAAATTCCCCAACCAGTCTGCCTTTCACCTGAATAATGGAATGGCAGACCACAGGCAGACAAGCACATTCGAAAAACGGAGGGAGAAAAACAACTGATTTGTATGCTCAATTACACAGCAACATGCAGGCAGACGCGACACTGTTTCAAGATCTTCGAAGCATGTGCGTTTGTACGATCGACTTTTGCGTGTACCTTTAGACATACACTCTTCCTCACACAGCACAACTGTCCCTTATTCATTGTGCAAAGAAGCGCAGAAAATGCATGCAATACAACGAAATCAGAGATCCATTTACCTGTACCAGCAGTTTGTCCGTTACGGTATCGAAAGCTTGCGCCCCGTAATGCTTACTTCACGTCATCTGCTCGGTGATCGCCTCCCAGGCTCCCACAGAGATTTTGCTTCGTCGACGATTTCTATTTCACAAACAGAGTGACACTCGTGCTATCCTCACGCAAACGTCCCGCGAAAATGATGAACGAAAAGTTACAAAACTAGAAAGACCATGTGCAAGTACCCTCGCGCGTTTCTGCATGTTTCAAATCAGTTGACGGGATCCAAAATGTGGAGCGGCAAGTCCCGGAGCATCAAATATGAGTTGGGAGGCGTATGATGCGTGTATGTGCATGTTTTCACTTTATCGTTTTACTTTTTAGTTGTTTACGCGGTGCACAATCATTGTTTGTACATGGCACATTAGCGGAGCAAATTTTTCAGCTATGCGTTTTACTGCATGCGCGCAGCAGTTTCACGCAGTCTCACATTTTGAGGGCACTGCTAGTGGCTCCACGGGTCCACTCACTCTCCCCCCGTTCTCGCACGCAGCAGATTCCGCTCGAAGGAGTGCGAGAAGGAAGGGGGAGTCATTGCCGGAGAAACGACTACTTGGGGGTCAGGCACGCATCTGACGCCTCGAGACTCTTTTTTTTTTTTCTTGGAGTATATAGGAACATCTTCTCACCGTTGCTGAACGAATGCAAAACATTGGTAGAAAACGCCCGAGCTTTGTGGCTCTTATACTGTCATTATTGTTCGTGTTGTTTTCATTCATTCGTGATGGTATTAGGTTGATCCCCATGGGCATCACGTTGCCCCTCCTCCCCCCGCTGGCCGGGTTGAGTTTTGTGCATGACAACTATGTCCTCTGTAAGATTCCCTTTGAGGGTACAACGCGTGTGCAACCATGTTACTGTGCACATATTACGGGCTTTCGCGGAGTGTTCTAGTCAATATGTTATCGAAGTAGATCTATTGTTTGTGATTAATTTGTTACGGTTAGTCCTTTTTTTTTCTTCGAACAAAAAGTGGAACCTTTTTAGGATGTGGTTTCGACTGTAGTTTAGGCAGTATACACCTCGCAGGCTGCCACCGCTTGCGCACCTTGTGGACGGCTTACGCGTTTACGCCCTCGCGCCGCTGACGCCGCCTCCGCTGGTGGCAAAACCGGCTCTACGCCGCCGCCGGTCAAAGTGTCATCGGCGCACAGGTCTACTGTTGACTCATTGACCGCGGAGAACGGCCGAAGCACTACACGGACGGGAACCACAAGAACGGATATTTTAGGTGCTTCGCTCGATCGTGGCTGGATTTGGATTCTTATTCACACGTCGCAGTGAGTGCAGTGAGTCTCGCTGCTTCCCGTAGAGCATGAAGGGAACCAAAAGAGAACCATAAACGAGAATTTGCGTCATAAAACGGAATTTGTAGTTTGCCCCGCAACGGATGGATGGCGCTGACGGTCTTTATCATAGCCGCCCTTGAAGACATGGTGGCCAATCCAGGCTTCGCTACCATTTATATTTACCTTGAGACCGGTACAAGGGACTGCGGGAGTTGAGTGGGGGTGACTTTGGCGACAGCCACGATCGAGGGGGTGCTGCCTAGGGAGCGGCCTTAGTTTGTCCAGGTATGGAATAAACCTTTCGTTGTTTGACTGACCTGCCTTGTGCTCCTCTTGGATGGGCTCTTGGATGGCCTCTTGGATGGGCTCTGCCGAGCGGGCCAGGGAAATGTAAAACAATTCCCATAAGTTATGGCCTTCCCCAAGTAGCACACAATATTGGACCCATATTGGCTCGTCATTGGCGATGCGGGTCCAATATGTGGCCCGTGTCGCCAAGATTTCCCCCATATTGGCTGATACTGGGTGGGCAATATGGGTCCCATACTGCCCCGTTTGAGCCAATATCGGGGAAATCATGGCACTATGGGCCCGATATTGCCCGTATGCACCCCATATTGAGTGAAAATACAGAAAATGGTACGTACCCGTGTTGGACAAATGCCCAAGCAGCACGACAACATTTGACGTTGAAGCGTGTCAAATGCCCAATTCAGTACGCCGTTACATCCAAACTTCCCGCGGATGACACGCATTCTTCGAAACAGTCAACATACGTGGCAATCCCATTGTAACGTTCACTAGAACTCGACAACTCAACTTTCCACGTTCTAGAAGCAGCCGCCATCTTGCTTCGCGATGCCATTGACAATCGGTCGAGCCGACTGAGAGCGAACCTATGGTCGTGTTAGCGAAATCACGCGTCCTACAACCAATGCGCATGCGCGACAGTCGGTTCGGACGTTTCATACGGGCTAAAATGTCGCTGGTTCCTGTAATAATAACGGAATTGCGGCAGGTCAAGCAAAAAACACAATATTTGATAGGAAGTGATCGCTCTTCTGTAAAGTTAGGTGCTTTCAAGTTGCTGCAAGCAGTGTGAGTTGCTCTGGCGTATCTCCGTCACCGTCACGAAACTGGTTCGCTCCTTTGTACTCTCGGAGCGGGTTGGAAAACTTTGGTTCATACACTATTGCGATCCCAATGAAGGCTTCTCAGGGATGTATGGCATTGGCAGTTCAGTGTGCTTGTGCCCTTCAGCAAGACGGGCGTAGCACCCGTTCTTCGATTTTGGGGCGGTGCAATGTTTTTATTTTTATTATTATTATTGAATGCAAGGTGGATCAATGAGATTTGCAGAAATGAGAAATAAAAAAAGAGAGGAGCAGCATCAGTGGTGGATATTAAACCGGATAATGCTTTATTATTACACGGGCTCCCCGTTGGCGTTATCAGAGGAATATTGGCAATATTGCCGCAAAATGAGCTTGCCAATATGGGCAGTCCATATTGGATCAATATTGGCGTGCTGCTTCGGTCGTCGCTCGTGCGCCAAGAAAAAAAAACGAATCATCATCACCATCATCAGGCTTAGTACAGAGGAAGAAATTGAAACCGATTATAGGCTTCTCAAAAATCGTTTCACGATCCCTTTAACATCTGAACTGAGTTTCGATTAGATCCATACAGGTGATTTTCACATTGCATTAATTTTACTTATGAGAAAAATATTCTTCAGCAGCTGTGTGCTTCACTTTTTTACTTCACGGTTTTACTTCACTGCGCTGTAGACTTCAGAACACCTGTATCTATCGTAGGTGATGGCCTTGGTTGGGCCACAGAGATAGTCGTACATCTCCAGGCAACACGGGTCCACATTATCGGGATTCACCACATCAAGGTAGCAAGTACCCGCTGGAAGGAATAGAAGAGAAAAATATTTCAATTGATGCACTCTATTTGTGGATTGAACAGCCTCAACACGGTAAAAAATTCGGAACCTACGAATAAATGAGACTAAGGAGGAGATAATGAGTTGCAATGCTCATATGTCAGAA
The DNA here is from genome assembly GCF_037126465.1 of Ornithodoros turicata. NCBI lineage: Eukaryota > Metazoa > Arthropoda > Arachnida > Ixodida > Argasidae > Ornithodoros > Ornithodoros turicata. Next base: position 123,922,974 of record NC_088201.1, read on the forward strand.
TGCATATTGTCTGAGATATTACCCTGAGCGAAGACTTCTCCTGTTCAATTCCTGTACGCTCAGTCCGTCTGCACCTCAGACCCGAGGTAATGTGGCACACACCTAATTTAGGCCAGGTAGCTTGCATCTTATACCTGAGTTCTACTGATTATTATTCACTTGTCGAAGAAGACGGACTGGGGCAAGGGGGAATGTTCATATTTGACAGTCTCAGTGACATTAGTGCACGGTACGCTGCTGTTAAATATATTGGTGCATGCATGCATTTGTGCAAACATATGCCAATTCTCGCCGTCTATGAGTACATTATGCGTGTTTCCAGATGGGTATTTTATTCGACAGATGTAATACAGGTTTCTATGTACGCTCTTTTGTTGAGTTGCAGCCTCTAGCATGTCTCCTGAAGTTAAGCCAATCTCCTAGAATCGTAAAGCAAGCCAAAAAGTAGGTTATCTATAGGAAAGGCCGTGTTGGTGGACGTTTTGCCTGCGACGTGCACAGTAGAAATTTATTTTCTTTCTCCAACAGGAAAATGAAAGAGAAGTCCAAAAGACGAAAAGAAAAAGAAATGAAAATAATATATGACATTTCGTATGTACTTTTACATGTAGTGACACTTCGTTAAGGTAGAGTCCAATTACCTATAGCGGCCTCTCGATGCATTACAATAATAACCAGAGTATTTATCACATTTATTGAGTCATCAGTTTTTACACTTGCCTAATTTGAACCATCGCGTAACACGGGGTGGGGTAGCACGTAGGTCTAATTCAGCGTGAGGAATCACAATTGGCTTATACGTGCATGCGCGTTGATAAGCCTCGCGAGGAAAGAAAAAAAAATGTGTAGGTGTGCGTCCATTTTTGTTCCCCAGCTTGGGGGGTCTACGTCATAGACAAAATGATTTTCGTGTCTGTGCCACGTGCATGCGATTTTCTGACTTGTCCTTGAAAGTAATCAGCGTTCTGTGACACTGCTGTTCGCAGTCATGTATGATTACTTTTGTGAAGTACATACACTATGTACCATCTCAACATCTGTGTGCAGAACAAGATGTACTCGTGCACATTTGGCGTTGTCGATAACAAGCAGCAACGCGAGGCGTTTCTTTTTCTTTCTTTTTTTCAGTATTGGTCCACCTCGCAGTCATCTATTGGATCGACCACTGTAGTTTTCCATAGGAAAAAATAAATAAATAAATGGAAAACGAGTAACGAAAAAAGTAGAAGGAAAAAAGTGCAGCCATGGCAGGTGATCCGGGAAAATACCGGTTCCCATTCTCTGCAAATACGCATGAAAAATACTACACGAAACATAAAAAAACATCGAAAGACTAGGAAATTCCATCAAAGAACCACTCCCATAACTGCATAGAGTATCATCATACATGCCGAAAAGTGACACATAATAACAGAAGGAACAATGCCAAAAATAAAAGAGCAACAACGACGACTTTATTTCGAGATGATCGATGGGGAGTTTCATCGCCAGGGGACATACTCTACCCCATTGCTGATGGTGATGCGGGGAATGAAATAATGAGTTTAAATGTAGAACAACACAGAAAATTTTATAACCCCTCTAGACACAGAAATACAAAACAGGTTTTTCGCGTTAAATATCACTTATTCTGCCTCACGTACTACTACTTCGTTTTATTTGAATTCCTTGCTTTACAAATGGCACAACAAATGGTTGTATCTTTGCACAGTGTCGTCCGACGTTATTAAGAATATGGCACAGTTGGCGAACTTAGGCCCTGTCACTTACATATAGATACTTAGGGATGGAACCGGTATGTATCACATATGTAACATCATGAAATAAAGGGTGACGCTCTGCAAAAAGAAAAAAAAAAGAACTGAGATGGACCTCACTAGATAGACGGGCGCACAATGCAGGCCCATTGAAAGCTTCTCCGAGATATTTAGTCTGAGAGATCAGAGTATTTATCAGAGTAAATATAGATAAAGTATATCAGAGTAAATATCTGAGATATTTCTCGGATATAAGTCTGAGTAATTGGGAGGTTGGGGATTTTCCTTCTAAGGCTTCTCCTTTTCGCCCTGGTTTTGAACTGTGCAGTTGCAGCCAAGAACAGCTCGCAGCAAAGAGCATGAGACGCAAGGCGTTATAGCACGCGCGTGGGAAACACTTCGTTCGCGGGCGGCATACGTGACGACAGGACCGGCCCTTGACCGATTTGAGCAAACTGGGCCCCGCGGAGCCGGAAACGCAACTGAAAACATAGATTTCGAACTAAAGCGTCAGCAAACATGAGCAAGGATTGAAGTGTAGAAATCTGACACGGTAATGGGCGATGAAATGGGCATAGACCGACCAGACGCAGCGGGGCCGGGAAAGGGAGCGGGGTGGGGCGAGAACAAAAGGACAAGGATAATATGCACAGGATGCGGGAATGACTTTTCCTTAAACTGTTGACGGATTCCCTTCCCGCGCTCCAACAGATACGTTTTCTGAACGTTATGGGCAACTGCAATTGTAACGAGCCCGCGGCTTTCGCCAATATGTTTCGCTCTTGTGGGAGGAATATTTCCTTTTTGTAAACTATGTTGTGCCTGTCCCTCCCTTTTGCCGGTCCTTGTTTGTTGGATACAGTTGACGACCATAATCGGAAGAGCGAGGTCGCGGAAGTGCCCATGAGTATGGGAACAAGTTTTAAACGCTTCAGTGCATTCTTTTGAGATAGTGAGTATTCAGTTCGTCCGATTAAGGAATATTAAGCTCGGCTGCAAGTGGTGTATGTGTTCCTGTGACGTGATTCCTACGTGGGATACAGGACCAAGGATTCTTCCTCGCACAGGAACTGTTGTGTTATCCAGCACGTTTCCAGCTTTGACGACACCTGCCCCGCCATAATATATCTCTATTGCTTGAAGAGTGTATGGCTCTACTCAGAACCACACATTAGAAATAACGCGAAGGGTACTCACGGCCTTCCGAGATGGGATTCCAAATGAGGCAACTACCGCACTTGAAGTACAGGGCCCGTAAGGGAGAGGTCTCATCTGGGTCTGCAGTTGTAAGGCAGAAAGGAGCTGTTTATGACCGACATCCAAAACACAACTTTACAAGTTATTAACCGAGGAAACAAACCAGTTGAACCAAGAAGGTCGATCTAGAGATTCAGACTTTTTCAAAAGCAACCCTTCTGTAAACCACACAACATTCGCGTAAAACCTGCCCAGAAGTGGTCTCGTCATACAACGGGTCAAATAGATCGTTACATGCGAACTATCGACTGTTGCTCAAGGTATTATTTGGATAATGTCATTCACTTACACTAATATGATTGTAGAATAAAGTAAGGGAGCAGTTACCGCAAATACGTTTTTTTTTCTTTCCTGTTTTATTTTATTCACTTGGCGTCACTTGAGGCCGTACGAAATCATTCAATTGTTCGTGTGGCATGCTTTGCAGATATGCTGCACATAACGCACACAGGTGAATAAAAATTCAAACAAAGGGACGCAGTATAATTCCACAGAGCACTGAACTCTACAGAATTCACCTCACGTGTACGCAAATACTGCTTAACTTCCTTCTACAAGAACATTCAATTTGATTTGTTCAGACTAAATTCAACGATGCATGATCAAAATATCTGTTAAGTGGATGTGGTGGTCCATGTGGTTTGCAAAAATTTGTAAAGTCGATTATTGTACCAGTTGTAGCAAAAAACCGTAACACTCAAGCCACTGCAAAGTGATGCCGCGATTCGGCAGAGCAGTGCACTACCTAGCGACAAAATTCCGCGAGTTGACGCTTGGATAACAAAACTTCAAACACTCTACAAGTGTAATGCTCAATGTGTGGCAGTACATACCACGGAGAAATGTATGTTCTACAAAGGCGAGACCCAGGATAGCTGAAATTCCAGCTTTTTAGGGACAAAAAAGTGTGGTGGCGACAGCTGTCAGGACTGGAACGGTAACGTTCCTGGATGATGTATTTCCTTGAGGTGTCCAAGCTGATGCCGCATGCTACTACCCGTGTTTAAGACCCCAGTTCGTTAATGTATTCGTGAAGGCGTGTACAGTGCGCAAACTATAGTTCAGACATATTTCTAAGGAGCAGCACTTGGCGCGCTGTCGAGCGATAAGGCTACTTTGCTATTGCTGTCAATAGGAACTACCATTGGAAAGGCGATAGTCGTACACCGGAGTTAGAAACCAGCATTTTCCTGGCTTCGGCAATCGACGACGACCGTGATGGCACAATAACCGTAATTGATTTCCTACTTTCAGCGCTTTTTTTTTCATGTCACGATGTCACGATGTCATGTCATATGATTCCGATATGATTGATTCCTAACTGCAACAAAGTTCAGCTAATCGTTCGGATTCACACGATGCGCAGCACCGCCAAATCATTCACGATATTTCCGTGGGGAATGACACGATATGTCACCGTTAAGAATACACCTTTTAAAATCCCAGATTTCTAAATTAAAGCTTTAATATCAAGAGTGGCGGAATGATAGTGTTGGATAATACATGTTACTGACAAACCTCGCATTGCGTGATCTTGACGTCAGTAGAAGTCCGCGTAGTGAATAAAAACCAGGGTTTTGGCGACCGTTCGGCTTTGAATAGCGGTCACATCAGAGCAGCAAAAATCATTAGATTACGGCTAGGTTAGTTTAGTTTTTAAAGGTAAGGTTAGTTTAGGTGTTTTTTCACAGTTCATCAAGCCGTTGGGGGGCTCCCCACAATTCGGCATGCACGCAACACTCCGCCAGTCCCGTTTATGATTTTGAGTATATGGGACTCAAAACGGTGGATTCTTAACAGTGGCAATTCGGGATACCTGCTTTGTCTGCAGTGTCTCACACGTGAAATCTCAGGTATGAAATGACCTTTTACTTGTCTTGACTCACATGGAAAATTGATAATATTGCTGACGTTGTATCCAGGTTCTGAGCTTAGTGTTGCCAACTGCTGGTATCGCTTGACGCTGCATAAAAGGAGAGAGGTGATCAATTATAAGTATATTGGAGGGAAGTCTGTATTGGGTTAGGAGCGATGTTCCCCAATTGAAACTGGATGCTATAGACTACGGAACTGACAGAGTTCAGCTGACGACTGGTAGTGCTTGTAAGAGCTAGGTAACTTAGCGTGGGACCAAACAAGACGCGAGCGTATTACATAACAGAAGTCTGCCAAAGAAACGCTTAGTGGGGGAACTCCTTTCCAAAAACACTGAACCCACCGCGATGGGTCGCACAACCCTCAACCAACACTTAACACTCCCTCAACCCTCTGAACATGCCCCGCATACGGCAACGGTATGGTAGAAACAACAACTTCATTACGGGTTGATGGCTGGGGAGTTTCATCGCCGGAGGCGATACTCTACCCCGTTGCTGGTGGTGATGCGGGGAATGAAGTCATTGCAACGATATTGCATTTGCATTGAAATTAAAATGCGATATCGTAGAAAAATGAATATGTTCCTGTATTCCGCTAACCTTTGTCTACCACTGTGCACGACGTGACAGGCGGATACGTAATGCTCAACTGTTCCACACTGATCGGCATGCATGTCCAGCATACACAGTTTCGGTCAAGTAATACCCCTGTCACGCGGTAAATTGAACGTCACTCCCACTGAATGACATTCGTTTCGTCTCACACGGTGAAATCAAATGGCAATACATGTGAATGATATTCGCCTAGCGAATGAGTTTCCCGAACTCATTCGGGTTTCCCTCTCGCATCGACAGCGTACCGCCGCAGTAGAGAGCTATGAAAAACAACGATAAACCGTTCGAAGAAATGAAAAAATGAAAAACGAATGGAAATTTGTTTTCCAATATTTTATCACTACTTTGATTACTTTCGGCGCGAACGAAGGAAGGCTTAACACTGTCTCCCGGAGAACTACCCTCGTTTTCAGCGGCGACGTTGCGAAGGGCGGTTCAGATGGATTTCTTAGTTTTATTTCCTTGTGGCACTTGGCCTATTAAGTGTCCTTCAAAAAACTAATACTTCCTGAAATAATATGATGTTTCGCTAGCTTTGAGCAAAATAAATAAAAATACAACTAATCTACTCGTATAATGCTTCAGATCTTCAGCCCTGGTGTCTTAATTGTCGACAGTGTCATCATTTGCGAATGACATTCTGTTTCTTCGTGTATCTCCGTGTAAGACAAACGAATGGCATTCGGTGCGACTGTCATTCGCCGGGAATGTCATTCGGTTTGCCGTGTGACAGCTGGGTATAATATTTCATTCTCCACTTTGGCTTCTTCATTATCTTCCCTTGCTATCTGGAAGTGGCTCGTAGCGTGTCCGGTATATATTTGCACGCGTGTACCGTTACCGCGTGTATACGGAAACCGTGTTCGACAAAACCGAACAAGGTAGTACTGAAAATTTTATGATTTATTTAGATACTATGACGTGGTCCGTATATAAATGTTATAACTCAGGCGCTAACGTAACACAAAGAAAGTGGGCGCTGTTACAACAATAGTCATGTGCGAGACCCCTGAGCTCCCTTACACTGTTGCTCACTTTCGCTCTCTTTTTAGAAATCAACAAACGCTAAGCAATGTTTTCTTGTGTCCGAACCCATAACCTACTTTGCAGTGTATCTGGCCGTGCATTTGTTCCATACCAAATTGAATTTAAGCGCGTGTTGAGCGTGAACAGGTGTCGATCGCTATACCACAGTTATCTATACATTTTGCCATTACATATGATGAAATGCAGCTATACTGCAGTAGCGTGAACGTACATCGCTCATCAGCAATCAAACAATGGCCAGAGGCATGTAAATATTGATGACTTCCTGTCGGCAAATTAGTCTCTATCAAGCGAAATGTAATTCCTGGTTCATATTGGGGTCACAGCTTTGTCGTAGGAGCATACCCTACCCGCATGATGAGCTGTATATCAACCTAAACATTTTCCCTATTATGCCAACCCCGAATGTACTGTCTGCATGGAAATCTTAAGGGGTATGCTAGAAGGGAACCTCCGAAACTGGGAGCGCCATATTGAATCAGCTGCTGTTGCCACGGCGCATGCAAGTAAAGAATCCAGTAAGCATACACAATATATAATGCCAAAAAAAATGTTTATGCAACAGTAACACGCAGTCCTAATCCATGTAACCCTAAGATTTGAAAGCAATAAGGCATTAGCAAACTCCTAAGACAATGCCCTAATTAACTTTCAATAATAAACTTTTGATTATAAAAGCTATGAAGTTGTCCCAATGAGAACATCTGTTCCTTTCCGTCACCTGATATCGTAGCCGCTTTCAGAACAAAAATCCGCTCGGTAGTTCGTCCTCAAAAAATTCAAGGAATACCGTTTTT